>NW_012267221.1:21581842-21636744 GCF_000151885.1 Dipodomys ordii
CTGTGGCTCAAGTGGTAGAGTGCTAGCCTTGAGCTGAAGAGCTGAGGGACAACGCCCAGGCCCAGAGTTCAGGCCCCATGACCAGACCCCCCCCCCAATAAAGAAAGAAAGAAATGTAAACCAACATACATGAGAAATACCTGCGCATTCATATTTGTAGCAGCATATTTACAATGGCCCAGTTATAGAACCAGCCTAGGTGCCCAACAACCAAAGACTGTATAAAGAAAATAAAAATGAAGAATGAAAAATAAAAATAATGGAATGATGGTGTATGCAAGAAAATAGATGGAACTGGAGATAATCATATTAAGTGAGTTAATAAGCCTAGCTCAGGAAGAGAAATATTGCATATTTTTAATAATATGGGGAATATAGACCTAAAAGTACAATACTATGCCTCAATTGCAAAAGGGAGACTGTTTAAGGTGGGAGGAAAGAAAACGATGACTGGGAGGGAAAATAACATAGAACCTCCCCACATATATAAATGTACATGTATGTATAGATAATGTATATGTATCTATGTATACAGTCATATATAGATATATACACACATATATCTGTACACAGATCAATGTGTATCTATTTATATAAAATACAGTGAAACCCATTAAATACTCTTAAAAAAGAAGGGATGAATTTGTTCTAAACACATTATATGCAAATATCATAATGAAGTCCTTTTGTGTAATTAATGTATGTTAATAAAATTAAAAAAAGTTATTAAAGTATCAGTATGTGGAAGGGCATATACATTTTACACAGGTTGTACATATGCATGTCTAACTATACAAATACCATATATGCTATATATAACATTCTTTTAGTGGTGAATTTCTTGGCACATACAAAGGACTGTAACATATACAATGAACAAAGATTGACTAATACAAGCACTGTTACATCCGTCTTGGCCTTAGCAACAGATGGCATGCTCAAACTGTGAAATTGAGGAGAGTTTAATAAAATGACTATTTGCAAAGTAGCAGACAGATTTAGGGAAACCAATAAGTACTGAAACACTTATTCGTAGGTTTTGTGGATCCTAAAGCATATTCCATTTCTTTATGAAAAAAAAGAATGCAAAATTATGATACAAAAGAAGGTACAAAAATGAATTTTGAATGAGAAAGCATATCAAATGTCAAATTTATAAAACAACAAATGGGAAAATCTCATAAAATCTAGATAATAGCAGCATCTTATCACTATTAATTGCATTTCTTGCAGCTCTTACCTCTCTCCCTTTCTCCTTCTCTTTTCCTACATATCCTTTGATCACTGCTTCTTAGGACATGGACATCATTCTCTAGAGAATGCCTGGCCCTTTCTGGACTCTCCAGTCTGTTCAATTGGTCCATGACTATCTTCCAACAAGAGGAATAGTTTGGTGGCACAATTGGAAAACCAAATTATAGCACATGTCCTGCTGAGAACACTATTTTGTTAAAGTGCAAAAACCAAGGCATTTTCTAAGGCTAAGAAAATCCTCCATTCGTCTTCATGAATAAGAGTAGGTTTGATCACCATGTGCTGATTACTAAGTGAATCTGCTCCATGCAGAATATAACTGAAACTTTTCTATCTGACAAATGATGATGCTTTTCCACCTCTGATTCATTTTCACCAGTCTGGACTCATCTCTCCTTTCTCTCCTACCATCACCTCCACCTGTTAACACATATGTAATCCCCAGTAATATTTAGCTATCTACAGTCCTAGAACAGGCTATGCTCAGTCCTGATCCTGAACCTTTGCATAGGATGTTCTCTCTGGTAGGAATATTCTCCCCAGCCTGTCCACCTAACAAACCTATCCAGGCCTATCAAACCACAGGTGTCCAGATGCTATCCCCTTATGCAGCCTTCCTTGGCCCCATTAGGACATTCATGATTTCTTCTGCGTTGTCACAGTCCCATTAGGCAGTGCTCCTTCTCAAATGCAATAGCTTACAGACCTATCTCTTTACCATCCCACACTTTCTTGAGATCATGAACTGAGACTTGTATTCCAGGCACCCTTACATGGCCTAGCCCACAGCAGGCACTCAATAATTGTGCTTTTTAACAAATGAAGATTTTAAGAATGTCTATGTTCCTAACATTGTGCTAAAATGTTACTTCATTTTGTGCTTATTATGATGCTATCAAGAAATATTCTGTTCTTGTGGGAATTAGAATGTGCTGTCTCAACAGACACCACTTTGGCACAGGTTTATTTTGACTTGAAAACAGTTAAGATATAATGTCAGCCAAAAAGTCCGTCTGCCTTGCTCATTTACCTAATGGTAGGACAAAAATGGGGCTTGAACTTAGGGCCTGAGTGCTGTCCCTTAGCTTTTTCATTCAGGGCTGGCTCTGTACCACTTGAGCCAAACTCCACTTCTGGTGTTTTTGGTGGTTAAGTGGAGACAAGAGTCTGATGGAGTTTCCTGTTTTGACTGGCTTTGGACCCCAAACCCCAGGTCTCAACCTTGTGAGTGGCTATGATTATAGATAAGAGCTACCAGAATCCAGCTGCATTGTTTTCTTCTTTCTTCTCCTTCTTCTTCGTGGTGGGGGTACTGGGGATTGAACTCAGGGCCTTAAGCACTGATCCACATCCCTAGAGAGAGTGTCTGCTTTGCTCAGGCTGGCCTTGGACTTCTGTCTTCCTACTTGTGCCTCCTGAGTAGCTGGGATTAAAATGTATACTACTACACTGATCCTTATTGATCTCTGGTCAGCTTTAATTTCTAGGGCCCTACTACAGTGCCTGAGAAAGAAAAGTTGGTGTGTGTGTGTGTGTGTGTGTGTGTGTGTGTGTGTGTGCGTGTGTGTGCGTGTGTGTGCTTATTCTTCCATACAGTATACAGATAAAGAAACAATAAATTTAAATAATTTGCTTATTGCTATTCAACCCAGTTCCATCTGATGTTAAAAATTATTGTTTACTCTGTTCTGCTGTTCCTCTAGGCAGGTAAACTGTTCAGTTTTTAGCAGCATTTAAGCTAGTCTACTATGGTGGGGCTGACCCAACATTTTCTGAAATCATAAACTCCTCTACTCTCTCTGAGAGATCAAAACCCCCATTATGTTTCTGCCCCTTCCACTCCCACTGAAACTGTTCTTTTCAAGGTCACAAGTGATCTCTTTGCTGCCAAATCTAATGGCCACTTTTCTCTTATCTTTTTAACTTCCAATAGTTTTCTACAAAGTTGACTGTTCCCTTTGTTCTGAAAATAATGTTCTCTCAGCTTTTGTGACAAATCATTATCTTGGGTTTTTTTTCCTTGCCTACTGGGCACTGTATCTCAATTCCCTTTTCGGGCTCTTCCTTCTCTTCAATACCTCTAAAACTAGACTTCCTCAGAGGCGGTCTTGAACCAAGCCTTCTTCTCTGTCTACCTCCTGCCCTCAGCCTTCTCACCTATCCCGTGAAGTGAAGTAGAATCTACATGCTGTCAATGCCATCGCTCTACTTTCATCTACTCACACTCATATACAACTATGTGACACCACTACTCGATTGTTTCACTGGTATAATGTCAAATTTCATTGGCAGCTCTTCATTTCTCTCCTCCAAGATGGTTCTCTCTCACTGTTCCAGTTACTGTTGTTGTGTGATGAACCACTTCAGATATTAATGGATCTGGAATTTAGACAAGGTATAGGGGAATGGTTTCAGCTAGGAAAATTCCAAGACTAGATTTCCTGAACAATGGCAGTTGGAATCACCTGAAAGGTGTCTTCTCTGATACATCTGGTACTCTTTATCAAGTGGATCCTAAACTCTGACTGGAACATTTATTCATGGTCACTTCCTATAGCCTGGGTTCCTTCAGAGCAGTGCAGCCTTAGCAGTTAGACTTCTTGTGTGCATCAGGCAATAGCCAGCAGAAAAGGCAGAGACTTATTCTCTTGCTTAAAAACCACCAATGAGCCAGGTAACTTCTAGCTACTCAGGAGGCTGAGAGCTGAGAATCACGGTTCAAAGCCAGTCCAGGCAGGAAAGTTCATGAGACTATCTCCAATTAACCACCAAAAAAACCAGAAGCAGCACTGTGGCTCAAAGTGATAGAGCACTAACCTTGAGCAAAAGAGCTCAGGGATAGCACTGGCTTGAGTTCAAGTCCCACAGCCAAAAGCAAACACAAAAACCCAAATAACCACCACCAATGACACAGATGACAGAGGGTGAACAAATGCAGCAATGGCACTCACTAGACACTACGTTGAAAATGAACTATACAACTGATAGTGGGATAGGAGGGAAAAACTGTGAAAGGGCCAGGGAAAGGGGACACTGTCCCAAAAGAAATGCACTCTTTGCCTGAATTATGTAACAGTAACATCTCTTTACATCACCTTTATAGTAACAATAAAAATAAACTGAACAAAATTGGAAGATCACTAATGATTTCTTTGTGCTCTCAGATTAAAGGCCCAATTTCATATCTCTAACCTCTTCGCTGGATTCATCCCAACCACAACAGAGCAATGCCTTGTCTTCTCTTCTCCAAAGACTTGAATCCTGCTATTCCTTCTACTGAGGGGAAAGGAGACTTCCCCCTTCTACATCCAGTCCTTTCTTATCCCTCCAGACTTGGCTCTGTGTGACTTGTCCACTCCAACTCAGATGACTTCTATTTACTTAGCCATCTTTTTACTCATTTTTAAAATCACCCTGCCTTATTTTCTTCAGAGCTCATTCTTTTTTAAAATTTTATTTTATTATGAAGATTCTGTACAAGGGGGTTACAGTTACATGAGTAAGGAAATGAGTACATTTCTTGTTGAACATTGTTACCCCCTCCTTTGTTTTTTTCCCATATTATCCCTTCCCTCAGAGCTCATTTCTGTAATCTAAAATATTTTTGTTCATTTGTTTGCTTATGAGGACTTCTTATTAGAATTCCAATCAAGGACTACTTAACTGCTTTATCCTCAGCACCTACCATTAGTGCCTGGTGAGTAGTAGGTATGACAATATTTGATAGATAAATGATCAATTCACCAATGACAGCAAAAAGAGAGATGTTTCTTCCTGAGTGCCTTTTCTGACTTAAAATATCTCGGTCATGAGAGCCCAAATCTGATTCCCACCTTGTATTGAGATTATGGCCATATATCCATTCCCTGGCAGAGACTCCCTCACATCTTGATTCCTATGATATCTTGAGGAGACATGCCTGCCAAATGACCAAAAATAGTAAGTCACCTGCACTCTCCCAGAGACAGTGACAGTATGGTTTAACATGATGTTTTCTGAAGCTCATGTTGTGTGGGGGAGAAAAGGGGTGTGGGTGCATTGTGTATGTGTGTGTGTGTTGGATTTCTGGGGCTCCTTGTTTTCTTTCAAGTAGCCATTTGTAGTCTTTTAGATCATTACCTCTGCAATTTGCAATTCTAAACATCCAAAGTCACAGATTACAATGGTTTCTAAACACTTTGGATTTGTTACATTACATTTACACTGAAGTCCTCCCTCACTTAAGAGCTAACTCTAGGTATCCATTTGATTTTCCTGAACTAAAGAGTATCACAATGAAGTGATTTTGAAGCATCCTGGTTTAAGTTTGGCACTAAAAGTCACCATGTAAAAGTCTGGGACAGTCTCATTAATACTAAAGGCTGGTTTACCATTTCACTTGGCTTTATCAAGATGTTATTTTTCTTCTTTTTTTATTCACATCAGATCTCAGCCAAGGAAATGTGCTCACAGCTTCCCTTTAATGAAGATTTTATTGTTTGTTTGTTTTGAACTGAATCTTTTTTTCCTGTATTGTCTTTTTTAGCTTCAGATAGCTTGCCATATTCCTTCTATATTTTATTCTTAAGAAGGTATTTAAGCCCTTAACAACTTGCTATTTTTCTGGATAAGTGGATACTTACTTCTCTCTCGTTTTCTTTCTCTCTCTCTCTCTCTCTCTCTCTCTCTAACTCAGGCAAGATTTGTCAACGATGACTTTTTTCAAACCCACAACAAACCAAATGTATCTGTTTGGCAAAGATTCACTGCCACATTTGTAATTCTCTCTAGTACTTTTCCTGGGACTGACAGTTTTTTGGTCTGGCTCTCTAGCTGCGGTAACACCTTCCTCTCCACATTGCAAGTCTGCAATGGATGAGTCATGATGAATCAAGAAGTAGAGTTAACACTTAAAGTCCTTCACCTTTGCATAGACCAGTCTTAACCTTTACTTGTTTTCTAAGAGCTAGGTAACCAATCCTAGTACCTACTTCTCCATCACCTTTGTGTGGGCAGAACATGGTTGCTATATCTGGGAGAGGTGTTGGCCTTTTTCTCCTTTGAGAGTTTATATTGTTTTAAATTTCATGTTTCTGATATCTAAAGAATAGCTTTCTGAGGAAAAAAAGAGTGAATGCTAATGAGCAACATTGTTTCTAAATCAATTCTCTTGAGCATTACCCAAATCACTCATCTATCCTATTGCTAAGAAAATTCAAAACTCATTTTTAGAGTAGAAATCCCTTGGCTTGGTGTGTCTCAAACCAACCTGAAGAACAATTTAATGTGATTGCAATTTTATTTTCAGTTCCTCCAAAGAAAGACAAATATTTACTATATCTGCTACTTTCTCTCTAGACAACTAAGGTTTTTTTTTTAAGACAAGGTCTTTTTGAGCATTTTATTTTCTCCTAAGTACTTTGAAAAGTATTCTGTTTTACAATGTTCTTCATAATGTTCCATCTGTTTCGGGCTTTCAGAAGATTTTTTTTTAATCTCAGAAAATTCAATGGAAAAGGTAAAGGCTTGACTGCCAGTAGATTTTTGTTTCTCTTCTTTCTGGGAAAGATCCAGTGAGAGTTTAAAAATAGACCTGAGAAATATCTACAGCTTGAGAATCACTCAACCCTCTAATATTTGCTCTAGAATAAAAAGGAGAGTTGATACATCTGAACTAAAATGACCCCCACAGTTTCCACCTTTATATTTCAGATCAAATAATTCCTCACACAAGCCTTCTGGTAAGGCAGATTCCATTATGTTAACCACATTCTCTTTTATTTTTAATTTATCCTGATAAAAGGAAAGGTAACAATTTAGATCATTCCAAGAGTCCCATCTTGAACACTGTCAATTGATGCTACTTATTATTTAGCAATTATGATCCTAACACCAGATATTTATCCAGTGGGATAAAACATTGAAGCAATAAAAATAAGATGTAAGAGACTTATTTTTAGCGATAGAGGAGAATAATGGAATTTTGACATTGGTCAAAATGCATTGTATTTATAAATTGACATATTGAATAGAAACCTCTTTTACAACTTCTTAAATAAAATATTAAATACTTATTTTAAAGTGTTCTTTGAAAAAAATCAACATTATTGAGTCATAATTTGCATACCTAATTTGAACATATTTAAGTATTCAGTTGATAAAGTCCAAGACTGCTTGAGTGACAAATTAAAGATGTCGGAATTGCCATTTTGGGGTATTTTCAAGGTCAATGTCAAAAGAACTCTACAACTAAGTGATCTGGATGCTTGTCTTAGGAGCAGTGTCTATGCTTACAAAATTGCTTATATAAGAGCTGTGGGTAAATAGCCAACACCAACTGTTTCTAGAGTAAAGTAAATACCTGCCCCCACACAGCAGAGATGGCTTTAATTCTTGTCAAATATAATGCTTACAGGAGATGCAGGATGTTCTTTAGGAAGGGGGGGTGTTAATAAGGGATACTTCAGTGTCATTGCCTGGTCCTCTTTCTTCCTTTTCCCATCTTTGTGTTTAAGAGCAAATCCAGAGCTTTGTGCATGCATGCTAAGCATGTGCTTGACCACTAAGCCTTCTTTGAAAATTTCTGTTTTCGTTTATCTCTAGCCTTACTGGCAGAAATTTATTATTATTTTTTTTTGTGGTGCTGAGCACTGAAACCAAGTTCTCCTTATGGCTACTGAGCCACTCCTCCTGCCCAGAAAAGTAATGGTTAATATCATCATTTAATAGCTAGGGCATCAGAGACGTGGTAGAATTTGGAACAGAAGTCTGAGGCCCAGCACTGCCTATAGCCAATGCAATGAAGGCAAACCCTATTCAATTTTGTAGTCTACTTTGCAGCCTGTGTCCTGACCTGGGATCTCTGGCTTCTACAGAAGCCTACTTGCCCTTTACTTTGAGGGGTAGTAGTAGGTTTAAACTAGTTTTTAGGGCCTCATACTCTTGCTTAGTTTTCTCTGCTCATGACCTGTGCTACCAGTTGAGCCATGCTCCAGTTCATTGAGCTCTACTTTTGATGACTTTTACTATTAATTTTTGACCCGTCTTTTGATGTGCCTTCTACCTTTGACCACTCTGGGAAACACTATATCCTATCAGTCCACTGGGAACTTCTTCTGAGTCACTCATATAGGCAACTTGATAAACAGCAGTGTTGGGCTGGGAAGGTGGCTCAGTGGTAGAGTGCTTACCTTGCATGCATGAGGCCCTGGGTTCGATTCCTCACTACATAAGCAAAAAGAAAAAAGCCGGAAGTGGCGCTGTGGCTCAAGTGGTAGAGTGCTAGCCTTGAGCTGAAGAGCTGAGGGGCAAGACTCAGGCCCAGAGTTCAGGCCCCACGACTGGACCCCCCCAAAAAAAATAAATAAACAGCAGTGTTTTCTAACACACATAGCTACTGGCATTGGTATCTCAGCACTCAGATTCATATGAGCAGGACAGAGTAGTATTAAAATAATCCTGAGACCATTCAATACAACTCTTTGATATTTAGACTACAGTCCTGAGAGATTCAGTGTTTGTCAAAGTAACAAAATAAGTTGGTATGAAAGACTATGCTTTTTTATTAAATGTTTTTATTGTTATTATAAAGGTGATATACAGAGGGGTTACTGGTTTATAATGAATAAATGAATTTATGCTTTTTAAAAAAAATGAGAGACAGGAAAGGTATCTCATGGCTCATCATAAATTGCTCAAAAGCAGTGAAAATAGAAAAATCTTAAAAGCAGTTGGTGAAAAAGTATGTATAGAAAGGCCAGAATGAGAGAAAATCACCAGATTTCTGGTTAGAAATAGTGAAAGCCACAATAATACGCCACCTTTAAAGTGCTGGCAGGAAAAAAAAAATCAACCTGGAATTTTATACCCAGCAAAAAACATCTTTTAAAAAGAAAGATTGGGCTGGGAAGGTGGCTCAGTGGTAGCGCACTTGCCTTGCATGCATGAGGCTCTGGGTTCAATTCCTCAGCACCACATAAGCAAAAAGAAAAAAGCCGGAAGTGGCGCTGTCGCTCAAGTGGTAGAGTGCTAGCCTTGAGCTGAAGAGCTGAGGGACAGCTCCCAAGCCCAGAGTTCAGGACCCATGACTGAACCCCCCCCCAAAAAAGAAAGATTTAGACATAAGCTTGAAAATATTTTCACCAGAAAATCTTATATGTTCAAGGAAACTCTTTGGGCAGAAGGAAAATGTCACACTGTGGGAAGGACCCTACTATTTTCTGAGGTTTCTTTTTTCCTGGTACTTTTTTACCCCCTGGGGTGTGAATGCAAAGCCCTATGATTATTTGCATTGCTGGTACTCTAGCACTTAAATAATGCCTTTAGGACCTCTATGATGAAAACTTTCAAAACCTGAAAAAGGAAATCAAAACAGAACTTAGAAAGTAGAAAAGCCTCCCATGCTCCTGGATTGGAAGGATCAACATCATGAAAATGGCAATACTTCCCAAGGCTATCTACAAATTCAATGCAATACCTATCAATATTCCAACCTCATTCTTCAAGGAAATAGAAAAGGCAATCCAGAAGTTCATATGGAACAATAAAAGACTATGAATAGCAAAAATGATCCTTAACAGAAAGAACAGTGCTGGCTAAGATATGGAACCAACCCAGGTGCCCCTCAGTAGATGAATGGACCAAGAAAATGTGGTATATATACACAATGGAATTCTATGCCTCTATCAGAAAGAATGACATTGCCCCATTTGTTAGGAAATGGAAAGACTTGGAAAAAATTATACTAAGTGAAGTAAGCCAGGCCCAAAGAAACATAGGTCCCATGGTTTCCCTTATTTGCAATAACTAGTATATGTCTGAGACAAGCAGAAATGGTCAGATAAGATGATGTTAAGCAAAATGAACCCCAAGATAAGGACACAAGTGGTTTTTCTTTCTTGCTATTGTTTCTAACATATTTATAAGGTAATCTTTGTTGCTTTGTATGTCCCTTCCTCATGGTTTTCACTGTATTTGATGTTGGTATAATTTGTGGAGGGGAAGGAAAAAACAAATTGTTTAAATAGGGATACAGGTGGACCCATTGTAACAATGAGATGTACAAGACATTATGTCAAAAAACAAACTTTAGAACTTTGGGGTGGGAGGGGGACGTGGGGGTTATGGGAGTGGATGGGAAGGGGAAACAAAGGAGGAGGCAACAACGCTTGAAAAGAAATGTACTCATTACCTTGCCCATGTAATTGTAACCCTTCTGTATGGTATTTTCACAATTAAAAATAAATAAATAAAGCCTTCAGCTATTCTTTTTGCTGATTATTTTGGAGATGAAATATCATGGTTTTTTCTACCCAGATTTGTTTTAAACCATGATCTTTGGGGTCTCAGCCTCCTAAGTAGCTAGGATTATAGGTCTGAGCCACTAGTCCTCATTTTTAGAAACTGTATTCTCAAACTTATGTAGGTGTGGTAGCTTAAACCTATAATCCTAGCCACTTGAGAGGTGGAAATCAGAGGATTATGGTTTAAGACCAACCTAGGCAAAAAGTTTCCAAGTCTCCATCTCTACCAATGGCTAGGTGCTGTATCAAGCACCTGTCATCTTGGCAATGAAGGAGCACAGCAGCTGTGTGTGGTGGTGTCTATCAGCTATCTCAGCAGTGCAAGGAAGATCATAGGTCCAGCTTACCCCAGAGTATAGAGTGAGACTCCACCTTGAAAATAACCAACACAAAAATGGTAGGTAGAGTGGCTCAAGAAATAGTGTATCTTCTGCATAATGAAGCATGAAGAACTAATCTCAACCTAGGCCCACCAATGGGCAAAGAGGTCATCAAACTATAATTGCCTGTTTAAAGCAAAACTAGTAAAATATTGTGGGACTATAACAAGTAAATATTACAAAAATGAATTCAGGGTGATGCTTTGGAATTAACCTGAAGGTATAAAATAGAGATATAGGAATTTTTACTAAAAACACTGAGTTCTTTTAACTGCTTGGAATTGTGGAACCAATAACAAGACTGAGCATCAACTGAGCAGTGAAAGAGACTTCTTTTTCTGTCCAAGGATAGTAGATATGGGAGATAAAAGTCACAAATTTGATTTTCAACCCTTGAAATGAGGGATGGGGATAAGCTAATAAAGATGAGGAATATTCATGTAATTTGGGGGGAATAGGTAGGGATTTTCCAGGAATTCAGGCTCTATTTTTTCTGGATCTTTCTAGTTGTCACCACAGCAACTTTCAACTGCCATAGTACTAAGGGATGTGTCATTTAGCATACAGATGGCTCAGAGACCCTCCGACCTGGAGGAGAAAGATATGGGAAAATCCCTTCAGGAGATCAGCCACTCCTCAAGCAGCCTGCTCCTTCTATTTATGAAAGACTAAGGGACCCTCAGGCAACCAATACAGAAGTGTCTGATATGGTGGAAACAACCTAGAGGCCCAACATTATGGGATTTTAAAACTAAATTACAGTACCTCCAGATAATTGGAATATTTGCAGTCATTAAAATCTATGGTTTATAAGAATATTTAATAACATGGGAAAATGCTCAAATTGTAACATTAAATTTTAAAAGTCATATGCAGTGCCATGCTGTTTGAAAAGAGAATTATATATGCAATTTAATTTCCAAAGGAAATAGATCCAAATATTAATAAACATTATTCCTAGGTGATAAAAATACAAATAATCTTGACTTCTTTACTTCTTTCTCTATTTAAAAAATTCCTACCATGACTTAGTTGTATAATTAGAACACAAAATGTTATTATTATAATTATTTTAAAAGAAGTTGGCTTATGGTACTGCAGGCTGGTTCATAGCATAGGCTCTGAGCATACTATCTAGGTAGAGACCCTACTCTGATAAGTCAGCAAACCACTGTCCTCTTGGTGCCTTACCTTAAATTTTAGGTAATGGGATGAGATTGTAGCTCAGTAATAGAGTACTTGTCTAGTACACTCAAGGTCTGTGTTCAATCATTAGTACTGACAAAAAGAAAGATAAATGATAGTACTTACTTCACAGGGCAGCTGTAATATTAAATGTGTTAATTTATAAGGAAGTGTTTGAAACAGTGCCTGGCATATTAATAATTTATTAATAATAATTGTAGTTAGACATGGTGATTCAGACCTGTAAACCAGGATCAGGTTTAAGACAAGCATGGGCAAAACCAAAATGAAACAAAACAATAAAACAACAACAACATGTTTGTGAGACTCCATCTTGAAAATGGCTGGGTGTGGTGGCACATGCCTATCACCCTAGCAACTTCAGATAGTACAAATAGGAGGATTACAGTTCAGGACAGCCTGAGGAGCCTATCTGAAGAATAACTAGTACAAAAAGGGCTAGAAGAGTGGATTTACTGGTGAAGTGCCTGCCCAACAAATGTGAGGCTAAGTTCAAACTCTAGTACTGCCAAAATGACGACGACGACGACGACGATGATGATGATGATGATGATGATGATGATGATGATGATGATGATGATGATACTAATAGCTAATAAAAAGCTATTTCAATAAAGGCTATTTTCTGAGTATAATCACAGACTTCCCTACCTCCTAGATGGGATAAATAGTAGAGTCCAGCCAAGCAAGAAAGCCAGGCAAGCATGGGGTCCTGAGTTGAAACCCTGGTACTGACACAAACCAAACAACAAAACAATAACAAAATAGGGAGACCTAGTAAAAATCCATGTGTTTCCCACTTCTCAACTAGCATAAACCAAGCCAAGGTCCAAATTGGTCAGTTAAAAGACCAGTTGCTTACTCACACAGAAAATAGAGGGAAAGAGACATTTTCTCCATGAGATAAAGAATGAGTTAGAAACGAAATCCCAAGTGCACAATGAACTGGGCTAAAAATCTGAGACCAGTGTTCTTATATTAGGGAAATCAAGCTTCTTGGTTGAAGCTAGATACTACAGCACTTAACAGTCCATCCTATTGACTTTGAACTGGGATCCTCAGATCTCAGCCCCCAGAGTAGCTAGGACTACAGACATCAACCACCTGCACCTGACCTTTTGTTTGTTATTTCAGTCCTGAGCCATCTATCTGGTAGTAGCTTTTCTCATGTGTTGTTCCTATATATTCATCTCTGTGAAGACTGCCCACACTCTCTAGGGTCAGCTAGCCATCCCTCCCCTACTAGGTTGGCCAGTTCTGATCCTTCATATTGTTTCTCATAGTGTGTTTGTTCTTTATCCTGTCATCCTCCAGTGAGCATATGGAAGTCAAATATTAAAGGAGAAATAACGAGATAAAATAACTAAAGTAACAGTAAGTGCCTGATATATAGTAGATAAATATTTTTTTTCCTTTTATAGGTTATAATAGAACCAGTCCTCAGTGCAAATACTCAAAGGAATAGATTTCCAATGACACATATTTCCACTGAATACATTTTTAATTAGATCCTCTGAAGTAGCCATAACAACTCTAGTCACATCGCTGGGTATAGTAAATAATCTGACCGATTTTTTTTTCTAGTTGCAAATGAGATTGACAAGTTGAAATTTTACCTCTGGGGCAGCCACAGAAAACATGTGTTTTACCATCTGCTTTGTCTCCAGTGGAGTGGTATTGCCAAGTATTTCATAGACACAGCTGTAGGTCTTGGTAGAACTTAAGTTTGACCCATTCACCAAGTGGTGGGATGCTTTCTGTTCTTGCTCTCTTCCTTTCTAAATAGTCAATAACTAAAATTAGCTATAGAAGAGTAAATCCTCTGAAAGCAAGATCCCTGGTGACATACAAGCTTTTACGGATAGGATCCTAGGGAAGTCCTAGAAAGCCTCGCTTCTTTCCATTTTCCCAGAGCCAACCTAGTAGTTAATGCAGAGTAAGTACTCAAGAAGTATTTCTGGGGCTGAGAATGTGGCTTAGTGGTAGAGTGCTTCCTAGCATGCATGAAGCCCTGGGTTCGATTCCCCAGTACCACATAAACAGAAGAAGTTGGAAGTAATATGGCTTAAGTGATAGAAAAAGCAAAAGACGCTCAGGGACAGTGCCTAGACCCTGAGTTCAGGTCTTAGGATTGGCAAAAAAAAAGTATTTCTTTGATAAATGAAGTTGCTTTTAAGGAAATACAATAAAAAGAAATGTATTAATTCTATAGTATAACTTTGTGAGATCTGTGACACTTAAGCTACACTCTACAGATGATGGTGAAAAATAATTCATGTACCTGGATAGAATCAAACAATTGAAAACAGGTTTTGTAACATAAAGCATGTTACACAGCATTAAAAATGAGTCTCTACTGCAAGCCGACTGTCTCCTAGTAACCACCTTAGGAATATGGTCAGATACCTTGTTTGTCTTCTAGTAACTGACTCTTAGGAGTGTGGTCAGACAACCTGTGTCTTAGTAACCATGTTAGCAGTGTGATCAGACAACACGACTCTCCTGGTAACCAGCTCTTAGGAGTGTGGTCAGACAACTTGACTATCTCTAGTAACTACCTTAGGAGTGTGGACAGACAACTTGTTCCCCTTGTCTGAACAGATGGCTCTATCTGATAAGAAAAACCTGCCATTATCAGAACCAGCTCAACTTGATATTGCCAGAACCAGCTTGCAAGTAATTTCTGAGAAACTATAACTGCTGGGTAAAGTCAAATTTAAAATTACCTAATGTAAGGACTGTCAGGGTCAGAGTTAGTCAGGGCTCAAAAGTTTGGAGTAGAAACTCTTCCGGTCCTGCTGACACATATAAAAGCAAGTTCTACTTCTCTGAGCAGGAAAACGAGTTTCTACTATATAATGGTTGCTTTCAATGTTTTCATGTCTAATCTTAACGACAAATCTTGCAATGTTACTAGAATGCCCATTTAACAGATGGCAAAACATAAGTCTAGAGGGACCACAGACTAGCATTAAATCTCCCCATTTGAATTTAAATTTTACAAGGAGAGCATCTCTAGCACTAAGAATTGTACCTGGCATACAGCAGATGCTAAAGAAATATTTGTTGAACCATCAACCGGAACTAGCTGCCTCAAAAGTCTTTGCTCTCTCCATGACATCTTCTGCTACTCTGTAAAATGGCCTTTGAAATATCAGAGAAAATGGTGTGGTTCTTTACTCTCAAGGAAAACTGAAGTCCATGAAATGACAATACTATTATTTGCTGACAGCTAACAAGAGTAGATAGTCCAAGACGAGCACTCAAGATTCCAAATACCTAATAGTGTTTTCTTTTGACCAGGAGGTAGAGACAAGTTGTGACCCCTTACTTTCCTAAGGAAACTGAAGAGAAACAGTTGAGAGTTTTATCCAACACTTCTCCAGAAACTGAAAGCAGCCCATGTGGTGGAGGAAAGTTAAGTACCTTAATGAAAAGAACAGACAATTAAGAACAATCAATATATCAAGTTAGTTTGAAGTGAAGTCTAAGCGATTGAAACCTAACAGGGGCTGCACCATTACATCTCCCCTACTCATATCACCTAAATGGGTCCATAAATTTTTTATTGTTTTTTTTTCTAGAGACATGGTCTCAGTATATGTCCCAGGCTAGCCTGGAACTCTCAAACCTCCTGCCTGTCTCTTGAATGAGGGATTACAGGTATGTGCTACCACACCTGGCCAGGACTTGAGCTTTATAAGGAAGAGCTCTATATTCAATTAAACATCTTACTGTTATCCAGATATATTCCAGATATATGTTTGCCGAATAGGCATTTTTCTTTTTTTTTTTCATTTTATTTTCAATACCAAAGATAATGACTTCGAATGTCCTAATATTAACACAAATTAGAAGTTATGACAACTCCTACTTATTTGTAAGGACCCAGCTGGTGTGTGCCTAGGCTAGGGATACTGTAAAATAAGTAAATATGTACCGATGTGAACACATAAAAGCTTTCAAAATTGCACACAGTATTAAGAGATCCTGTGAAAAATGACCAAGCCGGGGCTGGGAAGGTGGCTCAGTGGTAGAGTGCTTGCCTTGCATGCATGAGGCCCTGGGTTCGATTCCCCAGCACCACATAAGCAAAAAGAAAAAAGCCAGAAGTGGCGCTGTGGCTCAAGTGGTAGAGCGCTAGCCTTGAGCTGAAGAGCTGAGGGACAGTGCCCAGGCCCAGAGTTCAGGCCCCACAACCAGACCCCCCCCCAAAAAAAAAGAAAAAGAAAAATGACCAAGCCTTTGCCAAGTCCACAATGAAAGAATGGCCAATGAAAAGTACTTATAACTATACAAGTTCTATGCCACCTTAATGCCATTCCTTCATTGCAGCTATGCACTATATATGTATGTATGCATTTTTGATCTGAGTATTTTGTCTGCTCATATTTCCAAAGCATCACAATCTGATTAATGATAAACCAGAGCCTATTTGAGTTGTACTTAGCTCAGCAATCCTGATCCTAAGCCTCCAGCCATAAAACCCATTCTGGGCAGACAAGAAGTCATTGACCTCATCTGTAACTCATGTGCTGACAGAGCTCCTGCAAAGACTGTAAGAGTCCATCGTAGCTACACAGTTACTCCTTTTTGGGGCTGACATGTCTGTCTGTCCTTTCCGGTCCTCACCGTGTGTCCAGTGACTGGCAAAACTCATTCCAAGGACATCACAGAGAACTCGAGCCACATTTTCCTTGGCTATTGTTCCTCTCTGCATTTTCACATTTAATAACTTCATTCTGCATTGTGAAACAGTTGGGAAGGTAAGAAAGAAATCAACCCTGTATGCCAGGTATGATCCCTGTCATCAAAAGGAATCCATAGACAGGGGTTGGTAGCTTATATCTGTAATCATAGCTACTCAGGAGGCTGAGATTTGAGAACCATGGTTCCAAGCCAGCCTTAGCAAGAAAGTCTGTAATACTCTTATCTCCCGTTAACCACCAAAAAGCCAGCAGTGGAGCTGTGGCTCAAGTAGTGGAGCAATAGCCTTGAGCAATAAAGCTCAGGGACAGGGCCCAGGTTCTGAGTTCAAGCCCAGTATTGGCATACATACATACTCATATACACAACGACACAATCACACACCCAAAGGGATCCATGATTGTGTCTTGCCCCTTTCTCTCCTCAATATATTTTTGCTTTTTCACAAGTTTTTCTATCTTATACATCTTGTATTGTTTTCTAAATATCCACATCCTCCAACCACAGAGAAAGACCATCTATTGAAAGCAGAGTGATAGCAAGCAATGTGCTCAGCAGGCAAATCGTAAAACAAATAGAGGGTACACTCAGCACTTTCTCTTCTGTTGCACAAAAGAACTCAAATAAGGCTCCTGGAAACATGGGTTGAGTAATCAAGTCCTTTTCCTGGATGTACAACAGCACAGCTTTGGGAGATAACTAATTCAGCTCATGTAATTGTACACCCGTCTAGAAAAGGAAAAACAAGCACAAAAAGACAACAACAAAAAAAAAAAGGAGAGCAGGCCAAACTTTTAACTGCTTGCCCTCCTTCTGCACCTGCCTTGACTTGCAAAGAGAATATTGTGTCCCAGCTGGCCACTTGTCCCGAATTCTGAAACCTCCCAAGACACCTATTGCCCTTGGAATTAAGGAATTATAAATGGAATTTTTGCACCTGCAAATTACACACACACACACACACACACACACACACACACAGATCGGAAGAGAATTTGGAAGAGATCCCATGAAACATTTCTATCACCCTTGTCAGGCTGTGTTTACTGTACCTGGCAAATACTAACCAGACATATGAATAAGGACTCTTGTGGATCATTTAGCTTTTGCACTGGAATTAATTTTGGTTCCTACAGATTAACCATAAAGACGTGCATTGGCTGCAGGTGTGCCAAAACCACTAATAGGAGAAAACCCAGCAAATTTTGCAGAGACAGTCAGTAATTTCTGCAAAATTAATTTAAATTGAAATAGGTTTAGAACATATGGAAAGAATCAATCATTCTCCATTTTGAGTGAATGTTATTTTAGCATGCATAGATTTCTGATATAATTTTCTTCTTTCCCTTAAGGATCAAGATGTACTCACATATTAAGTCTTTTTGCAAAAGAGAAGTGTTTTTTCTTTGATCCAGGAAAGAGAAAAAAATGTGTTTCATAAATCTTTTTCTTTGTCTGATGCTGAAATGTACATCTGGGGCTCCACAGACACTGATAAAAGCCCTCACAGAAAACCCAACTCTGCTCTCAAGATAATTATGCTTTCCTGTTGTCTGGACACTGGCTCTGGCTTCCATTTCGAATCAGATCTGGGTCCAGTTATTATGCATGTCCACATTAACTGGGCAGTTTATAGAATTTAAATGAGAAATGAGAAGAAAGCACAAAAGCAGTGGCAATAGAATGGAATTATAAAAGAAAAGTATTTTCCAAGAGTTTGGAAGGAAATATGGCTACACTAACAAAAATCCTACAGCCACATGTTCACACCCTTGCACTCGCATTCCATGTGTAAAGCTTCTCCAAAGTTCCCTGCCTCCCCCCCCCCTTCCTCTCCTGAGAATAAAACGTGCTGGCACACCTATTTTGAGATGGGTTCCTTGGGCATGAGTCATCCTAATGTGGGTTCTTTTCTGTGACATTCTTCTAATGATATTTACAGCTTGTTTAGGTTTTTATACTTTGTTCCAAAACTATTTTTTTAAAAAAACAGTAGAGGTATAAATTTTCTTACCCATCAACCATGGAGATTTGCTGAACAGCTAGTACTTATTTGTCCTTTATTGACAAATAAAGATTTAATTGTTATGGGTAAAAGTAATATAAAATATAGAAGAGTCCTCATATTCTTGAAGACCGTCTTGTGCAGGAATGAAACTGACACATAAACCTTTAAATGTAAATATAGCAAGAGCAGCATTGTCTACCTTGGATTTATTTCAGTATATATATTTTGGATAGCTATCATCTGTCAGGCATTGTGCTAAAAATGGAATATATAAATTTGGATATAAAAATACAAAGAAGAATTTCAAAACAACATTCCACAATTCCAGGGACAGCAGGAAAGAAGTCAGATGACATCTTTTTGTAGTATTTGAGCCAATGAAGGTGGAGCAGAAGATAGAGAAAATTTGTTTTAAAACTCATTCCTATGTGGCTTTGGAAGAGATCCTAAACTTTGAGGTGAGCAGGGCACCCAGGAGTGGCAAAGAGATAATGCCTGTCTATTTCAACTTTCCTTAGACTATGTTATGATGAATCCATTTTTGAGTGGTCATCAACTCCAGAGTAGAGGCTGATGGGGAGAATTAGTTCCAGATTCCAGTAGTCGAGGTTCAAACACTAATTGTACAAAATTCGTAAAACAGATCCTCTGGAATTGGCTGTATAAATAACATAAAGAGACAGTTACTATTCTAGAGAGAAAGAAAGTTTGAAGAAAATAAGTTAAAGGACAAAATCAGTCTAGAAGGATAATATTTTTCTGGTCTTACTGACCAAAACCTCGATTAAATCCTCAATTGGTCTAATCATTAGGTTACATACTCTGTCTACCAAACTAATCCCTAATAGACTGTGGCTGTCTTCTGGTCACCTGAGTAATCAAACCTATACAGGGTGCCCGGCTCAGAGTCAGAGTTCAGTTACTATTGCTTAAAAAATCTTTTTCTTGCCGGGCGCTGGTGGCTCACGCCTGTAATCCTAGCTACTCAAGAGGCTGAGATCTGAGGATCGCGGTTCAAAGCCAGCCCGGGCAGGAGAGACCGTGAGACTCCTATCTCCAATAAACCACAAGAAAATGGGAAGTGGCGCTGTAGCTCAAGTGGTAGAGCGCTCGCCTTGAGCTGAAGAGCTGAGGGACAGCGCCCAGGCCCAGAGTTCAAGCCCCAAGACCGACGAAAAGAAAAAAAAATATTTTTCTTTTCAATTATTGCCAGGCCTAGGGCTTGAACTCAGGGCCTGCGTACTGTCTGTCCTTTAGTTACCTAGCTCAAGACTAGGTAGCACTCTACCATTTGAGCCATAGTGTCACTTAATTGGAGATAAGAATCTCTGGACTTTTCCTGCCTGGGCTAGCTTTGAATTGCACTCCTTAGATCGTTATGTTTTACTCATCTGAATATATTTTGATGTCTTCTTTGGCTCATGGGTTAGTTAGAATTATGTTTAATTTCCATACATTGTGTTTTCCATATAATGTTAAAACACCTCAGTTAGGAAGGCCCAAAACAGATGCTGACTGCAGAGGACAGGAGATAGAGGAGGATAAGATGCTTCCCTGGTGACTCTGCTCGGAATGAACTCATCTTGGTAAGCTTGCCCTCCAGCTCTTTATCCAGAGTACAGGCAGGCTTAGCAAGTGCATATTCTTCCCATTTACAGATATATACCCACATATGGTCTCAGACATAGGAAGCAGGTAGGTAGCAGAGCATCCTGGTTAGGCAGTTTTGTTCAAATGACCATTCTGCCATTTTGGGATGTGGCTTGCTCCTTGCAAAGATAATTTCTCTAGGTCTCAATTTCCTAACCTTTAAAATGGGGCTATCTTCCATTCTATTTTTTTAGCTCCCTTATCGAAGATTAGGTGGCTATAGGTCTGTGGGTTCATTTCTGGGTTTTCGATTCTGTTCCATTGGTCCTGAGGTCTGTTCTTATGCCAGTACCAAGCTGTTTTGATTACTATGGCTTTGTAGTAGACTTTGAAATTTGGCGTTGATATTCCTCCAGCACTATTCTTTCTGTTAAGGATCATTTTTGCTATTCATGGTCTTTTATTGTTCCATATGAATTTTTGGAGTGTTTCTTCTATTTCATTGAAGAATGAGGTTGGAATATTGCTAAGTATCGCATTGAATTTGTAGATAGCCTTGGGAAGTATTGCCATTTTCATGATGTTGATCCTTTCCATCCAGGAGCATGGGAGTTTTTTCCACTTCCTAAGTTCTGCTTTGATTTCCTTTTTCAGGTTTTCATCATAGATGTCCTTCACTTCTTTAGTTAATTCCTAGGTATTGGCTAATACTATGACTATCCCCTACTTCATAAAGTTATTATAGGAGCAAAAATAACCCACATGAAGCACAGCATCACTGAAAAGTTATTTTATTTTTCTTTATGAGACAGGGTCCAGGCTGGCCTCAAACTCAAATTCGAGTCCTGTCTCAGCTTCTTGAGTACTTGGATACAGGGCATGCTGCCATACCTGACTTACCTTGGCAGTCTTAAAATAATTGTTAACCAGTATTCTTGTTGAACGCTTTGAGGCTTTTAATATATATATAATATGTTATATATATATATATGTATATATATTGGTGTCCTCCTGGGTTCTTACCTTGCATTTGAATCCTAGCCCTGTTTTACCATAGCTAAGTGACCTTGATGGGGTCTCTTAACCTGTCTCGGCCTCAGTGTTCTCAGCTCTCAGAGGGGAGTCACAGAGATTCTCCCAGGTTATTGTGAGAAGATAAACTCATGTAGGTGAAGCTCTTATACCCATGCTAAGCTCCTGCACTCTAAATTCTCGTTAGGTTTTGAAAGAGAAAAACCCATAAAAGGACAATTAAGCAAGAACTATTATGAATTGTAATCAATGCTGGAAATGCAATAAAATAAGGCTAACAGAATGTGCATGGGAAGCTAATTGATATTAGGGTAGGGGAGTTTTTCCTGAGGAGAAAAATTAGAGGTGAGAGCTAAAGGATAAAATAATGAATAGTACAAAGGACTACTATAATCGTAACCTTGTCAGGAATGGCAGGAAAAACCTTCATGACATGGAGATTAGCAGATGCAGTTGACCACAAGTGCATTTCAAATGGAATACCTATCAGTATTGGTAACTGCAGAATTCCTTCACATGAAATACATGCTTACATAGAAATGATGTAAATGAAATGATTTGATTAGTAAATGTGCCAAATACAGATGCCTGACCCTTGAGTGGTGTTTTATTAAGCTGGCCCCTGTGCTATAGTTGTCTACTAACATATAATATCTATGTAAGCGGACACTTGTGACCCTGAATTTTTCTTCTTTCTTCTTGTTCTTCTCCTCTTCGGCAGTACTGACTGGGGTTTGAACTCAGGGCCTTACATTTGTTTAGCTTCCTTACTCAACTGATGCCCTATCATCTGAGCCTTGCCTCCCGCAGACCTGAATTTTTCTAAAAGATTAACCAGACCTATGCCTTCCTGATTAATAATGCATCTAAGATACTCAAATATAAGTAGAGAAAAGGCAAGAACTCCTATTTTTAGACTTGTACAAAGCCATATTTACCTGGCAGCACAAGCTGGGGTGTGACTTACTTCCATGTGTTAAACAATTTGATATACAACACGTGTGGGCCTGCATGTTGTATTTTGATAGAGTGTGTTAAATAGTTAGAAATATTCATACTTAACACAGGACTAAATGTTTGTGGAACCCCAAGCATAATGTCACCAAACTATTGCTGTTGTTTTGACCTCAAGTATTTATTGATGAATCTAAAAATATGACTTTCATGGGACAGTAAGGCATAATTATTATGGACTCCTCTAGTGAATAATATTAAGAACTCTAAATATGTAAATCAAAGAGCCTCTAATGTACTGAGCCTCTCACAGCTCAGTGTTAGACAGTTCTCTTCTTTTGCAGAATTCCTTATTATATTCACTTGGTCACAAAGTCAAATTGATACTTCATAAAGAATTCATTTACGCTTGCAGTGGCTCACACCTAAAACCCTATCTGGTTGGGAGGTAGAGTTCATGGTTTGAGGCCAAGGAAGATGTAAATGTTCACAGACTCCAAAGTCCTGTGAACTTTTCAACCAAGGGATGGGGGCAGTATATGTGCTTATGGAACATGCTTATCATACCAGGCTATAGAAGTATAATGTCTGGGTGCAATTCCACACAAGTATGTCATCCCAGAGACAAAGAAACACACACATAGAAATTCACCATCTAGGCTGGTCTAAGGACAAAGCAAGATCCTATCTTTAAAAAAAAAAACATAAAATAGGGCTGATGGAGTTGCTCAAGTAGTAGAGTACTTGCTTAGCAAACATGAGGCCCTGAGTTCAAGCTCCAATACTACTGAAAGGAAATAAATATTCGTAGTTTATTTATATATGAGCCATTTAGCCTGACACTCCCCTGTCCACTATATTTACCTATTCCCCTCTTTGCAGTGGTAGGTTTTTCCCCCCTTAGCATTTTCCCTTCTAAACAATTGTTTATACTTCTTGGATAGCCTTTCGAAGCAAGGAAACAAGCAAGCCATGAACCAGAGAAAATCAGCCAAGGACAAATATGTGAATACTTAAGACAGTTACAGAATGGTACACTTAAATAATGAAGTCTAAACTATACTGACTTTGGCAGAAGAGTTGCTCTGGCTCACTCAAACACCTCTAATTGCCACCTAAGGTTATGACATCAGTGTCAGGCTCCCTGTTCCTAAGGGATCTGCCATGATCTAAAGAATCTAGGAAGCAAATGAAACCAGACAACTCATAAAACCATATGGTCAGTTTGGATCTGTTATTAGGAATATGAACATTTGCCAGGTGTAAAATTCGCAAGGAATTTTGTGAAAAACTTTAAGACACTGAGAAGAAACATTAGTTCTTTTGGATTAGGCTAAGTTAGCTATTTAGTCCCATTATTTTCTTACTTGAAAATGTGAAGAACAAACCATTCCAATGCACAAACATTAGCATAACCCATGAGTCAGAGTGAATTCAGGAGGTTTTACAGGTACCCAGCTCCTTGTCCAAAATGACATAACAAGGTCCACACGCATATTGTCAAAGCAGCCACTCAGGTGGTAACAGTTTCCAAAGTGAACCAAAACCTGTAGGTATGTGGCTATTTTCCTCAACAGGCAACACTGAGCTCAAAATAGGAGCCAAATGCCAGAATTACAATGCCTGAAGCAACAACAGTAGAGGGAGGGAAGGAAAATATGAATTTACCACTTTTCTCCATTCACCATCCTGTCTCTACTGGCTGTTTAATTTTATTCACTCATGTAACTGAAGTCTTGAGCCCTTTTCTCTTTACTCTTCATCCCATCCTCCAGCTCTGACCTATTCTCTAGCCTTTTCAGCACTGCTTAGTGTTAGCTTTGCTCTCTGGCTTTTGCTTTTGCCAGTCAGAGCAAGGGAAATTCAGGGTGAGCTTTCTTCCTGCTGTGGTCTCACAGTTTGACAGAGAATGGATGGAAGGCCCCTGAGCCTCACCTCCATTACCCACCAGACCTAGTAATATCACTTCCCATCACCCCCCCACACACACCTTTTTACCTTTTTTCTTTTCTTTTTGTCATGGGGCTTGAACTCAGGTCCTGGGCACTGTCCCTGAGCTCTTTTGCTCAAGGCTAATACTCTACCATTTTTGAGCCACAGATCCATTTCCAGTTTTCAAGTGGTTGGTTGGAGATAAGAATCTCATGGGGACTTTTCTGCTCAGGCTAGCTTCTAACTGTGATCCTCAGCTCTCAGCCTCCTGAGTAGCTAGGATTACACGTGTGAGGCACCAGTGCTCAGAAAATTACCCCCCCTTTTTTTTTCCTAAGCTGGAGTTGTTAACTAATGGAGTTGAGCTGATAATATGGAACAGTTGAGTAGATCCTGAAGGCTGAAGAATTTTGCCAAGAACAAAATGGTGGAAAGACAAATGCAAGTAGATTGACTCCTTACTTTTCTATCTACCCTGGCTGTAACAGCTCTTCTCTGAGTATACACAGGACACAGATGTCCTGTTCAGCAAGAGTACACTTGGATCTCCATAGTTCTCTGGTCTATTTGGATAGACCTCTGCAGTCTTAGCATGGCATCTGGGAGTAGAAGTTTTCAAAGAAAAGTCAATTAGGAAGTAAGGGGGGCGGGGAATATGGTGGTGAGCTATGTGAGGAGAAAGCCTATAAAGAGATACATAGAAGTTGGTTTTCCTGGGGCTGGGAAGGTGGCTCAGTGGTAGAGCACTTGCCTTGCATGCATGAGGCTCTGGGTTTGATTCCTCAGCACCACATAAACAAAAAGAAAAGAAGTTGGTTTTCCTGAAGGTGGCATAGTTCTGGCCACTTATTTTAGTCAGTTCAGGTTCTCAGCTTTCCTTTTCTCATTAGTTTCCTTTGTATTTCTCTAAGCCTTGCCTCTGGTTACTCGACGTATTGAATTGCAGCCCACTGTACTTATCCTTTGGTGACACTTCTGTTGTTGATAGTCATCTTTTTCCTCTGTGAGTCACATGTTTGTAGTATTCATAAGGACTTTAAAGGCCAACATTAATACTCTTGTCATCTGTATCTCCAATGAAAATCTTACTACTTGTAGTCAAAGATGTCTGTCTCCTGCCATTTCAAAACATGGATATCCTGTAGGATAGCTTCAGATTTCTCATTTCAGTCTGGGAGGCTTGGTTGGGTCTCTGTGCTTTGAAGGGATAATATAAATCAGGTGACCCTTAAACAAGAAATGGTCAATTTACCATCTCAGCATACTTTCTTAAATGTTTCTGGAAGATTCACTCAAGTCCTCTACATCTTCCAAACTTCTGTTTTCTAACACAAAAGCACTTCAGACATAACCTTTTAACAAAACAGAACAGCTCAGCTTTTGAGGCTAGGGCTACTTAGAAGGATCCTCTGATCCTCTGGAGGAAGTAATAGAGCTCCCTATAACTAACTCTCTCTGGGTGACTCCACAGCACTTAATAGCTGGAGAGGGTTTTTAAGGATACATAGCAGTTACAGGAGAGGAAAGGAGGATAACTATTCTTAGATGCTAAAAAAGAAGTATGCACTTAATTCAGACAAACATTCTGGTGCCTTTCTGTATGCACAGAATTCAGATTTCCAGGAGGTTGGAGAGCTGTGGCTAACTGTTTACATCCTTTGTCTGCAGCAGTCAGATGGTATATACTGTAGCCTTATTTTCCTTGTCTCCTTCTGAAATCAACCATAAATCATTTTCAATGCTGAGCTTTCCACAAAAATTCTTTGTGGTTTCTTTTAGTGTCTCACTCCAACAATCACACTGCGATTCCCATTGGCAATAATGTCAGCATCTGTTCCCCATACCAGCATTATTTGCAAATACTCTGAGACCAAGTCCTTGATTACTACTCAAAAGTTCAACTTCTGTTCTCAGAGCCAAAATACATACTGTATTATCCATTTTAAATAGTTTCCAATCCTCATTGGGGCTGCCAGCTTCATCAGTCCTTCTTATTACTTATTTTATTTATTTATTTTATTGCTTTTAATCCTTTTCTTTCAACTCATTTGCTGTAGAGATGATTAATTTTGGTCTTGAACCTTGCTAACTTTGCCATTTTGGGTTTTATTCTTTTCATAAAGATCTCTTCCATCCTCCAATGTGGCCTCTCAGAGGTTCTTTTACTTGCAAAGAAATATACTGATGTTATCTTTTTATTCTCTCTCCACATGGCGGCCTATATTAGATTTGGAAAAAAGTCAGTTATTCTGAAAAAGAAGTGCCTACAGTTTACAGTTCCTTTCATCTCTCTGCTTGATGCAACCATCTCTTGTCATTTGTTTGTAATGTGTATGTGGTTTGGCGTTGACTAGGGTTTTCTAAGTGAGTGTATATATGTGGTTTGATTTTGTCTTAGTTTTGTTTATTTTTCTAAATGATTTGGCTGAATGGCTTCTCAACAGAGCTGAGTGTACCACCATATGCAATGACAGGCAACGGCATTTATTTGAGCTGCCTCTTTTGCATATGTACTGTTTCTGACTTGCGAGAAAATACACACTTGCATGTGCAATACTGTGCCCATGTGCAAAACTATATAGAAATTAAAATCCTACTGCCAAAATAGATGAGTTGCAACCATGAAAACGGAATAAGGAAATCTGTTGGGATGCTAATTTTTAGGAGGAGATAGGGTCAGGGAGTGGGATAGAGAAGGGGAAATTGATTGGAATACAGTGTAAACAAGTGTGGCAATATAATGATGAAATCACATATACCCTTGTATAACTAGTATAAGCCAATTTTTAAAAAGAATTTTTTTGTTTTGGTTGGTTGTGGCGCTTGAGCTCTGAGCCTGGGTGCTGTCCCTGAGCTCTTCAGTTCAAGACTAGTGCTCTACCACTTGAGCCACAGTGCCACTTCCAGTTTTCTGGTGGTTTATTGGAGAGAAGAGTCTCATGGACTTTCCTGTCCAGGCTGGCTTTGAACCGCGATCCTCAGATCTCAGTCTCCTGAGTAGCTAGCATTATAGGCGTGAGCCACCAGTGCCTGGCTAAAAAGAAATTAAAAGAATACACCAAGGAAGTTACTTTGCCCAGCCCAACAGACCACAGGAGCTAAATCCATATAATATGAAAAGCTCTCTTATAAGGTATTCAAAGATACATATGCATTTACACAAGATTTGAAAGAGTGATCAACTGTAATGGAAATTAATAGTATAATAACACTGATGGTAACACTTTTATAGGTTCTTACCTATCTGGTAATATTCTATCTGCATCTTTTCTTCTCCCTCCCTCCTCTTTCTTTTCCCTCCTCCTCTTACTCCTCCTCCTTTTGACAGTATCTTGCTGTATAACTCAGGCTGGCCTCAGTCTCCCAAGGGCTGAGATTTCAGGAAGGCGCCACCACACCCATGCTTTACATTAAGAATTCTTATGGCAACTCCATAGGAGAGGAATTATTATTGTCCTGCTTATAGATGAGAACACTGAGCATCTGAGAGGGGGACTTAACTAGTGTTTCACAACCAGATTGATGGTAAGGGCACAAACAGAAAGTTCACATAAGACAAAATGCAATCTGAAAGAAGACCAATTAAAAAATGCCAGTAAGCAAAGTTACAAAAAGTAAAATATTAATTATTTCATGCTACACTCTTGGGATATTTAAACAGTCACTCCCAGATATGGTGGCAAACATGTCTATCAATGAAAGATTTTTGGAAAGCCATTTGCTGATACAGTAGGAATCCCTTGGTGTCTGTGGGCATATGGTTACAACGTGATCACCATGGAGGAGAACTATGAATGTTTCAGATGTACAGAGGTCAGTATTATATGGAAGATATTGATTCATTTTTTTCCTATACATGCCCATTGTCAAAGACAACCAACCTTGCAACAAATTTAAAGTTTCACCCTATCACGTAAATTAAATACATTAACTTTTCTTGTTTGGGCATTATTTGCTTTTGGGGAGGCATATTTCCACAAAATTAAGGAAACACTAAGTAGATCCACAACAATTTGAACACAAGTGATGATAACATGGCACTAACTGAAAGCTTCTCTGTATTAATTAGGCATATATGAATTAATTTTTCTCATAAAATTTCTTTTTTATACACATTTAATATATTTCTTAAATTTTTTTGTTATCCTTAAATAGTTGGAAAAGTGGTTTCAATGCAATATGTCAATTTATGATTACAATGCATTGTTTTTATTTTTTGTTAAAATTTATTATTTTTGATTGTACTTGGTCAAAACTGCATGTGAGAAATCTATGGATAAGATGAGCTTACTGTCCCTTTAAATAACAGTCAAGAGGTTCCTCTAATGCAGTCAGTCATACTCATAGAAATTCATTCTTTAAAAAAAAATTGTACAGAGGAGCAGAAATTTATTCTTAAGAATGTTTCTCAAAAGAAAGAATCATATTAGTCATGTGGTGACACATGCCTGTAATCCCAGCACATGAGAAACTGAAACAGGAGGACTAAAATTTTAAGGTCAACCTAGGCTTCACAGCAAGACCCTATCTATCTAGGATGGAAGGAAGAAGGACGAGAGAGAAGGAGGAAGGGAAGAAGGAGGAAGGAAGGGAGAAAGATATGAAGAAGAGAGAGAGGAAGGGAAAGGAGAAAGAATAATCTAAATGAAAATTTTGTTATTTTTATTTTTTTTGGCAGTGCTGGACTCGGGCCTCTCACTTGCAGGCAAATGCTTGCCACTTGAGTCACTCTGCCAGCCCAAATATGGAAATCAATCTAAAGTTCTAAATATAAGGAATATGTCAGTAAACTATGGTATATCAATGAAATGGAGTATCATGCAGCTATTGAAACCATAATTGTCAGTGATAATGGGAATATAAAGTTATTTAATGCCAAATGAAGATCAAATATAAAATTTCATTTATTTTATGATCATAACTATGTGAAATTATGTATACATATGTTCCAGTATCAGAATGTAACATAAAATGAAAACATTTGAGATGTGAGATGGTATAATGTTAAGTCCATTTTTTCCCCCTGTTTTAAATTACTTTTAGTTTTGTTGTTTTCCCTATGATGGTAAAATCAGGAGTTGGGAAAAAAATAGAAGATGCTGTTTCTGCCTTTTGGTGATATAAAATGTCTCTGAATTCATAGAAACATTAACTTTTAGAGCTAGAAGAGATTTTATTGGGCTCTTGGTGCAATTTCCTAATTTTACAGATAAATACTTGGAGAGAGAAAAAGATTGAGTTGCTCAATGATACATTAAATCAACAGCCAGAATTTGTAGCTCCAAAAAATTTCTCCCATCATTTAGGGTCATTTCTTGCATAGAAATTAGGCCAGATGAAATTCATCTTGTTATTGAAAATGACTTTAGCTTAATTCTACTTTTCTTAGCTGTAATATCAACTGCTTTCTTTTCTCTCCTGAACAAGCTATATGCCAAAACAGAGTCTTATCTAATTCCTCGACTATATACTATATATCATGTGTATTTTTTGCTATTCCTAAAATTGTCAAAGTATTTATAAAGAAGATTAATATTTCAATAACAATGGGAAAGCTGCTAGTCATTTCCACCAATGGAAACATCAGGAATTCAACAATTAAACTGAATTTCACCTTTAAATATTTGAAATTTTTTTCTGACACCAACTGACTAAAACAGTTGACTCCAATTTCTTAAAAAAAAACTAGTTTCTGGGATAGAAATGAAGGATATGAGTGAATATATAAATGTTTACATAGCGTTGCAGAAAACTAATTTACTTATCTATTACCACAAGAAGAAAAGCACTACCTCCCTCAAAGCTGGGAATCAAGGCCTGGAGTCTTCATGAGCTGAAGCAGAAGGCTTACAAGTTTATAATAAACACACACATACTACCCCCCCTTCAAAAGTGAAAAGCTGGGCTGAGATGTAGCCAAGTGGCAAAGTGCTTGCCTAGCAAGTGCAACGTCCTGGGTTCGATCCCCAGTACCAAAAAAGAAAAAAACAAAAACAAAAAAAGTTAAAAAAACCCAAACAACATCAAAAGTGAAAAGCATATTCCCCCACAAACAGGAGGCCCAAGAGGAGAGTGAGGCTCTGGACTCTCTGGTTACTACAGCACAGATGAAAATGAGAAGGCAAAAGGAGGAAGCTAAAGAAAATGTGGAAGCTGCAGATTGGTGCAGATGCTTAAGTCCCTCCGAGTGGAGGGTATGGGCATCAGAATCAAAGAGTTGATCTGCCTATGTGCTCACTTCTGGGATTCCTTGAGTCCCTGGGAGCTCAACCATACATAACACCAGGGACAGAGTGGTAACTGAACTCAGGGCCTTAATCTTGCTAGACACGTAAACCGCACCCTTGTTCTCTTGCTTTCATTTTGTTTTTCAGATGGGTCTCATGCTTTTGCCTAGGCCAGTAACCAACTGCAATCCTCCTATGTCTGCTGAGATTATAGACATGTAACACTGTATTCCGCTATCACATTGTCTTTGATTCCAACACCTCTTATACCTAACTATGGCAGAGAGGAAGCAATAGCAGATTTGGGCTCTGGGACAGGAGAATGACTCTCTCACTAGGCTTGGTAGGAGGCCCTTGACTCCAATAAATAGAGGTTAAGAATGCTTTTGAAAAACCTAGGGATGAATCCATGGAATATTCCTCAATATTATAAAGGCTGTATATGACAAACCTACAGCCAGTATTATACTTAATTGTGAAAAGTTAAAGCTATTGCCTCTAAAATCAGGAATGAGACAAGGATGTCCACTTTCTCCACTATTCTTCAATATAGTATTAGAATTCTTAGCTAGAACAATAAGGCAAGAGGCAAACATAAAGGGGATCCAAATAGGGAAAGAAGAAAAACTCTCCCTCTTTGCAGATGACATGATCCTGTAGTTAAAGAATCCCATAGGCTCCACTCCCAAGTTACTTGAGCTGATCCAAAACTTTGGCAAAGTAACATGGTATAAAATTAATCCACAAAAAGCAGTAGCTTTTCTATATGCCAACAATGAGAAGGGTGAGGCTGAAATCAGGAAAGCAACTCTTTTTGTAATAGTGTGAAAAAAAAACCAAAACAACCAACCTAGGAATCAACCAAAGAAGTGAAAGAACTCTGCAATGAAAACTTCAAAAATCTGAAAAAGGAAATTAAAGCAGATCTAAGGAAGTGGAAAAACCTGGATTGGGAGGATTAACATTGTAAAAATGGCAGTACTACAAGAGATACATGCAAATTCAATGCAATACCCATCAATATCCTAACTTCATTCTTTAATGAAATAGAAAAAGCAATCCAAAAATTCACATGGACAATAAAAACCCTGAATAGCAAAAATAATCTTTAGCAAGAAGAACAGTACTAGAGGATGTCAATACCAAACTTCCAACGCTACTACAAAGCCGTAATAAAACAACAACAACAAAAAAGCTTGGTATTGGCACAAGAACAGGCCTAAGAACCAATGGAATAGAACTGAAGACCCAGAGATGAACCTGCAGACTTATGGCTACCTAATGTTTGATAAGGGAGCCAAAATTATCAGATAGAAGAAAGCCTCTTCAACAAATGGTGCTGTCAGAATTGGCTGAACACATGTAGAAAACTGAAAGTAGACCCTTATATTTCACTCTGCACCAGAATTAATTCCAAATGGATCAAAGACCTTGAGGTAGAAGCAGAAAATATTACAGGAGGCAATAGGGAAAACACTAAGGCTCCTTGGCACAAGTTGAAAATTCCTTTTTCCTTTTTTCTGTCAGTTGTGGGGCTTAAACTCTTGGCCTGGGCACTGTCCCTGAGCTCTTCAGCTCAAGGCTAGTGCTCTACCACTTTGAGCCACAGTGCCACTTCTGGGATTTCTGGTAGTTAATTGCAGATAAGAGTTGCATGGACTTTCCTGCCTGGGCTAGCTTTGAACCTCTATCCTCAGACCTTAGCCTCGTGAGTAGCTAGGATTACAGGCGTGAGTCACCAGCTCCTGGTGAAACTTTCTTAATAAAGACCCAGAAACACAACAAATCAAAGAAAGTTTGGATAAATGGGATTGCATTAAACTGCAGAGCTTCTGCATGGCAAAGGACATATAGCAGTATAAATAGAATGGGAGAAGATCTTCACTAGCCATACAAGAGCCAAGGGCCTCATACCTAAAATATACTTAGAACTCAAAAAATTAAATTCCCCAAAAACAAATCCCCAAAGAAACAGCTGCACAATTAACCTAAAACATACTTAGAACTCAAAAAATTAAATTCCCTAAAAACAAATCCACAAAGAAACAACCGCCCGATTAATAAGTGGCCTAAAGACTAAGAAAGACTTCTCTGAAGAGGAAATAAGAATGGCCAATAGACACATGAAGAAATGCTCAACTTCTCTAGCCATAAAAGAAATGTAAATCAAAACAACATTGAGATTCCACTTCACCCCAGTTACAATGGCTATTATCAAGGAATCTAATAACAACAGATGCTGGTAGGGATGTGGCCAAAGAGGAACACTACTACACTGCTGGTGGGAGTGAAAACTTGTTCAGCCACTCTGGAAAGCAGTATGGAGGTTCCTCAAAAGACTCCACATAGAGCTCCCCTATGACCCAGCAATCCCACTCTTGGGCATTTACACAAATGACCATGAACAAGGCTATACTAAAGCTACCAGCACAATTATGTTTATCACAACATTATTTACCATAGCTACGATATGGAACCAACCCAGATGCCCCTCAGTAGATGAGTGGATCAAGAAGATGTGGTATATATACACAATGGAGTTCTATGTTTACATCAGAAAGAATAACATTGCTCCATTCAAAAGGAAATGGAAAGATCTGGAAAAAATATATTAAGTGAAGTAAGCCAGACCCAAAGAAAAGTAGGTTGTAGGTTTCCCTTATTTGTAAGAACTAGAATACATCTTTGATATTCTTGGGTTTTTTTGTTTGTTTGCTTGCTTTTTGGGTCTGGTCGTGGGGCCTGAACTCTGGGCCTGCGGGCTCTTCAGCTCAAGGCTAGTGCTCTACCACTTGAGCCAGATTGCCACTTCCGGCTTTTTTCTTTTTGCTTATGTGGTGCTGAGGAATCGAACCCAGGGCCTCATGCATGCAAGGCAAGCGCTCTACCACTGAGCCACCTTCCCAGCCCCCTTTGATATTCTTAACAGGGGATCTCAATAGCCCAATGCTAAGTGCATAGGATCGTATATATTGAAGCGTATCAACATGAACTCCAAGAATTGGAAATGAGGTTCTTATTATGTACTGTATGTAATTTTTTTCTCTTTGTTTTCTGTACCTGTGTCTTGTATACAAATTTATTCCATCTGTGAAAGGAAAAGGGAATCACAGAAACAGCAGGACAAAGGATGAACTAATGTAACATTGATACTTACTTGACACTATGTTTGAAATGAACTTTCAACTTGTTGGGGAAGGGAGTAGGGAGGAGTAAGGGGGGGGAATGAGAAACAGGGTAACAATTTTTTGTTGTTGTTGTTGTTTTGGTCAGTGGTAGAGCTTGAACTCTGGGCCTGGGTGCTGTCCCTGAGCTCTTCAGCTCAAGGCTAGTGCTCTACCACTTTGAACCACCAATTCTGGTTTTCTGAGTAGTTTATTTGAGATAAGAGTCTCACAGCCTTTCCTGCCTGGGCTGGCTTTGAACCATGATCCTCAGATCTCAGCCTCCTGAGTAGCTAGGATTACTGGCCACCGGCACCCAGCACATAGGGTAACAAGTTTTAAAAACAAATGCTCTCATTACGTTACTTATAACCTCCTGCTTATCACTTTTTCAGTAAAGATTAAAAAAAGAAAAAAGAGGGGCTGGGAAGGTGGCTCCATGGTAGAGTGCTTGCCTTGCATGCATGAGGCCCTGGGTTCGATTCTTCAGCACCACATAAGCAGAAAAAGCCGGAAGTGGTGCTGTGGCTCAAGTAGTAGAGCATGAGCCTTGAGTTGAAAGCTGAGGGACAGGGCCCAGACCTCATGACTGACAAAAAGAAAGAAAAAAAGAAGGAAGGAAGAAGAAAGAGAAAGAAAGAAAGAGAAAGAGAGAAAGAAAGAAGGAAAGAAAGAGAAAGAAAGAAGAGAAAAAGGAGGGAAGGAAGGAAGAACAACCTAGGGAAGAAGAAAATGGAAAGAAAGAGAAAAATAACGAATAAGAGAGGAATATTTTTATGGGCAGAATCCAGCACCTAAGTTCCTAGGTGCTTCTATGAACAACCAAGGTAGACAGCCATTGTTCTGACAGCAGCAGTTTCAAGCTACATACAATTATAATTTTCATGTCTATATGAGCTATCTGGAGACCTCATTAAAGTGCAGATCTTGGTTTGATGGGTCCAGTCAGAAACTGAGATGCTGAACAACCACCTCTCCTGGTGATGCTGATGCTACAGTGAGTAAACCACCTCTGACTATAGAACAGAAAATAACTAGGAAAATAACTCCAGAAAAGAGTGGATAGAGATAAGAGCTAGTATAATAATAAAATTTTAAATAAAAAGCACAAAATGGAAAATGTAGATGGCTTTTTAAGTGACCAAAATCTTCAACTTGGTCACAGCTGTGGTCTGAATGTTTATGTATCATCTATCATCCACTAAATATAGAAGGGGGGGAACTTGGTCTGTCCTCTCACTGTGTGGCTCAGTTTGCTCAAGTGATCATTCTGCCTCTGTTTCCTGAGGAGCTGGGACTATAAGCATGCACCACGATGCTTGTCTTGTACAGTGAAATCCCAAAGGAATGCTATAAGAAGATGGGGCCTTTGGGAGGTCCCGACAGCTAATGGGACTAGTGGTCTTACAAAAGAACCTGAGGAAACTCAGTTGACCTTTCCATCATATGAGACACAGACAGAAGGTGCTCTCTATGAAGAGGGCTCTCATCAGACACAACAGGTGCCATAGTCTTGATCACCTAACCTTAAAGATGTCAAAGAACAGAACTCTCTACATTGCCTTCTACAGCCAACAATCACATGATGGTAGTCCCTAAGTCCATGCCTTAGCAGCAGAGGTGGAAGTTGAAATCACCAGGAAACTGAGCAATGTGTAAGACGCATATGGGCTTTGATAGCACATACAAAAACCAGAAAAAGAAAAATAAAGACCTTGATCAGAAGTTAAAAGGCTGGAGAGCTGGGAGAAATGTAGTCTATAAAATGCTTGACTCACACACCTACCAAATGCTGGGCCTTGTTTATGCCATGGTATATGGTATATGGGGATGGTCAAGCACAGCACCTTGGCTTCAGGCCCTCTCAACCAAAAGGGTCTACCACCTCAACCAGAAGGGGCAGTAGAATGTTTTCAGGTTTATGAGGGGTTGTGATAGTCCCAGAGCATACTTGGAAGTTATTTTGCTGGTGGAAGCCAAGGATCTTTAGTAAAAATGTTCTCTCTTCTGGGAAGGTGACAAGTATTAGCAAAGTGCTAGGCAGAGTCTAGAGATATGGGCTGTACAAGGTGAGGAGTATGGGAAGCAGGGCAATGAGTATGAAAAGTGAGCGGGAAGGGCAGGGAGAAAGAGAAAAGAGGCAGCAAGTTCATGACTTTGGTAGGCCAGGTTGAACACAGACTAGGTTTGGTTTTTTTAATTGTTATAAAACACGTAACATAAAATTTAACCTTTTTGTAGTGTGCTATTCAGTTTCATTCACACATTAACATTACTGTGCTATTATCTGCAAAACTGTTTTCATCTTGCAAAGTGAAAACTCTATATCCAGCCCACTGTTATTGAATACTAGTATAGCTCTTCTAAAGAAGAGTCTATTCAACAGCTTTGCCTATTTACAAAATGGTTTTGCTAAGTATAGCCCAGGCTGTCCTCCAACTTGTGACAAGCCTGCCTCAGCCTCCTAGAGCTGGAATTATACACATGTACCAACATGTCCCACCTTTCATATTTTTTTGTTTTTGTCAGTTGTGGGGCTTGAACTCTGGGCCTGAGCACTGTCTGTAAGCCCTTCCACTTGAGCCAGAGCACTACTTCTGGTTTTCTAGTGGTTTTTTTTTATTGGAGATAAGAGTCTCACAGAGTTTCCTGCCTGGATTGGCTTTGAACCGTGATCCTCAGATCTCAGCCTCCTGAGTAGCTAGGATTATAGGCGTGAGCTACCAGTGCCCGGCTGGAGGTAAGAGTCTTATAGTGCCCAGCTGGTTTGAACTGCAATCCTTAGATCTCAGCTGTGAGTCACTGGTGCCTGGCACTCTTCATATTTTTAATCAAGTAGTTTGTTATTGATTTGTATGAGTTCTTTATATATTTTGGATGCTAATCTTTTATCAGATAGTTGTATGATTTGTGGGTTGTCTTTTACATTGTTGTTTCAAGACCTTACTGTTCAATGTAATTTTTTTTTTGTAAGTTGTTAGGCTTGAACTTGGCCTGGGCGCTGTCTGTAAGCTCTTCAGCTCAAGGCGAGCGCTCTACCATGTAAGCCACAGCACCACTTCCTAGATTTTAATTTTGATGTAGTTTAATCTATCGAAGTTTTCTTTTGTCATTAGTACTTTTGTTCATATCCATGAAATAACTGCCAAACCCACTGTCCTGTGTTTCTCCCCAATATTTTCTTCCAGTAAGCTTTCAGTTTTACATTTCAAATATGCATTTTAATGCACTTTCATTTGACTTTTGTCTCTCGTATAAATGGTCCAACTTCATTCTATGACATCTGGAAAACCAGTTTTTTTTTAATCACTTTTGTTAAAGGCTTTCCCAATTCAATGTTTTGATATCTCTGTCAAAAATCACCTGGGTCTACGAAGGTTTATTTCTGTACTCTCCAAGAGCTAGTTTCTTTTTAGTTTATCTGAGAATCGGATGACCAAGCATCAGGAGAGGCTCACAGTAGTCTTTCACCTATTGTGGGGAATAGTGCAGATCTCTGGAACCAACCAGATTTCACTTAGCTGAGACAACTTGATGGAGGATGCTGAATGGTGCTTTTAGGCATTATGAAGGGGACCCTAAATGTAGCAGGAGGTGATTTGCATGGAGATATAGACAGTATTATTATTATTATTGTCAGTCGTGGGGCTTGAACTCTGGGCCTGAGCGCTGTCCCTCAGCTCTTCAGCTCAAGGTGAGCGCTCTACCACTTGAGCTACAGCGCCACTTCCGGTTTTCTGGTGGTTTATTGGAGATAAGAGTTTCACGGACTTTCCTGTCCGGGCTGGCTTTGAACCGCGATCCTCAGATCTCAGCCTCCTGAGTAGCTAGGATTACAGGCGTGAGCCACTGGCACCCGGCTAGGCAGCATTATTAAAAGTACAGAGTAGGAGCTATATGCAGAGATTATCTGTTTCACACACTTTATTTGGCTTTTGCTGGGGAACATATGCTTAGATTTCTTCTCCAAGGGCCTTGAGAAAGGTTTTAAAAATGAGGATACCAATGGATACAATGGAGTTGGCTAAAGGATAGTGGTCAAATGCTGGTGGCTTATTGGAGTAAAAAAATCCAAGTAGGAGATACTGACCACATCTTAAGACAAATGGGCATCCATCCTGAATTGTGGGCATCTAAAGAACAGGGCCAAGTCATATTTATTTCAGTATTCTTAGTGTCAGCAGTTTCTAGCAAACAGTACATGCTTAGTAAATGTTTGTGGACTTGAACATATGCCAGGGAAATAGAAATGGCCTTTCACAGTTAGAAACAGTTTCTTATAGTTAAATTACCATTATTTTTTTTGTGATGCTGGGATTGAACCCATGGCCTCATGTATGCTAGGCAAATTTCTACCATCAAAACTATATCCCCAGACATAATGTAAATTATTTATACTATAAGAAGAGTCCATTTCTCCTTTGCTCTAAAAATACAAAAACTATCTGTATTAGTCAGTGTTCACCAGAGAGATAAAAGTAATACTTCCTTCCTCCACATAGATACACAATAATGGATTTAATAGAGGAACTGTCCTATGGGATTATGAGAAATCATGCTGATGGATAATTCTCAGTCTAGGTGGAAGGTATGTGAACTTGAGAGGCTACGTGCACAATCCTTGACTCCAAAGGCCACTGATCTTCGAGTCCTTAGGGGAAAGGAAGAATCTGCTGTACCAACTATAGAAGTAAGAGAGAATTGTCCTTTCCTCTGTCTTTTTGTTCAATCTGTGTCCTCAGTTGATTGTATGGTGCCTTCCCACACTGAAGGCTCATTTTCCCCACTCATTCCTCTAATCCCACACATGAAGCTCCTTTAGAAACACTCAACACACTGAGAAGACTTTATCAGCTATTGTACCAGTTAAGTTGAACTCTAAAACTACCACACACCACCCTTTGTAAAACAAAACAACAACAAAAATGAAAAAAACCAGTATTAATAATGATAGAATTTTAGTTGTTAAACACCAGTCACCTCCAAAATCATGCCTAGCACTTTTGGAGCAAGGATTTATATCCAAAATGGTCCTGTGTTTCTTCACTGAGCGTTCTTTTTTGACCTGTTTCTATTTCATTCTTATCTGCTAGCATGCTTTCCTTTTAGGACAAATAGATTTTCTTCAGCTTCTAATCATGGTCCTTATAAGCAAACTATTAATAATCTTTTATCTGACTCTGGCTTTTCCCCAAGTTCTTCGTGTTCCTTGAATCTGGCATCAACCCAGCATTTAAAATTTGGGACACACACACACACACACACACACACACAGATATACACACACAACTTTCATTTCCACTAAATAAAACCATTTTCTTTTTCATCTCTATACTCTCCCAAAGTCAAAATTGTAAAAAATAAAAATAAAAAAAAGATAACAAATAAAAGGAGCAACAGACATTTGGTGAGAGCTAGATGGTAAGCCAGTGTGGTAGTACATGCCTACAATCCAAGCACTGAGGATGTGGAGGTAGGATTGCAAATTTGAGGCTAACCTGGACGACATAGTAACCTATTTTTAAAGCTAGGTACTTAAAATACAGTATATGAAAAGAGCCTAAGGAAAAGCAACTGAATATCTGGACCAAATATTCTCTAGGTGCAAATGCCCAGATCCTGCCATTGTAGACTCAGAGGTGAGGAAAGATTACAGAGCTTTGGAGGCAAAGCAAGGAAAGACTGTGGCATAACAGATTTTTAATCTAATCTTTGCAGTTAAGAGCAAACTAGCTTAAACTTGGGCAAGTCTGGTCAATGAGTTGTTTTAGTCTGCAACTAGGTAAGAACAGAAACTCAGATAAGAAACTAGGTAATGGGGCTGGGAAGATGGCTCAGTGGTAGAGTGCTTGCCTTGCATGCATGAGGCCCTGGGTTCGATTCCCCAGTACCACATAAGAAAAAAAGCCGGAAGTGGTGCTATAGCTCAAGTGGTAGAGCGCTAGCCTTGAGCTGAAGAGCTGAGGGACAGTACCCAGGCCCAGAGTTCAAGCCCCATGACCAGACCCCCCCCCCAAAAAAAAGAAGAAAGAAACTAGGTAAGAATAGAAACTCAGTGACTTCACTTTTTCCTATTCATCCTTCATTCCCAAGACCTAGAATGGAGCCTGACCTTTCACTGGTACTCACTGGCTGACTAGACAGTAATAAAAGATTGTGTGGTCTCTATAAATTATATATATGGAGAGAGAGAGTGTGTGTGTGTCTGTCCTGACAGGGCCTCACTATGTAGCCAGGCTAGCCTTAAACTCTCAATTTTCCTGCCTCAGCCTCCTGAGTGCTGGGACTATAGGTATGTGACACCAAGCCTGGATAATATTTATTTTTATTTTCTAGTAATTTATCTTTACTGTTATTTATTTTAAAAAATAGTCTGGGGCCTGGGGGTTTAGCCCAGCGGAAGCGTGCCCGCCTGGCGCGCGCAAGGCCGTAGGTTCGGTTCTCAGCCCTGGTTTAAAAAAAAAAAATAGTCTGTAATGACTTGAAGTAAACAAAAAGCCACAACTAGAACTTTACCTTAAGATAGTTTGAAAGTGCAGGTCTAGACCTAGCCATTCATTTACAGCCTTGTAAAAATGGTGCAAGGCGGACCTCTTGGCTATTTATTTAACATCCTAGTGAAGATTACAAGTGCAGTAGGGTTCCCAGAATAAGTCACTGATAGTAACTTTGGAAATTCATTGTGCAGTTTCCAGTCTTCTAATCATGTAAACCGCAGATTCCATCCATCACTAGGGCAAATGACCACGACCAGATGAGCTGCTTCAGGGCTTATAGGTAAATGCTGAAGAACCACGGATAGCCTATCTCACTGAGCAGCTACTCAGCAAGCAACAAAGGGACAAAGTAGAGGACATTCCACATTGCTCTGACCTCAATATATGTAGGGTATCCTTTACTCAGCCACTTAAAAAAGTTTAGAAATTTCCAGACCTGTAATTTGCCATATGAGGAACTGTAACTGACTTAAGACTCATAGTACCACTGTTGAGAGGCGTACAATGTAAATGTGAGAGATCAATTAACCCTTCTCTAATCTTTCTCATGGGGAAAAATGCTCTGTAGTAGGCTCACATGAACAGAATTCTGTGGCTGTGTGTCTTGATTCTGGGATTCAATATTAAGAAGGCAACTTTTTCCATGAATCCTGAGTAATTTTTTCCACAGTATCTGCCTTATTAGTAATTGATCTGGCATATTAATCTTCATATCTTAGTCTTTTCCATTGGCTTAAGGATTGAGCAGGAAATAGGGATAGCATTTTTATTGGCCTCTTACAACTTCACTAGATGATGTTTACACATAGTGGTCTTACCTAGTGGTCTGGTCCAGCTTATATTCTTCACTTGCCCTCTGTTTATTTCCTTACAGAGGGACAGAAAAGTTGTATCATTGACAACTCGATTATATCCAATACCTAGGCTTTCCTTCTGCAAAGTAGGAGCAGAACTTTCTGCTTTCACATAGGGGAATGAGGTGATTTGGCTTGGCCAATGATTCCTTCTTCCTACACCTGGGTATACTCCTCCTTAAGCCATTCCCCCATCCTTACAGGTTTAAGATAAATCAATAAGTGTATATTATGATGAAAAAATCCCACTAAAGTCCTTAGGCTTTGAAATCACAAGATCAGAGAGTGTTAAGTCCTTGCTCCTCTAAAGTATCCAAAACAAAGTGCCTTGTTTGACTTTTTTGTGGTGGAATTATAATTCGGGTAAGCAAAAAGAAAAAAAAAGCTTCTGCTAGGATCCTTGATTTTTCTTTTCACCTCAGACAGGGCCATTTAAACACAGAGTTGAGTTAAATTCAGTTACAAGTCATTCTTTCCTAACCTTGCTTTTTTTCTTAGGGTCAACTAGGGCAGAATTTGGCTTATTTGCCTGTGAATACTGCCTACTCTCTTGAAATCACAAGTGCTATCTGCCTGTGCTGGTATGTCCTACTGGTGACTGATTATGCCCAACTGAACTTTAGGAGAATAACCCACCTTGGATTCCTTGTCACTTTATTAGTAACAGTATGGTTCCTCAACTGGACTACACCTTTTGCAAGAGCTTTATCTTTGTCTGTACCTCCTTTAAGATGGTATTTTCCTTGCCACATTTCTGTATATTACAGATTAGGTCCTTAAGAAAGACATACCCACCACCCTGTATGTCATTAGGAACTCTGATTTGTTAGTGCCTTTACTTTAATACTATTTATCATTCGATTTTTTCCTAGCCCAAACACATTTAACACAAAAAAATCACATAAAGGAAAGTATTAATATATAAAGTATAGGTTCCAGCCTGTCTCTTTGGAAAAGTGCTGACCTCATAACAAATTATGAGTAAGTACCCAAAGCAGGATGAACCAAGAGTAATTTCTATTCATATATAAACATAATTATAGTATACAGTTTTGTAATTAGCATAGAACTTAGTATAAATGTGACAAAGAGAAGAAAGCATAGATTTTAAAAACTTATATGAGGGCCGAGTGCCGGTGGCTCACGCATGTAATCCTAGCTACTCAGGAGGCTGAGATCTGAGGATTGTGGTTCAAAGCCAGCCCAGGCAAGAAAGTCCGTGAGACTCTTATCTCCAATAAACCACCAGAAAACCGGAAGTGGCGCTGTGGCTCAAGTGGTAGAGCACTAGCCTTGAGCTGAAGAGCTAAGGGACAGCGCTCAGGCCCAGAGTTCAAGTCCCATGACAGACAAAAAAAAAGAAGTCAAAGCTGCCAGTGTTTGGTAGCTCACACCTGTAATTCTAACATTCAGTAAGCTGAGATCTGAGGATCATAGTACAAAGCCAGGCTGGGCAGGAAAGTCCATGAGATTCTTCTCCAATTAACAACTTAACCACCAAAGAGTCTGGCTCTGACTTTAAGCCCCAGGATCAACACACACACTCACATTCACATTCACAGACACACACACACCAAAGCCATGAGCTGGAATGTAGCTCAACAGCAAAGTGCTTGCTTACTTAGTATGCTCAAGGCTCTGGGTTTGAGCCCAAGCACAGGGTGGGGGGTGAGGTGGGGAAGAAGTCACTATGACTAGGCTCAATGATTGTGAACTAGAAATAAAAATATACTCACTTTTGTTTTAAATCAAAGCTAAATGACTATACATTTAAGCTCTGAGCAATGGAAAAATAAATCTATGAAGGAAATGTCAGCTTGCTTTCCCAGAAATAAGCAGATTGTAATTCTCTTTAGCTCAAAGCTACTTGGCACCCAGAAACTTTGACTCTGGGTAGCAAACAAATTCCCAACTTGCTGTTAAGCCAAACTTTAAAGGCCAGTAGTAGGAAATGAGCTGTACTAGCAAATGGGTAAGCCCAGATCAATGTTTTTTTTTTTCCTTCTAAAGTAAACAAAAGATCTGCAAAAGTATTTCCTTGCACCATTTGGCAAGAGAAAGCAGCACCTGGAGAGTGAGTTAGGAAGGCAGAGCATAGAAGTAAAACAAGGATGGTTATAATGAAGCTTTGTCTCACTAATCTCCAGAGCCCAAGTGTTCTATTAGGCAACAAAGCTGCAAATGAAGAGATACTTAGAGTGGGTGATTAAGAATACATTCACAAAAAGGATGAATAGATACATACTTTTCTGGATCCTGAATTTTGTTTTTCATTTAGAATTTTTCTTTTTAACTCTTCTAGATTCAAAGTGGGGTGGATGTATGAAAATAAATGAGGGCTGTGAAGGAAGAAGTACAAGCATTGCGAAAAGCAATTACCCTGCTTCGGTGCAGCATGTGATGCTGGCAATTTCAGAAATTTTCTTTCAGTTGATTTTCAGTGTGAATTCCCAGTACTGCTGGAAGGGTGGGGTAAGGGGAGTGCAGGCGTGTTGTCTCTCCTTACCTGAGGGAACAGGGCACAACTAAAGATATATGGAGAAGGATCATTCTGCCCAACAGGATAGCCTCAGGAGGAAGACAAGTTACCCTTGGGAGGCAGGAACTAAGAGAAATGAAGCAGCAATTTCATGCTGTTGCTTATACTAAGTAAGTACAGGCCATTAAAAAAAAAATTAAAGCCCACTAATTAATGCAAGTGTCTCAACAGCTTCTCAACATTTATTTTAGGAAGTCACAGGTTTGGCACTTTTTCCCAGTGAAAAAGCATTAAAGCTTTGATTGATGAGTGCCTTTCCCCAACCTTTTATGAAAAACCAACACTTGATATACAAAGATTAACTGCGGGGAAAAATAATTCTGCTTTTGCTGCAGTGAACTAGGAAGTGTTACAAAAAGGAGCACTGGGTTGGGAATACTGCCAACAAATTTTATAAGCATAACAAAATTCCTATTTTTCCTGGACTAAACCTCACCAGTCCAAGTAAGATGATGCGTGGGGCTGGTTAAGAAGCAATTAATGCATACTTTTATTTGGTAGGTAATATCTGATAGAAAAGTCCTTGCCATCCCCCTGGATCTTAGTTCCTGTGGCCTTTCTTAGTGCCTACCTGCAGGCGAAAATCAAAGTTAAAGTCATAGATTATTGGGATGCCAAGTTCACAATTACCTCACCACTGTTTGTGACCACTTGAAGTCAATGTGCTCTTCTAGTATTGACTTTTTCCCCATTTATATAATGTTAATGTGTATTTTTATTCATTCACCTGCCTCTGGCTGTTCCTTACTAAAGGTTAAGTGGTTGTGAAACCACAGGCATTGGAGAATCAAAACCTGTTTTTTTTAAAAGCTCTTGGCCAAGAAGTGGTGCCTTGTAGCTGCCTCTGACAGCTCCAGAGGCAGCTGAGTGGCTTCCTATGACCATCTGTTGGGTTTCGTTTCATCACTTTCATGCCAACCTGCTTTGCCTGAGTGAGGGTCACTATGTTCTAAGACCCTCTAAAACGGTGCTCAAAGGGGTGCTCAGAGGCCTCCTAGGCCCCTCCTACAGGTGCACTTGCTTTTTCAGTCTGATACTATTTTTCATACCCTCTGTGGGCACTCAGCCGCAGAACTATTATTACTTGCTTGTTACTGCATGTGGCTGATTCAAAATCATAGGAAAGAGTAATTTTGTCTTCAACACCTCTTCACTGTCATTTGAGGCATATGTTAATGAAAGACAGATTTTGGCATCTACTCGCCTCTGTAGCTCCAAGGCCACAATATAAATTCATTATAAATGAAGATGCAACTGTTATTTATATTTATAGCTACACCAAAGCCATCTTGCAGGTACCTTTGTGCATCTCAAATCCCAAACCATATTCTAATAAATGCTCAACATTTCATGCTTGAATTGGCATTAATGTGGCATTAATGTACATACGGTGTTTTAAATAAAGATGTTTTCACTCATGCTTTATTATTGACACTTCCTGACTTCACATATTTTAGATTACAGTAGAGATGAATCCCTTTGAAGACATTTAAGGGCTCCCTGTAGTCCTCCCTCTTGCAGCACAGAATGCCTCTTTTCTTCAAAGTGAGGGGTATGCAATGGTGCATGCTCAGCAAGGAGGGGTGCCAAGTACATTGCTGAAGCCTGCGAGGGGGGAGGGGCAAACACAGAACTGAACATATGCAGAATGCTGAAAAGAACTGATTGAAAGCTTTTTGCCATGCCATTTCTCTTGGGTTGTTTCCTTTCCTTTCTTCTCAATTTATAGTTCTGTTCAAGAGCAATCTACTTATTTCACAGAAATATTGAATTTAGAATGAGCCCTAACCTCAAAGCTTATCTGATGCAAACTCCCACCCATTTTTCTAGCTCTATTCTTGACTCAGTAACTCTCACTTCTCCTGTACCTTTCCCATCAGTGCTTGTGCTCTTCAGTTCAAAGTGCAGTGATGAGAATAGAGGTTTGGGATTAGACAGTTTGGGGATTAGGCATCGTGGCTCTGCCACTTAACAGCTCTGATCTCCTAATATGACAGAATCCTGATCTTACCTGTAAAATGGCTACAATAAAAGCTAATTCATAGGAGTTTGAGGATTAAATGAAGTACTACATACAATATGCACAAAACTTCCCACCCACAGCCAAGGGCAGAACAGCTGAAGGTTCAATAGGAAATGGGACCCATGCTTTCCTGTGTGACTCTCAGGTATAACTTTTCCACAGTGTCATACTGTTCTTCTCATGATATACCATTCAACCATTGGAAAAACTATTTGTTGATTATTGGGTATGCAGCCTTGTAGACTACAAATGCAGCCATTAATAACAATACTTCATATATGTTCAGTGTTCTAGAATTTACAATGTGCTTTCAGGAGAGGAGCAAATAGGTACACCAACATGTAGCCTATTGTAGAGGCACGAAGAATGAGCAAAGAAGCTTTGAAAGAGGTCTATTAGGGATGCAAATGTAATGTCAACTGCACTTGTGAAGATCAGAATCAACAATTAGAAGTAGCTCTGCATGATATGCTCAGGCTTCCAAACTTAGATGAGCTAGAAAGCCATAGGAATACAGTATAGAAGTTTTAAAGCAACAATGTAACTTACTTGAACTTTAATAATCCAGATGGCTTTAGGTTTTGCACCCAGAAGGGCAGCTATTTGCATATGGGCAGCTATTTTCATGTACAAACTAAAATACAGCAATGATTTAGTTATATAATGGTAGAAACCAGGATGTGTTCACAATTTGGTGACAAGGCATATGGAACTGAAACAAGCAAGGCAAATAAGTTCTCAGAAGTCGATGTTAGCTGGGTGTTTCAAGGCAGACAAATGTGACATGCTGAATCCAAAACTTATAATAATAGAAACTGTTATCTTGACTTTCCTACAACCTTCTTAAGCAATTCTTCATGTAAGAATTTTTACACTTGGACAATGCTCAAAGTGAATTTTTAGAAAGGGAGAAAAATGGTGGGTGCATTTTAAATATATTTCATTGTTTCTGTAGTGTAAAAAGATGAAGGAATGTTTTTTTTTTTCTGTTAGAAAGAAAATGGTCCTGTTGAAATTCAGCTCCCTCAGAAGATGGATATTTGAAGATCAGAATGCCTAACCAACTGGTCCTAGCTTTATGGATAAGGGTAAAATTAGAATTTCATGTGGTTATCAAATATTTTAAGCTAATACTCAAGTAGATGCATTTTGCAACACTTCATGATTTCTTAGTTGTTTATAGGCAAAATTCCAAATAGGCCTTTTCCTGTCTTTTTTTTCTACCAAAATCTACTGTTTTCTCCAGCCATGAGCCCTTGAGCCCAATGTAGTTAGTATACTGCATAGGTAAAAGTCTAACTGGACAAACAAAAGACCAGGGGAGAGGGCTTGCTGTGTAGCCATATGGAATGGGAAAGCTACACTGGACAGAGCCTAAGACAGCTCAGTTTGCATCTCACAGTCCAAATTTGGTTGGTGTATTTTTGAAACTTCTAAAGGTTAACTCACATGCTGCAATACATTATAGAAAAACATAAAGCTGAATTTTACTGTGCCAGTCAAGAGGCTGGCTTAAATCTGCTATTTAGAACTGAGAGAGACAGTACAATTTACATGTGTGAGAATGTGAGAATAATTTTACCTTCTGTTGTTTTTAAAACCACCTTGGGCCATGGATTTTAAATGGAGACACAAGAAGATCTGCTGGGGTTCCCATAGCAACATTAACTTATCTAAACTGTCCTTGTATGTAATACTTTCACCACTTGTTAGGCTTTTAAATGTACATTTTAATTATGAAATACAACAGAGTTAAGAGGCTCAGGAAAAGTTTGACTTTTACATTTGCTGACATATGCATATTTAAACAGAAACCCTGGTAACTGTATTTCCAAGGACTTTGCCACCAAGGCAAGTTTATGCAAAACTCTTTCTGTGGTCTTCTAGCCATTTATCTCTACCCTCATTTCATTCCATTCTATAGACAACTCTCCAATCAAACTCTCTTAAGACATTTGTAAAACTCTATGGCTAGGATGAAACAGAAAACAACCAACCAAGCTCAGATGGCTCCCTCCTGTATTATAGGCTTCTATTATTCACCTCAGATAGTTCTTGTATTCTAGGCCTCTATAAATTCTTGGGGCCTCTCACCATTCATTCTCCACTAACCTCATAATTAATGCCTCCTACCAAACAGACTTGTCTTTTCACAATATTCTGAGAACAGAAGGTCAAAGACAAGCTGGAAGCCCATTTCCTTCCAGAAAATTTGTCCCCATTCTTTTCAGAGCCAACCTCTCCTTTGGAACTGTGACTGCTGCTACCATTACTACATGAGATGTCAGTGGTTACTAGCAAAATCTTCAGGATTTCTGTGACTCATAATCAAAGTTTACCATTTAGTTTTCCATTTGAGCATTTGTTGAGATATTATCTTAGATCATGATTTAGAGGTTAGCATATAAATGCTTTGCCAGCCAGACCCTACTTAGGCTCATTGAAACAGGGCTGGGTGTTTACTGACTATATTATTTCATAAAATTCAATGGACTGTAAGTATTTAGTAAATAGTGTATAATTAAAGGCCCATCTTAGGAACTCCAGTTTTACAAAATATAATTTGCAAGCCAGTGTATTTCCTTCCTGAGGCAAGTTAGTAAATCTCTAAAGTTACAAGAATTTTCTAGAATGTGACAGTTGTCTCAAAGAAAACAAAATTTATACATCTAAGAATAGATTGAAAGTAATATTATCATGGACTACTCCAAACTATCATTGCATTTTAAATATTAATATATGAATTTTTTTTTTTGTCGGTCGTGGGGCTTGAACTCTGGGCCTGGGCACTGTCCCTCAGCTCTTCAGCTCAAGGCGAGCGCTCTACCACTTGAGCTACAGCGCCACTTCCAGTTTTCTGGTGGTTTATTGGAGATAGGAGTCTCATGGTCTCTCCTGCCCGGGCTGGCTTTGAACCGTGATCCTCAGATCTCAGCCTCCTGAGTAGCTAGGATTACAGGCGTGAGCCACCAGCGCCCGGCCTAATATATGAATTTTTAAAAAATTAGAGAAAACAGACAATAAAACAAAAAACAATATACCTTCATGTTGGACTTGTAGCTTTCCCTACAAAGCCTGCCACCTCTTTGTTACCAAATGATGATAGAAAAAAGTTTGATTGTTTAAGAAATGCTTTAAGAAGCCTAATGCACAAGTAACTTTTTCCTACTGCTTCAAAAATGCCAGGTTATGGTTTCTCAGAGTTATCTGACTTCTGTCAGTAATTTCATGTTTATAAAAATTCAAGGAAGGGGCTGGGAAGGTGGCTCAGTGGTAGAGCGCTTGCCTTGCATGCATGAGGCCCTGGGTTCGATTCCTCAGCACCACGTAAGCAAAAAGAAAAAAACCGGAAGTGGCACTGTGGCTCAAGGGGTAGAGCGCTCACCTTGAGCTGAAGAGCTGAGGGACAGCGCCCAGGCCCAGAGTTCAGGCCCCATGACTGGACCCAAAAAAAAAAAAAATTCAAGGAAAAAACAAACTGATTAGATGTAATAGTCACTTACATTTGCTTAAAATTAACAAGCTTACCTATGACAAAACAACAGGAAACAAATTCTCTTCTCTCATTGTCAGCTAGAAATGAAAATTTTGGGTGCTGGAAAAACTGGTTAAACACCTGCAGAAAACTAAAGCAAGATCCTTATATATCACCCTGCACCAAAATCAACTCCAAATGGATCAAAGGCCTCGAAGTCAAAGCAGACACCCTGAAAACATTACAGGAAGGAATAGGAGAAGCTCTAGGGCTCCTTGGCACAGGCTGAAATTCTCTTAATAGAGACCCAGAAACACAACAAATCAAAGAAAGGTTGGACAAACGGGATTGCAGAGCTTCGGCATGGCAAAGGACATAGCAAGATCGATAGAAAGCTCACAGATTGGGAGATCTTCACTAGCCATACAACAGATAAGGGTCTCGCATCTAAAATATACTTAGAACTCAAAAAATTAAATCCCCCAACAACAAATCCTCAACTGCCTGATTAATAAGTGGGCTAAAGATTTTAAGAGAAACTTCTCTGAAGAGGAAATAAGAATGGCCAATAGACACATGAAGAAATGCTCAACTTCTTTGGCCACAAAGGAAATGCAAATCAAAACAATATTGAGATTCCACCTCACCCCAGTTAGAATGGCTACAATCAAGCAATCTAATAACTACATATGCTGGAGGGGATATGACAGAAGGGAACCCTACTGCATTGTTGGTGGGAATGTAAACTTGTTGAACCACTTTGGAAAGCAGTATGGAGGTTCCTCAAAAGACTACACAGAGAGCTCCCCTATGATCCAGCCACTTTTAGGCATTTACCCAAATGATCATAAACAAGGCCATACTAAAGCTACCAGCACAACTATGTTTACTGCAGCATTATTCACCATAGCTAAGATATTTACCCAAATGATCACAAACAAGGCCATACTAAAGCTACCAGCACAACTATGTTTACTACAGCATTATTCACCATAGCTAAGATATGGAACCAACCCAAATGCCCCTCAGTAGGTGAATGGATCAAGAAAATGTGGTATGTGTGTGTGTGTATAAAATGGAATTCTATGCCTCCATCAGAAAGAATGACATCGCCCCATTTGTTAGGAAATGGAAAGACTTGGAAAAAATTATATTAGTAAAGTAAGCCAGACTTAAAGAAACATAGGCCCCATGGTTTCCCTTATCTGCAATAACTAGTATATGTCTAGGACAAGCAGAAGATGTCTGGGCTGGGAAGGTAGCTCAGTGGTAGAGCACGTGCCTTGCATGCATGAGGCCCTGGGTTCAATTCTCTCAGCACCATATAAGAAAAAAAAAAGCCGGAAGTGGCTCTGTGGTTCAAATGGTACAGTGCTAGCCTTGAGCTGAAGAGCTGAGGAACAGTGCCCAGAGTTCAGGCCCCAGGACTGGACCCTCCCCCCCCACCAAAAAAAGAGGTCAAAAGCTATGTACACATGACCATATAACCTGATGCTAAGCGAAATGAACCCCAAGATAGGGACACAGAGGTTTTATCTTTGTTGCTGTACTTTGTATAATGTACTATGTGAATTTTTTTTGTTTCTTTGTACATTCTTTCCTCATGGTACAACCCTGTTGTCACTGTAATTGATTCCAGTATTGCAGTGTCCTGGATCTTGTATATACATTTTTCCAATTTGGGGAGGGGAAGGGAAATAACAAAATTCTGAAATAAGGATACAGGATGGCCCATTGCAACAATGAGATGTACAAGACAGTATGTTGAAAACAAACTTTACAACCTTGTGGGGGGCAGGGTGGGGGAGGGGAGGGAGAAATTGGGGAGGTAAGGAGGAAAGAGACGGAAGGGGAAAAATAAAGGAAGGTGTAACAATGCTCGATAGGAAATGGACTCACTACCTTGTTCTTGTAACTGTAACCCCTCTGTACAATATCTTTATAAGAAAAATATATATTAAGAAAAAAAAGAAATGAAAGATTTGTACAAGTCTTTGAGTAGTATTGTCCTCTCATAGTTCAATCATAAGAGAGGTATGAAAATTACAGGTTGGAAAAATTTTGAGTCCACTTCAATGGTTTCTGGAATTTTCCTTGGACCCATACTCGGTGCATTTTCACTTGTTTTTTTCTATTGACTTGTAAGCGATGATCAACCAGGTTTTGCTTTTCATATAACCCAGCCTTGTGGAACATATGGTGGACTTCTCCTTTGAGACAAAAATAGAAATCAAAGATGAGACATGACTAGATAGAAGGGAGGTAATGAGCAACTGAACACGTCTGGCATGACTGGCTGTCTAAATTTCATTTACACCAAGGAGCGCTGTCTTATCTATTACAAAGAAGTTAAGGAACATTATAAAAGCAGAATATTTTTGTTTTTTACTTTACTTCATAAAAATATACTGTGTAACCTGTAATCCTAGGTACTGAGAAGGCTGAGGTCTGGGAATCATGGTTCAAAGCCAGCTTGAGCAGAAAAATCCATGAGACTTTTGACTCCAATTAACTAGCAAAAAGCCAGAAGTAGAGCTATGGTTCAAGTGGTAGTGCACTCACTTTGAACAAAAAAATATAAGGACAGTATCCAGGCCCTGAATTCAAGCTCCAGGACCTGCATGTGTGCTTGTGCACACACACACACACACACACACACACACACACACACAAATATGTAGTCGTATAAACAGGCTAACACAGGCAGGCAATAACAGGTAGGTAAAACTATTGGTTGCAGCTGTTGATACGTTGAGAGGTACCTTCTTTCTGAGCATTCATTGGTTTACGGTGATCCAAAATGGCATATTATAGGAGTATTCACATTGTTTGGTGAAATCCTTGAATACAAGATTCATCTGGCAATGTCAAAAATATTTTTTCTAATAAGAAATTGACCAGAGATAAGTAATGTTTAAAAAAAAAATCTCAGGGCTGGGAAGGTGGCTCAGTGGTAGAGCGCTTGCCTTGCACCACATAAGCAAAAAGAAAAAAAGCCAGAAGTGGTGCTGTGGCTCAAGTGGTAGAGCACTAGTGGTAGAGCTGAGGGACTGCGCCCAGGCCCAGAGTTCAGGCCCCACGACCGGACCCAAAAAAAAAAAAAAAAAATCTCAGGACCTTGTGCTTGCAAGACAAGTAATCTCCTATTGAGCCACATCTCCAGTCCTTAGACAAATGATTTTTTTATTGCTTTAAAAAAATTTCTCCTTTAGCTGTGGCATATTCAGTTGTTTTCATATCCAGGCTAACACTCTCTCCAATTACATTCAGCACCTCTACTTCAGTGTGAGGGTGAAACAAGTCACTTCCTACAGCAGCTTTAATGAAAAGAGATGAAAAGGAAAAAAAAAGGCCATTTTCAAGCTTTTATGTAGAACAGTTATAAGCACCAAAGTAATAAAACATCTGATGTTATATCAATGACTGAAGCCTCCTTTTATAGCTTTTGAATTTTTCTGCAAATAATAACCAAAAAGAATTTTCATGGCTAATTATTTACACTTATATATTGGCATACCTTTTGTGAAGAAATACGCTCTGGTACCATCTCCTCGAACATAAAAATTTTCAGATAAACAATGCCCTAAAAAGTAATAGTGAGAACTTGGTATTTCCTTTAAAAACCAAAACAATTTGACATGAAATATAAACAAAGCATTGTTCAAGACAGATGAAAATAACCTCAACACAATGTAGTATTACCTTTTTTAAAGCGAAGTTGAGTCTTATCATATCTTCCATAGTCCCGAAATAACAGCATTCCCCCAGGCTTCAGTAACTTAGAGAGTCGGCTGACAACTCCTTGCATCCTTTGAAAGCAAAGTAAAATACTCAGTGGAGATCTTTCATATACCAGATTTAACTTTCTTAAAAACAAAATAGGAAAAGCTCAACAGGCTAGAAATATAACCTACAAATATAAGGGCAACAAAACCAAAAATATTTTGTCAAAAAGTTAAAAAAAAAAAAGACTGATTTGCTAAATGATCAGACTGAAAAGGCCAAGAGTTAAGGAAAAGAACGATGTATGATGCCAAGTTGAACTGTGAAACCACGGATGTTCCTGATACTTACAGCAAAGCAAGATAGCTGAAGGAGACAAAAGGTAAAGGTATTTCATTTTCCCTGTAAAACTACACACACACACACACACACACACACACACACTATAGATATCTATGCCCCCTCCCCACTCTTCTGGGCTACTCCAACTTGTATGTATTAAACAGGGACCATCCTTCTTCTGAATTAGCTCATTCTACTGGTTTTATTTAGTTCAAAGGTACAATTACTCATTCGCCTCATGGACTCTTTTCACTTATTCCACTATTTTCTATTTGTTCCCCGCTAGTACTTTCATCAGTATAAACTTTTACCTCCTGAAGCTTGGAAACAGAATCACTTACTAATAATGCACCAATAATTTTTCCTCAATGTCACCAATAAGTTACTTCTTTATAAAATCGTGGCTTTGCCAAATTACCTCCTAGACAAAAATTTCCATGATTTTAATCCATTGGGAAAATATTTATTTCTTAATTTTTATCTCTTAAGATCTAATACTGACCCCAATGAATCATAACATCTTTTCTACTACTTCTGAACCTAAGGCATCTCTTCCAGTTTAACAAATTGACATGCTTCGTTCTGCAGCCTATCCCTTTGCTAATATGGTTTCCTCTCCTCCTTACTCCGTATTCTCCTCCTTACTCTTTGCCTATTTAAATCTTACTTATACCCTGATTCCCAGCTTAATGCTGGGAAGCCCTTCCTTTCTTCTCTTTCCTATGTATTCTGTTTATGTGGCATTCTGTCAAATATAACCATTTAAAACTGCTGTTAATTTAGTGTCTCTGGTTATGTGTTCATGGCTCTTGTGATTATGGGCTAGAATAGCAAAGATTCAGATCTTACATTAATACTGAGTGACAGGAGTTAGCAGCAAGTTCTATTGAGAAGAACCCATGAAGCCCATTAGGAAGAACAAAGTATAAAACTGATTACCAGGGCTGGGAAGGTCGCTCAGTGGTAGAGCACTTGCCTTGCATGCATGAGACCCTAGGTTCGATTCCTCAGCACCACATAAGCAAAAAGAAAAAAGCCAGAAGTGGTGCTGTGGCTCAAGTGGTAGAGCGTTATCCTTGAGCTGAAGAACTGAGGGACAGTGCCCAGGCCCAGAGTTCAGGCACCACAACGGGACCCCCGCAAAAACAAACAAGCAAAAATAAACTGATTATCAATGCATTACAGTTTAGCTGTGTGATAAGTCCTTGCCATATCTGCTTTATCTAAGTGACCCAAAGCTACTTAAGTTTTTTTGTTTTGAACATAAGGACTTTAGATCAGATAATCTGCAAATTCCTTCCAATTCAAACACTGCTCCGTGAATGGGTTGGGAAGGCTCAGTAGTAAAGTGCTTGGCTAGCAAGCATGAGGCCCTGGGTTCGGTTCCTCAGCACCACATAAGCAGAACAAGCCAGAAGTGGTGCTAAGGCTCAAGTGGTAGAGCACTAGCCTTGAGCTCAAGAGCTCAGGGACAGCACCCAGGCTGAGTTCAGGCCACACAACTAACCAACAACAATAACAAAAAAGATGATATCATTTTATGAACAAGGCAGTGACGCAATGAACGCTACTTTAAAACAAGAGAGAAGGGCTGGGAAGTTGGCTCAGCGGTAGAGCACTTGCCTTGCATGCATGAGACCCTGGGTTCGATTCCTCAGCACCACATAAGCAAAAAGAAAAAAGCCAGAAGTGGTGCTGTGGCTCAAGTGGTAGA
>NW_012267221.1:21638014-21675328 GCF_000151885.1 Dipodomys ordii
GGAAGGAAGGAAGGAAGGAAGGAAGGAAGGAAGGAAGGAAGGAAGGAAGGAAGGAAGGAAGGAAAGAAGGAAAGAAGGAAAGAAGGAAGGAAGGGGGAGAGATGGAGGGAGGGAAGGAAGAAGGAAAGAAAGAAAAAAGAAAAGGAAGGAAGGGAGGGAGGGAGAGAGGAGGGAGGGAGAGAGAAGGAAGGAAAATCATATCTAAACCTTACAGTACTTTCAGAATGAATGTTTTATGTACAAAGCAACATCTCTATAATTATTAGTAAAACAAAGATGAAACTAAAATGCGGGGAAAAAATAAGTACTCCAAAATGTAGCTCGTTCCTTCAGGTCTTTTCCTCCAACTGTCCTTTACTGTCTAGGATTAGGAAAAGAGGCAAGGAGGGGACAGCTTGATTTCTTGTTCAGTACCATTTGGTTCAGACTACAGTTCTGGAGCCAGTTCCTAGAAGTGCTGGGGACGGGATGGGCAAGACAAGAGTAGGACAAAGGACTCCCCGCTCAACTGACTCTGCTGTCCTTAATTATCTCTCAATGGAGGGAGAGGACAAGGAAAAGAAAATATTAAAAATAAACATGAATATATGTTCACTATCCACACAATGCTTAGACCTACAGAAAATATCTTATACTTTCTTTTCTGTCAGTTACAAGAAGGATGGTTAGATTTACTGTGGTAGCCTCCTATAAAAGTAAAGCTAAACATTTTTTTAAACCAAAACATTTTTCCAATTAAGCTGGAACCCCCCAAACTTTGGGTCTAACTGAATTGCTTGACATTTATTTGTGCCAAGATTTTCCAAACTGCCACAAAGTTCCTTTTCTGGAACTTGCCTAGAGGCAAATCTACTACTTACAATTCTAAAGGATCCTAGAGACATTGCTTGGGCTTTTCACTTGCTGCTGCCCATATTCCAGTCACTTATCTTAATATAATTAATGAATTCATAACTTTTTTGGGGGTGGGTTTCATTATGTTGCTCAGGTCAGCCTCTAATTATTCCACGCAAGTGATCCTCCTGTGTCAGTCTCCTGAGTTGCTGAAACTTCAAGTATATACCACAGTACCTAGCTCACTTAAGTTATATATTTAGACCAATTCCACGTAGGAAAGAAAGCGATACTGACATGGTACATCTGAATTTACTTTATAATAAACAGAATGAAACACTCTACTAGAAAAGCAATAGTCTCAAGACATCTGCTTCCTCTTTTTTAACATTAAATTCAAATCATGACAAAATACATTATCTAATTTCAATAGTCTTTTTGCAGTCCTGTTTAGAATTTATACATTTCCTGTTATGAGTGCCAAATAGGAAATCTTGTTCTTTATCCACCTACATAATCTCTTTAACTATTCATATAAGGTAACAAAATACACAGATGATATCTTTCTGCTAGTACTCGAACATGGCCAACAGATTAACAGATTGGCAGAAATTTAAGAAATAAGTGATAGCAATGAAAGGAAAAAGTAGCTTCATGAAACTTGATATACTTATAGGTACAAATATAACTCTCTTTTGGATTTCTTTGGAAATATAATTTATTCTCCTTAAGTGAACAAAGTGTTCATCTTTTCAAAGTAAAAAGTCAGTGTTCTAGTGACTTTGTAATTGCAAAGAAAGAAGCACATGGTAACTCCATTTCTGTGAGAAAGGATTACATTCACCGAAGTGGTGGGTCCAGGTCTGTTCACTCTTCCTGGAGACTGTGAAAACTAAGTTTCAGGAAGCTTTATAAAAGCACAAGTCCTGACTTATCACACACATGCTCAAACTCACAGAAGGCGGCAAGATTTTGAAGAAAGTGATCATTTCCATTGCTTGTAAGACCTTGTTAACTTGCTGCAGAAAAGCTGCATTTGTAATTTTAAAATAGTGTTCAAATACAAAAAAAATTGTATTTTAATCTGAGGATATAGCCCAGTGATAGAGTACTTGCCTAGCATTCCCAAATGTGTATTTGTGTGTGTGTTCATGTCTCTGTGTGTGATGGTAATCAGCCCACCTTAGATCATAAAGGTCCAAGGATAATCTGGCAAATCACTGCAACTCCAAATTCCTTAGCAGGCTTCTTTAAGACAAAATTTTAAAAGCCTATCAGCAAACCTGTGTGAAGTCAAACAGACCTTAAGTCCACCTCTTCATGAACATTCAGGAAGATGCTAAATCAAAGATGTTTGTTTCTGATCACCAAGTACAATTTTCCTTCTGGGAGACTATTAGGCTGTGCTGAATTTATAATTTCCTTGAAGCACTGTCACTTTTAATAGGTATGTGTCTTGCCAGAATATGCTCACTTCATTCTGACAGTGACAGAAAGCTCACTAATGAAATAGTTTGACCAGTTTCTTTCTTCAAGTGGGAAGAAAGGGGGAAGGGGGAACTGCATTTAAAAGGCTGCATATTATACATAATGTAGTTCACGAAATAATAAATTCAAGATTTGTCATTTTTACTTTGATAGTTCTAAAAACCACTCCTGACAAAGGAGCTTTACATATCTGCTTTGCCCTTTCGTCGTCATTTACCTGTCAGGATGAATAGAAGAGAGCACAAAGACAAGGAGGACGACATCCAGGATCCCGTCTGGGAAAGGGTAGGGCAAGCCATCCTCACATATGTCGTGCACAAAGGCGGAACACTGGGAGGCCCTGTAGGATGAGTGTGCCTGGCACAATGAAGGAATAATAATTTTTTTATATTAGATTTCCCAGAGGATTTTCCTTAATGAAAAGGTCAGGTTTTTTTTAATTTAATTTAATTTTTTTTACCTTTTCTCCAAGAGTCTTTATCCCATAAATCTAAATGCACTTATTTCCAATTCAGTACTCTGGTAGCTTATTTCAAGCAGCCCCAAAATATGAAACCCAGCACTTGGCCTTGGTGACAGTGTTTTTGAAGGCCTACTGTGTTCAGAGGAACTGAGCAATGCTCCAACTCTCCCACTGCTTTCTGTTTTCTATACTATGTGTTCAAAATTAGATGACAGTGACAGGTATACAATGGAAGTATGTTAAGCCACTTAATTGAAGTCTTTAACTCCCATTTCCTAAACAGAGACCAGGAAATGTTTCTTTCTTTTTCTATTTCTCCCTACTTCAACTTGGTTATAATAAAATAAATCCTTGCTAAGAAACAAACAAATAAAAAACATTCAATTGTATATGTAAAAATGGAATAGTATATGAACTATTTCAATAAAGTTTTTAAAGTTGTATTTAAAAGTAATTTTAAAAAGTTACACTAAAGTAACACACACAGACACATCAGAGACAATCTGCCTACAAATTCAACACTAGAAGGAAATACATCAACACATGAACATTTATTCACTCTAGAAATGTGACTATAGGTGCATTCTTCTCTACATTAGGCTATTATCTTAGAAAAGTCAACAATGAATTATCAGAAATTAAGTCTTTACTTAATTTTTTTTTTGGTTGATCTTGGGGTTTGAACTCTGGGCCTGGGCACTTTCCCTGAGCTCTTCAGCTCAAGGCTAGTGCTCTACCACTTGAGCCACAGTGCCACTTCCTTTACTTTATTTATTTATGTATTTATTATTTATTTATTTTTGGTGATGGGGCTTGAACTCTGGGCTTGGGCGCTGTCCCTCAGCTCTTCAGCTCAAGGCTAGTGCTCTACCACTTGAGCCACAGTGCCACTTCCGGTTTGCTGAGTGGTTTACTGGAGGTAAGAGTCTCATGTACTTTGATGCCTGGGCTGGCATTGAACTGCGATCCTCAGATCTCAGCAACCTGTGTAGCTAGGATTATAGGCATGAGCCACTGGTGCCCAGCTCTTTTACTTAATTTCTTTTCTAGTACTGGGGATTGAACATGGATACTGCACTTGCTAGGCAAGTACTTTGCCACTAGGCTATATTTTAGCCCAAGTTTTTATTTAATTTTTAAAAGCCTTAATGTGTTTACCACACATTTTTGTTCATAGAATTTGTTTTCCCTTTCCATTTGTTAAACTTTGTCTTCATTCAAAGGAAGTCCTCACTAGCATTCTGAGATCTGCATGACAAGTCCAGGTTCCCCACTGTCTTTGTGATAGTCAAAGACATTTCAGATTCATGAAAAATGCCTTTACAGACATTTTTCATTTCACAAATTTTAATGAAATCAATTCCTACTATGTATAAGGCTATAAAGACACAAATACAAACACGATCTTGTAGAATTAAGGTTTATTTTACCAAATGAAAACTTTTGACTTTTAACTGGTTTCCTCTGAAATTAAGTTGTTTGAGTATGATTATTCATAGGCAGACACACAGGCTTTACTTTGTAGATTACTATCTTCTGGTCATCCCTGTGTGCTGTTGGCCTCCTTAGGTGTATGCCTGTCCTTTGAGATCTATTTTAAATCCAGACCAATTTTTATTATCTTAAAGTAATTAATATCATAGGCATCAGAAATTGTAAAAACTCAAAAATAGTCACAGATAACATTTGATCCAGAGACATTTCAAAAGAACCACTTGGAAAGCAAACAAATGAGATAGTCTTAAAAGAAAATATAAGACATACCTTTACAAGCTCAACAGCTCTAGAGGCAAAATCACAACAATAGAGAAAGGATTCTGGAAGATTCCTATGAAAATGGAAGAAAGATTCAATTTATAGTCAAGATTTGGTCAAACTAGAGAAGAAAGTATAGGTTTGACTTTCTTATTTAAGAAAATTCTGGATGATATCTAGCTTGTCTTCTGGTTTTTCTTGAGGTTTATTGGAGATAAGAGTCTCACAGAGTTTCCTGCCTGAGCTGGCTTTGAACTGTGACCCTCGGATCTCAGCCTTCTGACTAGCTAGGATTACAGGTGTGAGCCACCGGCGACCGGCTTTTACTGGAAATTTAGTAACAATGGATGGCCTGTGACTACTCATAGGCAGACATATACCCTTCCTGCTCATCCTGTGTGCTGATATCAAATAACCTTTGCATCAAGTGGCTAAGAGACAGGTTTCAATTACACAAAAAGGTCAGTTTGTCAGTAAACAACACTACTAAGTTTAAGTATGGTCCTGGCTCTTGAGTATTTTATGGTTTTGTTTGGGACATGTCTAGTTTTATACAACTTTTATAGGGATATGCAGAAGGCCAGCCCTCTAAAGTGTAAGTCTAGAAAAAATTGTCAGGGGGAAGACTGCATTACTAAGTGAGGAGAAGAAATGGTCTAAGGGTTTAGAGGTTAGAGGCACCTGCCAGGGACAAGAAGCAGAGCTGATCCTAAGAACTTATACTAGTATGTGGTAGGGCATAAAGACGAGCCTTAAAACACAAAATGGAAGAGAATCAAGGAAGGGGTGACACTGACCAAGCATTGTACACACAACCTGACTTATGAAATTGTTACCCCTTTTTATGACTATTTAATTATAATAATAAAGAATGAAAAATAAGACCTTAAAAATCAAAGTAAAAGTTAAAAACCCTCACAAAATTGAGACTTCAAAATTTGATTTAAAAAGCCTTTGAAATAAGGCAAACTTCTGAATAAACATTGAATATAAACATGAATTTAGCAACATTTAACCCAAGCTCAGATATTACAACTCTAAAGGCTACTCACTGATGTATACTAATAGTCACATGTAATTAATTCTTTCTGTACAATAGAGATTTACATTCAAGTTAAGATATGATCACACAAATTAACATATGATGAACAGAACTTAGTTAACCAGCACCAAATGGAAGTTAAAACTTTTGAACTGATTTTTTCATTTTGTCTCATGTAAGAAAACAGTATTTGCCAGGAATGGTGCCAACACTCAGAAAGTAGAAGCCAGAGTCTTGGAAATTCTAGGCTAGCTTGGGTTATACAGTGAGACCTAGTCTCAAAACCCCAAAAATACAAAAATAAATTAACTAGCTAAAATGAACTCTTAAGCATGGTTTGGCAATATGAGAATTCTGTAACATTTAACAAATTCAACAAGAAGTAAGCATATGGAATAGAAAATAAAGTGGTACTTTATATATCCCTGTTGTTTCCTATGACATCAGACTTGTATTCTACTGAGTGATTGTGTTTGAAATATTCTCAGTTAACACTCAGATGTATGCAATGTAACTTGGTCTAATGGTTAAGCGGGCTCTGGAAACACACTGCCAAAGGTTTGATTCCTGGCTCTGCCATCTATTTATATACCAAAAGACAGTTATTTAATTTCTCATCTTTAAAATGGAAATAAATATGGCATCTAAGGTGGTTATGAGGGCTGAATGGATATATACAGTGAATTTTCTAAAGAAGTATCTGAGTCAAGAGTAAGTGCTTGGGCTGGGACTGTGGTTTAGTGGTAGAGTGCTTGCCTAGAACACATGAAGCTCTAGGTTCAATTCCTCAGTACTACATAAACAGAAAGTGCCAGAAGTGACGGTGTGGTTCAAGTGGTAGAGTGCTAGCCTTAAGCAAAAGAAGCTGGGGACAGAGTACCAAGCCCTGAGTTCAAGCTCCAGGAATAGCCCCCAAAAAGTAATTTCTCAGTAAAGCTAGTCATTTCTATGAATGGTGGTATTGTTATTATTGTTGTTGTTATTGGTATTATTGTGATAGATATGCCTGTGCCTTCCCAGAACTTTAAGACTAACATGGTCCTCTATCTTGGTATATCCAGCACACTATAAAATGTCTGAAGACTACTTTGGGTAGTTATTGAATATCTACCAGATACAGAACAGACTAAGAACTAAAGGAAAGCATGTGTCATTTGCCATGTGCCCAACCAAGATGACAGCATGACCTCTGAGATGCAATTCCTACTGCATCAGCATCCCAAGTTAAAGTCTTGTGACCACCCAATAACTTTCCAGAATCTTTCTGGAAAATCAGCTGACTGCCTTGGCTCTTTTCCCAGGAAGCAGGTGTAAATATCCCTACTACCATCATACCAGCAAGCACTCTCTTGGCAGGGGGGTTAGGAATTAAATGATCCTTGGAAAATGATCTGACCTCTCAATTCCAGAGGTACAATTATGCTAAGATATTCTGAAAATGTAAAACATTAATCCTATACTCTCCAAAAGTAATGAAACAATTTCTCAGGTAGGAAAAAAAGCCTTAATGTTCCCTTTGGAGGGCAGATCACTGGTTGGCTTTTAAAGATGGAATTAATTATCTTAGGCTATTGAGCTACTATGATATCTAAAAAATGGATAGGAAGACATAGCCAAGAAGAGTCAAAAATGAGGAGACAATAATTAGTTTGAGGAAAAAATATAGAGGAAAAATGCAATTTAAAAGTAGGAAATCAGAGTTAAACAACCAATAAAATATTGAGCTCTAACTATGTATATTGAACTGTTAGGCAACCTGATTAGGATAAAATATTAGGAATATAAAAATGGCAAAAAACCAAGAAAAACATGACATGCTAAGCAATAACCAATCAATTCCACTGTAATGTACCTACGAATATTGTAAGTTCAGGTATCACTGGTGTGAAGGAATCTGGCAATGTGGTGAAAGGGAGCAGAAAATTTCAATGCAAAAATTGCAAAAGAGAAAACAAAGGTAATACATAGAAAACGGAAAGGCCATTCAGAACTGTAAGTTTACCACTCTCACCTGCACCCGGCCATTTTAACTGGTCATTAGATACTGTTAAGGAATTACTATTTGTTATGTTGGGTTTATTAAAGCATTAGAGAATGTCCTGATTTTTGAAAATGCATCTTGAATAATAGAAGGTGAAGTGTCATGATGTTGGCATTATGTTAATAATTGTTGAGTAAAGGTGGTGGATTTATGCAAATTCATTGTAAACTCTTTGTTTTGTCAAATGCATTTACATTTTCATAATAAAAAGTTTAAAAGATCACATTGTTAGATGAAAAAATATGCATGCAAAATGAAAATTGTGTAAGTGGTCATGTTTAGGAAGATGAGGATGATGGGTGAACCCCTCCTTCCTCTAGTAGAAATGTTCTACACTATGCTTATGCTGATTTTATTGTGGAAAGATGATGTGAAAGCTATTGTATAAACTTCCATTTAAAAAAAAGAACTTGACAGACTAGCATAGGTATAAAGTGTTTGGAGAGCTTAATAAGTTATGTCTTCCTCATCATAGAAATCCTCAGACACTGAGGTGAAATGGTGAACAAGAAGGGTGGGCCAGGAAACATCTCTGGTCCCATCTCCTACTTTTATTTTTGAGTCGGGGGTTCATTGCTGCCACTTCCAAAAAAATCTCAAGCCTAGACACAATGATGTGACATGTGAAGGTCTTACACTGAGTGTTGCTCCAGAAATGATGACAAATGAGAAGAAGTTTAAGGTATAAACTTTAGACTTAATTCTCTGTGTAAAACGACATCAAGCCTCCTGGAGGAACAAATAATATCTGAGGTGACTTCCTTAGCTTAGTGAAAGGATAGAATCTCTAGTTCTCTCTCTTGTTCCCTCATCCACATAAACACAAGCGTTAACATTACTTCAAGCCCACAGTGAACAGCCCAAGGCTGTAAAACACCTTTTAAGAGTGATTCCCAGCTCATGAGAATTTAGTTACTAAGACATTCCTTTTGAAATTTGCTTTAGTCATTGTTGATATAAGAATTAAGGAAAGTGGCACTGTGACTCAGATGGTAGAGCACAAGTCTTAAGCTGAAGAGTGAGGGACAGCGTTCAGGCCCAAAGTTCAAGCCCCACGACCGACACACACACACACACACACACACAAAAAGAATTAAGAACACTAGAGTATCATATACAGGACAACATATTAATATCCCATAAATATGTACTATTCTGGAAGAAAAACTCTTGAAACTCACTGCAAGGTGTTCAGAATTGGAAAAACACTGCTTCCAGCACCACAGCCAACCTAAAATTAACAGAACAAACAAATACCATGAATGTGTTAAATTTTCCTTAGATTTCCTGTCAGATTGTCTATTAAGAAAAGCAACAAGTTAACTGGACCTCTGGATATGGTAGAACTTTCTAAATTCAAAGACAATGAAATAAAGTATAAGAATAATACTGAAAAACAATTATGGAAACATTCAAAACTTGTATATAATGAAGCTGAAGATAAATCAAATTGAGAGGTACCTACAATAAAAATCTGCAATAAATATGATAAAGGGCAGAGCTCATTAAAAAAGCAAAGGAAAAATGGACAGAATGCAAACAAGCATGAATGACTTTTTAACATTTGCAAAACTATGCAATAAACTTAGTAATGAAAAAGGTGCAAATAAAACAAGGCATAATCTTTGCCTAACAAAGAAAAATATCTCTAAAATAATATAATATAATAATATTTCAATCAAAGAGGGTATAATGAGATAAACATAAACTGCTATGGAACTGATATTAGTTTAAACTTTTTTTGTTACAATTCCTGGGGCTTGAACTCAGAGCCTGGGTGCTGTCCCTGAGTTTTTTTAATACTGGTGTTCTACCACTTAAGTCACAGCTCTATTTCTGGCTTTTTGCTAGTTAGAGACAAGCAACTCATGCTCAGGCTCAGGCTAGCTTTAAACCATGACCCATAGATTTCAACTTCCTGAGTAGCTAGGATTACATGTGTGAGCCACCAGCCCACAGCTTTTTAGAAAGCAATTTGGCAATGTCTTAAAAGTATATTTAAAAAAAATTATAATCTAGTAAATGTAGTATAATAATAAAAGAAAATGCAACTAAAACCTACACCCATTTGCTGCAGAAAACCTAAAAACAATGTAAATGCTCAGTAGTATGAAAATAGATAAGTAACATTTCATTAGTTCACATAGCAGGGTTTTTTCCTGCAATGAAAATATTTATGAAAGTATTTATTTTTGCAGTTTGGGATTTGAACCCAAGACCTCATACAAGCTAAGCAGCAGCTCTATTTCAGAGTCATACCTCCAACTCTCTGGAGAATTTTAAAAGATAGAGAAAACTTTTTTTTTTTTTGGTCATAAGGCCTGAACTCTGGGCCTGGTGCTGTCCAGTTCTTCAGCTCAAAGCTAGCGCTCTATCACTTGAGCCACAGCGCCACTTTCGGCTTTTTCTGCTTATGTGGTGCTAAGGAATCGAACCCAGGGCCTCATACATACAAGACAAACACTCTACTACTGAGCCACCTTTCCAGCCCAAGAAAATTGTTTCTGATATAATACAGAGATAAAAGCAAAACCCCCAAATGCATGCATAGTATATGAAAGGATGTAAGTAAAATGCTACAGTAGTTAACATTTATTTATGGTATTGTGAATAATTTTATTTCTCTTTATTTCTTTTCATTTCTTTTATTTCTCTAATGGCAAATTCTCTATAATCAACACATATTAACATTATAATAAAAAGATAGGGTTTAGTTTCACAAATAGAAAACTGAGATCTATACTAGATTATGCTGAATTATACATTTCACTTATTTCTATCTCATTTAAAAGGGGATAATTACTGAGAGTAAAAATTAAGGCTAAAACTTTACTAGTACTTAAAACTTCCCTCATGCTAGAAATGAAACAAATTAAAAGAAAAATGCAACAAAGTGAAATTAAAGGCACAAACTTAAAACTTGACTACATATCTATCTATCTATCTATCTATCTAATCTATCTATCTTACTTGGCACTACTGGCTCATGCCTATAATCCTAGCTACTCAGACTAGTTCTAAGGAGTGCAGTTCGAAACTAGCCTAGGCAGGGAAAGTCCATGAGACTCTTATCACCAGTTAACCACTAAAAAGCTGGAAGTGAAGCTGTGGCTCAAGTGGCAAAGTGTTACTTTTGAGCACAAAAGCTTTACAAATCTATCTATCCATCTATCTATCTATCCATCTATCTATCTATCTATCTATCTACAGTATCTATCTATATAAATTTATCTATACAAATTCCTTAACTACTAAAATATTCTGGGCATTTAGATTTGATCTTTATTCACCTAAACAACCTGCATCATAGTGCCTATATATTAAAAAGTGTCATCTGTGCACATCTTTAGTCTTTGATCATGTTACCTCTAGTATTCTGAAAGTGGCATTGCTACCAGGAAACACTTCAGTCTTCTGAAGCTCTTTTCTGGCTTCTTCAGCCTCCAAGTTGGAAAAATCAGACCTCAGTTGGCTTTGACCATCTGATAAACCATTTTTCTTGAGATGTTTTTTTTGTTCTTGTTTTCCTGAGAAACAATCTGCAGCATTAGTCTTGACATGATCCCATGATAACTCTTCTACATTCTCTTCAATTTTTTGATCAATTGGAAGAATTTCAGGAAATTCCCTCAACAGCCAATTACGATTCTTGAAAAACTTATTCTTGTGAATCTTGTAAAATGTGTCCCAATATTTGCTAGCTTCACTTTCATACTTAACTAAAATGAAAAGACAAAAAGACATTTTCTATGAAGAATATTTATCATCAGCTACTATTTTGGCAATTGCTAAATATATTCCATTATTTACTGATAATTATTTTGCTACTTAATACTTCTCAATACTACTATAATAATTGAACTTACTAATAAAAAATTAAAGCAGTAAAGGTGTATTTAATTTCCTTCAAAATATCAGTACATGAAATATTTGGTTCTAAAGCCATATGTAAGTCTGCTCTTACTTTAATGGTAATCAATTTTTGTAAGAAATATAATAATTATAAACTACTTTTACAGTCTAATCTTGGAATCCTAACAATCACATTTTTATCAACAATATTTAAAGAGAACATATCATTTTTTTGTCTCTACTCAGAGTCATAATCCTCCTTCCTCTGCTGACTCAGTAGCTGGGAATACAGACAGTACCACTATGTCTGCTACAAAAGCAGTTTCAAATGATGATCAGAAAAGAAGCTATAAAATTATAAACCACACAATTTTAGAGCTAAGAGATTCACTGAATAGTCTACTCCAACCTCCTGGTTTTGCTTTGGGAAAAGGCCCTCAGGTCACTTGCTCAAGGTCCTATAGCCTCAACTATCACGGAACCAGATCACATTTTCTGACTTCAAGTCTGCAGTTAGCACATTCTTCTGATATCTCCAACCATGAAGCCTTCAAGAGAAACACTGATAACTTTTTCTCTTTCTCTTTCTCTCTCTCTCTCTCTCTCTTCCCCACCCCTCCCCTCTCCTTTCCTTTCCTTTACGTTTTGTTGGCTGTGGGGCTTGAACTCTGGTCCTGGGCGCTATCCCTCAGCTATTCAGCTTAAAGCAAGTGCTCTACCATTTGAACCATAGCACCACTTCCAGTTTTCTGGTGGTTAATTTTAGATAAGAGTCTCCTGGACTTTCCTGCCCATGCTGTCTTTGAATCGTGATCCTCAGATCTCAGCCTCCTGAGTAGCTAGGATTACAGGCGTGAGCCATGGTCGTCTGGCACTGATGCTTTCTTGACAGGACCCAGGACTAAGGGCAATGGTCTCTAAGCTTCAGGAAATTCTTAGCCCTCTTCCTCTTCTCACATGCTCCTTATATTAATAAAGTAAGTCATTTCCTCTCTTATCTATCCAACAAACAGTTTGTGACTTCTATTATAGAACAGGCTAATCCCTAGTCTTAAGCCATTAGATTATTACTTTTGCCCAAAGGAGATAACTAATTTTGTTCTTGGTATTAGATTGTAGATTGTTGGTAGTAGTTGGTAGATTTTTGTTGGTGGTAGTTTGAGGCAGTGTCTCACTATGTAGCCCAAACTGGTACAAATCACATTTCAAAAGTACAAAAGCTTTTTAAGGGATATAGAATAATTTCCAGAATTAGGATTGAGAGGAAAAGCAAGGTGTTAAACATTATGCAATCATTCACTAAAAAGGAGAAAGAGGAGAGGAAGGAGGAAGAGAAGAAAAACCATATGTGTGTGTACATACAGAGATATAAAGGTATAAGTTTACTACCTTGAAAAGGTATTAAATACCTCTGGATGGATAGTTGCATAATTAGTAACGATTAACTGCATAATTAGTTGTCTATAAAGAGGGGAATGGAGTGGCTGAGAGCATAATTTGAAGACTTTTTATTTCAATTTTGATCCATGTGGATTTACTATCCATTCCAAAATAAGTTACACTAAAACTAAAGACCTCATTTCCTTCATAATTTGAAAGAAACCATGACCCTAAGGATAATTATCTGGTAGTCAGGATCATCTTAAGAGTTTTCCTTTTCTTGTTTCCATTTCATCTTTATGGTCATGTACCAGAAGCTCTGCCCATCTAGCCATGAGACTTCCTTTCCTCCAAAGCTGAATTGTATGTGGCAACATGACTGCCATAAAGACTGAAACTCTCATCTTTGTTTAAAGTCTGGGAAATGATAGTGGATCTCTATAACAATAACAAAAAATCATATGATTTAAGTCCAAAACATGCTCACATTTGCATAATGTAAAAAAGGTATATATTTATCTTGAAAACAGTGTTAGCCTACTTTTAACAATTGGAGTGTACTTGGTACTCTGTGCAAGAAAGCAAAACAGTTGTGAAAATTAGACTCAGGAGAAATTAGAAAGCTTCCAAATTTCCCATGGGTCTTCTTAAACCTTCTTTTCTTTCTTTACCTTAAAAAGTCTCTTTGAAACTCACTCCATGAAGGTACAGATTTTTTTTTTACAAGATTTTCTTCTACCTAATAAAAAGAAGCCAGAATGCCTACATTTAAAGCTAAGAAGACCTACATCTAGTCATATCTTCTAGCATTTGGGCTTCAAATATCAAATTATGTGTGAAGTGAATATAAGCCTAATTAAACAATAACTAGAATTTAATACTATACCTTGATTAATTTGCAGATGTATTCCCCTAGGAATTAACTAAGGTGGGGTAAGGAGTGCCTGGGAGTATCATGCTGAAAATATGTGCATGGTATTTATAATAGCAATAAATGGGAAATAACTCCAATGCCCAACATCATGGGAATAAGTAAGTGAATCACGATAGGTCAAAACAGGGAAACCTTATATAGCAATTGTAAAATAAAGGACAAAAATCTTAACAAAAAAAAACATTCACATAATAGGAAAGAAACTGATAGAAACTCTAAATTTTATTTTGCATTTATTTATAAAAATCAGTTGAAAATTTGGACTAACTGGAATGAGTTAATGATTATTATGGAGTTCTATTTTTGAAAGTCTATCTTGTATCTACAAAGAATCTTCATTCATCCTGTTATATTTCCTTTATAAAGTAGCCTAATTAGAATAGCTAGACAGTCTGTGTATTTTTCTATTAAACTCCACAAATTTACAAACCTTATCAGTTCTATAAACTACACACTTAAACATGATTGTTGTTTTAAACATGAGCCTTTACTACTCTTTTACTTTTTAAAGTTTATAAGGAAAATGAAAGTCGAGTGTCAATGGCTCATGCCTGCAATCCTAGCTACTCAGGAGGCTGAGATCTGAGGATCACAATTCAAAGCCAGCCCGGGCAGGAAAGTCCACGAGACTCTTATCTTAAATAAACCACTAGAAAACCGAAGTTACACTGTAGCTCAAGTGGTAGAGTGCTTGCTTTGAGCTGAATAGCTGAGAGATAGTGCCCAGGCCCAGAGTTCAAGCCCCACGATCGACAAAAAATAAAGAAAATCCATCTGTATAATCTAGTTCAGATAGCAAACTTGTCAGGCATCTAAATTTAACCCTAGTGCATGAAATCTTTATAAAAGGACTTGACAGAAGCTAAGGCAGAAGTTTGAGGCCACCCTGGATTATACAGCAAAAGCCCCTGCCAAAAAGAAAGAAAGAAACAAACAAAGGGGTTGGTTACAATTAGAAGACAGCAGTCAAATTTTGTAAATACATCTATATTTTCAAGCCATATTTTAATTATTTCTCACTCAAAATAGGAGGAAAGATCATAAAATCACATAAATCATTATATCAATAAGAGTATTAACATCACACATTGAATATTTATGTGTCAGACATTACATCAAATGTTTTCTTGGATTTTTTCCCATTTAACTGAACAATATTGTTATCCTGAATATTGCTTACATGACCTAACTGAATTTCTATCCAGCTTGTTTATCCATGAAGACAGGATACCTGAAGGCTAGAAGTTCCTCTTCAGATGGGCTAGCTTAAACCGTTGGATCTAAGATGGCTTCCAGGCAACCTCTGATTTCATTGTAATCTAATTTCCCTACTAAGTGGGACACTTACCACCCACCAAGACAGTATACATACCAGACAATAAAAGAGGTGAAAAGAGGTGTTGCTTGAGCTGTGAGAAAGCTGTGCTCATTTCAAGTAAAGACCTGAAAATTCTTCCTTTTCACTTCCTTTTTATTATCATGTATCAATTGTACAAAATGGGTTTACTGTGACACTTTTACACATGTATATGACATATTTTAATCATATTCATCCCCATATTATCCTCTGTTGCCCCCAAACTACTATAGAACCTTTTCCTCTTTATTTCTCTTATCCTATATGTATAAACTCCCCATCCACAGGCTGAGACTCCTACATTTTTCCTTGTTCATTGAATACATTTTGCTGTTTACCCTCAGTTTCAGTTTCTTGTTCTGGCTTCGTCACTCCAAATGGAAAAAAAAATCCCTTTTGGCAGAGTGTGGGTATGTGTAGGTGTGGTGGGGTCTCTCATACTAAGTTATGGGTAACAAGATCTCTCAGGTACACAGTGTTACTGATAAAGAAACTCAGGCTTAGATGGGATAAATTCCCCCCCCCCCCCACTCTCAGGTCACCTGGCTAGAAAGAGCAAACCAGGACTTAGACTCAAACTCTGTGAAACTCTAAAGCACATGATGCATATAAATGACACTCCAACATCTTCCTAACACCAAGTTCATATGTACCCTCTCCAAGATATTTCTGAAGTAAAATCTGTTTTTTTCTGATTCTTATTTTCCTTTCAATTAGAAGCATCAAACTGAACTGAAAAACTCAGTGTGACTTTACAATCAGTACACTCAAATTATAAAAATAATGTTGATTGGCATCATTAAAACAAATTAGAAATACAGAATTAATTAGATACTATTGAGTTGTATCAAATATGAGCTGTACAAGGTTATATGATGAAATTATACCTACAATATCTTCCTTCTTTCTTTCCTTCCTCCCCCTCTACTCCTTCCTTCCCTTCTCCTCACCCCTCTCTTCCATCCCTCTATTATTCTTTTTTTTTGGGGGGGGTCCGGTCCTGGGGCTTGAACTCTGGGCCTGGGCGCTGTCCCTCAGCTCTTCAGCTCAAGGCTAGCAAGCGCTCTACCACTTAAGCTACAGCGCCACTTCCAGCTTTTAAGCTTTTTTCTTTTTGCTTATGGGGTGCTGAGGAATCGAACCCAGGGCCTCATGCATGCAAGGCAAGCACTCTACCACTGAGCCACCTTCCGAGCCCCGCCTCTATTATTCTTTCTTCCTCTTCTCCCCTTCCCAAACTACGCTCAACAAGATTTTCATACATGTACATAAAAGCTTTTTTTAAAAAACCATGTTCATCTTCCTTCACCCTCTCCCATGGCCTTCCCACTAGTACCCACATCCTAATAGTAATTTCTGTTAGAAGTACATGTTAGTTATTCAAAGGGGCTTCACCATGGACTTTCATATATGCATATACCATACATTAATCAGATGGAACTTGTGTTTTTTGCTTCTTTGTTGTTTGTTAACACTGGGGATTGTACTCAGGACTTGTGCTTGCTAGGTTGGTGCTCTATCATTTGAGTTATGCCTCCAGTCCTATTTTTTGCTGGTTATTTTAGAAATGGAGTCTAACAAACTTTTTGTCTTCAAACCTTGTTTCTCCATATCTTAGCTTTCCAGTTAGTTAAAATTATACACCTAAAGCTACTAACATCCAGCTATGTTTGGCTTTATGAAGCTGTGGCTTCAGCAATATCGCCAGTCAAGGCTGGCATCCCCATACTTCCCAGCAATGTATGACAGCTTTTGAGACTCCACAGAAGTTTGATCAAACTCATCATAATTATGAGCATGAGACAACATGTATGATTTTCCTTTCCTTAACTGGGAAAGTATATGCTAACTGAGGAACTGGAGGAGGTGCTCTGACCATTAGTGAAAACCCCAGTCTTAATCTAGTCACAAGTTTAGGCCAATAATGATTTTTAAAAAAAGTATAGTGTAGAGAAATCTGTACTATCTTGATCTTCTCAAATTATTTAACAGGTCTATGAACCATACTTTTTTTGGGGGGGTCCGGTCGTGGGGCCTGAACTCTGGGCCTGGGTGCTGTCCCTCAGCTCTTCAGCTCATGGCTAGCGCTCTACCACTTGAGCCACAGCGCCAATTCCGGCTTTTTTCTTTTTGCTTATGTGGTGCTGAGGAATTGAACCCAGGGCCTCACGCATGCAAGGCAAGCTCTCTACCACTGAGCCACCTTCCCAGCCCCCGTATATTTTCTTAAGAGGAAATTTTTTGTTCTTTTTGCTGACCCAAGTTGCCAACTGGCTGGAGTTTGCTCTGTGCTGACGACAATAAAAGGGATGTAGTGATACGTTTAAGCACAGCCAGATGAAGCAACTTCTTAATTATTTACTTATTAAATTCAATATTGCTGAGAGGAAAAAGGAATATGGCATACTAACTATACTTAAATGTTCAGAATTCATCTAAATCACTCTACTTGGCATAACTAAAAAACTAAATTAAGCCATTGATGTATCTGGCATATATGATATGATTAATATGAATTATGAAAATTTATTCGAAGTTGCCATGTACAAAAAGCAATTTAAAGTTATTTTTGTACATCAATTACGCAAATACCTGAGCTCTCAAAGTTGGAAATTTCCACATGTCACTGAAGTTCATTGTCTAATAAAAGAAAACTTAAAATTACAAAATTAAAAGTGTATTTCTGAAAGTACTACATGAAATTTTAAACAGCTAAAGCCATCTGATAAAAAATACTCTATTATTTAGCATAAAACTGCTAGCTACTCTATTTTTTCCCTCTTAAGTAGTGAAGTATGAATCAGTTAGGTACAGTGATGTTCTTGTTATTCTGCTTGATGTAGATAACTTACGCTAGATAGGCAGTTATTTACAAGGATATTTTAAAATGGAAATAGCAGCTGCTTTTGTTATTAAGTTTTAAAAACCCATTATATTTGCTACATAGCCAGCTGAGATATAACACACTGGAGATCTTTTTAGAAAATTATAAAACATAATCATGTTAACTCCAAAACTGCTGAATGTATCTTTCTCATTTCTTGGAGTTAATCTGCTTCTAAAAAAAATGTGAACTATAAAAAAATTGAAAAGTACCTATGAAAAGGAAATGTAGAATTAAAAAATCATTAATCTGGGCAATGTAATTGAAACAAATATTGCTATACATTTTAGTTACAGAAATGAAGACATGAACCATCCTATGAACAAAGGCTGTGATGCATAAGATCGTATTTTCAGATTGTGAGGGTGTTTCCTGGGAGATAGAGTCATGGAGAGTATGACACAGAGACCAAAAGAAAAGTGCCACAGAGTTGCCAAGCTCAGGGAGAACAACCAGTATTTCCTCTTGGTGGCATTAATATAGTAAGACAGGCTCACAAACAATGCTCCAGTTGCATAAATGATCACCTTGTGTGGGCAGAAAATTGGTTTTCTCAGAGACCCAGGACTCTAGAGAGGAAAAGAGGGGGGTGAGCAGAAGCACTGGTAGAAGAGCCAGGTTAAGGCTTCCCTAGGGTTCTCATGAAGTTTGGGAGCAGAGCTTTGAAACCATCATTCACCTTGACCCACTTTGATCAGACATTGGGTATTAGGTCAGAAACCTCATTCAGAGCTTCTGCAGACTGGTAGGTCTATGACCCCTAGCAAAACCTGCATTGGGTGGCTCTCATTGTGACAGCCTGTCACTCAGCACAGTCCCTTAGAATACAGGTTTTCTTCCTTTGCTACCCTCTTGGCCCCCTGAGCTACTTTGTGCAACCTCCCTTTGAGTGTGATAAGACAGTCACCTCATGTGTTCCTCCCTGCAGTGGTAGCTTGATACTTATGAAGTCCACTGCCTTGAGGGGGTGGTACAGGAGGATGTGGAAGGACCCAGCAGAACCTCTGTTTCTTTGAGTCATTTTTTAATGGAATCTTTTGTTCTGCCTTCACAGAAGCCAGCGAAACTTCCTCAGAAAGAGACTGGCAATACTAATAAGCAAATCAAATGCTTCAGAATGGTACCATCAACCCTCTCCTCCCTGTCTTTCCTGCTTCTATAGAGAGAGGCCAGTCACCACCTTTCTATTTTGGTCACACTATGGTTCTGTGGGAACTGTCATTTTCCTTTACTGCGGTTTCCAAGGCCCTAAAATAACCTTCTCATTAGCTTCACTCAAGTTCATTGTTAACATAAATAGGACAAAATAGGCAGCCGCATCCAGAGCACTTTAAGGGAATATTATCGGCCCTGTTCATCTATTTATATTCTGTACAGAAATATTCAAAGGAAAGTGAAAAAAATCCTTGTTTTTTTATATGATCAGGAAATACACTGTGAATAGTTTTTAACTTCCTGGAAATGAATTAAAATGTCTGATAACTTTAATTCAGTTTAGACTTGACACTCCCCATCACATCCAGGTGGCTACTAACAGAAGCTTGAGTAATGTGGAAAATATGTCTGTGCAGCTGCTGGCAAAGAAGCAAAGTTATACTTCCTCAGAAACAGTGTGACAGAGCTCCTGCAAAGGAATGCAATACTGGTTGGACTGTAGGCAGTACTGCCTCTGGTATGCATTCTCACTCATTGGCCATATTCCAGTCTGAGACTGTGTGGCTGGAGTTCGTGAAAAACAGAACAATTCTACTGGGAATCAGATGCTCTTCTTTCCTGTGCACCCCCAGGACACATTAGTACTGAGGATAAAGAAGGAGAACTACCACTAAGGGATACTGGAGGACAAGATAGATCAACACTAGCCCCTTTACTTGCTAAGGGCTGAGGGCTGTCTTATTAACCCAGTCTCCCTAGCTACTTTTACTTCAGACCTCAGCCTCTATTGTAAAATAGTCACTTGTGATATTCACTAAGCTGAATGATACAAAGGAATGCCAACATTTTCCCCTGGGGCTTCAGGACCGCTGATCAATCTAGGAACAAAATTCTAGCTTTAATCTTGAGAAATCTTCTCTGTAAAAGGATCACATAGGCATTTCAGTCTTTATGGCATGCACACAGTTTTGCTGCAACTACTAAACTCCGTATTTGTAGCTCAAAAGCAGCCATACAACAATGCCAAAAAATAATGTGTTCTCATAAAACTAAAAATTTTAAAACAGGCAGCAAGTTGTAGTCCTCTTTTAGGCTGCAGTTTGCTTACTCTGATCCACTGTTAGATTACACTGATATTGCCACAAGAGTGACCAACAAAGGACAGCAACTAGAACCAAAATGTTCTAGTAAAACAAACCAATAGTATCAAAGCTAGAATAATAATTGCTCATGATGACATGTGACCAGCTGAGGAGCATTCCAACATTGGGAAAAAGTATGAGGAAGCTGCTAGGTTAGGGTAATTTTTTTTTTCTCTTCATGTGAGTACTATTTACAAAAATATATTCACTTGGAAGCCAGGCACTGGTGGCTCATGCCTATAATCCTATAATCTCAGGAGGTTGAGATCTGAGGTTCGAAGTTCAAAGCCTTCTGGGCAGGAAATTCTGTGAGACTCTAATCTCCAATAAGCCACCAGAAAACTGGAAGAGGCACTGTGGCTCAAGTAGTAGAGCACCAGCCTTGAGCTGAATTGCTGAGGGACAGTGCCCAGGCCCAAAGCTCAAGCCTCATGACAACAAAAAACAAACACAAAACACACAAAAAACAACACAAAAAAACGTACATAGATTCACTTGGCAAAAATCATTTGAACTTTGTGAGAATTTATTCATAAATTTAATAAATTCATTTAACTCTTTGGTACTTCAAGAAACTGTTTTTTAAAAAAAGAACAAGAACGGGGTGCAGATGGCACATGCTTTTTATCCTAGCTACTCAGGAGGCTAAGATATGAGGATGGCAATTCAAAGCCAGCCACACAGGAAAGTCCCTAAGACTCTTATCTCTAATTACTACCAAAATGCCAGAAGTGGAGCTGTAGCTCAAGTGATAGAGCACCAGCCCTGATCAAAAAAGCTAACTGACAAAGCCCATGCCTCAAGTTCAAGCCCAGCACTGACATAAAAAGAAAGAGGGGGGAGGGAGGAGAGGAAAGAAAGGAAGAAGGGAGGGAGGGACAAAGGGAATCAATATGCTCTAAAAAAAATCTTTTCAAGTAAAAATAAGGTGGAAAAGCTCACATTGAGAATATAGGAGTCAGGTAGAGTAACTGTGGGTTCCCATGTATACAATGAGAAGGACACAGACCACTTTCTTTTCTTATTTACTTACTTTTGGTGTGCTTTTGATAAATTATGATAGAGAATGTATGATATAAAAGTTAGCAGCTTAACCATTTTTAAGTATATACTTAAGTAGTATTAAGTATTTTCACACTGTTACAAAACAAGTTTATGAAACCTCTACATATTGCCAAACTCTAACACTAAACCCATTAAATAATCCATTTTCTGCCTCACATTCAACCATTGGCAACCACCAGTACACTGTTTTGTTTATTCATCCATCCAAGGTGGTTACACACACCAGCCACCTTTGTAAAGTGGCTGCTGGATTCATGTCCCCAGAATACTCGAGCACATGATTACTCTAAGGCTAAATTTACTTGCCTTTTCATTAATTTATGAATAGGACAGTCTTTAAAATTTTACTTTATAACATGTATATTTGAATTGCTTCTATCTTTTGCCTATTATGAGTATGGTCAATGCAAATTTGGCTTTGAGAGCTCGCTTTTCACATTTTTGGATATAGCTTACAAATGAATTGCCAGATTACATGGGAGTTCAATTTTAAATTTTTTAAGGAAAACTTCATATTGTTTTCCATAGTGGCTGTACCATTTTACAATTCCATCAGTAGTGCACAGGACTCCTATTTCTCTATATCCTGTTAAAACCTGTCTTTTATTATTATTCTTTCACCGTATTACAGGTCAATTTTCCAAAAGCCATTTATGTAACTGGATGCAGTATGCCTGTCATCCCAGCTATGTGGGAGGCTGAAATTGGGATCTCAGTTCCAGGCCAGATAGAGAAGAAAAACCTGTGAGAGTCCATTTTAACAGAGGAAGCTGGACATGGTGACATGTTGTCCCAGCTATGCCAGGAAGCCTCAAATAGGTGGATCATGATCTAGATATAGGTACTTGGACAAGAAGTGAGCCCAAGTAACCAGTTTAAAAAAAAAAAAAAGAGCTCGCTGGATGCCAGTGGCTCTCGCCTTTAATCCTAGCTACTCAAGAGGCTGGGATCTGAGGATCACAGTTCAAAGCCAGCCAGGGCAGGAAACTCCATGAGACTCTTATCTCCAATAAACCACTAGAAAACCAGAAGTGGTGCTGTGCTCAAGCAGTAGAGCGCTGCCTTGAGCTGAAAAGCACATGGACAGTGCCCAAGCCCAGAGTTCAAGCCCATGACACCCCTCCCCCCCCATAAAAGAGCTGGAGACATGTAGCTCAGGAATATAGTACCTGCCAAGGAAGCAGGCTACTCTGAGTTCAAACCCTAATACTACAGAAAAAGAAAATAAAAAGCCATATATGAAGGTTGAAGAGGACTTATTTAAAGCCTAAATACAAAAGCCTAAAAAAGTGTGCTTTTGAGTTTTTTTGAAGCTTTATCTGGAAAAATAAATGGCATTTTAATATAACTTTACATTTAAAGCTTATAAATTTGTTCAAAGTTCCTAGCAAGTGAGACACACAATAGCATACTGAAAGCAGCAGTGCAAGAGAAAAAAATTTAAAGTTATATTTTCATATCTTGCTTAAAATGCCACCCATATGTGTATTTCCCAGAAAAAGCAATATGACTACCAAAAGACCAATTATAGGGTGAATACATAATTTATTTCATTAATTTTGGTCCCACTCTACTTGAAGAACTGGGAATTCTACCAAAAGGAACAAAAGCAATGACACAAGGAGGAGGAAAGGAGATCAGAGTGTGAACTGAGCCAACAGAAAGTCAAACTGAGAGGCAAGACTCCAAAGCCATATGTAGTTGCCTACCTTGCTTTTCTAGAATGACTTGCACAGCTGAATTTTCTTCGACTTTTTTTCTAGCTTCTTCTTCTTCTTCTTTAGACCATTGCATGTGATCCCTATTGAAAAAAATAAGAAGGCTGTTATAAAATATGCTGTGTAACTAAAGAAGGCAGAAAAAACCAGCACTAGGGACTACATTTTTCATTCTAGAGTAAGGCAAACACAAGAGATATGAACTAATTCCATGTCAGATGAATACATTTTGTCAAATGCTTCTCCTGATGGTGCTATGCAACCTTACAACTCCTACAGTCCTTCTGTTTAAAGCTGGCCTTGCTGCAAGTCCCAGTCACTTCTGGGAAATGGTTGTGGAAGTCACATCCCCAGAACACTCTGGGGCATGATTATATGGGTGTTGGTATAGTGCTGTATTTTACTCCAAGGCTAAATTTACTTGTTTTTTGGTTAATTTATGAACCTAACATCCTTTAATACTATTTTAATGCTCATATTATAACACTATATATTAACATTCCACTGCCAGAGAGATGTAAATTTTAAAATATTTTGTACTTACCCTGTGGTTTTTGTTTTTGTTTTTTCCCACAAAGGAGTTTGAATTCAGGACCTTACCCTTGCTAGACAAGTAGTCTACCACTTGAAACACATGTCCAGTCCTTTCACTTTTAGTTTGGTCTTTCATATAGGACCTCATAATTTGTTCCAGATTGCCATCAACTACAGTTCCTTTAAATAATTGCAAGTATAGACATGAATCACTGTGCCCAGCATGTTTTTGGAATAAGATTTTGCTAACTTTTGCCCTTGATAATGTTGAATCACTATCCTCAGATTTCAGCCTCCTGAATAGCTAGGACTACCCACCATTCTGGGCCCTAGATTTGATTTTATTATTAGATGCTTTAAATTTTAAAAGATTAGCTTATACATACATGTTAGAGAATCTTTTTTCTTTCTTAAAAAATTATCTTCAAGTAGTTACACAAAGGAGTTGCTATTTAACAAAACAGTTTATGCTGGGTGCTAGTGGCTCACGCCTGCAATTCTAGCTACTCAGGAGGTTGAGATCTGAGGACTGTGGTTTGAAGCCAGCCTTGGCAGGAAGGTAATAAGACTTTTATTGCCAATTAATCAACTGAAAACTAGAAGTGGAGCTCAAAGTGGCTGAAAGTAGGACAGATCTAGCCTTGAGCAGCAAGCCCTATGTTCAAGCCCCATAACCATTTTTTAAAGGGTTTATGAATACAATGCATCATGATCAGCTATCCCTTTCAACATTCTCACCTATCCCTCTCAACCCACTCCTTCCCTCACTTTTCATAATTTTGTAGGGTATAATTGAATTCTTTTTTTTTCTTATGTCGGTCATGGGGCTTGAACTCTGGCCCTTGGTGCTGTCCCTCAACTCTTCAGCTCAAGGCGCACTCCTACCACTTGAGACACGACGCCACTTCCAGTTTTCTGAGTGGTTTATTGGAGATAGGAGTCTCAAGGACTTTCCTACCTGGGCTGGCTTTGAACTGTGATCCTCAGATCTCAGTCTCCTGAGTAGCTAGGATTACAGGCTTAAGCCACTGGTGCCCAGCACACATTGAATTCTTGATTGTATTCTCCTACACTTCATTCATCTACCCTTTCTCCCCTCAACTCTACCCCATCACTTTCAAGTACCCATTTCCTGATGTTCATTTTGTTGAACTTTGGTTTTTGCCTTTCTGTGGAATTACACTATTTGAGTTCTCCCTTGAATCTACCATATTTCAGTTAACACATCTGAATGTACTTGCATACCATCCAACATTTTTACTTACAAGTTTTAAGTTAGATCTAGATTTTAAATATAAGGGAAACATGGATCCTTTGTCTCCCTGGGCCTGACTTACTTCACTTAATTTATTCCAGGTCTTTCCATTTCTTTACAAGTGATACAATATCATTCTTTCTAATGGATGAGTAAAATTCCATTGTGTATATGCCACATTTTCTTGATCCACTTGTCCAGTGAAGGACATCCAAGCTAATTCTATACCTTGGCTATAGCAAATAGTGCTTCAATGAATGTGCTTGTGCTGATGGCTTTATTATGTCCTTGTTTGTAATCTTTAGGATAGATCCACGGGAATGGTTTTTGAGGAACCTCCATACTGGTTTCTGGAGGAGTTGAACAAGTGTATAAAGGTTCTATTTTGATCACATTTCCACCCGCATCTGTTATTGTTGTTTTCTTGATAATGGTCATTCTAACTGGGGTGAGGAAGAATCTCAGTATTGTTTTGATTAGCATTTCCCATTATTATTTATCAAATGACAGACATTATGCTAAGTACATTTTATATGCATTTGTCTTATTGATCCTTTCCTTAGTAGGGGATGATGACACTGTTCATATGAGGAAACAGATGTTTAGTAACTAGCCAGTCAGAAACTGAGTTCAAACTGTGAGCCACTGTACCCAGTGGCCCACTGTACCTGTAATCCCAGCTATCAGGAATGGGGAGACTAGGAATATTCTGGTTCAAGTCCAGCCAAGGTAAAAAGTATGCAAGACTCCATCTCAATCAGTAAAAGCTGGATATGTACATATATGTGGTACTTACCTATCATCCCAACTAAGGTCGGAAGCCTAAAAAGTCTAGGCCACATCATACAAAGACAAAAGACCCTCTTTAAAAAGAAGTAAAGCTAAAAGGGTAGGATCATGGCTCAAAATGGTGGAGTATCTGCTTAGCAAACAGAACATCCAGAGTTCAAATTCAAGTACCACCAAAAAAAAGTATATCTTCTTACCCTTTAGTCTATTGTTGCCTACCAAAGCTGTGCAAATATTGAGTTTTAAGACTGAATTTATGCACATCAAGGGCATAAATTTTCCTAGTGCAAATAGAAAAAATACACAGCAATACAATGGAATATAGTGGTTAGCACTCAACAAGTGGGAGTTTAGACAGTTAATACTAGCTGAGAAAAAACAGGAAGGGTTAAATACAAAGGTGGGGGTGGGTCCAGGTCTGAGAGAATATGGTCATGTCATTACTGTTGTCATTAAGAAGCTGGCAATAATAAAAGAAATGCAAATCAAAACATCATTGAGATATCACCTCACTCCAGTTAGAATGGCAAAAATCAAGAACTCTAACAACAACAGATACTGGAGGGGATGTGGACAGAAAGGAACCTTACTTCATTGTTGGTGGGAATGTAAACTTGTTCAACCACTTTGGAAAACAGTATGGAGGTTCCTCAAAAGACTTCACATAGAACTCCCCTATGACCCAGCAATCCCACTTTTGGGCATTTACCCAAATGTTTACAAACAAGACCACACTAAAGCTACCAGCAGAACTATATTTATTGCAGCATTATTTACCATAGCTAAGATATGGAACCAACCCAGATGCCCCTCAGTAGATGAATGGATCAAGAAAATGTGGTATATATACACAATGGAATCCTATGCCTCCATCAGAAAGAATGAAATTGCCCCATTTGTTAGGAAATGGAAAAACTTGGAAAAAATTATATTAAGTGAAGTAAGCCAGGCCCAAAGAAACATAGGTCCCATGGTTTCCCTTATTTGCAATATCTAGTATATGTATGAGTCAAGCGGAAAAGGTCAGATAATGTGATGTCAGGAAAATGAACCCTTAGATATGGATTTTAATGTTTTTTTTTCTTTCATGCATGTGTTTCTAATGCATTTATAAGATTATCTCTTTGTTGCTTTGTATGTCCCTCCCCCACAGTATAACCCCTGCTTTCACTATATTTGATGTCAGTATAACTTGTGGAGGAGATGGGGAAAAACCAGTTGTTTAAGGATACAGGTGGACCTGTTGCAACCATGAGAAGTACAAGTTGTCATGTCCAAAACGAGCTTTACAACGTCGGTGTGGGGGTGGGGGGGGGGAAGGAGAAGGATTGGGATTGGGGGGGGAGGGGGGAGGCTGGGAAGGGATGTGAAGGGTAAACAAAGGAGGAGGCTGCAATGCTTGGTAAGAAATGTACGCATTATCCTGCCCATGTAATTGTAACCCCTCTGTACAGTATGTTCACAAATAAAATTAAATTAAATTAAAAAAAAAAGAAGCTGGCAATATAGACAGTGATATGACAGTGTCTATAAGAAGCAAGGAAAAAACACATTTTGACTGGTTCTCTTGGGTCATTGCAGGAGACACTGAAAGCAGGGTCACGAGCAGATTTATAGACGATGCTAAGTAACTACAAAATGAAGTGGAGGTGAAGAGAGAGACAAATTAAGACTATTGCCACAGCCTAGGAGTGATGAGTCTCAGGAATAAGCAGTAGCAATGGGAAACAGAAAGAAATGTGAAAGGGGAAACACAGAAAGGCTAACTTATGATCTGGGGCAAACCAGGTACTGGAGAAGAAAAGGAGTGATTCCAGACTTTCAGTACTGAGTATGTGAGAAATTGGGGGTAAAATGATGGTTAAAGACTTGCTCTGGGTAGGATGATGCTAGGTTTGGTTCTATAAGTTGTATCTATAAAATTAGATACAAGAAGCTGTACTCCAATGACATCATTTAAACACACCTCTAGAAGGCAAAAAACCTTTTTTTTTTTTTTTTGGTCATGGGCTTGTACTCTGGGTCTGAGCACTGTCCCTCAGCTCTTCAGCTCAAGGTTAGTGCTCTACCACTTGAGCCACAGCGCCACTTCCAGTTTTGTGGTGGTTTATTGGAGATAAGAGTTTCACGGCCTTTCTTGCCCAGGCTGGCTTTGAACCACAATCCTCAGATCTCAGCCTCCTGAGCAGCTAGGATTACAGGCATGAGCCACCAGCTCCCGGCAAAACTTCTATTTTTAATTACTTGTTTTTTAAAAGGGATTTTAAAAAAAAAGGCACACTGGGGTCTCTAAGAAAGAAGATCAGAGTTTAAAAATCAAAGTTTCATTAAAGAAATTTACCCACTAGCACTCAGGGAAAGAGCCCAAGCTCTGAGTTAAAGCCCCGTGACTGATTTCTTTAAAGGTTTGTATGTTAAATTTGGCTTTAAAAGGGGCAGGCAGAAGCCCGGGAATGTGGCTTAATGGTAGAGTGCTTGCCTAACATTGCCCTGGGTTCAATTCCTCAGTACCACATACACAGAAAAGCCAAAAGTGGCACTGTGGCTCAAGTGGTAGAGTGCTAGCCTTGAGCACAGAAAGGCTCAGGGACAGTGCCCAGGTCCTGAGTTCAACTCCCAGGACTGGTAAAAAAAAAAAAATCCTTTCATAGCCAGTTACTAGTGGCTCATGCCTATAATTCTAGCTACTCAGGATCTGAGGATCACAATTTGAAGCCAGCTCTGGCAAAAAAAAAAAAAAAGGAAAAGAAAAGAAAAAAAAAGTCCATAAGACTCATTTCTAAATAACTAGCAAAAGCCATAAGCAGAGCTGTGGCTCAAATGGTAGAATACTAGAGCAAAAAAGCTCAGAGACAGCATAAAGGCCCTGAGTTCAAGCCCCAAGATTGATGCGTGCACACGGCACACGCGTGTGCGCACAGACACACGTGCGCACACACGCGCGAGCGCGCACACACACACACACACACACACACACTGAAACAGAAGAATCTCTTGACCCCAGGAGACAGTCTGGACACCAAGATAAGACCTCCATCTTTAAACAAAACAAAAACAAAAACAGAAGCATTGATTTCCCTGGCAGAGAAGCAAATCAGGAGACAATGAGTGAATATGTGGTTTGCTGCTTCAAGCATCTGTGTTGAACTGTTAATCTTCCTACTTCTCAAGTGCTTAATAGATTTGGTTATTTCTTAAATTGCTCTTAACTTCCTCATACTGTTCTCTGTGCTGGTTCATTTTCTTAACTGCTGTGGAGGGGTATCTTACATCCTAAGCTCCTGAAGACTTTCCTACTATACTATTGGAATATTGCCACTGTATTTATGGAGACTTCCTCCACAACTGCCACTTGACAGCATTTCTTTTTGAGAAGAATCTGATTCACATATACCAAAACCTACCTGCCAGCAATATGAATCTTACCAGGTCTGATATTAACAATGTTGTAATAAATACAATAATAGCATTTAAGCACAGAGACAAATAATAAGCAAACAAACAATCAGGCATTTAACAACAAAAATAATGGAAAATGATCTATGAATTATAGTCCTAGGAATTTATTGTAACAAAGTCTCTCAAAAGAACAGTGAAATTCTATAGGGAAAAAAACCTACACTAACACATGAGCTGCAACACTAAACAATGACAAAAGACTGGTGATAGGGAAAGGAAAAAGATGGTAGTTCAAAGAAATACTATTCAGGAATCTAACACAATTTGACTACTCTGCAATGATATGCAAAAGTTTATGAAGCAGTATGAGGTTAAAAAAGCAGATCCCCAAATCATATATAATTATAACCACTGAATATTATTTTGTACATTTTGAATAAAGATCCTAAATGGTGAAAAAATAACTTACATTGGAATAGTAGAATAAGAAACGTAATTAGCTTAACATTGTAATATTGCTTGAACTAGAAGTATTTTTAGAATACTATATTTATACAAAGACTATATTACATATTTAAGATATACAATAATTATCATTAAAAATTTTATGGAAAAAACTGAGAAAGGTTCACTGGGTCAGATGTTAATCCTCGTTTATATGCCAGACACTAAAAATCAGGATAAGAGTTACTTCAATAAAATCCACTGATTGCTAAAGGGAGAATTTTGTCACTGTCCTGGGTCTATTACACAGGAACACAGGTAAAAATGGGCTCTGATTTTACAGTATCAAGAGATGATATTATGTCACTGGGCAAGTCAACTACCCTTTGAAAACTTCAATTTACTCCTATAAAACATGTCTAGTGAGAGTACCTAACTGACCTTCCTCACAGAATGAGGAAAATTAAGTGGAAATGTAAATACCCAATACCTGCCTCTGTTCCTGCTGCTCCACCCTAGCACTCACAAAATGGGGATGATTAATCCACATCTACCACAAGTCAGGCTCTTCACAGAGCAGTTTACACTAAGTAATTGTTAGCATAAATTTGGTAGTGCCTCTGACTTTCTTAATTAAAAAAAAAGCCAAAAAATCTCTAAATCCTAGAGTGCAACACAAATCCATTTCAGTACTCCCAGGAAGGAATCCTAAATGTGGAAAAGAAAGTCAGTGGTGATCCATTTATTTATTTATTTTTATTATTTTGTCGGTCATGTGGCTTGAACTCTGGGCCTGGGCACTGTCCCTCAGCTCTTCAGTTCAAGGTGAGGGCTCTACCACTTGAGCTAAAACGTCACTTCCAGTTTTCTGAGTGATTTATTGACTATAAGAGTGTCAGGGACTTTTCTGCCCAGGCTGGCTTTGAACCGAGATCCAGATCTCAGCCTCCAGAGTAGCTAGGATTACAGGCGTGAGTCACAGGCTCCCAGCTGAGTGGTGATCCATTGTTAAGACAAAGTATCTGACCCTGAGTGAAAAGTTGTTTATACAATGACAAAAAACAAAAGCTCGGGTGGCTCACACCTGTAATCCTAGCTACTCAGGAGGCTGAGATCTGAGGATCATGGTTCAAAGCCAGCCTGGGCAGGAAAGTCCGTGAGATTCTTATCTCCAATATACCACTAGAAAACCGGAAGTGGCACTGTAGCTCCAGTGGTAGAGAGCTTGCGTTGAGCTGAAGAACACAGGGACAGTGCCCAGGCCCAGAGTTCAAGCCCCAGGACCAACCAAAAAAAAAAAAAAAAATCCTTTTACATCACTCTTCTTGAGGAAAAAACAAATAGACATTCTCGGGGTTAAACTCTGAGCCTGGTGCTATCCCTGAGCTTTGTTGTTGTTGTTTGTTTGTTAAAGATTTTCCTGCACTGGCCGCTGGCTTTGAACCACGATCATCAGATCTGAGCTATCTGAGTAGCTGGGATTACAGGCATGAACCTCTAGTGCCAAACAATTCTTATCAATAAAAATGTAAGTGTGTCAGGCACAAACCTACATAACAAGCACAAGGCTGAGTTCAACACCCAGTACTGCCTGCATAAACAGCAAACAAACAAACAAATAAAACGACTCTGGAGTAAGACAAATAGCATATACATGAAGGTTAGCTTGGGTATTAACATTTTTGAAAATTCTGAGGAATGTGATGCTGCTTCATATTATGATTTTAAAACTCAAATGTAAACTAAGCAACTAGTGTAAACTGGGTGGATATTATATAGTTTTCCAGTCTATTTACTGTGTCTGTAAAGGTCTAAAAACTATTTTATTTATGTATTTGAAGTGGAAAGGATTAAACTTAGGGTCTCTGTGCACTCTATTACTGAGTTTTATACCAGTCCTAAGCATAATTTAATGAGAAATTTGACAAAGGTATAATAACTAGAAATTTAAAAATAAAATAGTCTGGAAGTAATAGTATGACACAAGTGGTAGAGTGTCTACCTTGAACCAAAAAAAAAAAAGAAGCAAGAGTACAAGGTCCTGAATTCGAGCCCTACTACCCAAAATAATATATATATATATTTTTTTTCATAGTTTAAAGAAGTGTTTACTAATTTCAGCCTAAACTATTTCAATAAGGCTTACTTCTCTAACAGTCATATTTATTACACAGTTATACAAACACTTTTCTACATAGCTAAAAAGTCTTCATGTTAACCATGACTTAAAACTGCTATATAAGGCTTGATTTTTTAAATACATTTTTTATTGTAAAAACAGTGTACAGAGGGGTTAGTTACATGAGTAAGGTAATGAGTACATTTCCTATGGAGCATTGTTATCCCCTCCTTTGTTGTGATTTTTTTAAAACCATAACAGTATACCTGATTATGGGTTTAACATCCTACAATAAAAGTTATAAAGCAGGGTAAAATAGATGAAGCAACTGTTTTCAGATATTGGACTCCAGATACTTCAGAGAATGTAGCACTCTATTTCTTAAAGGAAGAGTAACACAAAAAGTGTGATCCCCATAGTGACTCAGTCATTCTGTCTGCTTTATGAAACAGGACAGTGGTATCAAAATGTATTATTAGTAGTTACTATACACTATACCACCAACTAGTGAGTGGTAAGGACTATATATATATATATATATATATATATATATATATATATATATATATACATATATATGTATATATATATATGCAAATAATTATTTTTCAGATTTCACTGGTTGGTGAAGTAGTAAACATTAGTTTTATAAAATATTGGGCCCCACCACTGTATAAATAATTGATGTTAATTTTAAAAAGTTGACCTTTTGGGGCTGGGAAGGTGGCTCAGTGGTAGAGCGCTTGTCTTACATGCATGAGGCCCTGAGTTCGATTCCTCAGCACCACATAAGCAAAAAGAAAAAAGCCGGAAGTGGCACTGTGGCTCAAATGGTAGAACGCTAGCCATGAGCTGAAGAGTGAAGGACAGCAACCAGGCCCAGAGTTCAGGCCCCACGACCGGACCCCCCCAAAAAAAGTTGACCTTTTGGCTCACATATACAGAGTCTGAGTTTGATCACCAGCATACCAAATATAAATTTTAAAAAATGAATGGATGATTAATTAATTAAACAATTAAATATGTTAGAAGACAGAAAGTATGCATGCAACAACAGGGCTGAGTGTGATGACTGATTTAAAATAAGCACATATATGACAGGAACTGTAAACACAGCCAGTTATTTATGTTTGAATGGTAAACTGAACCCTTTACTTTTTCATGGAATTTTGTTTTTACTTGAAAGAATAACTGTAGATAAAACTATAGTTACTCTGGTTTGCTATTTGGCGCAAATGTTCTCAAAAGTAAATGAAATGAGCATATCACTTCAAGAAAAATAAATGACAGTATTTGTTGCCAAAGAAAGATCTGGGGTTTTCCTGCAAAAATTAAAATTTTGGAAAACATGTTTACAACCATGAGTTTGGTAGTTTTCAAATACAAATATTCATGATGAGATTAGTGATACTATTAACAAATAAGATTTTTAAAATATTGTATAATGAAATGTGACAATATTTGGAAGATATATATAAAATACAGAACCAACCTTTTTCAAACTACCTATACCTAATGTTATGAAATGATGCATAGGAAATAGCCATCTAAGGTACAAAGTACACCACTGGATTATTATACAGCAAAATATGAAATGCTCGTTGATATGGTTTCATATTCCATATTGCAACTAATAAATGGCAACCATGGAGACAGTGTAATACCAAGAAAAATGCCTACAATTATCTGAAAAGACTATTTATTAAACTCTTTTTTACAAACACACATCTGTGTGAGAACAAATTTCCTTCAATAATGAAGCCTGAATAGTATGTCACAATAATTGAATGCAGAAGTAGACACAAGAGTCCAGTTGCATCCATTTGGTCAGATATTAATGACATTAAAGACTTCTAAACATTTAGAATAATGGCACTCTGTACTACATTTTGGGGGATATTTAGATATTTTCACTAAAATATGTAACAATATCTAATGTATTTGTTATTGTTTTGAAACAAGTGATTTTTGGTAGTATGAGGCTGGACTCAAGGCTTTGTGCCTACTGGGCCAGTGATCTACAACTTGAGCCATGCCTCAGCCTTCTTCAGCCTCCCTCCCCACTTCCTTCTCTCTTCTTCTTTTCTTTCCTCCCTCCCCCACTCTCTCTCCTTCTCTCCTTTCTTTCCTCTCTTCCTTTTTTTAAAGCCTCCATTTTCCTCACTAGAGTTCTGTGCTTAGGCCCAGTTGAATAGGTCTATAATCCTTCTATTTAAGCTTTTCATGTAGCTGTGCTGAGGTTTTAAAAACTTTTTGCTAGGGCTATGCTTGAATTTCAATCCTTCCATCTATGTCTCCCATTTTCATAGGATTATAGGTGGCAACCACTGGTGCCCAGCCTCAGTTTTCACTTCTAACAGGGAAAATATAACTATATTATATAATCTACTATATACAAGGTCTTTCAGGTTCTTAGTGATTTTGGTGTATAAAGGGATCCTGAGGCCAACACATTTGAAACTGTTACTCTAAAAAGTTATGCAAAGATAGATAGCTAAAAAAGGAGTACACAGAAAAGAGTACAAAACAAGTATTCAGTATACCCAGATTAAGACAGGATAAAAGAACAATGAAACAAAAAAGAAGAAGAAAATCCACCAAACAAAAATATACTAATCAAATTTCCTTTCCTATTTGATCTAAAAAGGTCACCAATCTTCCTACTTACATTTCCCATTAAGTTTATTTATCAAGATAGAACCTTGTTACCATTTTATTTGTTGTGCTGGCCTTCTGATCTCTGCCTTCCTAAAGTTGGGATTATGGGTGTGAACTGCTATGCTCTGCCTCCAGGTTCAATGTCCACTCTTTAAAGGTTTTAATGGTTTTCTAACATAACAACTACCCTATATATTAGCCTTGATGTATGGCATAGGAAAATGATACAATTTTTTTATGTCTCTCCGTTTCTGTATTAGTCAAATAGACTGTAATAGTTCAAAATTAAAGCCATCCTATTTTATCAATCAAAGTTGTCATTATTTTCTGTACTAGTAAAAAGGAAAGGGGAAAAATTCCAATTACAATTTTAAGATGCTACCAATTCTAAGTAGTGTAATGATCTCAAAGATGTTAACTTGTGAAAAAAATATCAATTTCAGAATTGATGAAATACAGCTGTTATAGGCATGTCATCTATTAAGTGCCTTTAATATTACTAACTTCAATTAAGCTTCATTTGCACTACTGATGCTAATTTAGATTTCTGAGTCCTGTCTGCCCACTTCCTTTTCTGGTTATAATGAATATTACAGTCAATAATTATTAGTAGCAAATCAGTTTCCTACTTAGGAATAACTAGCTAACAAACCCAGACAGAACCAATGTCTTGCGACATCTACACACAATGAAAGAAATCAGTCACTACCTCCCTCATTAAATATTTACTGGGAACCTTTATTATATATCAGGTGCTGAGCTATGAATTGGAGATATGAAGATGAAGAAGATTTGGTAGAACTGAAAACTGTTCAGGTTTTGAAGGCCACACTAAAGAATATATAATGTATCATCAGATAGATAGCAAGGTGGGGGACAGAATGTAGTTGAGTAATGGGGGAGGGCTCTCTTTTTTCATTTAATTAAAATTCAAATAGCACCAATATATATAAAATACAGCACCTTCTCTACCTCTTGTATCCATGAAATAAGCACTGCTATCAGGACAAGAATTTTATCAACAATGTAAAAATAAAATTTTTGTACATATGTTGTACAAAATAACAAAAAATAAGTCAAACTAAGAATACTTCCTTACAAGATGCTCTTTTTATTTAATGCCATACCATACCACCTCTTCATTGTCAATATACAAATATCTATTTTTTTTGGGCGGGGGAGGTCCAGTCGTGGGGCCTGAACTCTGGGCCTGGGCGCTGTCCCTCAGCTCTTCGGCTCAAGGCTAGCGCTCTACCACTTGAGCCACAGCACCACTTCCAGCTTTTTTCTTTTTGCTTATGTGGTGCAAGCACTCTACCACTGAGCCACCTTCCCAGCCCTACAAATATCTCTTATTTTTTTTAACTGCTAAATAATTTTTCAGCATATGGACATACCCTTATTTTAACAGCTTTTGAAGTATACTTGCAATACATAAACTATCATATTTAAGATATACAATTGGGAAGTTCTGATCTCAAAATAATTAGGGTGAGTGAAAAAGGCCAGACAAAAAGAGAATGTATATTTTATGATTCTCTGCATTAAATATTAGAAAATGCAAATTAACTCACAAGGCATTCTGCATTCTTCCCTCTCTTTCCTTTTTTCTTTCTCTTTTTTTTTACAAGTAAATTTCCCTTGACATTCTACTTTTTCTAGAGACCTTTTTATCTTTCCCTGTCAAATCCATTTCAAAGGGTAGGCATTATGAATTTTCTCCATTTTTCTGTAGCCTGAGGAAGGGAGGAAGTCTGAGAGGTTACTGATAGACTTCACTGGTAATAGATGGTCATTATGAGGAGCTGGGTTGGCTTTTTGCCTTGTTTGGTCAAGCAATCCTTTATTGAAATACTTTTCTTGCAGTTCTTAAGTAGTGAAGCATTTCACTGCATGACACTACTCATGTCATCCTTAGAGTCATGTGTGTGTAAGCATTCAGAATCAAAGCCCAAGACCAGGCAGTCCTTAGGATCTCTTCAATACTTCCAGTGAGCTTTTTAAGCTACGATAGATGTCTGTCAGTGTTGATCTCATTAGAAGTGGCATTTCTACTGTGCTTAATGTATGTTTGTTTCTCTCCAAGTGGCTCTTTGAGGAGTGTGATATAATACTATAAAAGCTACAGTTGGGGATGTAGCTTAGTGGTAGAGCACTTGCTTAGTATACACAAGACCCTAAGTTTTATTCCTCAGTACTACAGAGATCCAGAGAGAGACTGAGATAGAAAGACTGGGCACACAAGAGGTTTTATGTCTTGCCTCCTTTAATATTCAAAATAACTGCAGGAAGAACTTATTTCAGATCTCTTGGATTCTGAAGTCTATGTTTAGCTACTATACTAATTTTTGATCTTGTAAACTGCTAATATAGAGGAACTGGAGCTTATATTTTTCTATATTGATTTACTTACACAAACATATTTACTGAATATTCATTATATAGAGAATATAGCCAGGAAAGAGACTTAAGATAGGATCTTCTCTGTGGAATCATACATTCTAATAATGAAGACAAAACAAGTACAGAATAAAGTACATGTTAGAAAATGGTAATAAGTAGTTAGTTATGGATGCTGCTTATTTGCTATGTATAGACACTTTGCATTATATAGGATCAATTAATCTCCACAACACACTATGAAGTAGGTATTACGTTTATTATCCACTTTACAGATGAAGTAACTGAGCCACAGAGGGATTAAGTAACTTCCCAAGGTTATGTTGCCTTTAAGTAAGTACTCTGAATGCCTAGCTAGACTCTACTGCTGGTTCTCAGGACAAGTTACCTTACAGGTAGCCAAAGAAAATTATTAACTGTATTAACGAACCAATATGAGACTGATCAAGGAACAGAGGATAAACATGATTAATGTGTAAGAAAAATTATGCTATAAGATGGGCTGGGAAGGTGGCTCAGTGGTAGAGCGCTTGCCTTGCGTGCATAAGGCCCTAGGTTCAATTCCTCAGCACCACATAAGCAAAAAGAAAAAAAGCCAGAAGTGGC
>NW_012267221.1:21688713-21690793 GCF_000151885.1 Dipodomys ordii
AAGAAAAAACATTAAAATACATATCTAAGGGTTCATTTTCCCGACATCACATTATCTGAGATTCTTTATCTCCAATAAACCACCAGAAAACCAGAAGTGATGCTGTAGCTCAAGTGGTAGAGTGCTAGCCTTGAGCTGAAGAGCTGAGGGACAGCGCCCAGGCCCAGAGTTCAAGTCCCATAACCGACAAAAAATAATAATAATAATAATAACTTACCAAAACAACAAGGTGAATACCTAAACAGCTCTAAATTTTAAAGTTAAAACCCATATTTATAACAATCAAAATAAGCATAATATACATCAAGATGACTATTATAAAATAACAACAAAACAGAAGAGTACTAGCAAGGATGTGGTAAAAATTAAAACCCCTCAAAATAACAAACAATTCATACATGATCCAGCAGTTCTACTTCTAGGTATATAAGCAAAACAAGTGACAGCAGAGACTTGAAGAGACATGTGCACATCCAGATTCATAGTAGCATTGTTCACAATAGACAAAAGGTGGAAGCAGCCCAAATGCTCATTGAAAGATGAGTCGATAAACAAAACATGATACTGTATATACGTACAACGGAATATTCTTCAGCCTTAGAAAGAAGGAAATGTTGACACAGGCTGCAATACTGATAAATCCTAAAGACATTATGCTAAGTGAAATAGGCCAAGTACGGCAGTACAAATATTGCAGGGATCCTGCTATATGGTTATTTTTGTACTTTGTGCTTGTGTAGTCAAATTCATTAAAGCTAAAAGTAGCACCACTTTTCTGCCATGTGCCAGGGAAGAAACAATGGAGAGTTAGCTTTTAAAGGGTATAAGTTTGGGAAGAAGAAATGAGGCGATGTCCATCAAAGTATATAAAGCTGGAGATCTGAAGCACAACATGAGCACCAGAACCAATAATGTTTTGTTGTATTGGACTGGAGATGTTTTTTGGCTTAAAAAAATAGGTGCTCTTATCCTGCCCATGCAATTGTAACCCCTCTGTACAGTATGTTCACAAATAAAATAAAATAAAATTTAAAAAAAAATAGGTGCTCTTACAACACACATACACACATTAAAAGGTTTACGAGGATGAATATGTTAATTTTACTCCCATTTCTCACGTAGTTAAACAAATGAAAACATCTTGTTACATATCTTTAAAAAGAACTCAGACCAAAAAAAAAATGTGGTGCGGTTTCCATTGGGGAAGATGAAAATGTTCTTGAGATGGATAGTGATAAGGTGTATAGTGATATATGTGAATATACTTAAGACCAACGAGCTGTACACTTAAAAGGAATTAAAATGGCAAATTTTTATGCTATGTATATTACCACTACAAAAGCAAACAACTTTCCCATAAAAAAGTTCCAGATGTCCTCACTAATTAACATCAAGCATTTAAGGGAAAAAAAGACTACCAATAGTACATAATCCTAAAACAAAAGAGTACTCCTCAGCTTGTTTTCTGAGGATAGCATAAAAGTCCCAACACTTATATGAAATAAAGGTTTGAATATGAGCACAATTTTCCTATGTACCTAGTGCTTCCATTACAGTTACAGATTAAGGTTATAAAACATTTGTTAGGAATAAAACTTGAGAATACCTAAAAGGAGCAAAGAAGCCTGGGTAGAAATTTTTTCCAGGTGTTGTCAAAGGGTTCTATACCTGACTAAGACTAATACAGTCAGAGCAATGCTTGTGTTTAGAACAAATTGCACATATTATAGTCGTCTATAAGAAAAAAAAAAGCCTATCACATAGTAGTTTTACCTTTTCTACATTTATTTTCCTTTTCATTTTACAGTTTCTTGGCAGTGGTGGGGCTTGAACCCAGAACTTTGTACTTACTAGATAGGTACCCTATTGCTTGAGTCAGACACATTTTTTGTCTAATTTTTTTTACTCAGGAACATTTATACAGGACTGGTTCCTCAAATCTGGTTTCTCCCCATCTCTGACTCCCAAATAGCTGCAATTATAGCCATGAGCCACCACACCCAGCCTTGTCTCTCTCTTTCTTTCCTTCCTTCCTTCCTTCCTTCCTTCCTTCCTTTCTTTCTTTCTTTCTTTCTTTCTT
>NW_012267221.1:21690843-21697162 GCF_000151885.1 Dipodomys ordii
AAAAAAAAAAAGAAAAATTATGCTATAAGAAATAATTATTGGTATCTGGGCCCTGTTATTATTCTGGAAAGTCATATTCAAATGGCTTCTATGACAAAAGTCATGTTATAAATCCAGGTCTCACCGAGGGTCCGCAGAGAATGACTTAGCCCACTTATTATTATTTTTTTTTGGCCAGTCCTGGGACTTGAACTCTGAGCCTGGCCACTGTCTCTGAGCTTCTTTTGCTCAAAGCTAGCACTCTTCTACTTGAGCCACAGCACCACTTCTGGCTTTTTCTGTTTATGTGGTACTGAGGAATCAAACCCAGGGCTTCATGCATGCTAAGCAAGTACTCTACCACTAAGCCACATTTCCTGCCCTAGCCCACTTTGTAAACTTTTAGTGAATCACACTTAGAAAAAATAATAGAACAAAGAAGACACATAGGTGAACATCTTAAGTAAAATCTGTACAGGCAACTATTGGATATGTTACGTCTACCAAGTTCTATTTATTCTTCCTTCAAAATTTTTCTTCCTAATCCTTTCCCTCTTCTAGTTACCTTGTTGGTCTGTCCAGTGGAAGTGATTTCACTGATGATATGTAATTAACACATACAGTATCAGACCTAAAAACTGAAACTTACCACATGTTGTGTTCAAACACCCTGGCTGGGTCAGTTAAAATCCTTGATCCCAGAGGGGCCACTGGATGGTAACCACTTTGGCATCTGGATGGCACCTTCCTTTGCCTTAGACAACAAATACAATTTCTCCAAATCACATTCATCATAAGCAGTATCTGCAAAGTCACAAATGATTAAATAGTTAACATAGATTACAGCGTTTTTTGTGTTTTTGTTTTTTAGTTAAGTTCTGTTTCCAGATGTTTATAACCTTAGAAAGGACTGGAAACTAAACATTTTCAAATGAAATATGCACATGATTGCCTCTTTCTGACAGGAGAGGAAAAAGGAGTTTAGAAAATGGGATGACACTGGCTGGAATTCTTTACAAACAATAGTTCCAACAAAACTGCTTTGTTAGTGATTTGCTTATTCAATTTTTAATCACCTGGCCACATCATGTAAGCCCAGAATTGGAATTATGTGTTACTAAAGACATTATTAGACACAAAGGATATTTTTGTTTTAGAAATTCAACTTTTCTAGGGAATATTTCATGACCACTAGACCAAAAACCCAAATGTAGGAACAAATTAAGAAAAACCTATTAAAACGCATTCTTCATATTAAGCTAAGCAATATGAAAATTTTGTAACTACTATAACAGGACCCTAGTAATCCATTTCCTTCCTTTCCTTTTTGGTAGAACTAGGGTTTGAACTCAGAACTTGCTGCTTGCTATGCAGACACTCTACCTCTGAGCCATACCTCCTGCTCAGGAACCTGTACTTTTATATTAATCTTGTATATTAGCCAGTAATATGATTTTAAAATAGATTTTCCTTCACAAAATACATGCTTTAATTCTAGCTCTAAAGGAAAATCATTATTAGATCAGCCCAAATCAATTCTCATTTCTGGAAGAATAACTTAAGCATTTAATGAAGAATATATCTTCTTAATTATACAATGGTAAATACGTTATTTTAAAATTGTCACAGAAAAGCATTAAAAAGAAACTCTAGGTGCTTACTTGTTGTAATAAAATTTCATTGTAATACTGTTTGGCATTTCACTTATTCATCATAACATTCAACCTAATGCTGTGATCTGTCAGGTAGAAACAGATGCTAACAAGGTATGTGTACATAATACACATCAGGGGCTACAAGAGGTGCTATTACGCATAAAAATGCAATATATTGCACACCCTTTACCACCTTACTGAAAATGAATAAGGTGTAAGACTGAATTTCAAAATGAACTTGAGAATGTCAAAGATATCTCTTTGTGCTTTTAAACATAAAATTCAAGATTTCTCCTTCTGAAGAAAAAAAAAGGAGCTTAGTAATGCACACCAGAAAGACTGCAACGTTCCATTCAAATGGGACCAGCAGTGATGAGAAATGAAGCATGTAATAATAGCTGGGGCAGATGCTCCAGCTTCTTGTTTGTTTCCCTTCTCCACTAAATGCAAGCTCTTTGGTGGAGTAAGTGACACGAAATGCTCCGCCTCCCCCTACCTTTACCCTGATGTGTCTTTGTTCTTTTCCCTAACCAGTATTCCACGCAAGACTTAACAAAGCCCTACCTGCAAAATTATTTTTAGATTTCTTTCTGCACTGAATATATTCATAAAATGTTCTGTATGATGGAGAGCAGAAACTGATTACACCTAGAAAGACAGGCAATTCATATTCCAAAAGTGTAAAATCATGTAAACGTTTCCTACCCAGGAAAGCCAAACTGAAATGAAATTTCAATCTTGTAAATCACATGATACCGATCTGTATCTATAAAAGAAAAGGAAAACACAGAAGGGGGTGGGGAAAGGAAAGTTTTTTGTTTTTGTTTTTTTACAATAATGACCAGGAATCTCTGTAAGATAGCCAGAGAGGAAAAAAATATATAACCAGACTGAAATAGTAGGAAATTCAGGGAAGTGTCAGTGTGTGCCTTGTAGACACTGCTAAGCTTGCAGACAGCTCATCTTACGGCCAAAATCTAAATAATGTGGCAACTTCCTTGCTTACAGAGTTGTTTCTCCAATTAACCACTCCAACATCTTCATCTATTTCACTCACTTCTTATCTGTAACAGTCACATATAATGTTGTGTCGCTATTTATCTTTATCACATAAATATAATAAATTTATATAAAATTATATTTGCATATTTATAAATATTTAGAGGCATCAGCAAGCTGCTCATGAATTGTGTAACTTACCACATAAAAATGATATTCACCTGACCTACAGCTAATTAGAAGGAATTTACTTCATATTTTCCAGGGTAGCTCTTAAGCTGCTTGTGGTGACAAAGAAAGAAAAGACAAAAGAGTGTGACAGTCTATAAACAGCCACCCAACTATACTGACTATAGATGTTTATAAATATGCATTTTATGGTTTAGCTACCAGATTAGCTTAAAATGTACCTGGGTTCCATTTTGTGATTAGAAAGGGAGGAGAGGGGTCAGACTGGAAGGGCGGGGCCAGTGCAGGGGAGTTGTAGAGTTGTGCTTTTTCTCTCTTTCCCTCCCTTCCCCAGGGGAGGAGAGATAGGGACTCACCATGTCGCCCTAAAACTCCCTTTGCTACTCAGGCCATCCTGGAACTCAAAATCTTAATCTTCCAGCCTCAGCTATCTAAGTGCTGCGATTACAGGTATGTATCACCACATCCATTTCTATATATCCTCCCTTAAATCTCTTTTGGTATACACTAATTTGAATGTAAGTTTAACTAAGATATTATTGCCTCTAGCCTATAGGTACTAAAATGCTGCAATCTGAGGATCAAGGTTCAATATCAGCCTGAGCAAACAAATTTGAGAGATTCTTATCTCCAATTAACAGTCAAATAGGCAAAAGTGGAAGTATGGCTCAACTGGTAGAGCCCAGCCTTGAACCAAGAACACAAGGCCATGAGTTCAGTGCCAACACCAGAAAGAAAGAAAGAAAGAAAGAAAGAAAGAAAGAAAGAAAGAAAGAAAGAAAGAAAGAAAGAAAGAAAGAAAGGTATTAGCCTCAGTGAAAATATGTAGATTAATATTTTTACTGCAAACAATGCAAAGCAGTGTTTTGAATATTCAATATATCTAAAAGAATACAGGTAAAGAATAGAGATATTATAAACATTTGGGATAAATTAAAGAATAGAGAAATTATAAACATATGGGATAAATTAAATACCAAATGACACACCTAAATCCAACTAAGTAAAAAAAACAGATTACATATAAATTAATCCAATTAAAAGTTTTATTGTATAAATTAAGATAAAAATACCCAAGAATTATTTCTATAAATACAGTAAAATAAAAAGATATGCTATGTAAACTGTGCAGAAAGCTGATGGAGCTAAATAAAAATGGACTTTATGTAAAAGACTGTTTCAGAGGTAGAGGTATTCAATAATGATAAGAGCCAATTTGTCAAAAGGACACAGAAACTCCAAATGTGCATATACAAAATAATAAAGCTTCAAAATATATGAGGCAAAATGAAAGAACTTTCTAAAATGAGAAAGTAACAAATTGATGGTAATACATGGAGATATTAACAGACTTCTCTGTAACAACTACACTAGTCATTAGTAGGCTATCAAAAAAATCAATAAGAATTTTGAATATTTGAACATTATCAACTTGACTTATCTGACATTTATAGAAATGAACAGTAATATCAAATGATAACAGAATATACCTTCTCTTCAAATGAAAATTCTAGGCTATAAAATAATCTCAATAAATTCTCAAGTACTGAAATCATACAAAACATGCTTTCTGACTATAACAATATTAAATATTAATACTTTTGATGAATTGCCTCTTACTAATAAGTGTATTCCCTTATCTTTGGCAAGTCATTTTTCAAGTCCACTTTGTTAAATATTAATACAAGCTGTCTAATGCAATGTTGTATATGGTGAGTCTTTATTAAAATTTTAATTTAATGGTGTGTTAACATTTAAAGTGTTTCTCTTACAGGCATTATATGGATGGTCCATGCATTTTTTTGTCCAATTTTTACAATAGTAATATACCTACAAAAATTCCCAGCTACTTGGAAATTAAGCAACACTTTTGTGTGTGTGTGTACGGGTCCTGGGTTTGAACTCAGGTCTTGGGCATTGTCCCTGAACTTTTGTGCTCAAGGCTAGTACTCTACTACTTGAATCACAGCTTCACTTCTAAACAACACATATTAAAATAACCCACCAGTAAAAGACAAAATCTTTTGTTAGTTTTTTTGTTCACATGAGACTGGGTCTTACTGTGTGGTCCAGACTACCCTAGGATTCACTCAGAAGCCTAGGTTGGCTTTATACTTCCTGCCTCTGCCTCCTAAATGATGGATTATAGGTATGCACCACCATGCCTGGCTCAAGGAGTAAATCTTAAGGAAAATATAAAATTATGTTGAACTGTATGATAATGAATTCTCAAAATATCAAACTCTGTGAGATACAACTACAATAGAGGTAAATTTTATAGTTTTAAATAGTTCTGTGAGCACTAATCACAATATATATTTCTGTAGTTCTAACTACTTGGAAGGCTAAAGCAGAAGGATTGCTTGAGCTCAAGACCAGCTCTTGAACCAGGGCTCAAGACCAGCCTGGGTCTCTTAGCAAGGTCTCTATTAGAAAGAAGAAACTGGGTGCTAGTAACTCACACCTGTAATCCTAGGTAATTAAGAGGCTGAGATGTGAGGATTGTGATTCAAAGCCATCCCAGGCAGGAAAGTCTGCGAGACTCTTATCTCCAATTGATCATCAGAAAGCAAGAAGTAGAGCTGTGGCTCAAGTGGCAAAGTGCTAATTTTGAACAAAAAAAGACTCAGGGACCCAGGATCTGATTTTAAGCCCCAGGACCAGCACCAAGAGGAGAGAAAGAGAAAGGAAATAGAGAGAATAAAAAGTGGAAGAGAGGACAGAGAAGGGTGATAGAGTGAAGAAAAAGAAGACAGAAAGGACAAAGAGAGGAGAAAAGAGCGGAAATTTCAAACCAGTGATCTAAGCTTCTATCTTAACAAACCAACGGTCTAACCTTCTACCTTAACAAGTGAGGAAAACAAGAGTAATTATTAAAATTAAAAAATGGAAATAAAAAATCAGAAAGCAATGAAATAGAAAGTAGATAACCAGCTGGGCGCTGGTGGCTCATGCCTATAATCTTAGCTACTCAGGAGGCTGAGATCTGAGAATCAAGGTTCAAAGCCAGACCATGCAGAAAAGTTTGTGAGACTCATCTCCAATAAAGCACCAGAAAACTGGAAGTGGCACTGTGGCTCAAGCAGTAGAGCACTTGCCTTGAGCTCAGGGACAGTGCCCAGGCCCAGAGTTCAAGCTCTACAATCAACATAAAAAAGGAAGTAGACAACCAAGTCAGGTGCTAGTGGTTCACTCCTGTAATCCTAGCCACTTGGGAGGCTAAGAAAAGGAGGATCAAGGTTTGAGGCCAGTCTGAGCAGATAAGCTTAAGAAACCCCCTTTCAATACATAGCTGAGTACAATGGGTTTTGTCTGTTATCCCAAACTACAAAAGAGGCTGAGAATGAAAAGACCAAGGTACTAGGCCAGCCTGGTCAGAGTCTATAAGAATCCATCTCGGTGGAGCTAGAAGGAATCATGTTGAGCGAGGTAAGCCAAGAGCAAAGAGACAAACGGTACATGGTCTCCCTGATAAGTGGATGCTAAATCCAAAATGT
>NW_012267221.1:21701722-21708645 GCF_000151885.1 Dipodomys ordii
TTCCTTCCTTTCTTTCTTTCTTTCTTTCTTTCTTTCTTTCTTTCTTTCTTTCTTTCTTTCTTTCTTTCTTTCTTTCTTTCTTTCTTTCTGGTACTAGATTTTGAATGTAGGGCCTTGAAGTTGCTAGGCAGTTGCCCTACCTCTGAGCCATACCACTGACCCCCCCCCTTTTTTTTTGCACTGGTTACTTTTTTAAGATAATATTTTCTTAGATCCTAATCTACCTATTTAGTCTTCCTATTGTAGCTAGGATGACAGGCAAGCACCATCATGTCAAGTTTCTTCCATTAGATTGGAAGAAACTCATGGATTTCTGCCCAGTCTGGCCTGGAACCTCTGTCTTCCTCCATCTCAGTCTCTTGGATATCCAGGATGACAGACTATTGTTACCATGCCCAGCTACTGGTTGGGATGGGGTCTTGCAAACTTTTCTGCCTCAGCTGGCTTCACACTGTGATCCTTTGGATCTCAGCTTTCCAAGTACCTGGGGTTGTAGGTGTAACCACCTTTTCCTATAGTTTGATACACAAAGACTTGCTATTATGTTACAATTGCCTATGATATCAGTATAGTATAGATTTATAGTCTAGGAGCAACAGGCTATGCCATAGCTTGTGTCCAGTAAGCTAAACCATCTACATTTGTGTAAACTATACTCTGATGTGTATAAAAATGACAAAATCTCCTAATAATTTGCTTCTCAGAACACGTTCCCAATGTAAGTGGCATGTAACTGTATAGTTTATGTTACTACAATTCAGAGAAGAAAAAAATCTCTATAACAAAATTCTCCACAAATCCAAGTGTGGTGTTTTTGAGCGTTAGTTTGAGAAGTGCTGAACATATAGTCCTGACTCTTCCCTTAGTTGAAACAAATCTTACCATATCACAATCTGGTCCATATAATCAACTGGCCTTTATTTTTCTACCTCTGCCTATAGATTCCCTCTTTTTTTCTTTTGCTTGCTTGCTTGCTTCCTTCCTTTCTTTCTTTCCTTCTTTCTTCCCTTCTTCCTTTCTTGTCGGTCATGGGGCTTGAACTCTGGGCTTGAACGCTGTCCCTCAGCTCTTCAGCTCAATGCTAGTGCTCTACCACTTGAACCACTGCGCCACTTCTGGTTTTCTAAGTGGTTTATTGGAGGTAAGAGTCTCACAGACTATCCTACCCAGGCTTGCTTTGAACTACAATCCTCAGATCTTGGCCTCCTGACTAGTTAAGATTACAGTCGTGAGCCACCAGCACCCGGCTTAGATTCCCACTTTCAACTCATCATCTTAAATCCTGTAGAGGCCAAAAAAAAAGACTTAGAGAGAATGAATAGACCGGTCAGGACCCTCTTAGATCTTAATGACATTAATAGCCAATTGCTGAAGGAGTCACTAACGAAGAGACCCAGAAAGGAGCTGATGCTTGTCTATCAGATTGACAGTATCATTATCAATAGCATTTATTATGCTACCAAGTATACATAGATCGACAGGCTTCCTGCCAGCTCTGTAGTTGTAGTTAGATATGTGCCTATTTTAGGATGCAAGGAAAAGAACACATGTACAAAATGAATTGTGTTCAATGTACAGTATAAGTCAAAAAGAAGACGTTTGTGATACTAAACAGTTTTCAGGCAAACCCCCACCGCCACTACCACCACTACCATACTGAGCTTGGTAGCAAGCAACAGAAGAAGCCTTGATTAGAACACATTGAGGGAAACACATATCTATCTCAAGTCCAAACTTAGGTTAAATGCTTGGTCTTCTAAAATGAAATCCTTTGGTTTTTTTCTTTCTTGCTATTGTATCTAATGTATTTATAAGGTACCATGTGATTTTTTTTTGTTGCTTTGTATGTTCCTCCCCCATGGTATAACCCGTTTTCACTTGATGTTGGTATAATTTGGGGAAGGGAAGGGAAAAAACAAAATGTTTAAATAGGGATACAGGTTGACCCATTGTAACAATGAGATATACAAGACACTAGGATGAAAAAGGAACTTTACAAGGAGATGGGGGGAATGTAGTTGAAGAGGTGGGAGGGAAAAACAAAGGAGGAGGCAACAATGCTTGATAAGAAATGTATGTCCTCATTATCTAGCTCATGTAACTGTGACCCCTCTGTACAGTATTTTCACAATAAAAACATTAAAAAATGAAATCCTTTTCACAATAATTCAAACAACTGCCTGATCACATCATTGAAGTATAATATATTCTATTCGAATAGTTGGAAAATATATGTTACACACATTAAAAAGTTAACAAATAACAAATTTTCCTTTTGTGAATTTTGCTTTTGTGGAGCAATAGTTTTAAGTGCATTGTATGAGTGTGTATGTATGTGTGTACCAATCTTGGGGCCTAAACTGAGAGGCTGGCGCCATCTTTGAGCTGTTTTTGCTCAAAGCTAGTGTTCTATCATTTGAGCCACAGTTCTACTTCCAACCTTTTGGTAGTTTATTGAAGATAAAGAATCTTACATACTTTCCTGCCTAGACTGGCTTTTAATGGTGAACCTCTGATCTCAGCCTCCTGAGTAGCAAGGATTACAGCTGTGAGCCACAGGCACTCAACTTTTTAATTAAAAAGGAGGATTTTAGATATAGGATATACTCCATTTATGTTGCTAATTCAAACTAATAATTTTAGGAAGTAAATTACTAGTTTCAATTATCTGTCATAGAAATATGAATCTTTTTATATTTAAATATTTACTATATGTAAGGTCTTGCTCCTTAGTGTCCATAGAGAACTGGGTCCAGGACTCCTGTCTATATAAAAATCCACAGATACCCAAGTCCTTCATATAAAATGGAGTAATACTTGCAAATAATCTGTGTACATTGTCCCTTGTACTTTCTTTTATTGTGGTGGTGGTGAGATCAAATCTAGAGCAAAAGCTCTACTACTGAATTGTACCCGGCTCCTTCTTTGTACTACATTTCTAGATTACTTATAATATTTAGTTCAGTGTAAATGCTGTGTGAATAGTTCTTTTTATTGGAGAGTCTTACTCATAGCTTTGTATTGTTTAGGGAATAATGACAAGTAAAAAAATCTGTACATGTTCAGTGCAGAGGTAAATTTTCCCCCAAATATATTTAATTATGGTTGCAGCCTTTATTTCCCTATAAAAGTACTACTAAACTCAAATGTTTAAGGCCACCTACCTAAAATTGATGAGGTTTTAATTCATATTCAAGTAGTTCATTAGAGAGCTTATCCTCTACTATTCTTCCTTTTGTTTCTCCCTTCCTCCCTCCTCTCTTCCCTCTTTCTCTCACTCCCTCATTCTCAACAGCTGTTGTTATTCACATACATATAATTCACCTATTTGCCTGCGGCTGTTAATTGGTTGCTACAGATTTAAGAAGTCTAGAATTCCTTTTCTCCCTTCTCTTGGGCCTTCATTAAATTGGCAAGCTATGCTACTGGGAGTCTCCCATCCCCAAGTTAGGAAACAGTCATTTTCTTTCCAGTGTGCAAACCTCAAGACACAGGCAAAAGGATTCACATATCACCTACAAAGTAACATTTTAACATCCCCTTCTTTCACTGGACTGCTTTGATACAATTTAGGTATTAAGGCAAAGAAGGGCTCTTAACTATTTTGCTTGTAAACTCAACCAAAGCTTGCTTTCTTGCATTTCAATACTTGGAGCAGTGCACCAAAGAACTAGAGTAAGTGGTAGTGCGGTTTGTGTGAATCTTTAACAATTATCACTGAGTCATCTGGCTGGGTCTGGGCAGAGCACTGGTAAAACTCCACAAGAATCATTCCCAGTTGTCTCAGCTCACTGAAACTCAGGGAGAAAAACTGCTGTTAATTATATGTTAAATACAAGGCCACCATTTAAAAGTTAACTCCCCTGCTGCCTGAGTTCAGAGCATCTTGTAAATAAATTACTGAGACACTTAATGTTTTTGCTTTGGTAACTGCTTAGCTTTTCTTTTCAGCTTGGAAGTTGGTTGGAAGGAGCAAACATCATCTAGATAAAGCTGCACTGAACAGTACCTGAGAGGCTAGCATTAATGAGAACAAATTAAAGTGCTATTGTTGGTAGTGTTTTGGAGAGTGAAAGCCAATAGGTAAGAAACACTTAAGTATCAACTACACTGCAGTGAAAACTGAAGCTTCAATTAACCCTGGCAATTTCAGAGCTCCGAGGGTGACCATCTGCGAGGTAAACAGCTCACGCAGCTCACACATCTTGTTTTAATCTTTCTTTGGATGATTATAATTTCAGGGTATAAATAAGGTTATTAGTAAGAACAGAACAACAACAATAATTACACTAAGTATTTGCAGAGCACTTTGATCGTACTGTGACGTTAGTCACTGCAGCTTCAAAATGGGAGGCTCAGGCTCAGGCTCAGCCCTGAAGGGCGGCTTGTGCCATGTGTTCACTCACACAAGAGGCTGGTGAGTCTCAGCCCATCTAAAGCAATCATGATCCAAAGTTACCAGAAGAGGATACTGTGCTAATTACTCTGGAAGTTGTCTCCACACACATTTTACTGGACCAGACTGAAATCGGTTTAACTCGTGCAAGTGGCATTTCACATTAGTCTATGCAATAGTAACATTTGGAAGTGCTAACTAATTTGCTGAGCTGATAAATGGTTTTAAGTTCTGCTCATACTCCATGTGTTCTCAGTCCTTACAAGTGTGGTAAAATCCTCACATTGGTGAGATTTTGATGGGAGTTATGCCCTTCCTCAGACATCTGCTTTCTAGCCCATTGCAGAGATCTCTATCTACACTTGATGGCTGATGCTTCTACATATTTACAGGATTTACTCAGTCATGCTTGCACTAATATAGCAACAAGGCTGACCTTACAGAGAATGGACTATTATAAAAAAAATTCAGGTCACAAGTAGGTATTAGAACTTAAAAAATTGAACTCTCAATCATCAATGGATGAAAGTATTTAACTGAATATATTTCATAAATTTAACCTAACATCAGATTTAGATGGTCAGAGGTTACAGCATTGTATAAATTTTAATTTAAAGAACAACAGTTAGGTTTAGTGTCAGTGACTCTTGCCTGTGGTTCAACACCAGCCAGGCAAAAAGTTCATGAGCTCTCCATCTCAGTTAATAGCTGGGCACCGTGGGATGTGGTTGTCACTCCAGCTATGCAGGAAGCACAAATAAGAAAACAAACAGGCAGAAAGACTGTTTCAAAAACAACCAGAGTAAAAAGGCTGACATGAATTTCAAGTAGTAGAACACCTGCCTTGCAAGCATGAAAGCATAAAGCCTAGTTCAAAGCTCAGTATCAGCAAACACAAAACACAACAAAATGAATAGCAATTAGTTATAACCTAAAAAGAAATAGAGCAAGACAAATCCTACCATGGACTATCACATAAAACTTTGACTGGCACACCATACACAACACAGTCAGAAAAGGACTGAAGGCTAGGTATGGTGGTATAAGACTATTGGTCTCAGCTACTTAAGAAGCTGAGGTAGAAGGCTCACTGTTTGAGGCCAACCTGGGCAAGAGTTCAAAATCCTGCCTGAAAAACAAACTAAAAGCAAAAGGACTCAAGTGGTAGAGTACTCGCCTAACAAGTGTGAGGCCCCTAGGTTCAATTCCCAGTATTAAATAAAACAAACAAACAAAAAACAACAACAAAAAACCTCTACAAAATTACGGGCAATGTAAAGAAGAAACAAGTATGAGCTGTATTAGTACATAGAAGAATCAGTGATTCTAAGTGTCTCTCAGATGTTTTCTGGTAGAAGTGACATTTGTATTGATATAAAAGAGTCAATATAAAATTCTAGGGTGAAAGCTAGGGCATTTCTGCAGAGGGATTAAAAGAAATAGAGACAAAAACTTATGAAAACATATAAGATATGCAGGGACTAAGAAAAACAATTTGGTAAAAGTTTCTGACCTAAATAACTCTGGATATTAGTAAAGACTTCAAGACTAAAGACAAGAAGAACTATAATTAGCTCTACATTCTAGAGGATAAAGGGTTAACAACTCTGGAAACACTCCACAAAAACCAGAACTGAACAATTAGTAAGCAGACAATAAATGCAGAGGGAGATCACAGACTCCATGGAATTGGTACTGGAGATACAGTCATTAGCATGAGTTTAATGTAAAAATAGTTGTAACATATAGAAACATCCAGAGGTATATGTATATACCTGGGTTGGTACACACACACACACACACACACACACACACACACAATTTCCTTGGTCTGTCATCTGAGAGAGCCTAGAAATACCCATAACCTACTACAACAAATATACCCAGCATTCAGATCTTGCTTTTTTGTTTGGTTCTGTGGTTTTTTTTTTTTTCATACTGAGGATTGAACTCAGAACCTTGTACATGAATAATACCTCCAACCCTTCTTTGGTTAGTCATTTTTCGGGTAGAGTTTTTGCCTGAGCCTGGCCTCAGACTGTGATCCTCATCCCAAGGATCCCTATGTCTCCTGCATAGCTGGGGTTCTGGACAGATGCATGCTTCTATGTGTTAGGTCCGCCCGGGGAAGGCCCCTTTCTCCTGCGATGTATAAATCTACACGTAGACTCCCCCTGTCACACACCCCGTTGTCATGCAGGACCCCATGTACCCTACTCTAGAAGTCTCCGTCCAGCACCTGTGTTACCTAGGTAACTGGCATACCTGGGAACAGTTACCTCCCTTTCTCTGAGGTCACATCCTGAACTGCCTTGCTCCAACTTCCTTCCACCTCCTCCCTACTTAACTCCAACTGTGCCAGGGTCGGTCCTTTTTTGGGGGACCTCACTGTGGGGTGGCCCCACAGTTCACTCTCTTCCAAATAAACTACTTTCTGCCTGAACCATGTGGTGATTTCCTTTTGCCCAACCTTATACTATGCCTGGGTTGTTTTTTGGTTTGGGGTTGTTTTTTTTTTTTGGGGGGG
>NW_012267221.1:21708695-21710056 GCF_000151885.1 Dipodomys ordii
TTACAATAAAAAAAAAAAAGAAATTAAGGAAGAACCTAGGATGTAAGAAAAGAGGACACAAACCAAGTTACTACCACAAAGATGTAGGTAGAAGCTTGGACCAAGGGATCAGGACAAGGCTGACTATCAGAAGTAAGGTACAAAATCAGGATAAATAGACCTGTAATGCTACCATACAGATGCTGAACAGCCAAATTCTAGCCAGACTTGCTTCTTTAAAAAACAAAACAAAACAAAACTCTATCCTCCTGAGTTTAAAAAGGTTCCCAAGCCTGAGACAGAGGTAAATGGAAATAAAAGTTTAGTCTTGCTAAAAAAAAAAAAAAAAAAAGAATCCATCTCGGGGCTGGGAAGGTGGCTCAGTGGTAGAGCGCTTGCCTTGCATGCCTGAGGCCCTGGGTTCAATTCCTCAGCACCACATAAGCAGGAAAAAAATAGCCGGAAGTGGCACTGTGGCTCAAGTGGTAGAGCACTAGCCTTGAGCTGAAGAGCTGAGGGACAGTGCCCAGGCCCAGAGTTCAGGCCCCACGACCGGACCCCCCAAAAAAAATCTTACCAAGAATCCATCTCCATGGAGGGAAGCCAAATGCAGTAGCACACAGCTGTGATCCCAACAAAAATGGAAAGCTAAAAGTAGGCAAACTGCAACTTAAGAGCATGCCTGGGCTGAAAGTGAAACCCTATCTCAAAAATAACCTGTAAAAAATAGGGCTGGAATGTTTATTTCTCAAGAGGTAGAGTGCAGCAGGCCTAGCAAGGATGAGGCCATGAGTTCAACCCAGTACTGCTAATATATTTTTCTTTGAAACAATTAATTAATAAACAATTAATTAAATGATAATTTTCTGCCAACACTTAAACATGTGTGTTTCAGGGAACATAAGCCTCTTTTTTATATTTTTTTATTTTTTGGGTCTGGTGATGGGGCCTGAACTTTGGGCCAGCACTCTACCACTTGAGCCACAGCACCACTTCCAGTTTTTTTTTTCTTTTTGCTTATGTGGTGCTGAGGAATCGAACTGAGGGCCTCATGTATGCAAGGCAAGCGCTCTACCACTGAGCCACCTTCCTAGCCCCGAACATAATCCTCTTATAACAGGAAAGAAGAGATGGTATCATACACCTCAAAGACATTGAAAAGCTAATAAGGAAGTATTCTAGACAATTTTCATTTCGCTCATTTATTGATAAAATAAACACTTTGAAAAATACAACTTAGAAATAATAACTTGGCCGGGTGCCAGATCTATAATCCTAGCTACTCAGGAAGGTGAAATCTGAGAATCGAGGTTCAAAGCCAGCCCAGGAAGGAAAGTCCCTGAGATTCTTATCTCCAATGAACCACCAGAAAACCAGAAGTG
>NW_012267221.1:21710106-21744221 GCF_000151885.1 Dipodomys ordii
CCCCCCCCCCCCCGCCAAAAAAAAGGACTAAGTAGGTTTGTTGAACTTGACCTGGCTAAAGTCTGGGTTTAATAGAAACAAGGGGTCTAAAAACCAGAATTAACCAGTGTCTCTTAGTAACAAAAACAGTCACACCGCAACAATGAAAGGGAAATACTGCTTTTAATGAGAGGTTCTTACAGTGTCGCTAAGGCCTCAAGCCCACAAACTCCAAGAGAAACACTTTGGCACTGACAAAAGCTAAAACCTATCTTGCCCATGTTATTGTAACCCCTCTGTACAGTATTTTCACAATAAAAAAAAAAAAGCTAAAACCTCTACTATCATTCACAACCTCATTTACATCTTCTGAAGGTCAGTTTAAGAGATTTCCATTATTCCATCTTCAGGAACATCTCCCACTAGGCACAGCTCCTAAAACTGGATTTGTTGAGCGAAGGTCCTGTGACCATTTTTTTAAACTGTGTTTTTATTACGGTAATAATCTTAAAAGGAAACCATCAGAAGCACACACAGAACAGCGACTTAGTTTCACTGCCTGTGTTTGCAGTTATGATCTTGTTGGCAACAAGCAGCACAGATGTGATATGTAAATGATGCATCTGAGTATACAGCACACTGTAAAAAGATTCCACAGTATTTTGAATAGAGAAAAGCGGTGAGGGAATCGAGCAGACACAGAGCACACAACAGCACAGATGGGCTGAAGTCAAAAGAACCTGCGTGGTGATGGTCATTGCCTGGTTCATAATGAGCTGCAATTTAGCTTCAGCAAAACACCAGCAGTCACAGTATAATGCTGCTAGTTTCAGTTTTATTGGTTTTATGGTTATATTTGTATTATGCACAAAGAGCTTACACCTAGATTTGTGTTTATCAGCTACACAGTTGAACCAGGTGCCAGTGCCTCATGCTGTAATCCTAGGTCCTGAGGTGGCTGAGATCTAAGAGTCTTGATTTGAAGCCAGCCTGGGCAAGAAAGTCCATGAGACCCCAGTCTCCAATTAACTACCCAAACAGCTGGAAGTAGAGCTATGGCTCAAGTGGTAGAGCACTAGTCTTGAAGGAAAAAAAAAAAAAAACCCAACTCAGGGCTCTGAATTCAAGCCCCAGGACTGGCAACAAACAAACAAAATAAATATCATTAAAATATTTTGGAAGTGGTGCTGTGGATATAGATATGCAATATATTATATATAATATTATATATATATATATATATATATATATATATATATTTGCTGGGTGCCAGTGGCTCACGTCTACAATCCTAGCTACTCAGGAGGCTGAGACCTGAGAACTGAGGTTCAAAACCAACACAGGCAGGAAAGTCCATGAGACTCTTATTTCCAATTAACAACCAGAAAACTGAAAGTAGCGCTGTGGTTCAAGTGGTACAGTGCTAGCCTTGAACTGAAAGAGCTCAGGGACAGCGCTCAGGCCCAGAAGTCAAGCCCCATGATTAACAAAAAAAAAAAAAAAATATATATATATATATACATATATGTATGTATATATATATATATATATATATACACACACACACATATATATATATATTTGGTCAACCCTGGTAAGAGAATTTTTTCCTTTAAATGGAGCATTTTCAACATGGACATATAGTAACTGAAGATTCTGTACCAGAGAATTCTGCTCTTACTTTTCCTTAACAGAAATATCATATGTAAAATCTGTCTAATAAGACCATTTTAAAATATAGGAGAAGATAATGTAAGTACCATAGTAATGGGTTCCTGGTGAGTGTTTAAAGGTATCTGATATTATTACTATGCTGTCACTACTATGCTCTTCTTACTGATTCCTCAGAGCTGCAGGAGTACCAAAGAATCCAGCAATCCATTTAGAGGTATTTTAGGCTGAGTGCTGGTGATTCAGGCCTGTAATCCTAGACTCAGGAGGCTGAAATCAGGATTAAGGCTCAAAGCCAGACTGGATAGGAAAGTCCATAGGACCCTTATCTCCAGTTAACCACCAAAAAGCCAAAAGTAAAGCTGTAGCTCAAGTGGTAGAGCACTAGCCTGGAGACAAAAGTGGCTCACACCGAAATTCCTAGCTATTCAGGAGGCTAAAATCTGAAGTTTGAAGTTCAAAGCCAGAACAGGCAGGAAAGTCTGTGAGACTCTTATCTCCAATTAACCACCAAAAAAGCTGGGCATAAAGGTATGGTTTACGTGGTAGAGCACCAGCCTTGAGCGAAAAAGCTAAGGGGCGACACTCAGGCCCTGAGTTCAAGCCACAGTACCAGCATAAAAAAGAGAGAAAAAGAGAAAGAAAGATACAGTTTAAACAGCTCTAACTAACCTCAACTTCCTAAGGAAGTCTGATTAACTTATCAACAAAGTGGTGTGATGTAGTCTGTATAGAAAGATGTGCTGAATGAAGAATAGAATAAACCCCAAGTTAACCTCTGGTCCAGCCACCTATTATGATTTTTGGAAGAGTCACTTACTCTGTTTACTTCCATGGCTAAAATGGAAGCCATTCTTATGTCACAGAGTTCTTAACAAAGAAAATGATAAACTACAGCTTCAAAAATGTACAATTATTAAATAAATTCTGTAACATTTTTAAAGGGCACCACTTAGAGCTTGAAAAGGAAAAAAATAAACACAATAAATTAAGGAATAGTTAATCCCCACCCACTACTACCTAGTAATTAGATGCTGATGTGGTTAATTAAGACAAGACAAATTGAAAGCAAAACCAAGTGGCTTGCTTGCTACAAGAGTGCAAGCAGGAAGCAAAAAGTGGCAGCCCACTGTTCCATTTTCCTTCTAGTGAATGGTACTGGCTGATCAGGTGGATACAGCATAATGGGAAAGGGTCTCACTGTCAAGGGGTCAGGAAAAATAAAGTCACCTACTTATTTATAGACCTCTGAGACTGGAGGAGAGGGATGAGGGGAAATTCAAAATGGAATGGGGTAGACTCATTGTGGAGGAAGTGTCTCAGCAGAGGCCCCCAATAGGGAGTCCTCTGACTTGAGGTCCCTGGCTAGGAAAGCAGTTAAGATTTATGAAAATAATTACCTGGCAGAGGGTCTAGAGTCCCTTTTTCTTCCCCTTCTGCCTGATCCCCCACAAAGAACTACTATGCTCTGGAGGGGCACCAACACTGGTGTGAGAAAGGCAATTTCTCCCCACAAGAGGCCTTCCAGATAAAGCCATGGCCTGAAAGATGGCACACAGGGATTCCGTCTGAAGCCAGATGCCTCACCCCCAAAGAAAAAAGAATCTAATTGTTCTTTACAAAACACATACTAGATGGTATCCCAAGAAACCATATAAGCTTTACCAAAAAAAATCAATGAATTTAAGAATTGTTTAGTGTTGGGGGTCCAGTAGCTCAGTTGGGAGAGTCCTTGCCTAGCATGGACAAGAGAGAGTCTCTGGGTTCATTCCAGTACTGCAATCAATCAATCAATCAATGTTTAGATAATAACATAACGTAGTAGCTCTATGGATAATGCTGCACAACAAGCTGCTGAAGAACAACTGAGAGTATAAATAATATCCTTAATCTCCAAGGAACATATCACACAGAGAAACTTTAGTAATCTCCAATTTATGAAAGGTCTTATTCTTAAAATTTTTGTAAGACAGTTAAGCACTCAGAAGCACATTTTCTTTAGGAACATTTTAAATGGTAATTAAGATACCAGGCTAGTTCACACAAGCTTTTTAAAATCCATAATGTGGATGAAAAGAAATGTGTTTGTTTATTTCAAATGGCCTTAGAAAGCTGGCAAATTCCATTTTCTCAAATAGCTGAAACACTGCCAATCCATACTGCCTGGGGCAACTTGAATCTTATTTAATACAAAAACAATCTGATTAAATGATGATTCTTTTAAAACAACAATAACAACAATACATAAACCTGTCAGCCACCTCTCTGCTACCTGGCAACATAAAAGGTATCTAAAAGGTGATGTTGTTTAACTAAAACCAGACTTCAAAACAAGTGTTGTATCCTCTAATACATCATTTTAACAGACTACTATTTGGTCCAATAAGGGCAAAACATTTCTGAAATTCTGTTTGAAGAGAATGTCCTCTGAGCAAGCCGGCATTCTTTTTAACTTCTCAATGGTAGCAAACTCTGCTGTAGGGTAATACCCTTTGTTTTCAGAGAAAGCTTGTTCTTGTTGTTACAAATGTGCAAACTCCCAGTATAACCAGCGTGGAGAATCAGATTCATTAAGGTAACAGTTTCTTGTATGTTCTGTCTCCTTTAACAGTCTTCAACAGTTATACCTCAAGTCAAATTCACAGTACATACTGTAATACCACAAATGATGGTATCCTTACTGCAACTCTGTTTTACAAAGCCAAAACTATTTGGAAATATGAGCTAAATGTTTTCAAAAAGTATTCTCTTAAAACAAAAAAAAAAGAAAATATATGTAGCAGGGGGGAAGATCTCTTTATAAATGCATTAAAATAATATGAAGCACCATAGGTATAAACTTAGCAACACATGTGCAGGACTGTTAAAAAGAAAGTTATGAAACTCCACAGGAAGACATGGACAACTTCAGTAAACAGGAAGATAGTTACATGAGTTTCTGGAGCTAAAGATTCATTACTATAAAAATGTAAATTCTTGCCAAAATCATCTATAAAATTAAAGGATTCCAATCAAAATTCCAGAAATGGTTTCGGGGAACTTGAACAAGTAATTTAAGTGTTCATCTGGAAGGATCAACATTTAGGAAGTGCCAGGAAAATACTCAAAGGAAAAGAGTGGTGTGTGGTTGTGGTGGGGTAGGCTGTGGGGGTGGGGAAAACGATGCTTGGCCCTTCCAGACATTAGAGAACACACTAAAAAAGTCAATCTGGGCCACATTTCTAACACCAGGAAATAACCAAAACAAAGACACACAATAGAAAGTCCAGGCACTAGTCAAAATACAGATAAGAATTTCATTTATAATACGATTTCAAATCAGTGGGACAAAGCTAGTTTTAGTGAAAGAAGTATATTAAGAAAGCAGGCTACCATTAAAAAAAAAAAGAAGAAGAAAAGTTATATTTGCATGTAACATCAAAATAAACTCCAGATAAATTAAACTTTTAAATGCAAAAAAACAAAATCACATCTTAACAGGCCAAGGAAATTATAGGTGAATATTTCCAAAAAATAAGATAGTAAGTCTCTTAAACATAATACCAAAGCCCTAAGTATAAAAAAGGGAAACTAAAAGACAAGTACATTGCTTACATAGAAGTGCTTGAGAAAGTAAACTATAATGGATGGTGAAAATATTACAATGTTTCTTACTTATATAAGGAATAAATACAAAATGTGCTAATGCCATTCTAAAAACTAGCAAAAATAAATCAAAGGATGGCTAGATACTGGGGTCTCTTTTTTAGGAGTGAAGAAACTTTTCCACAAGCTCCTGAGCAGTCTTGCTCTCTGACGTTAGTGGGTCACCAATGATTCCCAAATCGATCTTTGAGGAGAGACTGGTTGCTACAATTACTTTAGAGACTAGAGGTTCTGAAAGTGTGGCCGAGGGGTCGCTGAAGGGTTTTGGGCCTTCAGGAAGTCAGAATTCTTTTTATAAAATCAACCCATTTTTCGCCTTGCTTTGGTTTTAGTGCCCAATCCTGGAACTGGGGAGGCGCATTGTGTATAAAAGGCCGACATGGGAAAATCTTAAGCAGTGGCTCCAAATTCAATCAGAACACAGAACTGAATCTCCTTCACATCCAGCCTTGCCCTCACAGGGAAAACAGACAGATTCACTTAAGAATTTCTTTAAGAAGCCATAAAAACTGTTCTCATGAAGTGCCAGTTTTACTTTGGCATTTTCTCAAAAGTAAACGAAGTCTGCCTGTTAAGAAAACAACTGACACCTCGTTTTGCCTGGGATAAAATTAAAGCTTTTAATCAAAAATAGGAATTGGGGAAGACTTGTGTCCACCACTGTCAGCTTAACATCTTTCCAATACTCACATACTGTTCTGCTGAGAGTAAGAGCTTTCTGATACTATCTAATGAAATGTGTCAACACAGTCATTATACAACTCAGTGAAATAATATTTTCCAATGACCAGGACATAATGTACCATCATGTAAACTCATGCATGGGGAGCATTCATTGAAATATAAAACAGACCAATGAACGACTTATTTAGGATGTTTTTGTTTGTGTCTTAGATTTTTTTTTTTTTTGTCAGTTGTGGGGCTTGAACTCTGGGCGCTGTCCTTTATCTCTTCAGCTCAAGGTTAGCACTCTTCCACATGTGCAACAGCGCCACTTCGGTGGTTTATTGGAGATAAGGTCTTTCCTGCCTGGGCTGGCTTTGAACTGTGATCTTCAGCTCTCAGCCTCCTTAGTAGCTAGGATTACAGGTATGAGCCACCAGCGCCGTCTTACTTATTTGCTTTAAGCCAGGGTCTCACCCTGTAGTCGGGCTGGCCTCAAACTCTTCACCCCCTGCTACAGCCTCTCATGTGGATATATAAACTTTTTTTAAAAAAGTTTGCAGTATTAGTTATACAGGGAGGATTTCACTGTTACATCTCCATATGATTACACTATATCCCAATAATTCTCACTTCCTCTATGACACTCCCTACCCTCTTTTGCCAAATCTTCCTCAATAGGTTTCCTTTTTTCATTTATGAACACTGTGTATATGGATGTACACATGTGCACACTCATGCTGGGACTGGAACTTTAACTTAGGGTCTTGAACTCTTGCTCAACTTTTTGCTCAAGGTTGGTGTCTACCACTTGAGCTACAACTCCACTTCCAGATTTTTGCTGGTAAGTAGAGATATCTGCCCAAATCTGATCATTAGATCTCAGCCTCCAGAATAACTAGGATTGCAGGTGTGAGCCATGGGTACCTTGCTACAATGTGAACTTTCTTGTGTATGCTGCTACTGGGACTTAAACTGAAAGCCTTACACTTTTGCTTAGCTTTTTTGCTCAAGGCTAGCATTTTACCATTTGAGCTACAGCTCTAGTTCTGGACTTCGTTGGTTAGTTGAACATGAATCTCTCAGATTTATCTGCCTGGGCTAGCTTTGAACTTCAATCCTTAGATCTCAGTTTCTTGAGTAGCTAGGAGTACAGGCATAAGCCTATACTCAAGTTTTAGAAATACAGCCTATGATACAATAAGAAAAATTTATGAAGGATAGTACATCATTGTTTATATACTATACTTAAAATTACAATCTAAAAATAATTTAGTGCTGACTTGTTACTGTTATTATGTATATCCATAGAAAAGAAAATTATGAAGCCATTAAAATGTTGCTAAAAACTCCAATGTATTACAAGTCTGTAACTTGTAGGCTGTGGGAAAAAAGATAAAATAGTATGTATGGTCTCATTTCTAGAAATTAACATATATGTACCAAGAAATACACATTGCACTGGAGATGTGAGTCAGTGGTAGAGTCCAGCAAGAAAGCTGGATGAGAGTGTAAGGCCCTGAGTTCAAGCCTTCATACTGGCATATACAAATTCACACACACACACACACACACACGCATGCATACACATACACACATACCCCAAAAGTAGCAAAAGGTGGAAAACAAACCACTGCAATGCCAAATTCCAGTTATTTAGAAACGTTCTACTCACCAACTATGGCAGGCACTTACTACTTTGTTTTCTGTTTGTCTCACTCAAAAGTATTAACTATACATATGTATTCATGGGTACAGGGTGATGATCAAATCAGGATAACTAGCATTTCTGTATCTTTAAATATTTATCATTTCTTCATGTAGAAACCTTTGGGCTGGCTCTTCTAGTTCTTTATAATATTTATAATAAAATGCTGTGGAGAAAGTCATGCTGCGGAGCTGTAGAACTCTAAAACACTCCTCCTCCCCCCTTTAGTACTTTTTCTGCTTTAGCATTTCCCTATATTCTTACCTTTCCCTTCCCTCTTCCTAGCTTCTGGTGACCATGATTCCACTCTCTACTTCTACACTACCCTTTTGCATTGTGGCTGTCTTCTCTCTCCACTTAGTAAAGGTGTTTCTGAAGCCCCCAATATCTTTTATTTATAGTACTTGTTAATCATCAGACAGAAAACACAGATGGCCAGCCTGGCGCAGGAGCTGAAGCCAAGCACCAAGGAAAACTTGCACGCCCTCTGCTGGTCATCTCCACACTAGGACAAATGGGTCTGTGTCCAGAGATCCCTTCCCAAACCATAATCTAAGTTTTTAGAGGAGTTTGTGAATTTTTTCTTCATACGTGCTACCTGAAAGGGAAAATTCTACACTAAAACAGCACCTTTTCTTTTCACACCAAGTGAAACATCATAACAAAAGCAATGGGAGGAAATTTTTCATCAAAAGCATTGCACATGGGCACTTGCCTAGCATATGTGAAGCTCCAGTTTCAAAGAAACAAGCAAACATTGTTGGAAGATGGGTGTGGTTTGATGGTGAGTATTTGTAATCCCAGCAAATCGCGGCCTTCAGAAGGCCAGCCTAGATGACATAATAAGACGTCTCAAAAACAACATTGTGGGTTCAAGATTCAAATAATTTCACCTTATAACTTCCTAACTAAAGTGTTCACATGACAGCAACACTTAATATGATTATAAAGCTCCTTTAGAGCTTACTCTGGCTGAAGACCTGAGAATCATGCAACAAATGATATTTGTGTAGGTTTTACAGCTTAGAGAGCTCTCACATTCATACCTGACTAATCCTCATAGCAATCCTTTAATGGAGGGAAGAAGGCAGGCCACGCAATCCTATTCTCACCATTTTACAGATGCAGGAGCCTGGACTCAAACAAGATACAAGAGTGGCCTTGGCCACACAGCCACAGATTTTTTTTTTATTCTACTTGGCATACTACCACTGTTGTACAGCAACTACTGATTTGTAAAGAGGATTTTGTTGTTGTTAGTGTTGTTTGCTGGTCCTAGGCTTGAACTCAGGTCCTGGGCACTGTCCCTGAGTTTCTTCTGCTCAAGGCTAGTACTCTATCACTTGAAACACAGTGCCACATTCAGCCTTTTCTGAATAGTTTATTGGAAATGAGAGTCTCACAGGCTTTCCTGCTCTGGATGGCTTTGAACAGCAATCCTCAGATCTCAGCTTCCTGAGTAGTTAGGATTACAGGCATAAGCCACTGGCACCCGGCTCTGTAAGAATTTTCCAAAGTGCTGCAATGTATTTTAAGCAGGAAAGGAAAAGTCTTAAAATACACATTTCTATGATACATCCCATTTTTGCTTCAAATATCACTGAAATTTCCAATGTTGAATCTTACATTGGAAAGATTTACAGTGAAGATAGTGTTTTGCCTACACCCAAAAATGTAAGTTTAATAAATATTTTAAAAAGTGGTTATCTTTTTTCCTTTCCTTCCACTACCCTCCAGACATTGTCTTACTAGCTTAGGCTACTAGTTTGGGCTGACCTCCTGATTCTACTGCTTTGACCACCAAGTGCTGGGATTATGGATGTGAGCCACCATACCTGGCTAAAATGTAGATATCATAATAAGGAATCTACTGAGGAGCAAAATAAAAAATTAACTTTGTGTGCCAATTCTATGCCTATTAAAAGGTAGATCCTGTCAGGTTCTGTAGCTTCTTCACAACTCAGTCACTAAGACACATAAAGCGTGAAACTGGATTAGCAATTATCAAGTTTGGGTCTTAACTTTTCACAAATCTTTATAATATCCATGTTTTCCACCTTATGAACAAAGCATTATGGATACCATTTTGTTGGAATGACAACCTAAACATCAGTATGCTGAAGGAGAAAAGAGATACAGTAAAAATCCCCAAACTAAAGAGCAAAGCAGTAATTTAAAAAAATTAAATTGCATAGTTTTTGCTTTGTGTCAGGCATTACTACCAATTCTTTACATATATTGATGTAGTTAAGTCCTCCCAAGAATCAATTTAACAAATAAGGAAAATAAGACACAGAGACGTTAAATAATTTGAGTTATTTAGGGTTACCAGAAGTACACAACTAGTAAGTAAGGGGTTGGGAGCTGAATCTAAGCAGGTTGGTACCTGAGTGTTACCTTCTTAACTAAGTTGTGCTCCTTTAGGCAGAGACATCCACTGAAGACTACTGAGGAGCATTCTTTTGTTTGTCTGATATTATTCTTTGTAGTTTTGAAATTGAAGAGCCAAGTACTTAATGTGGTAGAAAACCACCTACCCAAAAGCTCAGTCCATTTTGAGACAATAAAGACATACAGATGAGCGACAGCTTGAAATGTGCACCAGGTATTGTATGCAAACAGTCTAGCTTCATTTTTAAGGCAAACTTTGAATATCAGAACAGTTTTAGAGTTACAGAAAGGTTGCATTTAACATCGAGTTCCTATATATCTGACATAGTGTATCCTATTTTTTAAATCTTATATAAAGCAAAGGTATCAATTAATACAGTAGTAATACATTATAATAAACTTAAATCTGTACCTTTCCAGATTTCCTTCACTTTTACCTTTTTCTCTTCCAGAATCCAGAATGTTACAATTAGTTGTAATGTCTCTTGATGTTCTTGTTTCTGACAGTGGGACTTTTCTTGTTTTTAAGTACTGTGAACTTTAGGGCATACTGATCAGGTATTTTTTAGAAAGTGTTTATTTATCAAATATCTTTCCTCATGAACAGATTAAGTCTATAGACTGTTTTATATTGGGGGTGCTAGGGATAGAACCAGAAGCCTCATGAGTACTAGGCAAGCACTCTACACTGAGCTACACAATTTTAGTCAAGGTAATTTTCTTTTTATCATTGTATTGTCTTTTAATTAGTTGTACAAAGGAGTTGACATAGCTGGGTGCTGGTGGATCACTCCTGTAACCCTGGTTACTCAGGAGGCTGAGATCTGAGGATCAAGGTTCAAAGCCAGTTTGGACAAGATGAGACTATCTCCAAATACGCACCAAAAAAGTTGGAAGTGTAGCTGTGGCTCAAGTAGTAGAGTGCTAGCCTTGAGCAAAAAAGCTCAGGGACAGTGCTTAAGTCCTGAGTTCAAGCTCCAGGACTGGAACCAAAGAACAGAAACAACAACAACAAAAAAAAACCAAAACCAGGAATTGCCATTTAACAAAGAGGTTTATGATTACAATGTATCTGTTGATCAATGTTACCCCTTTCAACATTCTTACAAGGTAATGGTTTTATGGAGGAAAATCACAGAGTGATTGCTGCCCTTATCAAATTACATCATATCAAGAGCACATGCTATCAGTATGACCTATTGCTGTTATTAATCTGACCACCTGGCGCAGACAATGTTTGGCAAGTTTCTCTCTTGTCCAGTTAGCCTCTCCTCCCCCATTCCACTGCACTCTTCTGGAAGGAAACTAACATGCAGAACCCACATTTAAGATTTAGGGAAAGCCAGATGCTGTTGGATCATGCCTGTAATTCTAGCTACTCAGGAGGCTGAGATCTGAGGACTGTGGTTCAAAGCCACAGAAAAGTCCATGAGACTCTCATCTCCAATAAACTACTCAGAAAAGGCTGAAGAAGGCACTGTGGCTCAAGTGATAGAGAACTAGCCTTGAGTAGAAGTAGCTCAGGGACAGCGGTCAATCCCTGAGTTCAAGCCCCAGAACCAGAGTCAAAAACAAACAACAACAAAAGATTTAGAGGAGTTAAGGCCCACCTTTTATAAGGGCAAATAAAAGATTGACAACATAATATATTTGGAATTCTTTTGCATTCCTTTTTTCTCTCTTCTCCCTGGGTTGATGTACTTATTCAATCTGTGTTTATATCAGTATGGACCATGGATATTTGTTTTAAACTTTGGATTATAACTCAATAGCACTTAATTTTTGTTGCTCAAAGTGTTCCAGCTTTGGAAATTAACAGTACTTTCGGTGGACTTATATGTCCTTTTGACATACCCCCATTGTCATGTTTTTAGCACTTCCTTACTTTCCTGGCATTATAAGATACAATAGCTCATCTTGTTCATTCCCTGATCCAATCCTAGAACCAGACGTTTCTCCAGAATCTTTGTTCCTTTCATTAGAGAATAGTCTGGGCACTGAGTGTGTTCTTTCTTATTGTGCACAACAACCATATATTCATACCTGTATCTGTAACTGTTTCTACATGCATTTGCCTACATTTACATTAGAATTCATACTAGTATTTCCAACTAACCTTCTGGTATTCATTCATGGCTGGTAGTTTACCACTTCATCCATGCCTTTAGCCTGCTTTCTGGTTTTGCTAATCTATATTCTTCCACCCTAACAGTAAAAAACCACCATCCAAAGCTGGGCATCTGTGGCTCATACCTGTAATCCTAGCCACTCAGGAGGCTGAGATCTGAGGATTGCAGTTCAAAGCCAGCCCAGGCAGGAAAGCCCATGAAACTCTTATCTCCAATAAACCACCAGAAAACCTAAAGTGGTGTTGTGGCTCAAATGGTAGAGCACTACGCTTGAGCTGAAGAACAGCGCCCAGACCCAGAGTTCAAGCACCACAACTGACAAAAAAACAAAAAACAAAATATACCATCTAACTATTAATTGTTTAATTCCAGTGCACATGCATAGTGGCTTCAGTATTTACCCTATGGGAAACTTTACCAACTACACAGTCCTTTGGTCAGTTCCTACCACCTAAGTAGTACAGTTACTACAGTATCTACTGCCTTTAATCTTGCTAATTTATGTCAGCTCATTTTCCTTAGCCCCTTTCAGGGAAGTCACTGTATACATTTGTAAGTACAGTTAAATTTGTTGGTTTTAGTCTTTGTTCTATTCTGAAAATTCACTCCTCCTAAATTATCTTTTAAACTGAGTATACATAATGATTGACTAGGGGACTGCAGTTTTGTTCAGTGGCAGACTACATGGTATTACATGAAAGGCCTTGGGTTTGAATCAAAGCTCACTCTGAGTTTTAACAAATATATGGTATCATATACCTACCATTGAAGTAATACAAGGTTGGATGCCAATGGCATCCTAGCTATAATCCTAGCTACTTAGGAGGCTGAGAAAAGAGGACTGCAATTCAAGGCCAGCCTGGGCAAGAAAGTTCAATTAACCACAACAGCTGAAGTGGAGCTGTGGCTCAAATGGTAGAGCTCTAGTCTTGAGCAAAAAGCTCAAGGACAGTGGCCAGCCTTGAGCTGAAGCCCCAGGACTAGCATGTGCAAGTGTACGTGCACGTATATCACATAAACAGTATTGTACAAAACAGTTTCATTATTCTAAAAATATCCCTAGTACAATCTAATAAACCCTCTCCCCTTCCAAACTCCATTTGTTACAGTTCCATAGCAGAAAATATACTTGTGAACATTGTTTTTCACATATTCCCTTATATCATGATCACACTCGTAAATATATGTGAGCTAGCTTCAGCAGATGGTTAAATGAAACATAGAGCAAGTGGCTTGGCCAAAACCTCAGTAAGTGGTGGTGCTGGCATGAGTACTTGCCCTTTGACTCCTACTACAATGTTCTTTTCCACTACATAGTCCTCCATCTCAGCAGTGAGTGGGATAGTTGTGCTTTGTCACAAGAAGGAAAGGCTGAAGTGGTGTTAGGTGGTCATTTAAACTGTATCATATATTAACTAAAGCTTTTGTGCTAAAAATATGAGAAAGCAGAATTCAAGTTCTGGATATTTGGTAAACTTGACATCTTAGAAAAAATTCTGCTTTATAGCATTCCTAAAATGCTAGATAGAAGTTTTGGTTTTTATGTTTTTGTTTTGCTGGTCTTGGGGCGTGAACTTTGGGCCTGGGTCCTGTCCCTGAGCTTCTTTTTGCTCAAGGCTAGCACTCTACCATTTGAGCCACTGTTCCACTTCTGGTTTTATTCTGTGATTAATTAGAGATAAGAGTCTCATGGACTTTCCTGACTGGGCTGGCTTCAAATCACGATGCTCAGATCTCAGCCTCCTGAGTAGCTAGAATCAAAAGCATGAGCCATTAGTACCTGGCTATTTTTTATTATATATATTATTGTAAAAATATTGTACAGAGAGGTTACAGTTACACGAGTAGGGTAATGAGTGCATTTTGTTGTTACCTCCTCCTTTGTTTTCCTCCTACCATCACTTCTCTCCTCCCCTCCCCCCTCCCCCCCCCCGCCTCCCCTCCCTGACATCATAACATCTTAAAGTTTGTTTTCAACATAATGTCCTATACATCTGGTCGTCACACTGGGTCAACCTGCATCACCATTTAAGCATTCCACTATATCCCTTCCCCTCCCCAAATTACAAAAATGTATATACAAGATGCAGAACACCGGTATCAAATCCAGTGAGGACAGGGGTTATACCGTGGGGAAAGAACATACAAAAGAAACAAAAGGATCACATAGTGCGTTATAAGTACATTAAAAACAATAGCAAGAAAGAAAAAAAACTACTTATGTCCCTGTCTTGGGAGTAGCTGGCTATTTTTAAACTATCATGTTTAAAATACCATTGACCCAGTGAGAAAAAAATCCTCATAATCCAAAAGCTAGGCAAAATTAGATTTAATAAACACTGACGCCAGAGACTAATCAAAGCCTACAATATGTAAATATCAAAATATGTCACAAGAGCTCATCTAAATAAACTTGTTTGGTTTAACATTAGGAAATATATTTATGTAACTCACTGCATTAGCAGATCAAAGAAAAAAACACATAGGATCACCTCCACAGATATAGAGAAAGCATTTGAGAAATTTCAACATCCACTTATCAAAATCAAATACACAAAGCAAATATGAAAATGAAGAGAATATAAATTTCAACTTGATAAAGGAAACCTGACAACCACCTATGGTTATTCTTAATGCAAACTCCCAAACTGGGGAGGCTATGGAAGGTGGATCAGGAATTCCAGGCCAGCATGAGTTATATATACCGTGACTTGATCTCAAAAGTAAACCACACGCACAAACACATCAGCACATATTGCATTTACAATGACCAAAGATATAACAGAGCTAGGAAGATGCAAAAAGAAAAAAAAAAAAAAATATATATATATATATATATATATATATATATATCAGTCCTTTAAGAAAAGAATTTTAAAACTTCACTGAAAGACACTAAAGAAGACAAAAACAAATGCAAAGACACTGTTCACAAAGAATTTTTTTTGGAGGGGGAGGTCCGGTTGTGGGGCCTGAACTCTGGGCCTGGGCACTGTCCCTCAGCTCTTCAGCTCAAGGCTAACGCTCTACCACTTGAGCCACAGCACCATTTCTGGCTTTTTTCTTTTTGTTTATGTGGTGCTGAGGAATCAAACCCAGGGCCTTATGCATGCAAGGCAAGAGCTCTACCACTGAGCCACCTTCCCAGCCCCTCACAAAGAAATTTGATACAGGATAAGCTGTCAGTTCTCTTCAAATTGATACACAGATTTAATGACAACTCAATAAAAATTCCAATAAAGTTTATATTTAACGGAATTTAAGCTGATTTTTTAAATCAGCAAATACAAAAAAAAATTCCTGAAGAAGTGGAATAAGGTAGAGGCCTTGCCCAACCTGCTGTCAAATTTACTTTAAAATTGTAGTAAGTAGCCAAATACCCATGTTGGGATAGAAAAACAGAACAATAGGCTAGAGAACAGAGACTCCAGTTTGAATGTGATTTGTGTTCCCAAAAGGTTCGTGTGCTGGAAGCTTTGTCCCCAATGTGACAGTGCTGGAAGGTGGTGGGACCTTTAAGAGATAAGGCTGAGTTGAAGATAAGTAGGTTTCTAGAGTGCCACCTTTGGGAGTAATTAATATAGTTTTCAAGGACTAGTTCTCATGAGTTCTTATATAAAGAAAAAGTATGGCTCCAAAATCTCTCTTTCTGCTTCTTGTGTCACCATGTGGTGTTCCTACCAGGCTATCAATGCAGTCAGTGGGGTCTTCCCTAGAGGCCTGATGGGATCATTGGGTCTTGAACTTTCTGGCTCTAGAATTGGGAACTAACTACACTTCTTTATAATGTATTCAGCCTCCAATAATTTGTTACAGCAACAGATAATGGATAAATACACGAATATGTAACTCAATCTACACTGCAGATCTGTAAAGAAATGAGAGACTATTCAATAAGTGGTTCAGAAACAAGTGGTTAGTCATGTATAAGAAAACAACATCTGTAATTCTAGCTACTCAAGAGGCTGAGACATGAAGAATGTGCGTCAAGCCAGCCTGAGCAGGAAAGTCCATAAGATTCTAATATCCAAAAAAAAAAAAAAAGCTGTAAGCGGAGCTATGGCTCAATGGCAGAGCTCTAACCTTGAGTGAAACAGTTCAGGTGGTTACCAAAGCCCTGAATTCAAGCCCCAGGTCTAGCGTGTGCGGGCACGTGAGCATGCGCACGCGTGTGCGCGCGCACACACGCGCGCACACACACACACACACACACACAAAATGGATCTCTAATTTATCCTGTACCTAAAATTAATTCTATCTTCAATTAAAGACAAATAGGAAAGGTATAAAGAGATTATTCACATCAAGTTAAGGATTCCTCGGATTCTTCAAACAAGAATCCAGAAGTTCCAGCCTTAAAGAGAAATACTTACTTTATCATATTTAAATTGAATTTCTCTTCTGTAACACGCTACAAGTTGGGAGAAGAGTTTTGAAACACATTAGGATGAAACATTCTGCAGTCAAGAAGAAAAATAATCCAATAGAAAAAGGACAAAAAACACAGCATGGGTACAAAACACAAAGGGCTAAAAACATTACAAATGATGTCTTATTGTAATATGGAAAATGTATAATCATATCACTATGAGATATAATTTTAAATTCACTACACCAAAAAAAAATCATAGAAATACAAGTTCAGGCAAGAATGTGAAATAATGAGAAGTCTTAAGAGTCTCCTGATAGGGAGTATAAATTGTTACAATTATATATAAAGTTAATATGGTGTTTCCTAATAAAGTTGCAGATGCACATACTCTATAGTTCAGCAATTCAATGCCTACGTACATTCTGCAGTAAATAAAATTTATAAAATGATCTTTAAGATTCCGCCTGCCCTCCAGCCTCCCACAGTTGTATACATTCCATGCAGTCCTCCAGAGCTGATGGTACCTGTGAATTTATGTTTCCTTGATTAGGTTACTTTTATGTAAGTTGCCATCTTAGCAGAACTTTAAGACTTCTATTGGCACTGAAGAAGCAATTCTCATATTGTGAAAAGGACCATGTGGCAAAGAACAGTGGGCAACCTCTAGGAGCTTAGGACCTCAGCAAGGAACTTAATTCTGTCAACTGCAGGGGGCTGGTGGATAAAGAGGACCCAGAGGCTCAGGTAAGACTGCAGCTCTGGCTGACATCATGTGTTAAGATTTCTGCCTTGTGGAACTTTGAGATACTAATAAACAAGTGTTGACTTAAGTTATTAAGTTTGTGGTAATTCTTTACACATCAACTGAAAACTACTATGCTCTTTAACAAGTATAAGAATGTCAATAGCACTTTCCTAGACTTTTTTTTTCTTTTCTCTCTGCTCTGTCTCTCTGTCTCTCTTTCTCTCAGTGAATATTAATTTTAGAAAGGGGTTTCATTGTAATATTTCCATACTGCATATAGTGCACTTTGATCAAATCACCACTGCTATTGTGGTTTCTTGTCCCTTCCCTCACTTTTAATTTAGCAGCTTTAATATATTTCTTTATATATATATATATACATATATATGTAACATTTTTTCTCTTTTTTTCATGTTTTTTTGGGGGGGGTCTAGTTGTGGGGCCTGAACTCTGGGCCTTGGGCGCTGTCCCTCAGCTTTTCAGCTCAAGGCTAGCGCTCTACCACTTGAGCCACAGCACCACTTCCAGCTTTTTTCTTTTTGCTTATGTGGTGCTGAGGAATCGAACCCAGGGCCTCGTGCATGCAAGGCAAGCGCTCTACCACTGAGCCACCTTCCCAGCCCCAACATATTTCTTTATTTCTCTTTATCTTTTTTTTCTTCCTTCCCTCCCACTTTGTTCTTGTTTTTTTTGAGACAGAATCTCACTATGTAATCCAGCTGGCCTAGACCTCATGATCCTCCAGCCTCAGCCTCCCAAGTATTGGGATTACAGGAATGTACCATCATGTCTAGCTCTAGGACTTTTCTTTCTAAAAGAAAAAAAAAAGTCCAGTCAGAAAATGGATAAAATAATTACAGCAAATTCATACTATGAAATACTATACAGTAGTAAAGATACATGAACTACAAGCGTTGTCAAGTGTAATGCTGAAGGAAAAAAAGCTGTAGAGGAGTGCATATATAAAGAGGAAAAGAAAGACCCAAGTATCAGGAAGAGTACATTCTCCTATGTCCAAATTTTGTTTTTTATCCTGAATTTGTTTACTTCTTTTCATCTCTCCTGCTACTGTTGTAAAACACTATCATCTCTGATCTGGACCAAGGCAACAGTCCCATCTCTTGGCAATTCTACTGTCTCCTTAACAGTAGGTTCTCTACACTATCACCACAATGACCTCATTATAATACAAATTAGATCATGCCACTCCCCTCCTCAGAGCCTCCCACAGCTTTTCATCACACAATAGAATAAAATCCTAACTCCTATCATGGTTGCAAAGCCCTGCATGACTTTGTCCTCACCGGACACTCCAAGTTTTATCTCCCTCTAATGCACTAAAAAACCACGTCGACTGACTGTTTTAAAACAAGCCAAGCTTGTTATTATATGCCAGGAACATCCTGTTCTTGAGCATCCCTTGGATCTTTATAGATCAGTTTTCCTCATCAATCAAAACTCAGTTTAGAGATTCCCTCAGTGAAGAGTTCTTTTCTGACCACTCTAGCTAAACCAGGGATCCCAATTATGCTTTATTACCCCCACCCAGTTATATTCTTCTTCCAACACATATTACTAGCTGAAAAATATCATTTTTACAAAAATCTATAATAAACAGATGAAGTACTGGATATTGTCAATCTCCCCCCCCCATGTGTAGGGACCTATTCATTGTTACATTCATAATAATACATCTATTATTAAAATAATTAGATATTGAATGAATGACCTCTTGTGGCCAGGTTCAAATTTGTCTTTGCACAAATGTTCATATTTAATAGTCTTAGTGTTTTCTATAGTTATACCATGCTTCTTTAAGTAAAGCATATGAACAAAAAAGCATTTCATTAACTTCTGAGTTCTTTTTTTCCCCTTGCCCTTAAAATATTATGACTAGGATGTTTAAGTATTCTGTAAACATAAAAGACAAATAATGTGGAGCTGGGAAGGTGGTTCAGTGGTAGAGTGCTTGCCTTGCATGCATGAGGCCCTCAGTTCAATTCCTCAGCACCACATAAGCAGAAAAAGCTGGAAGTGGGCTGAGGCTCAAGTGGTAGAGTGCTAGTCTACAGCTGAAGAGCTGAGGGACAGTGCCCAGGCCTAGAGTTTCAGGCCCCACGACCGACAAAAAAGAAAGAAAGAGAGAAAGAGAAAGAAAGAAAGGAAGGAAGGAAGGTAATGTGAGGGGTAATGAAGAAAGAAAGAAAGAAAGAAAGAAAGAAAGAAAGAAAGAAAGAAAGGAAGGAAGAAAGAAAGAAAGAAAAATAGATAGATAATGTGAGGGGTAATGTTTTATTCCCCAAACTAGAGAAGTTGTTTCCCAATCTGAATCTGTTCATGCCATTTTACCTTCAATATATAGAAAGCATCTATAGATAAAACTCTTCAGGATTCAAGTTTATAGAAAGTTATTTCTTCTTACAAATATGTGGTTTCCTATTGACTAAAAGAGTAAGTGAATACTAAATCTGCAAGGCTAGTGCTCTGCCACTTGAGCCACAGTGCCATTTCCGGCTTTTTTCTTTTTGCTTATGTGGTGCTGAGGAATCAAACCCAGGGCCTCATGCATGCAAGGCAAGTGCTGTACCACTGAGCCACCTTCCCAGTCCCTACAGTTTTATAAGTCATTCATTCATCAATCATACATAGGTATTAACCACATCTTAAGCACTATCCAAAAGCAGCAGAATATTATTGCTCCATTTCTGCCCAGGTTAGTTGTAAAAAGAGTAACTCTTAATATACCGCCATGACTATATGCAGAGAAACACAAAGGCACCTCTCCAATAAAGTCTAGTTTATTGCAGGGTGAGGGAAAGGGTCAAGTCCATGACAGCAGGAAAGAACATAAGATAAGGGGATAGGAGAGGAGCTATAGATAAAATCTCAAGTATAATGGCATGCTGACTTGAGAGAGCAGGCAAACATCAGAACCAGAAGAGCAAACGTCCAAAGAGATAAGGATAAAAATGTGAGCAAGGTAAAGATAATAGAATGATCTATACTCTACACCAGGGATTCTGATTTATTTTACATGAACCCTTAGGGTTTTATGTGTATCAAGACATACAAAAAAAGATTTTCTCTGGAAAAAATGTCTTATGTTCAACTGGGTCATCTAGATGACCATTTTTTCCTTGGTTATCACAACATTTCAGTTCACACATTTGTAATTAGTAGTACACTACTCATTCATGCAGAATAATGAAAAAGGAAATAGGGACTAATGTATGTAACTGATGTCAAGGTCAAATGAAGGTCAAATAAGTCATGACAGTGAATTAAACGTCTTGCAAAGATTTTAAAATAGAAAGGGACAATGCATAATCTCTTAATATTAAGGCAACTTGGATAGATCTTTCTTTAATGGAAACTGCACGTTGGAGGACAGGACAGACTTATTTTTAGGATTTTTTTAGATCCAGTAATATAATCTCACTGGTCACAATAAGTATTCATTTGAATTTTTTGGTTTTATAGTTTTGCTTTATTTTACCTACAAATGTTTTGCATAAAAGATTCAAGATAAGGTATTTTTACCTAGGTTTATATTTGAATATATTTAACATACTAAAAATATTATAAGACAAAAATGGAGGGAGGATCTGTGAATGGATTCTGGTTTATAAGATTCTGCCTGGGTGAGTGGGAATCTCTTAAAGACTGTAACACAAAAGTATAGCTTTGTGTTTCCAGAAAAATCACTCTGGAAGAAATATGTGGGGATGGAATTGGGAAGAAAAAAACAAAAACAAAGTAAAAGGGATATAGATAATATAGTCAGGATAAGTTATAAAACAGAAATTTAAGAAATAGATAAAAGAGTTAAACTAACAAAGATTTGGCTGTGTGGGTAGAGTCTAGAATAATAATTCTTTGGGTGGCTTGGTGGTGAGATAAAGACTACAGGAAGACAAGGAGCAAAGAGGAAAGAGAAGAGAGATGATGAATTCAATTCAGCAATGATTTGAATTTCATTTCATCCAAAGAAAATCCAGTTATTTTTTTCCCCGAGTTCCAGTTTTCTCAGTGACAGCTGCATCCATGAATTACCAAATTAACTATTGTAGCACTCTCTAAAAATACATAAAGCACTCCACAGTATGCTGTAAACAAGTCATACAAAAAAAAAAATCAGCAAAAGCCAGGCTCTGAAGGAAAGGCAGAAGGTTAAAAGGATTTTTTTTTTAACAACACTGAAAATGTGGCCCAGCACCTTCATCCAGTACTGCACTTTTTAAGCTGCCAATCAGATGCAGTCATTTTCCTTGAGCACCTAGAAACAAGAGGTTCCCTGCCAAGTCCTCGTGACAAACACACAGACACCTTGACAGACTCACAGCAAAGCAATGGGGACCTAAGGGTCATGGAAATGTAGTGTATTGGGAATATTGGGGATTTTGAACACATAGGCGGGGCTAGTTAACTATGATGTCTTTCACTTAAAGAAACTAGGAATTACTTCAGGCAGACTAACAAAAATGTAAGCATTTTCTATTTTATTTCCTACAAGGAAGAGATAAAGAAGACGAGGAAGGAAACGCAGCAATCCTTGCAAAACCAGCCAGCGTTCCCTCGAGCCACACTGGGGTGGGTCCCTGGGGAAAAGTCAGTTTCTAGTTTGGAGGGAAATGCAGCGTCTTCCGCGCACAGCAGCGCCGTGCTTCAACACCCCAAGGTCTCAACAGTCAACCTCGTCCCCAGCGTCCAGCGTCGGGCTGAACTGAAAAGTCGCGGGGCGTACCTTTGCAGGGTCACGCTCGACACCGCACCCCTTTGGTTACTGGGCCTCCGGGTTCCAGCCTGGGTTTACAGGCGTCGGGGTACCAGGGCGCTAAGGGAGGGGCACCAGAGGGGACGGCACACCGGGAAAACGGGCCACGAGGCGGCAGCAAAGCATCCGAAGTCTCCCAGGGCACCGCGCGCACTCCCGGAAGACGCCCTGACTCCGCCCCCCCGGCCTCGGCCACTGGCCCACGGAGCAACTTTGCTTCTCGTGCTTGAGGTGGGAAACGCGCTGTGCAATAGGAGCACCCTGCTCACTGCCTGATGGGAAATGTAGTTCTGGAAACGAAGCCCGGCAGCGCGGGAACTACATTTCCCGGTGAGCTTGAAGCTACAGCACGCCCGGAGGGTCAAGGGGAGTGGCCTCACAGCCACCAGCTGTTGAGAGTGGCTGTGACTCTTCGGGTCTTTCCCTTTTATCTGCGCTGCGGCGGTGCCACTTTGCCTTCCCTCCCGAGGCCTCCGGGTGCCGGGTGTCTGGCTCCAGCGTCCGTTTTTCCTTGAGGTTGGAAGATGGCAGCTGTAGGGCCACGTCGAAGTGAAGGGGCTCCGGGACCCCCGCGCCCGGCCTGCGTCCCCAAGGGCCCGACCCGGAAGCCCAACGTGTGCCTCCGGCTGAGTCGCCGGGCGCTCGGCTTCTTCGCGCGCGACGCGGGTGTCGGGCAGAGGACGAACCTGGGCATCCTGCGGGAGCTCGTGTGCCAGGTGACCACGCGCAGGCCACCGGGCGACTGTCGGCCGAGCAATCTGCTCCAGCAGGGAGTGTTTCTGAGCCCGGGCTCCGTCTTAGTCACCTGTGAGGGGAAGGGGGGGGGGCGGATAATACATGCAGTGCGTCTGGGATTAGTGTATAGGTGTTCCGAAGGGCTCCAGATGGTTTTAGTTTTGAGCTTTTTATGCTTTCCTGCAAACCATCGTTTTAAAGATTGGGCGTCCAAATAAACCAAGCCATGAGGACTGGACCAGGAAGAATGAAAACTAATGCTTCTAAATAATACACGTGAAATTACTTTGAAAATGCTAAGTTTTACTATTCAAATTAAAGTGAATGCACTTAAAGATTATGAGTTCATTCCTAAACCAAAATTCCTTGTCTTTCAGGAGAGTACTACATTTAAGAATGTTTGGACAACTCATTCCAAGACACCTATAGCCTATGAGAGGGGAAGAATATATTTTAACAATTATCGATGCTGTGTCAGCAGGTAATCTATAGCGACAATTTTTATGTAGAACTACATGCCCACTTAGTATTTAGTGAACTAGAGGGGGAAAAAAAAGACCAAAACGCGGAGCTAGGTGTTAGTGGCTTATGCATGTAAGGTCTATGTTAGGTTTTTTATTTTTTATTTATTTATTTTTTGGTCCGGTTATGGAGCCTGAACTCTGGGCCTGGGTGCTGTCCCTCAGCTCTTCAACTCAAGGCTAGCGCTCTACCACTTGAGCCACAGTGCCACTTCTGGCTTTTTTCTTTTTGCTTATGTGGTGCTGAGGGATTGAACCCAGGGCCTCATGCATGCAAGGCAAGCGCTCTACCACTGAGCCACCTTCCCAGCCCCCATTTTGTTTATTCTTTTAACAGCTGAGATAATTCCACTCTACTTTGGTTTTTTTGTTTTTTGTCAGTCATGGGGCCTGAACTCTGTGCCTGGGCACTGCCCCTCACTTTTCAGCTCAAGGCTAGTGCTCTACCACTTTGAGCAACAGTGCTACTTCCAGCTTTTTCTGCTTATGTGGTGCTGAGGAATCGAACACAGGACCTCATGAATGCAAGGCAAGCACTCTCCCACTAAGCCACCTTCCCAGCCCTACACTCTACTTTTTTGTTGAATTATCTCTGAAGAGAAATTCTATGTAATTTTTTTTTTGTCAATCCTGGGGCTTTGGTCTCAGGGCCTGGGCACTGTCCTTGAGCTTCTTTTGCTCAAGGCTATCACTCTACCACTTGAGCCACAGCACCACTTCCAGATTTTCCTGTTTATGTGGTGCTGAAGAATTGAACCCAGGGCTTCATGTATGCTAGGCAAGCACTCTACCACAAAGTCACATTCCTAGCCCCTATGTAATTCTTACACTTCTCTATAGTATAAGTACATTTTGCTCTCTGTCGACTACCTTGAAGATTTTGTTTTTATATATGATCACTTAATATATATTGTTTAGTGTTTTCTAGGCTTCCTTGATTCCATGAACTATGGCTTAATGTCTATTATTTTTGAAAAATTTGTCCCATTATTGTTTCAATTACTTTTGGTTTTGTTTGTGTGGTATTCTCATGTATATAGTCTTTCATCTAAAGCCAGACCTGACCCCTGCTTAGCTTCCAAGATCAGAAGAGATGAAGTATATTCAAGGATTGTGACCATATCTGCATTACACCTTTTCTAATGTTCCATTTTTCTTGGATATTGTTTTGTTATTTTCTTTCCTTTTTTATTCCCTCCCTAGTTTAGGTGTTTCTGTTGATCAGTCTTCAAGCTTGCTTATTCTTCAGCTACATCCAATCTGCTGATGAACCCATCAGAGACATTTCTTAGCAGTATTTTTGATTTTCAGCATTTGTTTTTAGTTTTGGGGGTATATTTTCTTCTTTCCACTTAATTTGCTTGTCTCTGCTTGTTATTGCCTACTTTTTCCATTAGAGTTCTCAACAGATGAATCATAGTTATTCATAGTTCCTGATCTGATCATTATAAAATGTCATATCTAAGTTTGATTCTAATATTTGCTTTTTCTCCTCAAACTCTGTTTTGCCTTTTAGTGTACCTTGTAATTATTACTATTTTTACAAAACTTCTATAATGTCTAAATTAACAAATGACAAGAATTCATGCATGGGTTCTGAATTCAGTCTGTTGTGACCTATAGAAAATTCCATCATATTGATGACGGAGAAAGAAAATGACAAATTAATGTGCTATTTTCATGCAATTTGGTTTCAGAGGTCCCCATAAATGGGTCTCAGTAACTTCCGGAAGTACCTAAATGACAATGTAAGAACTACTGAACAAAAATTTAACATTTATTAGCAAAATTGTGCATATAATGTCTTCTAAAGACATTCATTAGTGTAATTTTGTTGTGGTAGTGATGAAAATTATCTGATATTGAGTAAAAAGAATTGAGGTAAATAGGCCTTTAGATGAATTTTTATGTTTATTTAGGTTGAAGTTAATCTGTTGGTGTTTGCTGTAGCTAATGGATCTTTAGGTGAAATTTTATGTTTATTTAGGTAGAAGTTAAGCTGTTGGTGTTTGCTGTAACTAAAGATATCAGTGGTTAAAAGTTTTTTAGTGCCATTGGTTTTTTTTCTCATTGTTACTTGTTTTTGTGTAATAGTTCCTTCAAAACCATGATTCTCTGGGTCTACCTTTCTCTTTAGTTTAGGGGTAGCAATTCGCCTTGTGACTTCAGGTCTCTGATGGATCAGAGAAGAATTACAGGGTTCCAAAATTTTTAAGCCATATTAGAGATAATTTCCAAATTGGAAAAAATAGCTTTGGAAATTTAACATGATTCTAGAAGGCTATCTTTTACTTCTCTCTAAAGTAAAACCTAACACTTAAAGTTGAAGGAGCACTAACTAGCCCTTAGACCTTCTCAGCTGGTCTCTCAGGGTAAAACTTCCACGTTATGAAAAGGAATAATACAGTCAGGGGCCTAGTTTTCTCAGTCATGCTTCACGTAACATAGAGCCTCCATTTTATGAATGGGGCCTAGATAAGAAAAGGGAGCCCCACCTCTTGACTACAGTAATCCAGGACTCAGTCCCAGGAAACAAATGGCATAGGGCTGCATGAAAAGTACCCCTCCTAAGGAGATAGCCCTTTGAGTGTAAGTAGAGGGGAAAGGGAGTCCTGAGCTCTTGGCTGCAACAGTTTGGAGTTGACTTACCATCTTACAGAGCTGGAAGAGTAAAAGAAGGGAGCTTGTTCTGGTTCAAACACCACAGACTCCCACAGTTCATACAGAGCTCTTGAATAAATATGTGTCCCCAGAACCATTTCGAGAGACTAAGTGGTCATCTTTTTATTATTTTTATCAGTTTAACTAAAACTAATTTGAATTCCTTACAAACCCCTTTACATGTCATGCTTGAAGTGGAAATCTGGACATTTTTGGATATGAATATAATTGTCTTCACACCTACCAAAAATAACAACTCATGCCACTTAATTCCCAGTTCCTAACTTCCCTAAGTTGGATATACTTGCCTTAATTAAAAGAAAGTTAAATCAGGAAATGACTGATTTATGTATCAATGGTATATAATATAGTGGTTTTGTTTTCCTCAAGGCTAGCATTCTACCTCTTGAGTCACATCTTTACTTTGGGCTTTCTTTAGTGGTTAATTGGAGATAAGTGTCAGAGATAAGCATCTCATGAACTTTGCTGCCTGCACTGACTTTGAACCTTGATCCTTGTATCTCAGCCTGCTGAGTGTCTAGGATTATATGCATGAGCCACTGGGACCCAACTATAATATAGTTCTTTTAACAGACCATTCATAGGTATTTTACCCACAGTTTACAATCATATATAATGAATGATGTTACTTTGATTCTTGTGAAATTCTGTTTGATTTTAGCCTTCGAATAGAGAATATCAAAGGTGAACCAAAAGTTGTCCTGAAAATTGTTTAAGAGTAGTTACATTATAAAGTTCATCCTTTAAAAACCAAGTGAAAAGAGATAGCTGGGCACTGATGGCTTACACCTGCAATCTTAGCTACTCAGGAGACTAAGATCTGGAGAATTGCAGTCCAAAGCCAGACATGGCAAAAAAAAAACCCTGCAAGATTGTCTAAAATAACCAGCAAAAAACTGTGCTGGAGGAGTGGATCAAGTGGTAGAGTACCAACTGAGCAGACAAGCTTGAGCAAGCATGAGGCTCCAAGTTCAAACAGATAATGGAAAAAAATCTATGATCAAGTATCAGTAATAATCAGAAAAGTACTAGCTGGATATGGTAACACTGCTATAGTCCCACACTGATGCTGAGACAGGAAAAACATGCAAATACAGGAGGTTGAAACCAGCCTATACAACATAGGAAGACCTAGTCTCAAAAGTAAAAAAGTCAAAGTAAGGGCTGGGAATGTTGTAGAGTACTTGCCTAGCATGCATGAAGTGCTGGGTTTGATTTCCTCAAGTACCACATAAACAAAAAGCGGGAAGTGGTGCTGAGGCAAGTGGTAGAGCTAGCTTTGAGCATAGAGAAGCTCAAGGACAGAGTCCAGGCCCTGAGTTCAAGCTCCAGAACTAACAAAAAAAGTAAAAAGATGTTTTCCCATCAAATGTCGATAGAAGTATAAACTTATTCAGCTCCGCCTATAGGTAATTTAGGAGTAAAATTAATTTACAGATGATTTCCTGTTTTATCTACTAAAATCAGTGGACTTATATATGGATTTTCATTTTAAATATCAGAACAGAGCTACTAGCAGTAAATGTTCAGGAGAAGAGAATTCATTAAGATTAAATTTTAGGAAACTGCAGGTAGCATGTATATAAAGAAAATCTAAAAGGAAGTAAATCAATACATGAACAATTACTTTGGATAGTTTTATGGAATATTATGTTTTTCAGATTTGTTTTCTGTGTATGTGTACTTGGAATTCTGTGATTAGAAAGATTGTGTTAAGAAAAGCAAGTAAAAAAAAAAGCAAGTAAATTCTAATTTGATATTCTATGAAGTGTCTCACATTTGAAACACATCAAATCTGAGCAAATATTGCCTCTGTTATTAATCATCATTTATTTTTCTTTTTTCCAGTGTTGCAACAGAGCCAAGAAAACTTTATGAAATGCCAAAATGTCCCAAATCAGAAAAGATAGAGGATGCTCTATTATGGGAATGCCCAGTGGTGAGATTTGTCTTTAGAACATTTGTTTCTAAAGTATTTTTAGCTTAGAACTAACTGGTTGTTGTTAATTTTAAAGGATTAAGATTTAAAGATCATCACAATCCCTTAGTCTTTAGAGCATCCAAGAGAATGTATCTTTTAATTATTTCTTCATCATGAATAATTATTAACTTTAAAAATTACCATGTTATGAATCTGTTTTTAAAATTAGATATATTTGAAATCTTAAAAGCTAGATAAGATTAGAGCTGATTAAAAGTTTAACAGAATAAGCTACTTTATATCATTCTTATTATATGAGATCATTTCACTTACTATACTGAACAATTAGTTTGAGGAACAGTTACGTTACATATCCTTGAAAGTGTATTTTACGCATTTTCTCGATGAATCTTGTCAGGAAAATAAGATGGAAAAAACAAATGGGATAAACTGATCCGATCAGCACTACTCCATGTATATTTTTCATGTGGTGTTACCTGTGCCAAAGATATTGGGAGGAATTGGGCTATGGAAAAAGAAGTTTGCAACATTCTGAGTTCAGAAGGTTTAAATATATGTGTGTGTGCGTGTGTGTGTGTGTGTGTGTGTGTGTATTAATATATATAGTATAGCTTCAATTATATATCAAGTATATAATATATGCACATTTTATATATGTATATGGTGACATAATTGATATATAATATAGCACAGAGAAGCTATATATTATATATAATACAATATAATTATATATATTAAATATACATATATAAATATATATAATTATATCTATTTCTTAGACTACAGTGCTACTTGTAATGCTACAGAAGTACATGATGATTGTCAAACATTTCCCCACTTTTCATACTAGACTTCCTTTTCTGAAGAATATTTCTATGGCATCGATTCTATGAAATCCATTAAAAAAAATACTACAACAAGCCAGGCGCCTAATTCTAGCTACTCAGAAGGCTGAGATCGGGGCTGGGAAGTTGGCTCAGTGGTAGAGTGCTTGCCTCGCATGCATGAGGTCCTGGGTTCGATTCCTCAGTACCACATAAGCAGAAAAAAGCCAGAAGTGGCGCTGTGGCTCAAGTGATAGGGAGCTAGCCTTGAGCTGAAAAGCTGAGGGACAGCGCCCAGACCCAGAGTTCAGCCCATGAACAACAACAACAAAAAAAAGAGATCTAAGGATCGAGGTTCAAAACCAGCCTGAGCAGAATAATCCCCATGAGACTCTTCTCTCCAATTATGTGGAAGTGGCTCTGTGGCTCAAGTGGTAGAGTGCTAGCCTTGAGCACAAAACTCAGGGACAGGGCAGGGAAGGTGGCTCAGTGGTAGAGTGCTTACCTTACATGCATAAGGCCCTGGGTTTGATTCCTCAGTACCACATAAGCAGAAAAAGCCAGAAGTAGAGCTGTGGCTCAACTGGTAGAGTGCTAGCCTTGAGCTGAAGAGCTGAGGGACAGTGCCCAGGCCCGGAGTTCTGGCTCCATGACTGGCAAAAAAAAAAAAAAAAAATTCAGGGACAGTGCCCAGGCCCACAACAGACCAAAAAATAAACACACAAAAAAACAAAAAACTACAACAAACTAATCATGTCTTTGAATCTCATTGGTTATTCTTCAGGAAAAATAGAAATCCTAATATGTGACAAAAGTTGTATTTAAAGAATAAAGGTAATAATTCTAAATTTATTTTTCAATCTTTAATTTTTTTACCAAATATTATGGCTCATGCCAAATATTATGGCTCAGCACTGGAGGCTGAGGCAGGAGGATCATGAATTCTAACTTGTAAATCATCCGGGAAAAAAAGGCAAGTGAGGCAGTTGCCTTACACCTATAATCCCATCTACTCAGGAGACAGAGCAGGAGGTTCAAGGCCAGCCTGGGCAAAAAATAATCAAGACTACCATCTCAACAAGAAAGGTGAATGTGGTGGCATGCGCCTGTCTTCTATGCTATGAGGGAGACGTAAGTTAGCGAACCACAGTTCATGTCAGGCTGCACAGATACTACCTGAAAAGGGGCTTGGTGATGTGGCCATACTTAAGTACCTGCTTAGCAAGAGTAAAAAACTGAGTTCAAATTTCAGTACTGCCATTTTTTTTTCTGGCTGTAGTTTTTATATAAAATTATTTTGAGGTTACTGCCATGGTTCAAGTAGTAGAATTCTAGTCTTGAGCAAAATAGTTCAGGCACAGTGCTCAAGCCCTGAGTTCAAGCCCAGAACTAGCACCAAAAAAAATTGTTTAATCCATTTTCATTCTAGTTGGGGTGAGAGATGATTTCTTAATTGGGAAAGTTTTTAGTATACCAATAAAAAACAAAAATTTAGAGCAGCCCTTCACAAAGATTTCTAGTAATATAATTTGTATAACATTTAAATATTTTGTTCTCATTCATAGTGAAGCAAGGTTTTTCTCCCTTAAGAACTAAAAGTAGTGTTTTATTGTTAACATATTAACATGAAATGACTTTTAAATTAATACTCTGCTATTTGGAGATGTAAAATATAACGTTTGATTTAGGAAAATAGTGCAACCTATTATATATACTGCTTTAATTTTTTTTTACCTAGGTATAAATAATACAATTTTTGGAAAAACTTTAAAATTTCAGTGAAACATTCACTGAAATTGTCTGTAAATTGAATGTAAGGCTTTCCATAATTAGTAAGTTAACAAACAGGAGCTAAGAGTAAACAAATGTAGCAGTGGGACTCACTGAACTCACTGTTGAAAATGAACTATGTAGATAAGGATGGGAAAGAAAAATTGGGAGAGAGTAAGGAAAGGGGTGACATTGTCCAAAAAGAAATGTACTCTTTACCTGACTTAGTGTAACTAACCCTTCTGTATATCATCTTTATAATAACAACTTTCTAAAAAATTTTTTAAAAAAACACCAGGATGGGAGAGGTGCTGCTGAGCACTAGTGGGAGCCCGAGGCAGGAAGATTGTGATGTGAGACCAGCCTGGACAAAAATACAATATCCTATCCAAAGAACTAAAGCAAAAAATGGCTGGGGTATGCCGCAAGTGGTAGAGTACTTGTCCAGCAAAAGGGAGGCTCCAAGTTTAAACCCCAGTACTGCCTTTAACATTTGAAAGGAAAGACATCCCTAGGAACATACATAAAGTAATTGTGCCTTCTTTCTTTTCTATTCCTTTTCTTGCATAAACAAGTACTAAATTAATTTCAATTTCTTTGTTGTTAACTCTTACAGCTACCTTTTAATTCCATAATCCAAAGTCAAAACCTTGCTCTTCTTTTTCTTCTTATATTAGACCTCCACCTTGTGGTGGCATCTCAGTGATAGCAGTGCCCAAGCAGCTATTCTCTCCCTTTTATGGGTTATGTATTAATGGTATAGATCATTTCTCTTCTCCCTGATTCTGGATTCATCTTCTAATTTGAAGTTAGTGTAGATCACACTGAATATTGGAATAATTGGTATTTTGCCACATGGACTTCAGTCTAAAAGAAATTAAGTCCTACAATAAAAAAGGAGACAATCTACATGTTTGTTTTAGTATATGTCACTTATAATAGCTATGTTGTTATGCAGGACTTTTAAGAGCTATTGTTAATTGTTATCAGAGAAATAGCATTCTTAATACTGTTAACTGTTGGCTAACAGTTGTTGAATACTTAGAAAATAATGAGTAATTATGTTATTTCAGACACTGTATAAGAACTTTGTATGAATAAACTTATTGAATAAGTTAATGATGAAAATAATTACCCATAGTCTTTCCTTGTGTTGATTGTTTGTTTGTTTGTGCACTTAATATTTCTTTGTTTCACTTAGTTGACTATCTTTAAGTATTTAGGTATTTTTTTATATTGATCACTACAAATTGTCCATGGTGATGCAGTTTTATTTTTACATCTAATTTTTTAGGGAGAAGTACTTGCCAAGCCATCAGATTATAAGCCCTCTCTCATAGCCCTGACTGCACATAATTGGCTACTTCGTATATCAACAGCTACAGGGAAAATCCTGGAGGAAGTATACCTTGCTTCTTACTGCAAATTCAGGTATTAGCTGTGAATTTATTATTTAAATTTTTGTTGTAGAAGTTGGAAATGTATGTCCAGGAAATTTTAAGTTCCTCCTTCTTCCCCTCCTTTTCCAGTCTGGTATACAGACCTCAATTTTATAACTTACTTTTTCCTCCCTTTCTTTCCAACATTTGAAAATCTGAGGATAGAGATCTCTATAATTTGTCTTTGCATCCCTAATAAATAACTAACCTATGCATACTATTTGGCATATAAACTTCTTTTGTTGTTTTAAATTACCTGTGTTACCTTTTTCCAAAGTGTTTTCTTTGTAGGGTGCGTTTTATGGTAGATTTTCCTGGTTTAATTATTTGCCTAGCTAGGCGCCAGTGGCTCATGCCTGTAATCCTTGCTACTCAGGAGACTGAGATCAGGATCTCGGTTCAAAGCCAACCCAGGCAGGAAAGACCGTGAGACTCCTATCTCCAATAAACCACTAGAAAACCAGAAGTGGCACTGTAGCTAAGTGGTAGAGTGTTCCCCTTGAGCTGAAGAGCTGAGGGACAGCGCCCAGGCCCAGAGTTCAAGCTCCACAACTGACAAAAAATAAAAACTATTTGCCTAGTAAAACCCCAAAGTTTTGACTTTTATCTTAACTATTTTAACTATTAGTTTTATAAGTTAGATCTAAATTCTTTGAGTAAATATGTGTATGAAATTTGTGAAAGTAATACTACTTTTTCTATAATTCTCATTTTAAACTAGAAATGGTTATTTGTTTTCTTAGGTTTGAATATTCTTCCATCAAAGGCAGTTTTTATTCAAGACTATAAAGGTTAAAATTACATTTTAAATAGAGATCCATATAGAGATCTGAAGGGAATTTTGGTTTGGTTTGGGTTTTTTTTTTCTTATTATAAAGGTAATACACAGAGGGGTTACAGTTTCATAAGTCAGATAATGTTTTTGTTTTGGGGATTTTTGTTTTTGTGTGTGTGTTGGTGTGTGTGTGTGTTGGTCCTGGGGCTTGAACTTTGGCCCTGAGCTCTGTCCCTGAGCTTCTTTTGCTCAAGGCTAGCACTATACTACTTGAACCACAACTCCGCTTCTGGCTTTTGGGTAGCTAATTGAAGATGAGTCTCACAGACTTTCTTACCTGGGCTGGCTTCGAACCATGATCCTTACATCTGAGCTTCCTGAGTAGCTAGGATTACAGGCGTGAGTCACGAGAACATGACTCTATAATATTTTGATTTAAGCTTAAGTAAATTGACCCACATCATTAAGTTTGTCTTCATTTTTTTTGAAAGGTACTTGAGTTGGGATACTCCTCAAGAAGTCATTGCAGTCAAGTCAGCTCAGAACAAAAACTCAGCAGGGGCTCGACAGGTATACATTATTAAACATTCAATAAAACAAGAATTTGCTTCCTTAGAAATTTGTCTATACATTAGTAATAAAAGAATTAATGAACTGGCACCAGTGGCTCACGCCTGCAATCCTAGCTACTCAGGAGACTGAGATCTAAGGATCACTGTCCAAAGCCAGTCCTGGCAGGAAAGTCCGTAAGACTCTTGTCTCCAATTAACCACCAGAAAACTGGAAGTGGCACTGTGGCTCAAGTGGTAGAGCACTTGCCTTGTGCTAAAGAGCTGAGGGACAGTGCCCAGGCCCAGAATTCAGGCCCCACAACGGACAAAAAAAAAAAAAAAAAGAATTAATGATCTCTCTGATTTCTATAACATGCTATTAAAGTTTGAAAGTAATTTTTTTTCTGAAACATGCTATTAAAACGGGTGCTTTTCTGCCCCCCCCTCTTTCCCCACACCCAGAATCTACTAGACTTTATAAACTCTAGAAATGTATACTGTTTCTGGTTTACAAAGATGTACTTAGAAATCACTTCTTGAGTACTTTTTATAAAAGAGATACAGCTTTAGCTTTTACAAATTTTCTGCTCATATTCTAGACATGTAGAGAATAATCAAAATAATTCTTTTCTATTTCTTTCTGACCAAATGTATGTTCTAGTTCTTTCTCTTTTTTTTTTTTCTTTTTTTTTTGGGTCCAGTCGTGAGGCCTGAACTCTGGGCCTGGGCTCTGTCCCTCAGCTCTTCAGCTCAAGGCTGGCGCTCTACCACTTGAGCCACAGTGCCACTTCTGGCTTTT
>NW_012267221.1:21746031-21764814 GCF_000151885.1 Dipodomys ordii
ACAAAGGAGGAGGCAACAATGCTTGATAAGAAATGTACTCATTATCTTGCCCATGTAATTGTAACCCCTCTGTATGGTATTTTCACAATAAAATAAAAAGATAGAATATTAATTTACAGTAAAGTTAGTATTAGTTAAGTAGGAGTGTACTCTAAAATAATAGTAAGAGAATACTATGCTACGTATATAAAGAAATCACATAATGTATCTACACGTGACCAAGTATTATGTACTATGCAACTTTTAATAACTTTGATAATACAAGATTGTGTTAATACCAGCCTCTCACAACTACAAATATGTGAGTAGGTGATAGGAATTTTTCAAACCCACTGTACCTTTTGGAACTATCATTGTGTGTGTGCTCTGCTGTTGACTGGAACTTCATCATGTGGTAGCCCATATCTTTGTAAATAATGGACTTTGTGTTAAAAAAAATTAATTCTTGAAGAACAGTACTTATATCTGATTCCATACATCCATGAAAAATTTTCATTTACTTCATCTGATAAGGTTAACAAAAGTCTTTTCTTTTTGAATTATAGATTATTGTCACAATGTACAGCCAAGAACTAGTAGCACTTGATCGGGACATATAAACTATACCTTTCTGTTGAGTTTTAGGAACATAGAACGAGTCTGATTTATGCCTTGAAGATCTTAGCTTAACCAAACTATACCCCTTTGAAAGAGACTCTTTTGGGCTTTAAATATTACAATCTATTTTTTATTGATTTGTTGTCTAGCTTTTACTTACAACAACTTTGATTGATTGTCTTGGTGCCCCCACCTTAGAGTTCTAATAAAGCAGAATTTGACTATAATGGGAATTTAAGAAATTCCTTCAAAATCTCTGCTGGGGAAGTACAATTGAATGTTTTACATTCACAGTGGAAATAAATTGAGTAGTAATTGTTCTTTAAAGTAAAGGAGCTCTCCTCTTCCAGCAGAGAAATCGCAAGCTTTTATTGTTAACATTTTTTTTATTTCATGCAAACATACCAGCATAACTAATTTCAGTGATGTCACCACTATATCTCCATGTTTATTGGTTAGGCTTTTTTGTTAGAGCTTCAATTTCCAATATAAGTATACAATGTTTTGATACTAAGAAATATTCATTGTTCTCTTTATTTAGGTAGATTTTAGTGTTTTTTTGAATGTATATATCTGAAGAGTTGGAGGTTTAGTGGTCTTTTCTGCCACTAAAATGTTTGCCTTATTGAAGTAACTTCTCGATCTGACAAATAGATGGATGTTTTTATCTCATCAAAAGAGTGTTTGTGATGGGTGCCAGTGGTTCACACCTGTAATCCTAGTTTCAGAAAATAATCATAATTTGAAGCTAGCAGAACAGACAAAACAGATAATCCAGGAGATTCTTTTTTTTTTTTTTGGTCAGTCGTGGGGCTTGAACTCGGCTTGGGCTCTGTTCCTCAGTTTTCAGCTCAAGGCTAGCCCTCTCACTTCTTGAGCCACAGTGCCACTTCCGGTTTTCTGGTGTTTTATTGGAGATATGAGTCTCAGGGACTTTCCTGTCCTAGCTAGCTTTGAACAGCCATTCTTAGCTAGCTTTGAACAGCCATTCTTAGATCTCAGCCTCCTGAGTAGCTAGGATTACAGGCGTGAGCCGCCAGTGTACAACAGGAGATTATTTCCAGTTATCTCGAATAAAGCCACTTGGACTCAAGTGATAGATTACCAGCTGTGAGCAAAAAAAGCTTTCAGGCTCAAGGCTCATGCCCTAGTAACAGCATAAGGAGGGAGGGGGTCGGAAGAGAGGAAAATGAGAAATAAGAGTGTTTCTGAAGTACTCTGGAGAGCTACCTATAATTTTTGTCTTTCTTTCTAGGCAGGCATTCAGCCGTCAGTTTTGTTGTACCTTGCTGTGTTCCATGTTCTACCATTTTCACTTATCGGAATTCTTGAGATAAACAAGAGGGTAAGAAATTATTTGTTATACAATTGAAATATTAATTTTATTGACAAGATGTAATGTCATCATTTAATTACTTATTAGATACTTTGATTTTTTATTTCATAACAGAAAACACAAAAACATTTGACTTTGGAAGAGAGATTATTCCTTTCTCTTCATGCCTCTCAGGTGGATAGTATTGAAAACTCATGGGCATTAACAGACTATTTTACAAAATTAGGAAGTACCCAAGGTATTTTTTTCAAGGAGAATATTTCCAAAGCTTGTTAAAAATGGTCATTAAGCTGTAGCAAAATTGCTTATTTTAATTGCCAGATATAAATCTGAAACTTGTTTTATGGTATGTAAACAAGCAATGTAATTAAATATGTAAATTTCCTAACTTATTTAGTTTTGGTTTTATTGTTGCTGTTTTTCATGACTTATAGAGTAGTTAGATGGAAGGCATGAAGAGAAAAAATTCAATTTAGAGGAATCCACTTTTTTATCTTTACTTTTACAGTTTTAAAAATTGTTTTTCTGTATTATTAGTTACTTATTGAGCTTTGCTGCTAGTCTTTAAGCATCTGAAGTCTGTAAGCATCTGAAGCTGAATGTATTCAAACATTTTTATATTACCTAAGCCAAATACATTAACTATATAAACTAAATAATACTGTTACCATTTATTGATTATTTTGTGCCAGGCATTTTTGAGTGTGTGTATATATGTGTGAGTGTGTATATGTGTTCTCTTAAGAAAGTAAGCTGCTAATTTTTGAAGGTCATAACTGAAGGAATTAGAATTCTTTTTTTTGGGGGGGGAGGAGGGGTCCGGTCATGGGGCCTGAACTCTGGGCCTAGGCACAGTCCCTCAGCTCTTCAGCTCAAGGCTAGCGCTCTACCACTTGAGCCACAGCGCCACTTCTGGCTTTTTTCTTTTTGCTTATATGGTGCTGAGGAATTGAACCCAGAGCCTCATGCATGCAAGGCAAGTGCGCTACCACTGAGCCACCTTCCCAGCCCCGGAACTAAAATTCTTGAGGTCAGTACTATACCACTTGAACCACACCCCAGCTCTGAAAGAGCTAGAATTTGAACCCAGATGATACTAGAAGTTTAAGCCAAATTTTGAAAGAAGAGTTGGTTTAGTATAACCTTTATTATTTTGGAATATGTTTGAGTTACACAAGTACTCTTTTTTTTAATGTATGGCATTAGGATTGGTAAATTAAAAAGTCATGAACTACTCAATTCAAAGCAAACTATAATTATCATTCTAAGATAATGACAAAAAGCACTAATAATTTATTTGTTCTCTTTATGCTTGTCGAGTAATTGCATGTGTATATTACATTCTCCAACAGGAATGAACACTTAAAAATCATAATTTGTTCCTCTTTATTTTTGTATATCCCCAGCAGTCATTTGAAGGATTTAGTTTCCATTATGATTACTTGGGATTAAAGCACATCTCTCATTACTATGTGCATTAAGACTACCCAAGGTCCTGGCTCCTGAGTAGTCTTATGTACTTATGCTATTTATGAGATGGTAAATCTTCACTAAGTAATCTTCCTTGAATAGATATAGAGACAAGTTTTCATTTCCTATAGTTGTTATTTTATTGCTATGAATATTCACATATATTGCCTTTCATTAAATATTAAAGTTGGCACAGAATTGTGTTTTTTATCAGAAAGTCATGAAAATACTCAATGCATAAAACAGAAACTGTAGTAAACTATCAGCCAAAGCCTTACTGCAGGTCTATGAAGGTGATTTTTTAAAGATGAACTCTAGTGAACTTTTCTTCACTGGCTGGCCTCAAACTGTGATCCTCCAGGCTCAGTCTTCTGAGTAGCTTGGATTACAAGTTTTTGGTCTTTTAACATATTTTATTTTTATATAGCTGAAAAATCAAACTGTTTCTTCTAATTACTTTGTGATATCCAGTTGTTTTTAATTTGCAAACAGCTAATTTTTTTTATGAAGAACATTTTAGTAAAAAGAGTAGGTGTCTGGTAGAATATGCATGGTAAATAAGTATTTATTTAGAGTTGCATTATCTAAGTGTATTCAGTGTCTCATGTGGAACAGAAGTTGTTATTAATAGATACTAAAAAAGCTGTGATGCAAATGAATGCTGTCACATCATTTTGTGTGCTATGTACTATGCTTCCATCAGGTTTCCAGTCTGAGAATCTTAACAGTTTACTGCTTACCTATAACTAATAACACCTTAGCCTCAAGGTGCTAAGTTATGATTAAGTTCTTATGCAAGGCAGCAAGGTGGTGGCAGTGACCTGAACTTAAAGTGAGAATATAAACCATTGTGAACACTCAGAGGATTGGCCTTCTGGTCTTTTCTTAGGTATATTTGCCTTTCCCCGCAGATTTTTGGGAATGTTACAGATGCTACTTTGTCTCATGGAATACTGATTGTGATGTACGGCTCAGGACTAGTCAGACTCTATAGCTTCCAGGCCATCACTGAACAGGTAAAAAAAATTTCACTCTGCCAAATTAAAATTAAAATGAGTCTTGAGCTGATTTTATTGTTAATGTGATGCTTTTAGAGTACAGCACCTATGTGATTTTCACCTGTATAAAAGTTGCTGAAGCTTGAAAGAAATAACTTTTAAAAAGGGGATGGGGAAGATAAACATAAAGGTCTGAATAGACATTGGCTTTGTCATATGTATGTAAATGTTGCTTATTTCTCTCCAGACAGCAAGTAAATAGGTGCTAAAGCCACCATTTTGTTTTGTTTTGTTTTTAGTTCATGCAACAGAAACTTGACTTAGGTTGTGCATGCAGATGGGGTGGGACTACTGGAACTGTAGGAGAGGCTCCTTTTGGCATTCCTTGTAATATTAAAATCACAGGTATGACTACTATATAGTATTTTTTCACCTTCAAAATAAATGGTTGTATAAGTAGTTATTAATTGTAAACTTCCAAATGTTTTTCTCTTTACTTATAACCTAATTTTTTTACTCTTGTACAGCATATTCTTTACTATTAAATAAGTGTCAACAAATTCTATCAATTATTCATTGAAGAAAAAATCAGGGTATGCTGAGCCTTGCTTGGCCAGAAACCTTTTGCAAACACGTCCCTTTCTGATTCTTGATTTTCTTTATCTGGAAAATATTGCATTTTACACAAGTGAAGTTATCTTAACTTTCTTGTAACATTTTATATTTATATTAATTGCCTTACTTATGTAACAGTAACCCCCCCTGCTCATCACCTGTTCAATAAAAATAAACATTTTATTACATTTAAGGAAAAGTATATTTTTATGAAATTATCCATCTCTAAGAATGGATGTTTTCCAAGAAAAAATCTTGCTACCATGCTATTTGAACATAGACAAAACCTAAATACAGGGGCTAGGAAGTTGGCTCAGTGGTAGTGTGTTTTCCTCACACATATAATGCCCTGGGTTCGATTCCTCAGCACCACATAAGCAGAAAAAAGCCGGAAGTGGCGCTGTGGCTTAAGTGGTAGGGCACTTGCCTTGAGCTGAAGAGCTAAGGAACAGCGCCCAGGCTCAGAGTTCAGCCCCCCTGACAGACAAAAAAAAAAAAATATATATATATATATATATATATATATATGGAACTCTTGGTATACTTATAGACTGACAAAGCAAAAAAAGGAGAACTATCCATGATCCTATATACTGACAGTGTATATCTATATCTATACATGTAGGTATAGATATCTATGTCTAACTTGCTTACCAAATCCTGCAACTTACTAAAAAAGAAATAAACATTTAGCAACTTACTAAAAGAGTAATCAGCCTTTAGTCAAATTCAGTAGTATATATTTATAAATAAATAAACCATGGCTGTCCAGAGTTTATCTCAAAAATCCAAGAACAGTTTAATGGAAATAGAAAATAGTAAATGACAGTTATAAATGAAGGAGAGAGTATAGCCAATTATCCATGAAACTCATTTTTAACTTTTTTGGTTTTGTTTTTGGTTTTTTTTGGGTCCAGTCGTGGGACCTGAACTCTGGGCCTGGGTGCTGTCCCTCAGCTCTTCAGCTCAAGGCTAGCACTCTACCCCTTCAGCCACAGCGCCATTTCTGGCTTTTTTCTTTTTGCTTATGTGGTGCTGAGGAATCGAACCCAGGGCCTCAGGCATACAAGGCAAGCGCTCTACCACTGAGCCAACTTCCCAGCCCCATTTTTAACTTTTTGAATGTCTTCAGAAACCTGAATTAGGCAATTTTATGAAAATTTAGCAATATATTCTAGCCCAAACAATACCATATATATTCACTACAAATGCACTAGTAGGAACCTATTAAAAATTTAAGCCAGGTACTGGTGGCTTATGCCTCTAATCAGGATCTGAGATCTAGAGGATCTCAGGACAGAAAAGTTTTTGAGAATTCATCTCTAAAAGCTAGGTGGAGGAATGACTCAAGTGGTAGAGGACTAGTAGAACAAGTAAACTGAACAAGCTCAAGGCCCTGAGTTCAAACCCTAGTTCTGGAAAGAAAAAAAATATTGATACAGGGACCAGTGGGTAACTGAAATGAGTTATTTTGAAAAGAATTTCTCAAAATTGTAGTGCTATTCTTATTGAAATATAGAGAAAGGATGAATAAAACAAAATGCAAAATGATAAATTTAAAAGACATGGAGATTGAAGGATTGTGCTATTACTTTTAGTCCCTGTTTGTAGTAAGGAGAATGGAAGTTAGGTGTGTTGTGAGAGAAATTAATCAAGGATTATTTACAGTATAGTTTTGAACTCTGTACATTTTTTAGGCCTTTGTAGTTTCCCTCCATGGTCATTTCCTTAGATCTACATATACACACATACTAAGAATCTACCATACTTTTGAGTTTCATCTCCTGTTATTTAAAAATGGTTGCAGTCTGGGCACCAGTGGTTCATACCTGTAATTCTAGCTACTCAGGAGGCTGCGATTAAAGAACACAGTACAAAGGAAAGCCCATGAGACACTTATCTCAAATTAACCACACAAAAAAAGCTGGAAGTGGATCTGTGACTCAAGTGGTAGAGTGCAAGCCTTGAGCAAAAAAGAAAAAGCTGGGGTTAACATCCTGTATATACAGGGAACTCAAGAAACTAATCCCTCCCAAACCTAACAAACCAATTACTAAATGGGCAAGGGAACTAAAGAGGGACTTCTCAAATGAAGAAATAAAAATGGCAAAGAAACACATGAGGAAATGTTCATCATCCCTGGTGGTGAAGGAAATGCAAATAAAGACAACCCTGAGATACCACCTTACCCCAGTCAGAATGTCCCACATCCACAAATCAGCCAACGACAAATGCTGGAGGGGATGTGGAGAAAGAGGAACCCTATTACACTGCTGGTGGGAATGTACACTTATACAACCACTTTGGAAAGCAGTCTGGAGGGTCCTTAGAAAGCTAAAGATTGGGGCTGGGAAGTTGGCTCAGTGGTAGAGTGCTTGCCTTGCATTCCTGAGGCCCTGGGTTCGATTCCTCAGCACCACATAAGCAAAAAGAAAAAAGCCAGAAGTGGTGCTGTGACTCAAGTGGTAGAGTGCTAGCCTTGAGCTGAAGAGCTGAGGGACAGCGCTCAGGCCCAGAGTTCAGGCCCCATGTCTGGACCAAAAAAAAAAAAAGAAAGCTAAAGATTGACCTCCCTTACGACCCAGTCATACCACTTCTAGGCATCTACCCTGAACAACAGGAACCAATATACAAGGACACGTGCACCTCCATGTTTATTGCAGCACTGTTCACAATAGCTAGGATATGGAAACAACCCAGATGCCCCACGACAGATGAATGGATCCAAAAATTGTGGTATCTATACACAATGGAATATTATGCAGCCATTAGAAATGACAAAATAATGGCATTTGCAGGGAAATGGATGGAGCTAGAAGGAATCATGTTGAGCGAGGTAAGCCAAGAGCGAAGAGACAAACGGTACATGGTCTCCCTGATAAGTGGATGCTAAATCCAAAATGTTAGGTGATACGACAAAACTAACAGGACTTAAGAAACAAAGAACTCCTGCTCATCTGGTTGAACCACTACTAAATATCCCCATGCTGCTGATCACATGTATGGTGTATAACATGTGAACACTTATATATTACAGACTGTGATAGACAATTTGCTCCAGGAAAGTTAGAATGAACTTGTGACTTAGAAATTATGTAATCACTTAATCACAATCAAAAAAAAAAAAAAAGAAATTCGGGGAAGGGAGGGAGGTGGTAGGGGGAAAACAATGGAGGGGCTAACAATGTTCAAGAAGAAGTGTACTTATTACCTCACTCATGTAACTGTAACCCTCTGTATAGTATCTTTACAATAAAAAAAGAAAAAGAAAAAGAAAAAGCTCAGGGAGAATGCCCTGTCTGAGTTTAATCAGGACTGAGTTTAACCAGGACTGGCGCACATACATATATATGTGTGTATGCGCGCACACACACAAACACACACACACAAAGTGCAAAACTACATTAAAAGCTTCATTTATATATTCACGCTAATATGTAAACTGTGTATTAAAAGCTTCATTTATATATTCATGCTAATATGTAAACTGTATTTGTGTTCATGCTTTTAAGCTTGTTCGGACTATCTCGAATAGCACACAAAAACCTAGTAAATCATAGTTACTGCCTAAGAGATACAGATGAAAAGAACTTAGTTTTCAATTAATAATAAAAAAGGAAAAAAATAACTTAGTTTTCATTAAATACAGTCATCCCTCCCAATATTGCAGTTCACTTAACTGCAGCTTCACTGTATCTCAGGTTTTGTTTTTTTTTTAAGAAACAGGTAAATAGTGATCCATTCCAGAGATACCCGGAATAGGTCAAAATCTGTGAAGTACCAATAAGTGAACCGCGATATAGCAAGGACCGACTGTATGCCACTGCTACTTCTCGGATTTTGACCTATCGCGGAGTCTCTGGAACAGAACTCCCACGATAGGTGAGGGATTACTGTAGCTCTGATACTTTTTTAATAGTGATTACACCACCTATTGCCAAAGAGTGCTTGTGCATGTATATTCTTAATGTGTCAAGAACTTGATGTACATGCCCTTTTACAGATGAGCTAAAATTTATTGCCTACATTCACATTTTGGTTATTTTTAATTATCTGTGATAATAGTATAAGAATAAATATTCTTATAATTGTTAGTGATCCTCTCCTAAATCACTTGTCATCATGGGTTGCTTTCAAAACAAGTATAATTCCTTTTGCCTTTAGTAGCTAGCATTTTTAAAAATTCTTTTTTGTTATTATGAAGGCGATGTACTGAGGGGTTACAGTTACTTAAGTCAGGTGAAGAATACATTTCTTTTTGTATTATGTTTCCCCTTCTCTCACTTTCTCCCAGTTTTTCCCTCACATCCACCCACAAATTGTGTAGTTCATTTTCTATATAGTGTCTAGTAAGTACCACTGCTGCATTTGTTCATACTTTGCCCCTCCACTAGTAGCTGGCATTTTTATAAAACTAAAAAAAAAAATAATTCATAAGCCAGGCACTAGTGGCTCAAGTCTATAATCCTAGCTACTCCGGAGGCTGAGAGCTGAGGATCGCAGTTCCAAGCTAGCCCAGGCAGGAAAAGTCCATAAGATTCTTACCTCCAATCAGCTAGCAAAAAGCAGGAAGTAGAGATGTGCCTCAAGTGGTAGAGCACCACTCTGGACCAAAAACTCTTAAGTAAGAGTTCAAGGTTCTGAATTCAAGCCCCAGTACTGACACAAAATTAAGATACAATAATTTAATTTATCAACTAAGGATAAACTATAATTTCTTTTAAAAGTAAATACTTAATTCTTTCCCTTTCATTAGTAATAATTAGGAGTTTGTTGGTCACTTTTAATGGTGACAACATAGTGGATTAGACTTAGTGGGTTTTTAAAATTTTTTGGTACCAGTCCTGAGTCTTGAACTAAGGTCTAAGCACTGTCCCTGAACACTGTTCAAGGCCCGCACTCTACCACAGCTCCACTTCTGGCTTTTTGGTGATTAATTGGAGATAAGTCTCATAGACTTTTATTTGCTCCAGCTGACTTTGAATTGAGATATTCAGATCTCAGCCTCCTGAGTTGCTGTGATTACAGGTTTGAACCACTGGCACCCAGCTCTTGGTGGATTATTTTTTCAGAACAATCTTGTTATACAGCCCAGATTGGCTTTGAACTGGTTATCCCTGTAGCTTCTGCCTTGGCCTTGCAACATATTTTTATATCTTAAGAGTTCTTTTTGTACAGTATTACATATTTATAATCATTGTTCTTGGTAAATGCTCAAGTTGTCCAGAATTTGACTAATAACAGCTGAATTTTAGCATACCTTAATAAGTTTGGAGAGCTTTCTTCTTTTGGGAGCAATAATGTGTCCCAGGCTTGCCTTTTACCTTTTTTGTCCTATATCCAACAAGACATCTACTAAGATATCTTAGTAGAAACATGAGTAGAGACTATCAGTTTCTTAGGGTTGTAACTGGGTAGCTTTAAACAACAGAAATGTGTTTTCTCACAGAAGTCATAAAGAAGTTTAAAATCAAGGTGTTGGTAAAACCCGTTTCTCTCTGAAAGCTCCAGGACAGAACTTTCCTTGGCTGGTAACTTCTAATGGTTACTTTAATGTTCTTAGGCCTGTGGCAGTATAACTCTAGTCCACCTCTTTTCATGTGGGCTTCTACCTCTGTCTTCGAATCTCTCCTTATCAGTCATTGAATTTGGAAGCTACCTTTATCCAGTATATCCATCTTGTTTTATTATATCTGCAAAGATTATATTTGCAAAATAAATTATACCTATTACCAAATAAAGTCACACACAAAGACTGCAGGTCAAGACTTCAACATTTCTTAACTCACAACTCTCTGTTGCATTCATTGCAATTGATATGCTTTTAATAGAACAGCTGGGAAACATGTTTATTTTCATATTTCTCTATATTTAAATTTTTTTGGGGCGGGTCCGTTCGTGGGGCCTGGGTGCTGTCCCTCAGCTCTTCAGCTCAAGGCTAGCGCTCTACCATTTGAGCCACAGTGCCACTTCCAGCTTTTTTCTTTTTGCTTATGTGGTGCTGAGGAATCGAAGCCAGGGCCTCAGGCATGCAAGGCAAGTGCTCTACCACTGAGCCACCTTCCCAGCCCCTATATTTAACTTTTATAACTTTGTATTGTCTATATTTATTTTTTGGTTTTGTATTTCTTTTCACTTACACTGAATGTCTTGATTCCAAATAAAACTTATAATACACATATATTTTATAGTCTTTAATTAAAATACCAGTATTTCTACTAAAAATGAAAACAAGGAGTGAAGGTTAAGATTTATCTGCAGTTCCTTTTTCTCCTTAGTACATACCTCAGACATGAGAGACAGGCAGATCATGGTTCCAGGCCAGCCTGAATAAAATGTTATGTTTAAAAACAAAAACAAGCCAGGTGTAGTGGTTCATACCTGTACTAATCCCAACTATGCAGAAGGCAGAGAGTTGTGGTCCAAGGCCAGCCCCAAACAAAAGCAAGCTCCTACTTGAAAAATAAACAAGCAAAAAAAGAACTGGGAATGGATCAAGGCTTGACTTTGAACATCAGTACCACACATGTGCATGCGCATGCTCCAGCGTGCGTGTGCACACACACTCACAAACACACACAAATCAAAAATAACCCCTAAGAAAACAGTAAATCTATACCAGTAATGTGTTTAAAGGTAACAAAAACTGATTTTTCTATATGGTTTTTTTTTACCAATTTGATATAATTGGGTTAAGTGTTGTTTCCATTTTCCTATTTGCTTTTTCTGTTTGGACTTTATTCTTGAAGTTAGGAAATTTGTAACCAATTGAAATGTCTAAACTACGAAAATATATGCTCAGAAATGTTGCTTTCTAGCCTTGCTCTTCCATCCGGTATTTACTTCCTTTTGCACTTTAACTTGCCCTTAAAAGTAAACTTTTGGGCTGGGAAGGTGGCTCAGTGGTAGAGTGCTTACCTTTCATGCATGAGGCCCTGGGTTTTATTCCTCAGCACCACGTAATTAGAAAAAGCCGGAAGTGGCACTGTAGCACAAGTGGTAGAGCACCAGGCTTGAGCTGAAAAGCTGAGGGACAGCGCCCAGACCCAGAGTTCAGGCCCCACTACTGACCAAAAAAAAACAATGAACTTTTGACCATATATGGTAGCTTACACCTATAGTCTCAACTACTCTGGAGGCAGCAATCAGGGGAATCACAATTTGAGACTGCCAGGGTTAAAAAGTTTGGGAAAACAAAATAAGCCAGGCATAATGGAGCAGACTGGGAAATAGAAGCAAGAGAATGTTGAGTTTGAGGCCAGTCTGGGCTACAGAGTGACAACCTGTCTTGGAGAAAAAAGAAAAAAAAAGTATTCTAATTAATAGTAATTGTTATTTTCCTTTTCTTGTCTCTCTTCATCTAGCAAATAGGCTGACAAGATTTGCTCTTTTTCACACTGTCCCCAGCATCATTGTAAAGTTCCTTTTTTTCAAACATCAGGATAGTCCAGACCCATCTGAAAATTTTCTCACCATGAAGCACAAAATTATGTATTTGAAAAAATGTAGGTCTTTCAAACCAAAATGACATTAATAATCAAAATTTGTGCTGTTGAAAGGATCAGTAGGGCTTATCTCTGCTTACATTTGTGTCATTTACAAGAACTACTAGAAAAGTATTTTTCTTTCTTTATTTCTTTGTGTATGTGTATGCCTGAGTATGAGACACTGGGGTTTAAACTTCAGGCCTTACTAAGACCTCACTCTTCCAAGGTCTCTACCACTTGGGCTATGCTACTAATCCTTATTGCTTTAGTTATTTTTTAGATGTGGCCTCACATTTTTGCCCTGGAGTAGAACTCAATGTACCTGCCTACATCTCCTGCACACTTGAGATTATACGGTGTTTTGCTGCACTCAAATCATTGATTGAGGTGGATTCCTGCTAACTCTTGCCCAAGCTGGCCTCAAAATGCAACCCTTCTGATCTCTACCTCCAAGTAGCTAGGATTACAGGTGTGAGCCACCAGGCTCAAAAGTATTTCTTTTCAAGTATGTGTTTGCATTGATTATTTTTGTTTTGAATTCCTATTTCCAATTCTCTAAAATATAGCAAGTTAAGTTTTAACCTTTTTTTCTATTAGAAATTTTTAAATTTTAAGGGTTGGGAAGATGGCTCAAGTGGTAGAGCGTTAGCCTTGAGCTGAAGAGCTGAGGGACAGCGTCCAGGCCCAGAGTTCAGGCCCCACAACCGGATCCAAAAAATAAATAAATTTAAAAATTTTAATTTTATTATTAAGTAGTTGTACAAAGAGATTGCAATTCCATAAGTCACTTATGAGTATAGTGCATCTTGATCATTGTCACCTCTTTCTAATTACATGAAGTAAATCAGCCTCAAAGAGATAAACAGCACATTTTTTTTATATGTGAAAGCTAGATCTGAAATACAAACATGAATGATAACAGTGTTCTATGTACCTAACACAAACTGACCAAAAGATCCAAAGATATAATTCCTCTGAACAACTAATGAACTATGTACCAAAATGAATACCAGGAAGTGGAAACATGTTTTGGGGGGAAGGCCAAGGGGAGATACATGAATGGAGGAAGGAAGGGTGAGCAAATGCAGTCATTTTATTCAATGTATATTATGTAAAAAATTTCAACCTTTTACCTCTGCACACTTGAGACCACATATATTCCCAACTGGCTAGAAAGTTGGCTTCTGCCCCAGTGTTTATTTCCTACTAGCTTTCTCTTTTCTTAGAATTTCCTTTCTGATTACATTTTATTTCTCTGAACCTAGTAAGTTTTCATTCATGATGCATGCAAAGAAAGGTTGCATTTGGCTAATGAATGATCTGAGACAAGAAAAGAGAGCTCATAAATTCCTTTTGCTCATCTCTATGTAGACATTCCACCACTGCTCTTTGAGGTCTCATCTTTGGAGAATGCATTTCAGATCGGAGGCCACCCTTGGCACTACATCATCACACCTAATAAGAAGAAACAGAAAGGTGTTTTCCACATATGTGCCCTCAAAGATAATACCTTGGTAAGTCATGAGTGATTATACATTTTAGTAATAAACTGAATTCTTGCTTCTTCTCCTTCTCCGGGAAAACACCAAATGGCAGATGACGCCGGTGCAGGGGGGGGGGGGCGGGCTTGGGAGGCCGTAAAAAAATAAATAAATAAAATAAAATAAACTGAATTCTTCAGACTGGAAACGTGCCATAGATGGTAGAGCACTTGCCAGCAATGGGAAGATCCTAAGTCTAAACTCCAGTACTACTAGAGGAAAAATATTATTTTTACTCTTCAGCCCCTCTAATAAATCTCTATGCCTGAGTTACATCTTAATCATTTGGTTTAATAATTTGTGAACAGTTTGAAATACAAAAGAGTACAGAGAGTAAACACTTAATGTGTGTGCCCCAGAATTTAAAAACATTAACTTTAAAAATTTTTAGCCAGGCATCAGCGACTCATGACTATAATCCTAGCTACTCTGGAGGTTGAGATCTGAATTGTGAAAGTCCAAAAGAGTCTTATCTTCAGTTAACCACCAAAAAGCCAGAAGTGGTGCTGTGGCTCATGTGGTAGTGCACTAGTCTTGAGCAAAAATGCTGGGAGAGTGTCCAGGCTCTGAGTTCAAGCCCCAGAACTGGCGCAAACACACACACACACACACACAGAGGCTCTGAGTTCAAGCCCCAGAACTGGCGCGCACACACAAACACAGAGGCTCTGAGTTCAAGCCCCAGAACTGGCGCAAACACACACACACACACACACAGAGGCTCTGAGTTCAAGCCCCAGAACTGGCGCAAACACACACACAGAGGCTCTGAGTTCAAGCCCCAGAACTGGCGCAAACACACACAACACACACACAGAGGCTCTGAGTTCAAGCCCCAGAACTGGCGCACACACACACACAGAGGCTCTGAGTTCAAGCCCCAGAACTGGCGCACACACACACACAGAGGCTCTGAGTTCAAGCCCCAGAACTGGCGCGCGCACACACACACACACACACACACAGGCACACACACACACACACAAGCACACACACACACACACACACACAGGCACACATACACACACTCCTTAATGTACCAAGAACTTTTTCTTAACCTTCCAGCAAAGGATATAACACAAAACATTTTTCAAGCTCCACTGAAAAACTTGTTAATGGCATATATTCAGGCTCCCTCTGAAATTGCTGTGGAATGTGTTGTTGATTCTGCCTCTGTGTTTTGTTGCTATTTGTCTATCAGAGCAGAGCGGCTGAAGAAACTCTGGATACCATAGTGTAGGCATTAAAGCACTTTGATTTTTAAAGTATTTTCATAAATTACAGCAGTATAGGAAGAAAATATCCATAGATAAACAATAGAAATTTCTACCTGTTGAATTAATTTTTCTTTCAAAATGTGATGTAGTCATTGATTTGCTTTGATAAACAATTATTGAAGGTCTACCATTTGCCAGCCATAGCTGGTGATACATTTTCTTCTCAAATTGTTTATACTCTCCAAAGGTAGCAAACATGTAGGTAAATAAGACATGATATATGAAAAACAGCAATTGAAATAAGTATAAAGGAGTGAGTCTGCAGAAAGAGGGAGTGCATTTGTGGTTTTACAAATGATTTAGTTTATTCTTGAGATTTTAATATATTAAATGAACTTATTAAACATATTAAATGAACAAACAGGCTCTGCTTATTCCACATACATTTTTTTTAGGTACTAGCTTGTATAATCAGTCATTGCTGGCTACAGTACTTTTAGAGTCACTAGTTACCCAAAATGTTGAAGGTCAGCACAATCTTGAGTCCATTTCCACTGAGGACATTGTGTGGTGTCCTTTAGTTTTTTTTAACTCAAATATTGACCTTTTGAATTTTCTCACTCATCTCCCATGTTAGCTCCTATTGGGGCCTAGCCTAGTGACAATGTTTATAGTGAACCCTCTTAGGGCTGTTGCCTGCCATGACAAGTTTGGGTAATTCTTCACCTCCCTGTTAGGACATCCTTCAGCCACCTTCATCTGTCACATCTTTTTTACTTTTATATCCCATCAAACCCTTCACAATTAACTTTCTGCATATTTAGCATGCATTTTTATGCAAGAACTGATAATGCATATTTTTCATATGTATATTTTTTCATGTTTATACTGAACACACATGTATATAGATATATACATTTGCATATATATAAGAATCATGGCTTTCAACATTTATGTCAAGTATTATTGGTTTTCTCTCTCCTTCCTATTGTAACAGCATTTAGTCAGATTACAATGTTGATAAATAATTGCCAAACTCAGAAGGGAAATGATTTGGATAAAGCCAGTAAAGTCATTATATTCATGCTAGTGTTAATTCACAGTGTTCTTGTATACAAGTTGAAACATTTGTGTATATATGCTTGCATGGTACTGTATATAGTTTTTCAACTCTAGTATTTAAAAAGAATTACAGTGAAATAAATCTCTTTTGCTTTAAATGCTAAACAAGATTAGATCATTTCCTCAGATACAAGAGTTTAATGTTTGACTTACCCAAGAAGATTATGTGACTTGTATCAGAGACTTTAGGTTTCGCTACGTGTTCATATGTGTGTTACCCACTCTTCTGATTGACAGGTGGTTGGCAGTGTGGAAGGGAAAAGGAAGTTATGGGGAATTGTATGTACATATTTATAGAAAGTTCATGGACTTTGGAGTCAGATCTGCTTCTTAGTAGGTTCTAAAAATTCAGCAAATGATGTATACTCTTTGTTTATCAGTTTCCTTGGCCATAAAATGGGGTTAATATCTGCTTTAAGTGTTAAGATTAAGTTAAATACTGGCCATAAAGCATCTCTTACAGTACTTAACACAAAGTACGTGCTTGAGATATAGCTTAGAATATTTGTGTAATATAATGTATGTCACAGAGTAAATCTATATTAAAAATGTTCTGAATTTTTCAACTTTGAATGGTCTAATTTAACTTCCACATATGTCTCATTTCTAATATTTTCTCTTTCCTATATCTTTGGCTCACATATGTCCCTAGTGTTAGTTTTGAAGTTTTTGTTTTCCCTTTAATCTTGGCCTAAATAAGTTTTCCGATTTCAGGCAAAAAATGGGATTCAAGAAATGGAATGTTGTTCTCTAGAATCTGACTGGATCTATTTCCATCCTGATGCTTCTGGAAGAATAGTACATGTTGGCCCTAATCAAGTCAAGTGAGTAATTTCATTACCACTTTAAAGTTAAAAGTAGCTTTTGGTAGCATTTGTTGGCATCTTGATTTTTGCCTGCTATTTTAATTTTGGAAATAGTTGTAAGGTACTTCCTATAAGACTGGCATCTAGAAAACCTGACTTTATTCTTTTAGCTTTGTCATTACTGTTTATATTACCTGTGTTTAAGTTCCTTGTTAGATTAAATGTGAGTGATAGGGTATTACAAGTTGGCTTTCTTCATTGGGTCTTTGTTCTGAAAGCCTTAACACAGGAAAAGTAGTAGATAGTTTTTGGTTTTTGTCATAGGACACATCTCCTGCAAGTTGACTTCTCCGCAATTTGGAATGTTCTTCCCTGACACTACAGTCTGAATATTTTCCTCCTTCTCATATCCCTCTTTTTCAGTAATCTTTCATGTTCTTCTTTCTCTACCCCAATTTCCACTAATTGTTGCATGATGTTCTTCTTTTCACTCACCATTTTCTTTTTTTTTTGGTCCGGTCATGCGGCCTGAACTCTGGGCCTGGGCGCTGTCCCTCAGCTCAAGGCTCAAGGCTAGCACTCTACCACTTGAACCACAGCACCACTTCCAGCTTTTTTTTTCTGCTTATGTGGTGCTGAGGAATCGAACCCAGAGCCTCAAGCATGCAAGGCAAGTGCTCTACCACTGAGCCACCTTCCCAGCCCCTCACCATTTTCTTACTGCTTAATTCTAGTTATTTCTAAATATTAGCTATTCATAATTCTAGTTTATCAATCATAGTTTTATATATAATTCATATTCTAGACATTCATACGTACATACACACAAAATCATATACTAGCACAGTCCTCTCCTCCAGGCTCTTTCTTGATATCTTCCTTAACCTTCTTGTCTTTCATTGGTATACATGCATTTATTTGAACATGCATGTGCATTCGCTCTCTTGCTCACATTGATACATACACATATCTACTCCATATACCATATATTCTATTAATCCAGTTAATTTTACTTCAAGTATTTCATAAGTCTGACTATTTCTGGCCCTACCCACTGTCATCATTTTGATCAAACCTCCTACATTACAACATAGACCACAACGTAGCCACTATAGGGCTCTTATAATCCACTCTTGTATTCTCTTTTCTAATCATCAGTGAAAATTATTTTTTTAAGTATTACCAGTACAAAATCCTAAACAAGTCAATAGGTTTTTTTCCCCCAGTTATGAGAAAGTTCAGAAGAGAATAACAGATTCAATGTCTGGTGAAGGCCTGCTTTTTTCTTAAACCCTTTCATGGCTTCTTAAAGCTTTTAGCAAAAAGACCGGCATAGTTAGCAGGGCTAGAAAATCTTCTTCTGCCTCTCTTCTGCTCCTATAATTTCATGTATGCTGTCTTTTAATTTAGTAGAGGACCTCTTCCCAGTTGACCTCTGCCCCACCTGTTTTCCTACCTGGTCTCTCTTCATAGATTATGGCCCAGTATTTTAGCTTTTTTTGGGGGGGGGGCCTGAACTCTGGGCCTGGGCACTGTCCCTCAGCTCTTCAGCTCAAGGCTAGTGCTCTACCACTTGAGCCACAGCGCCACTTCC
>NW_012267221.1:21764864-21793187 GCF_000151885.1 Dipodomys ordii
TGGGCCTGGGCACTGTCCCTCAGCTCTTCAGCTCAAGGCTAGTGCTCTACCACTTGAGCCACAGCGCCACTTCCAGCTCTTTTCTTTTTGCTTATATGGTGCTAAGGAATCGAACCCAGGGCCTCATGCATGCAAGGCAAGCACTCTACCACTGAGCCAACTTCCCAGCCCATTATTTTAACTTTTGCACAAAGACCTTCCCTAACTTACTAATCATCTTGTCATTGCATATGCTGTGCATTCTTATTCCACAGCATGTAGAACAATTTTAATTAGTTTCTATCATGACAGGGAAAGGGTCTGTTTTGCTGATATCTGTAAAGCTGAGCAAAATGTTTGGCACAGAATAGATGTTCAATGAGTATGTACTGAATAAGAAGGGAGATGTCTGCCTGCTTTATGCTTCACAACAGTCAGGGTATGTCTCTTCATCTGATAAAAGGAAAATGAATAGATTTCAGGAAATAAGCATACTGACTTTTAGAAAACATCTTAAACTGTGATTCAGCTTCAGTAGACATTACTTTTAATGTTTTTTTTTTAACATCCATACCGCCCATATTAGTTTGACTTTTAAAGTTCAAAGGCTTGAGATATAGTTCAGTGTTAGCAAGCACAAGCCTTGCTTGTGATTAATTAAGTTTAAAAGAAAGAAACTATGAACCACAAGAGGGATGTGATTTTTGTTAGGTTTCAAACGACATACACTTTTAGGCTAAGTATGATAGCCTAGACCTTTAATCCCAGCTACTTTAAAAAATCAGAAGCTGGGCACTTGTGGCTCATGCCTGAAATCCTAGCTACTCTGAAAGCTAAGATCTGAAGATCACGGTTGAAAGCCAGCCTGGGCAGGAAAGTCCATGAGACTCTTATCTCCAATAAGACCACCAGAAAACCAGAAGTGGCACTGTGGCTCAAGTAGTAGAACATTAACCCTCAGCTGAATTGCTGAGGGAAAGTGCCCAAGCCCAGAGTTCAAGCCCCACAACTGACAAAAATAAATAAATAAATCAGAAGGCTTGTGGTTCAAGGCCAGTCTAGGCAAAAAGTTAGTTCCCTCTCAACAAATGGTTCTAGCAATATGAGAGGTAGAGGTAGGAGGATCATGCTCTGCTGGTCCCAGGCAAAAAACAAGACCCTGTATAAAAAAACAACTAAAGCAAAAAGGACTGGGGGCATGGCTCAAGTGGTATAAAGCAAGGCTCTGAGCTGAGTTCAAACCTGTCTCTACAAAAAATAGAAAATATAAGAACATTTAACTATTAGTGTCAATTAAGATATCTGAGTGATTTAAAACATCCAGTCTTTTTGTCTCTGGCAACTTTGAGGTCCAGCTGTCCCTGGCCACAGTAGCTATGTCTCCTTTCTGCTGTTCTCGTTGCATGCATGTAAGACTTGGAACTTTGAGAACGTTGTGCTTTTGAAGCTTGTTAATGATATGAATTGATTTGTGTGGGTAATAACTAAACTATTCTATTTTCTTTCTTTACTATTACAGACTAAAATCAGGAGAAAAGAACTCTATTGTTACTATAATTTTTATTGCTTTTTATATCAGTAGTTCAACTTTAATGTTGATGATGCTTTGAAATCTTTAATTCCTAGAATTCTTTTTTCCTTCCCAGAATTCTAAAACTAAGTGAAATAGAAAATAATAGTTCTCAGCATCAAATTTCTGAAGATTTTGTCATTTGGGCCAATAGGGAAAACAAAGTAAGTCAAGAATACATTTTAAACTCTTTGTACGTAATTGTTTGTAATGTGCAAATGCATTTTCCTTATTACCGAAAATAGAACTACAGGGTCTCTTCATTTTTCTGCATGTCTTATCCCCATGTACATGAGATTTGGAGAGAGTTGATTATCCTGTTTACCTTTTGTTTATTTCATTTCCCATCTAGGTTTCTCTTTAAGGTTTTTATTAAGTAAGCCTTTGGCTTTCATTAGTTGTGGAAACCTAGAGTTAGTTGGGGTATCTATAAATCTTTTAAAACCATATAACCTGCTTTAGCTCCAGATGGCATTTTTCCTTTAGTGTATAAAAAAAAACTAAGACTATAAAAAGAGGTGAGAAAGAATTTTTGAAAAGCAGAGCTATTTTGTTTTCTGTACTCTATTAAAGCAAAGTTAATTTTGCAATTCTAGAATGCTTTCCATTTAAAACCTTTACTGAAAGTACTTTTTGCTAACGGACCAAAATTCTGATGTAGATTTTGTACAGTTGAAGAAAGAATTGTGATCAGAGGGCTGATTAGTTTTATCAAATTATTACTACCATTTTTATTATGCTTTATTAATATCAGTTTTATCTTTGACTACATACACTGTCTTTTTATTTCTCTCCTATAACAGAGTGAAAACCTATTTACTGTTACAGCTTCTGGACGGGTAGTAAAAAAAAGTGTTAACCTTCTGGATGATGACCCAGAGCAAGAGGTATTATTAATTGGACTAAACATGACAAACTTAAACCAGTATATACTGAATGGTGAATTTTGAATACTGCTTCTGAGTCTCTGTCAAGCGACTCCCTGCAGGCTGAAAGTGTGTCCTGTTTTGACCAGAGCAACCCCACTCCTCTCTTTTCTTATTGGAATTATTTATAAGAACGGTTCATAAGATCAAAATAATTTAAAAACATGATTAGTTTGTTGTTTGATAAGTACCGTTTTTAAGGAAAATTGCTTAGTTGAAAATTCTTGAGATGCATCTTTTTGGTTTTTGAGAATTGCAGTTCAAAGCCAACTTGGACAGAAAAATTTATGAGATTCTTTACCTCTAACCACCAGAAAGCCAGAAGTAGATCTTGTGGCTCAAGTGGTAGAGCACCATCCTTGAGTTAAAAAGCTGTGTGTTAAAAAGCTGTGTGTTAAAAAGCCCTGTGTTCAAGCCCCCCAATATCAGAAAAACAACAAAAACAAAAAATTGAGAAAGATATGCCAAAAGTAGTGTTAATATGGAAGTGAGGGTGAGGTAGCAACAAAAATAGGACTGTTCTATATCATAAGATTAGGAAACAAAACCTTTCAGCCTTTAAAGGAAAGATTGAAAGGGAGTCCTACTTTTAAAGTACATTAAAAATCACTGACACTCAGGCAAAAAGTTGCATTTTGAAATTTGTCTGTGTTCAGGCATGGTTGTACATGCATTGTAATTCTAGCACTCAAGGGGCTGAAGTATGAGGATTGTGAGTTCAAGGCCTGTGTAGCCTGAGCTTAATAAGTAGCAAGACCTTGTTAAAATGTGTGGTGGAGGGGGATAAGAAGGGAGAGAAAAATTTGACCATGGTAGGATTAAAGCAAAAGAGAAATAAAAAGGAATCACCTATAATAGCTCTGTATATTTTTATGTTGTAAGGTTGTAAAGTCAAAAAATGTAAGTGGATTAAAGAGCAATTTGATGAAATATAAGTGAAAGATAGTAAGACCTGTGATCCTAGCTAGTCAGAAGGCTGAAATCTGAGAATCAGGGTTCAAAGTCAGCCAGGACAGAAAAGCCCATGAGACTCTGATCTTCAGCTAACCATCAAAAGGCCGACAGTAAAGCTAAGACTCAAGTGATAGAGCACTAGCCTTGAGCAAAAAAATTCCAGGACTACATCCAGGCCCTAAGTTCAGCCCCAGGACTGGCACCAAAAAAATAAAACCAATAATTCAGTATGAATGGTTTGTTTATTTAGTACTGAAGATTTAATCTAAGACCTCATAGTTGCTAGGCAAACCTACCACTTGTTCCATACTCTAGCCCTATTGTACCTATCTTAAATATTAACTTTAGGGTCTCAGCTAAGATGTGCCCTTCTTTGGCCCATCCATGACTGGCTAGGCAGTGATCTGCTTCCCCAGTGAGGCTTTTGGAGGCTCAGGATTTTTCCCTGGAAGCAGATGTTGTTGTTGTTGTTGTTGTTATTGTTTTTTTTCTCTCTCTGTTTATTATAACTAGTCCCTTTGACCCATTCCTGTTCTGTGGGTTGGATTTTAGTTCCTAATATTCCCTTTTAAGTATAAACAGCCATTTTATTTTCACCACGGAGCCAAAATATAGCAACTAGAGTTTAAATAGTATTGATGGGGCCATTAGTCCTTGCTGAAATAACATTCTAGTTTGAGAACTTTTAAAAAAAATTTATACTAAGGTTTCAACTCAGTGCCTCTCACTTTTGTTTTTGGTTGGTTATTTTTTGGAAATGGAGTCTAGAGTACTTTTTTGTCTGGTCTGGTCTTAAACCACAATCCTTCAGAAATTTTCCTCCTGAAGAGCTAGGAATACAGGTATAAGCCACAGATTCCAGCTGGTTTGAAAATTTGAAGAACTTAGAGAGCAGTCATCAGGGTTTAGATCTTAGCTTCTTATGTTTTTTTTCCTGGGACTTCATGAACACAGTGCAGAGGCAGCAATTGGATACCTCTTTGGAATTGGAAGAAACTCTTGTTTGCTATATTGTAGAGAATGTCAGTTATACTTTGATTGACTTGGTTCTATTTGTCAAAATCTGCAGTCTAAGGACTGACTGGTCTTTTACTAGGCACATAGATAAGACATATTTCTACTGATTCACTCACCCATTTATTCTTCCTTCTGCAATATTTTTGTGAGTGATAGAGTAGTTAAATTTTAAATGTAGAACTATTCCTGCTCATTAATTGCATTTAACCCTCTTTCTTCTGCCCTATTCATCTATACCCAAGACTTTCAAAATTGTGGACTATGAAGATGAGTTGGATTTGCTTTCTGTGGTAGCTGTTACTCAAATAGATGCTGAGGGAAAAGCTCACCTGGATTTCCACTGTAATGAATATGGAACTTTACTTAAAAGCATTCCACTAGTGGAGTCATGGGATGTGGTGAGTAGAATCCCTGGGGATACAGTTATAAGGTTTTTTTTAATGAGTTCTATTTATTGCAGAGTGTCCGTCCACAGTAGTCTAGAATCACCTGTGTCAGTGACCACATGAAAAAAGTATTGTCCCTCTCTTGGCACTAAGGAGGTCCTAACTTCTTTCCTGTGACTTGAAGATAAAAATTATGTATCTTCCTGACACATGTAGTTTCCTTTCTTTGATTTTCTTGCAATTGTAGGTTTGATAACACTTAAAAAGTAAAATTTTAATGTAGTGAATCCCCACAGGTGTTTAGACAGTATCTAAGTAAGTTGGGTTTCCAGGCAGCACTTGGAAACATTGTCTGTTCTTCAAATTATTGTACAATGTCAAAGCCACAAGGAACAGCAGATATTCTAACATTGGTTTTTCCATGCGGAACTTGAAATGCCTAACAACTTGCACTTGGTTACACAGGGAGATAGGTAGTAGCAGTGTTGACAATTAAATCTGAGTCCAGAGTTCTTTTTATTCTCTTTTTTTGTACTGTTCTTTTTTTTGTTAGTAATCTGCATATCCACAAATAACGAAAAATAAATCTATTTTTGGCACCTCTTTGCCTCTTAATGTGTATTTGAAGATCCTAGCATAGGTACTGTGACACTTGAGTATCACTGCAGTGAATAGGGTTCTGGGAAAAGGAGATTTCATATGACTTTGTTTTTATTATAGACATATAGCCATGAAGTCTACTTTGACAGAGACTTGGTACTACATATAGAACAGAAACCCAACCGGGTCTTCAGTTTATATGTTTACCAGATGATATGTGATCCTGGAGAAGAAGAAGAAGAAGAAGAAGCAGAAGAAGGAATCCTAAATAGAAGTTGTTCAAAAGAGTGAGATAATTGCAACTTACAAAACTTGTAGCCAACCCAGCAGCTGCTTACTATGTGCATAGCACATTCTGCAGTATTTTCCAAAAAAGGTCTTGTGTTAGTTAATTCAGATGATTAAGACAAAGAACTACCTTTTACGTAAATTTTTTTAGAATGCTGTCTCAAGAGATCTTGAAGAGATTTTGAAGCTTTATTTACCTGGTGTTAATGTAAATATAAAACACTGGAGAGCAGAGAAGGACAGTTGTTGAGTATTATCAATGCAGAGGTATTTAACATGGTTCTTAAAAGATGATGTGGAATTTTGATTAGTAATATCAAGATAGAGACAAAAATAAAGATATAAAAAACACAGAAGTTGTTTATCCTATATACCATTCTTACTTAAGAATGAGATATGTCTTATGAAAACATACTTTGAGCCAAAAATGTGTTATAGGTTTTTTTAAAAAATCTTGTATGTGTGTGTGTGTGTGTGTGTGTATGTTTTATATTTGAATGTAATATCAAGAATGGGTTCCTAGTTTCCCATTTTTCCTTCCACTGTTTTAGTCCCTTGGTTTGATGTTCCCATTGAGTGTTTGTGTTTCTAGTAGAGATGTATGTGAAATATTCCAAGCAAACCTTAAATAAACTTTTTTATGTGATATATAGTCTGTTTAATTCTTTAGTGTATCTAAAGAAACTATTTTTACCCACCATTCCATTTACTTAGTCTGTGAGTCTGTTTTGTTCAGGCCATATTTTTATAGCTATGTGTAAAAGTAAAGGTACCCTGACCTCTACCAGTTCAGTTCACTGTAGAAGAGTCAGTAAAGTGCCATTATAGTGATTAAAAAGCAGTTGAATACTTTCACTGTGCTACATACTGCCCAAACTTTGGATTAGACTCTCTCTCTCTGTCTCTCTCTCTCTCTATATATATACACACACACACACACACACACACACACACATATATATATACACCATCCTGCCTAGTGAATTTATATCTTAAAAACCAAGTCTGAGAAGAAGAGCACAATGCAGTGAAAAGAAAGGAAATGATTCTGTGTGGGCTACAGAGCAGGTTCTGCTGTGTAATTGCAATTGCTTTCTACTTCAAGGATATTTAGAATAGGATATCTTTCTAGTTCTTTGCCCAGATTTTTTTCTTTATGTTGGCTATTGAGTTTCTCTTCAAAGTCATCACTTTTTTTAGTGAAATGATTATCAAGAAACTCATCTACTTAGAAAGACATTTTAGAAATAGTGGAGATTTGTAGATGGGACTCCTCTAGGTATGATGTAACTACTTAGAAATTCCTTAATGTGGCAGGGCACTAGTGGCTCATACCTTGAATCCTTAGCCGGCTGAGATTGGAGGATCAAGGTTCAAAGCCAGCCCAGACAGAAAAGTCTGTGAGACTCTTATCTTTGACTAGCAAAGGGCTGGAAGTGGAGGTGTGGCTCAGGTGGTAGTAAAACACCAGACTTGAGCCAAAAATAAAACCCGAGGAAAAGCATGAGGCCTTAAGTTCAAAAGAACTCTGGCACAAAAGAAGAGACAAGAAAAAAGGGAAGAAATTCCTAATGTATCACTATTGCCAAAATCAAAATAGACCAAGGTCCAAATGGAACTTGAGTAGGCAGGAATTGAACCTACTGTGAAAGCCATTAGAGAGTTATGGACAAGTAGGAGAGCTATACACCAACTAAAAGGATTTGCTGCAATTGCTTAGTTTCAGACAGTATTATCAGAATAAGGGAATGTAAGCTGCATTATTAACAGGACGGCTGATTTTTTTTGAAAGTCCCCAAAGATTTTTTTAAAAAATTACGATGCCATGAATAGCAAGAGACAATACCTACACACTTCCCAGAAAGTATACTACACACTTCCCAGAAAGTACATGCTTTCTAATGTCCCAGTGTTATATAACTACTCTTTCGACCATTTGACAGGCAGGAAAGAGAATGGTAGTTAATAGCTTTCTGTTCTGTCTCAGTGATGACTAGCAGGTAGCAATGACAGGTACAAAATAGAAAATATTACTGAGCATTTAATTCAAGGCTAAGTGTGTAGCTTCTATCAGGAAATACAGACACAAGAGGTCATTTCTGCATTTAACTCATATCAATGTAACAATTTTTTTTTTTTTACTTTTTGTCAGTATTTTCTACAATTCTGGGGAAAAACAAGTTCTGTCACAGTTACTGTTTGAATTAATAAGGAGATGACTTTGTCCATTTAAATAAGGCATTCTGCATTTTTTTTCTTCAAATTGGATATTTGATGCCTGATATATCCTTTTTAAAAATTAGAAATTTGTAGAAATGAGGAAATTAAGACTATGGACATTCATTTGTTCAGGTTCCCCAGCTGAAAGTATGAAGATGAAAAACACATATAGATTTATCTGAAAGCCTTGTTTAAATTTTCCCCAAAACTCCAATATGTAGCATCCTAACAAATAATATTGAGTACTCATGAAGGTGTGTTTTGTTTGTTTTGTCAGTCGTGGGACTTGAACTCTGAGCCTGGGTACTGTCCCTCAGCTCTTCGGCTCAAGGTGAGTACTCTACCATTTGAGCCACAGCGCCACTTCCAGCTTTTTCTTTTTTTGTGGTGCTGAGGAATCGAATCCAGGGCCTCATGCATGCGAGACAAGCACTCTACCACTGAGCCACCTTTCCAGCCCCTCATGAAGGTCTTTAGTAAATGTGAAGTTTTTGTTTTCCTTTGTGGCTGAGGATTGAGCCTACCTCCTATATGCTAGACAAGCACTCTTACCACTGAACTATATTCCCCCACCCAAAATATATTTTTTTTTGCTGTAAGGATTATTGAAGATAGAATTTGGATAAACATGATTTATGTAAACTTGACAGAAAAGATATTTCTCTTTTAATAATTTAAAGTTATTCAGAATTATACTTATTTTTATAGAAATAAAAACACCAGTATTAGTAATTGCTCAGTGTAATTTGGCTTCCATTTCAATTATTTTTTGTATTTTCTCCTTCCCATGTCTATAAATACATATCTTTTAGAACTCTATAGAAAATTTAGGAGCTGGGGCTGGGAAGGTGGCTCAGTGGTAGAGTGCTTGCCTTGCATGCATGCGGCCCTGGGTTCGATTTCTTAGCACCACATAAGCAGAAAAAGCTGGAAGTGGTGCTGTGGCTCAAGTGGTAGAGCACTAGCCTTGAGCTGATGAGCTGAGGGACAGCGCCCAGGCCCAGAGTTCAGGCCTCATGCCTAGAAAAAAAAAAAAAATTTAGGAGCTAATTTCTAGTCCATGCGTTGCTGTAGAATCTGTCTTACAGAAAGAATAATATATTTTAGGCAAATTATATATAATTGAAATATACCAACTGAGGATCTTTCCCAAAATTTTAAACATTCAGCAAAGTTGAAAGAATTTTGTACTGAATAAGTACCAAACCAACCATGTGGATTGAACATTTTATTTATTACTTACCTATCCAGCTTCTCAATGCATTTCAAAATAAATTTCCAAAGTCAGTATACTTCCCACAAATACATGAGCATACATATTTTTTTAATTTTTTTTTTTTTTGGTCCGGTTGTGGGGCCTGAACTCTGGGCGTGGGCGCTGTCCCTCAGCTCTTCAGCTCAAGGCTAGCGCTCTACTACTTGAGCCACAGCGCCACTTCCGGCTTTTTTCTTTTTGCTTATGTGGTGCTGAGGAATCGAACCCAGGGCCTTGAGCATGCGAGGTAAGCACTCTACCACTGAGCCACCTTCCCAGCCCTATTTTTTTAATTTTTTAATCTTGTATTTACATACAATGAAGGCCATGAAATTTTTTTGTCAGTCATGGGGCTTGAACTCAGGGCCTGGGCGCTGTCCCTGAGTGCTTACTCAAGGCTAGTACTCTACCACTTTGAGCCACAGCACCACTTCAGGTTTTTGAATGGTTTATTTGAGGTAAGAGTCTCATGGGGACTTTTCTACCTGGGCTGGCAAAAGCCACAAATTTTAAACAAAAACTTGCTGAGCTTTAGAAATGTGTAATCTACACTCTTCAAAATCTGTGTTGTCAAACAAGGTAATTGAAATGATGGGAAAATACAGATTTAGAGGGTGAGAAAGTTTCTATAGCAATAAAGCATAGAAATTGAAAGATTTTTTTTTAATGCAGGAGGCAGCATAGCATGATACATATCAGACTTCACACATTCTCCCAGGACATAGAGTTGATGAAGATACCACTTTACTGGGTAAAGTCCTCTAGACGTGAGCTAATGAATTTTGTCATCAAGGGGATATTACACATAGAATATTACACATAGAGGATCTGATTGTTATCTCCCCTTACCAACTATAGCTGGTATAAAGCAAGCAGTCCCAGCACACACCTCAGATTTTAATATGAGTCTGGGTAAGGTAATGTAGAATTCAACTTCTTAGGTTTTTATCCCTCAGCAGACCCATATTTCATACCTTTCTCAGTCCATTTCTATTTGAGTCTATTGCTATATGTCTCTAGTCTTCTCATTTCTTCTTAATAGGAGAAATCTTGATTTATGCTAAGTGTTTAGATTATGCCCCTTTGTTCCAATTTTAAAATGTTGCAAAAGACAAAACAATATTGTCAAAATGTTGTCAGTATGAAAATAGAACAATAAAACCTCTGGATGTTGTTATTAGGAAGGAGGAGTCAAGAAAGTGACAGAGATTGACTAGAATACATTCTATAAATGAGTGGAAATGTCACAGAAATCCCCCCTTGTATAGCTAATGTATGCTAATAAAAAAGACAAAATTAATCTGCAAGCTATGAGTGCTCTCCAGGAAACTTCAAGGGTTGTATTCCTACCAAGAGCCTAATTATGTTTATTTTTAAACATCATTTTACAAGATTATGTGTTATTGTAATTACATAATTTAATTATTACATTGAAATTTGAAAGTTAATAAGAAAAGCTTGGCTTTTCTATGAAGAAGATTGAGTACTTTGAGAAGACTTGCTAAAACTGGGACACTATAAACTACTGCCAAATAAAGTATGGGTGAAAGAGACTGAGAGGGGCCTTAGTTTCAGTCACCCCAAAGCACAAAGCAGAAATAGCACGTCCGGAGGCAAAAACTTATAGGTTCCCTCCTTGGTACAGTGAAGTCTCACAGAACAGGACTAAGGGCCTTGGTAGAAATGAAGCAGATTAACAGGGAAACCCGGTGTGAGGGTATGATATCAGCCTAGCCACCATAAAGTGCAATTCAGTACTTCCTCACTCCGGGAGGAACAAACCTCAGGAAACTGCCTATTACAGCATGAGTGGGATGGGCTGGGGAGAAAAATTATCTACCAGTCCTCAAAGACTTTATCAAAGCAATTTCACTTCAGCATCAAGGGCAAGAAGCAACTTGGATTCAGGGTGACAATTAGAAAAATGCCATGACCTTGAATCAAAAATAATTAAACAAGGTCTGGAGGTGTGGCTTAGTTGGTAGAGCACCAGCTAATGAGCAAAAGCTCTAGGTACCGAGTTGACCCAAAAAAAGTAAATAATTAAACCAAAACACTTAGTTGTTTTTTTTTACATTCTTTTTTTTTATTGTGAAAATACTGTACAGAGGGGTTACAATTACATGGGCAAGATAATGAATACATTTCTTATCAAGCATTGTAGCCTCCTCCTTTGTTTCCCCTTCCCATCCTCTCCCCGCCCCCCATCCAATCCTCCCCTGCCCCCCACCCCCCCACCAAAGTTTAGTTTCAAGTTGCTATAAAGTATTTGCAAGTATCAATCTTTATGTAATGATTTCCTCTTTTAACTAACGTTTTTCTTTTCTCGTGTATTAGGAAGCAAACCCAGGGCCTTAGGCATACAAAGCATACTAAGCCACATCTTTAGCCCCTGATCTTACTTTATAAATGAATAGATCAACATTGGTTGGTTGATTGGTCTTTTTTTTTTTCAAGTACTGAAGTATAATTTTATTCTACTCTGCATCAATGCCATACCTACAAAAAATTGTTGGGTCACTTAATAAATTACCATATTTCACATTTTAATATTAACAACAAAGACATAAATGATCAATTCCTGAGTAAAATAGAATGTATTGCTAATAATACATTACAATAGCATAGAAACATAATCAAAGTGACCATTGGCAAATGATGTGGTAGAACAGTGAAACAATCTGAATACAAGGAAATTTGTAACCCATAACAAAGAATCTTACATGTCACTGTTGCCATGATTGGCTGTCCAGGTTAAATATCAGTAGTAAAAAACCAAAAGTTACCTGTACTGAGGGAACATTGGATTTCACTTAAGAAATGGAAGCCTGGACTATAGTTAACCTTTAGGACATACAAAAATGTTCACTTAAAAAAATGCCAGTCCTGGGCTGGGAAGGTGGCTCAGCGGTAGAGTGCTTGCCTTGCATGCATGATGTCCTGGGTTCAATTCCTCAGCATCACATAAAACAGAAGAAAAAAAAAAAAAAGCCAGAAGTGGCACTGTGGCTCCAGTGGTGAGTGCTAGCCTTGAGCTGAAGAGCTGAGGGACAGCGCCCAGACCCAGAGTTCAGGCCCTATGACCAGCAAAACAAACAAACAAAAAAAGCCAGTCCATCACAGATGAAAATAACCTGGTTGAATAGAAGACAATGGAAGGTCTTCATCATGCTGTAAAACTATGGATCTCATCTGTGGAGAAGTTAAGATCATACAGCAACCCAGTTCCAAGCTCCGTAAATGGTACCAGTCCACAAATGCACAGGACGACTTTGGAGTTTTCTAGACTTCTTTTAAAAAATTCAGAGAGAAGAGCTGGTGAAATGTGTCCCCGTTTGCCATTCCATTCCAAAGCAGGTGCTGAGAGAACAAATTCAACATCAGATCTTTCATTGTCAAATGCCAATTTCTCCAATTGTCTTCTCCAAATTATATCATCCTCTGTTTTATTGAAGAACATCAACTTTATCTTCCTGAGACTAGGTACGTTAGTCAAAGCATAATTCAGAATTTTAACCATTGGTGTGAAGCCTGTTCCGGCTGCCAATAAAAAGAGATCTTCTAATTCCTGGAGTTTGGATATTTTAAAACTGCCCACAGGACTGCTTACAGAAACAAAATCTCCGATCTCAAGACGATCAAGAGGGTACGAAGAGTCCAGAAGGATAACTTTTGATCAAAAAGTAAATGTGTTTACTGTTAGGAAGAACTTTGCACTCTGAGACTAAGGAATCAGATGCAGGTGTATATGGCTTCACTATTTCTGTACCTGCAGTAGTCAGCTTGAGGTAAACATAGTGCCCAGCCGGCACCTGCAGATGAGTGTGTGGAGACAGGGCCACACAGAAGAGCCTCGTGTCAGCAGTGACACCAGCCGGCACTGCCTGTTGTACAGACCTCTATCTCTCCTTGGAATAAATGAACCGTGCACCTCCAGGGGATGGCCGAGACTCTTCCAGGAAGTATCCTCTCTTTTCTTAAGGATAATCTCTATTTGTCCCACGTTCTCAACAACCCACACAGAAAAGTCTTCCTGAACCTCATGGCTTAGCCCAATATGTATAAGATATGAACCATCCTTCATGATTGTTTCTGCTCTAAAGGAACCATCCTGATGATCAATGATTATTGATTCTAAACTGATATCCTTCTGTTTTGTGTACAGGACGATGGTAACTAAAGAGTCTGTTTGGAACCAGTCGTAGCTTGGAGAAGAGGGACTTTCCATGGCGGCGCATCTGTCGCTGGCCTCTTCAGAAGCAAACCATTTAAGACTCACCTTTCCTCACGGTAGTCTGTCAGAGCAGTGAGCTGCCATCCTGCCAACCAGGCATGCCTTCAGCATGGATTCATAACTGACCCAACGGTGAACCTGATCGAAAAGATCCGTGCCATCTGCTCCCGCTGCTCTCTCCTCTTCCCCGCCAGGGTGATGCTCCACGTAAGGGCTGACGTTATAAACATACCCCCTTACGCATATCCAGCAATCGTCTTTCTTGTGTTTCTCAAGTTCTTCTTCAGTGACTTCTATCAGCCTGCCTTGCACACCTGTCAGGTCCTTTCCACTTTTGGTCAGTCGAATCCAATCCCTAAGACTTCTGCCTTGTTTTAAAGGGACCTTGCTGCGGCCCCCAGAGGCGGCGCGCTGCTGGGAGCTGGGGCCTGGGAAGGACTGAGACAGAACGTTCAGCATCCTGGACCCCGAACCCGGCCCGGCCCGGCCTGGCCCTGCCCAGAGTCCACACCGCACGACGCCCTGCTTCATTGGTCTTAACGTTAAATAATAGAGCCTTTTTATTCTCTCTAAAATAAGGAAGCTACTTTTTTGTAATAAGACTTTCATTGATTACATACTAATAAAATTAACCCTTTCAGAGTGCACTTCATTTGTGCAATTATACCACTGTAGTTCTAGAACATTTTCACCACCCCAAAAAGAAATCATGTGCACCAACACCCTTGTGTCCCCTTCTCCCAAAATTTGGCCTGTTCTCTACATTTTATATAAATGGAGTCAATCACACAACATCACTACTTTTATCTAGGTCCTTTCACTTAGCAAAATGTTTTCAAATTTTTATTCATGAAGTATATATATAAATATATATTCCACTCCTTTTTTGGGCAAAGAGTATTCTGGCTATTATCAATAATGTGCAAACATTTATGTACAAGTTCTTCTGTAAACATGTTTGCAATTCCCCTGGGCAGACCTCTAGGAGTTTCCTCTTTAGAAGTTAGCTCAGGTATTTTGGCACAGTGATGAACACCAACACCACTACTTGTTATTTTCCTCTTTAAGTTCTAATTGTAACTATTCTAGTGAATATGAAGTGGTATCTCAAGGCTTTGATTTGTAATTTTCTGATGACTAATAATGTGGAACATCTTTTTATGTGCTTTACATTTGTATATCCTCTACTCAAATTCTTTGCCAATTTTCAGTAGAACTTTTTAAGTGAGTTCTTTATATACAAGTCCCTTTTTAGGTATATAATTTATTTTAACCTGTAACCTTGGAAGTAATGAAATTTAATATTAACACTATTTAATTTTTACTTCCTCCATTACCCAAGGAAGAAGGGGCATTTTTATTTTTTTTTATTTTATTTTTGTTGGTTGTGGGGCCTGAACTCTGGGCCTGGGCGCTGTCCCTCAGCTCTTCAGCTCAAGGCAAGCGCTCTACCACTTGGCCACAGCACCACTTCCAGTCTTCTGGTAATTTATTGGAGATAAGAGTTTCATGGACTTTCCTGCCTGGGCTAGTGTTGAACCTCAATCCTCAGATCTCAGCCTCCTGAGTAGCTAGGATTACAGGCGTAGTCATGGGTGCCTGGCAGAAATGGTAATTTGACTATAAATTTATTCATGACTTTGGGGCTGGAGCCTGCCCTATGAGGCATGAGCATCAGAGCTCTGAAGGATATCATTGGGAGGCCAGTTTGAAGTAGGAGTTGATGACAGTAACAAATCTCAGTCATGGGTTTCATGTAGAGCTAGAGAGCAATATTTCACGCACTCCTATGAGGTGAGGAGAAATACAGAAGTACTGCTAACTTGTGATTTAGAGCTATCCATTCAGTTAAATATTCCCCAAAGTTTTATATGACTTATATATGCTCCTATGAATAAATATATCTCATAATCTTGTGAATGAATACTTGTTATCTTATAAAATAGTGACTATGCTATGTTTGTGTGATTTCAAGGCAATTATTAACTTTTTTGTCCTCATGATTAAAACATTTGTTCTTTTTTTAGGGGAGGGGGTGGGGGGCAGGAGTTGGTCGTGGGGCCTGAACTCTGTCTTCAGCTCAAGACTAGTGCTCTACCACTTGAGCCACAGCGCCACTTCCAGCTTTTTTTTTGCTTATGTGGTGTTGAGGAATTGAACCCAGTGCCTCATGCATGCAAGGCAAGCGCTCTACCACTGAGCCACCTTCCCAGCCCCATAAAGCACCTGTTCTTTTGCTTCTTTAAAGTATGTGTCATAGTCTACATGTGATGTGAATGTGTTCCCAACAGTTCAGGTGTTGGGACCTTGATCCTCAGTGTGGCTGTATTGGAGGGTGTTTTAGAACTTCACTGAGAAGTAATGACTGAGGTCACTGAGGGTGCTGCCCTCCAATGGAATTAGTGTATTTCTTATGAGCCCTTGCTTAATTCTCATAAGAGGTTTGTGATAAAAGAGCAAGCTTGGTCCCATCCCAGACTTGCTTTGGCTTCCTATCTCACCACATGACCTCTGTCTTGCATATACTTCTCTGTGTGTCATTAGCCATGGTGTCTTACAGCCCAGAGGTCCAAGAGCCATTGTAAGCACTATATACTGCTATTTAGATGATCATCCTCCAAAACTGAATAAGCCTTTTCCTTTCATTAAGCCATATTCCCAGCCTTAGTGCTGCAGTTAAAAGCCAGGGTTTTATACATATTGAGCAAGCACTGTACGACAGGTAACATCCCCAACTTAAACTCTTTTCTTCATAAGTCACACAGCCTGGGATATTTTGTTATGACACTAAAAATCTGACTAAGTGGGTTTGTTTCATAGAATCTAAGTGACTTCGACCAGGACAAACAATGGTGAGAAGCAGAAAGGGGATTTGCACAGCATTTAAAAAAAAAAGCCACAGGAAGAAGGCCACTGACCCACCTCCAATTTCAGGATGAAAAAAACAAAAACACAAACAAAACTGTTCTTAAAACTTATCAGATGGTGAGACAAAGGACAAAGGATAGGCCAATGCAACAGTGATACTCACAAGACACTATGTTGGAAATGAACTTTACATATTGGTGGATAAGGAATTCAAGGGGAGAGAAAGTGGGAGAAAACAATGGAGAGGTAACAATGTTAAACAAGAATTGTACTCATTCCTTACTTATGTAACTAACCCCACTGTAAAGCACCTTTACAATAAAAGAAGAATTCATCAGTGCAGATGATAGCTCTTATCCACAAATCTAGTCTTTTTCATTGACCTCTTTGCTGTGAGTCTTTTTCTAATTGGATAATGATTATGTATCCTCTGTGTTGAATAAATCTGATAGTAAGTATTGATCTGCAGTCCCCAATGAAGCAAAGCCAATAGGAACTATCTGACATCAGTCATCTGCCTCTCTAACTCCACTCTGGGTGACCCACCACCCTCTTCAACTCCCATGTTAGCCACTCTCATTATTGCTCTCAGGAAGCAATGTCAGCTCAACTGGTTGAAGAGCTCACCTTTAAAACAGAAGTCAGTGTAACCCCTAAAACACAAAAGTGCTTCAAAGGGAGGCTTCCAGTGGGAGGGGTGGAGTGGGAGGGAATGAGGACTAAGCAAAGAGTCTGAACCTAAGAGTTCAGGTTTGACTCTTGTTGAAGGCAGGAAGAGAGATGAATCTTCTATTTTTTTAAATCTTCCTCAACTTCAAAGCCATTTTAAAATATCCTTATTCTGGCCATTTCTTAAGAAGAGCAGAGCTGAGTCAGATGATAGACAAGACTCAGCAGAGACTTGGGCATCTGGATTCTAATCCTGCTTTGCTGTTATACATATTTGTTGAACAATAATATCAGTGACTAAGGATTACCATCACCTCCTGCCACCTTTCATTTCACTTGTAAAACAGCAATAGTAATTACTATGTCTGCTTTACTGCTCCAGATAATTAGTGTAGAGACATTAAAAGAAAGCAATGAAAAAGCATTTTGAATGAACACCAAAATTGGTTACTGTGGCAGGTAGGATTATGGCCTCCTAAATTTATCTGTGACTTAATCCTCAGACTCCTGAAAATATTCTCATGACAAAAGGAATTAAAAGTGCAGATGGAATTAATGATGCTAGTCAGCTGGCTTCAAATACAGATTATTCTGGATAGCCAGGCAGCTTAGGATAACCACAGGTCATTAAATGTGGCAGAGGGAAGCAGAGTCAGTGTGTCAGAGCAGTGTGATGTGGGAAAGATGGAGTTACCCACTGTTGGTTTTAAGCATGGAAGAAAGCCCCAGGCAAAGCATGCTGGTTGGCTCTAGCAGATGAAAAAGATTCTCTCAACTTCCAGAAGGATTGCAGCCTTGTCAGCACTGATTTTAGCCCAATTAGACCTGTTTTGGGCTTTTTACTTCAAGAGCTGTAAGATAATAAATTTGTATTGTTATTTTTACACCATTGGTTTCAGTAAAAATGGTACGACAATAGAAAATTAATATAGTTACTTTTAAATATTTTACATGCCATTAATATTCTAGACCAAGAATAAGCTTCATTTTCATGGACATAGGCCTCCAAGGAGGAAAAATGTGCTTAATAGGCAAATATTTTTCCTGGGTTTTGTTTTTTTTTTTTGTTTTGTGCTGATGATCAAACCCTGGGCTGTATAAGTACTAGTTAGGTATTCTCTGGTATTGAAGTACATCCTGAGCTCTTTTTTTCTGATTTTGTTATTTATTTACTTACTTAGAAGGTTCTAGTACAAGATGAAGCATCTCTCTTCCCTTTGGGCTTCTGACAATGGTGGCATATTATGGTGGATCAAGTGGCTAACAAAACCACTTATATTATATGAGAGTTAGGAAGCAGACAGAAGACAGGCTGAGATTCTTCAAGGAAACACCTGCAATAACCTAAGGACTTCCCACTAGTCCTTATCTCTTAAAGATCCATAGCACTTACCAATAACACCACTTTGGAATGACATATTTGATAGACTATCAATATTAAAATCAGAGCAGGACAGGGTGCCAGTGGCTCACGCCTGTAATCTTAGCAACTCAGGAGGCTGAGATCTGAGGATCACAGTTCAAAGCCAGCCCAGCAGGTAAGTCCATGAGACTCTTATCATCAATAAACCACCAGAAAACCAGGAGTGGTGGTGCTGTGGCTCAAGTGATAAAGCACTAGCCTTGAGCTGAAGAGCTGAGGGATAGCGCCCAGGCCCAGAGTTCAAGCCCTAAGACTAACAAAAAAAAAATCAATCACAATGGAAGATATACAAATGATCATTTCATATATGGCACGTGTCTATCCACAAGATACAAATTACCATATTATGCTTTGAATATAGTAAATGCCTAAGTGTTGAAGGTTGGGTCTCCAGATAGTGAACAATCAAAGGTGATTGAATAATGGGGGCTCTGACCAAATCAATGGACTGATCCCTTGATAGAAGCATAACATGATGGCATTATTGGGAGGTGAGAAAGGTAGGTACCCTTAACTAGATAGGGTCTAGTTAAAGGAAATGGGTCACTGAGGTAGGCCCTGGAAAGGTATACCTTGTAGTCTTTCTGCTTCTTGGCCTTCATGAGGCAAGCAGCTCTCCCCAACCATGCCCTTATGGCATGATGCTTTTGCCTCGCCACTGACTGGCCTAGAAACAATGGAGTCAGCCATGGATTGAAAGCCCATGTACATGGGGCTGGGAAGGTGGCTCAGTGGTAGAGCGCTTGCCTTGCATGCATGAGGCCCTGGGCTCGATTCTTCAGTACCACATAAGCAAAAAGAGAAAAGCCAGAAGTGGCGCTGTGGCTCAAGTGGTAGAGTGCTAGCCTTGAGCTGAAGAGCTGAGGGACAGCGCCCAGGCCCAGAGTTCAGGCCCCACGACCGGACCCCCCCCCAAAAAAAAGAAAATCCATGTACATTTTTCCTCTTTTTTTTTTTTTGTTGGTCATGGGGCTTGAACTCTGGGCCTGGGCACTGTCCCTCAGCTCTTCAGCTCAAGTGCTCTACCACTTGAGCTACAGCACCACTCCCGGTTTTCTGGTGGTTTATTGGAGATAGGAGTCTCACGGTCTCTCCTGCCCGGGCTGGCTTTGAACCGCAATCCTCAGATCTCAGCCTCCTGAGTAGCTAGGATTACAGGAGTGAGCCACCAGTGCCCGGCTATTTTTCCTCTTTTAAATATTTTGAGGTACCTATCACAGTGATGAAACACTAACACATGTAATTATCATATTCTGTCCATCAAATTGACAAACATTTAAAGAATAGAGAACAACTATGTATAAATCTTTCCTGGAAACAGTGTGAAAGGACACTATCACACAGTAATGGTCAAATTATCATCTGTTGTGAGATAATCACACTTTGACTAAAAAGCTTTAACCTATTAGTTTCAATTTAGGCATTTGCCTTCAAAAACTAACCATAAATGTATAGTCATATATAAAGATATTTATGAAGACTACTTTGTAGAATAGGAAAAATTATAAACAATAAAATTCAACAAATAAATGTCAACATCAACAAATAAAGCAATAAACCCTGGCAGTATAACGGAGTGTTTACAGTGAGGACTCTAACCAAACTCCTTAAGTTTGTTTTCTTTCTTTTTTTATTTTTATTTTTTTTTTGTCGGTCGTGGGGCTTGAACTCTGGGCCTGGGTGTTGTCCCTGTGCTCTTCAGCTCAAGGCGTGCGCTCTACCGCTTGAGCCACAGAGCCACTTCCCAAACTCCTTGAGTTTGAACCACAGTCCCACTACTCCCTTGCTGTGGGCCTTAATAAGTTGCTTTTCTTCCTTTTGATCTGGTTTCCTCATCCATAACGTGGGGTGTTCTAGCATTAAATTGATGACTATATGGAGAGATTATAGAACTGGGCCTGATATATATTAAGTGATCAGTAAGCATGAGCAATTTTCATGATTAATATTGCCATTGACATCAACATCCCACAGAAGAGATTAGCAATCACTCCATATTGGTTGAGGGTGAGGGAAAGGTAATTGTCCATCTGGGATCTTAGTGAAAGGTGGTGATGGAGGATTCTCATTCAAAAAGCAGTTGCCTTGAAGGAGAAAACCAAGGGGAGGAAAAGGTAACTAAAGCAAGTAACAAGGTACTTAGTAACAAGCAAGGCCTAATGACATTCTGACCAGACCTGGTTGTGCTTTAACTACCTACCAGCAGTAAATACAGTTTAAGCAATCAAAAGACAGACTTTTATGAGTCAAGACAGGTCAGCCTGGGTTAAGAAGATACAAGGTTTTTTTCAAGGTTCATTTTCAAAGAGACCTATCAAATCCTTCAGATGATTTTATATTTCTCTCATATCAGGATAATGAGTGTACTTTGTATGTTATGAACTTGATTTAGTTAATAAACTTTAGTCTACTTTTACAAGTACAACTACAGACTGAAAGACAGAAATAAATGGTAGAAGTCATTTAGCCCAGCGCTTTTCAACCTTTTGTGTACCATGACCTCTTTTGGCAAGGAGAAGACCCATGGACAGTGTTGATTTTAATGCATTAAAAAAAATTAAAATGGCTGGGATGTGGCTTAGTGGTAGAATGCTTGCCTAGCATGCATGAAGCCCTGGGTTCTATTTCCCATTACCACATAAACAGAAAAAGCCAGAAGTGGCACTGAGGCTCAAGTAGTAGAGTGCTAGCCTTGGACAACAAGCTCAAGGACAGGGCCCAGGCCCTGAGTTCAAGTTCCAGGACTGGCAATAAATAAATAAATAAATCATAGGCTATAAACAAAACTGGTAAGGATAACAGAGGAGTTACTCACATTTTTTAAATGAAAATAAATGTGTTATGTGACAACATTCACATTATCACTGATTCATTGATAATAAGATCAAGTTGCACATCTCACTAATTACTACCAATAATTAGTGTTACTTTGAAAAGTCCTAAGTATATATTGATAACCTATCTATGATTATCCAAAAGCCACATAAAAATATCAATGGTACTGAGCACCAATGGCTCATGCCTGTAATCCTAGCTACTCAGAGGCTGAGATCTAAAGATCGGGTTCAAAGCCAACTCTGGCAGGCTTTGAGACTCAGCTAACCAGTCCATGAGATTCTTCTAATCAACCACCAAAAAAGCTGGTAGTGGAACTGCAGCTCAAGTGGTAGAGCACTAGCCTTGAGCACAAAAGCTTAGGTCCTGAGATCAAGCCTCAGCATTATACACACACACACACACACACATGTATATATACATATGTACCTGTGTATATATGTATACAATGGTAACAAAATCATACAGTATATACACATATATGTATATGTGTATATATGTGTATTTATATGTATATGCATACAGAGGTAACAAAATCATAGATACAGTAAATAGAGTTGTATATACTCTGCAAAATGGTTAAGTTTCATTTCATATGAGAACCCTAACAAGGCTAAAACTGTCCTAACACAGATTAGCAAACTGTAGCACCATTTTTAACCCTGTGAATTGTCTGCCTTCACAGCAAGTAAATAACAAATTGGAGTCACTTATTCTAAACAGCTTCCTGTTGTCTGGAATCTTGATGATCTAGGCATGGATTGAACACATGAATTACAGAAGCCAAGTTAAATTATTTTAAAACAAAAGTCAAATTTGAACTTACATCATTTGATTTTCTCTTTAAAAAGAGCTTTACCTGGGGCTGGGAAGGTGGCTCAGTGGTAAAGTGCTTGCCTTGCATGCAGGAGGACCTGGGTTCAAGTCCTCAGTACCACATAATCAGAAAAAGCCAGAAGTGGTGCTGTGGCTCAAGTGGTAGAGAGCTAGCCTTGAGTTGAAGAGCTGAGGGACAGCGCCCAGGGCCAGAATTCAGGCCCCATGACCGACCAAAAAAAAAAAAAAGAGCTTTACCTTCAATAGAAATTATAACCAAGTCTTCCGAAGACCTAGATATTTGCAGGTAAACTTTATTTAGTCAAGTACCTACCTGTTAAGAAAGCCTGGCCTAAATTCACTGTGTGTGTGGGGGGGGGGGTTGGTTGGTTCTGGGGCTTGAACTCAGGACCTGGGCGCTCTCTCTCAGTTTTTTTACTCAAGGCTAGCACTTTACCACTTGAGCCACAGCTCTACTTTGGCTTTTTGGTAGATAACTGGAAAAAAACTCTCACAGACTTTCCTTCCTTAGCTGGCTTTGAATCATGATCCACAGATCTCATCCTTATATGTAGCTAGGATTACAGATGTGAACCCAACTTCAGAGTTGTTTTGTATACATACATGGTTCTTTCATATTTCAATAAGGCTCTGAGTTCTTTGAGACAAAATTCTGAAAATATATTTCTGAGCCATTCTGCCTGTGAATGGATGCCTTTTAAAAAATGCATCAGTGGCAGAGAAGATGATAATTAGAACTTTTATTCTTGTTATTACAAAGCCAACTAGAAAGCTTCCAATAAAACTTCTCCAAGGTAAAACTATGTTTTTGGCTCCTAGTTAATTGTAAAGCCCAGTTCCTTACATAACACAATGTTCTATCCAAACAGTCCAATGTACATATAAAATCTAGTATATAGGAGGAAAGCTTAATTATAAGAAAAAAGTTCCAGGGCATTCCTTTCCTTGCTAATGCTCTGACTTTATCCTGGAGTTTAAACTAGAGTCAGTCAGTCAGTGCATGAATGTGCTTTTAATGTTCTCTATCAACAGTTGTTCCAAGTTGTATTACCTATGTTTTCTTATTCTCTTTATTATTGACCTCTGGCATCTGAGGCCTTGTGGAATAGGGAAGGTACCTTACCCAGGGTTGACTAATTCCTAGAGATAGCCATTTGTGTGTTAGTCTTTGATATACCTCCTATGATGAAAATATGTGTTTCCCATTAACATGGATTTGACTTTGTTCTTTTATACAGTAATTCTCCCTTTATTTCATTAAGGAGCCTTTGACCACTTCCTGGGCTTGGCTTGCATCCTGAATCACAGTGTCAGCTGTGAGTCACTGTATCTTGGGACAACTTTTCTTTGTCAGTGTTTGAAAATTGACCCTAGGGTCTTGGCCCCTAAGAAAGTACTCTGTCATTGACCTATACTCCAAGCCTGGCATGACTTTCTGATCCATAAATTTCTTATCTAGCATAACAGAGGAATGGAAAATATGATTTTATCTTATTCCCTCAGGCTTTGATTTTTTCTTATCTTATGTATTCCTCCATTCATAATATGTTCTAAAGCAGGTGTGCTAGTTAGCTTCCTGTCATTGTGACAAAATACCTAAAGAGTTAAAAGAGGAGAGATTTATTTTGTATCATGCTTTTAGAGGTTTTATTCCATGATCACATGGATCTATTGTTTCTGGGAGATAGAGCTTCATAGTGGGAAGCAGCTGGTGGAATAAAGCTGTTCACCTCATGATGGCCAGGAAGGAGAAAGAGATAGAGAATGAGGAAGAGAGAGATCGAGGGAGGGAGGGAAAGATAGAAGGAGGAAAAGAGAAAGAGAGGAGGGAAGAGAAACAGAAAAGAGGAGAGAGAGAAAGAGAGAGAGAGAGGGAGGGAGAGAGAGAGAACAGATACATCCTTCTGGTACATGCCCACAGTGGCCTAGTTCCTCCAAATAGGTTCTATCTATTATAGTCCCCCTGATCATCCAATAGGCCATTCAATTATGAACTCATCAATGGGTTAACCTACTGATAAGATCAGTTTCCCAAGGCCCATCTAGAACATTGCCGTATTAGAGACCAAGCCTGAATTCAAGTGGACATTCAAGGAATACCTTAAATCTCTATCACAAGACAAGGCATAGATAACTAGGGGGGGACTAGGGACTAGGGAAGTAGTATTATGCAAGAGGATTTTTTTGTACTTGTATTTGGCAGAATTCTGCAGGAGGGCCACACAAATGTTTTAATTGAAGATGGCCTAATAAATAGAATCTTCTCAGAGGTATAACCAGACTTAAGAGACCCCTACAAAAATGGTGAAGACTGAGAAAGTCAACTGAAGGAAGCTGGGACCTGTATGGGGACATGATGTTTCTATGCCTCTCTGAGAGGTGTGGCTGTAGAAGAGAGGATGCTAGACAGTCACATGACAAAAGGGAATGCATCATTGCCAAAACCATGCTCTACAAAGAGGGCACTGTAGGTGGCCCTGTCTTCCATTTCTACCCTGTGTCTTCCTTCTTTTTCTTTCTTTTTGTTTTCCAGACAGAGTCTTAGTATGTAGATCAGGCTAGCCAGGAACTAGCAGTCCTCCTGACCTAAGCCCCTCTTGATACAAGGAGTACAACACACACACACACACACACACACACACACACACACACACAGAGTACTTAATTAAACTAGATGCTAAGCAGCCTGTAATGTTATGTGACTCATTTGTATATGGGATGGGAGGAGACTGAACAAGATGACCTTCCTAAAAAGCTGTGATGCTAAAAAAAAAAAAATTTTACATATTGCCACAGATTTTTGTTATCTCTGACAGAAGCAACTCCACTTTTGCTGGTTAATTGGAGATAAAAATCTCATGGGCTTTCCTGCCAAGGGTGGCTTCTAACCATAATCCATAGATCTTAGCCTCCTGAAAAGCTAGGAGTACAGGGATGAACCACTGGTGCCCGGTTGATTAAGTATTTTTGACAAAATGCTTACTATTTCCTGAGATAAACTTCTATTACTGAACAATTGTGGTTTTTAAAAAGTTATCAACACTGGGCTGGGAAGGTGGCTCAGTGGTAGAGCACTTGCCTTGCATGCCAGAGGCTCTGGGTTCGATTCCTCAGCACTGCATAAGCAAAAAGAAAAAAGCCAGAAGTGGCGCTGTGGCTCAAGTGGTAAAGCGTTAGCCTTGAGCTGAAGAGCTGAGGAACAGTTCCAAGGCCCAGAGTTCAGGCCCCACGACCCAGACCCCCCCCCCAAAAAAAAGTTATCAACACTAAGCCACAGCAAATTTATTGATAGTTTCTCCCAAGTAACAGGTTTTGATTTTTGAAAATCAAACTTAAGAAATCAAAGATATATTCAGATATTAAAGTTGACATTCTATGTAGCTGGCATATTCAATACAATTGAACATCATCTATCACATTTGACCAGCCCTCAGGTATTTGGACCCTAGAAGCTCAGAGTTTCTCCTCAGTTGCTGCTGTAAACCAAAATCAACTCAAGACCAGGAACAGTGATTTACACGTATAATACCAGCACTCAACAGACAGAAGGAGAAAGATTATGAGTTTAAGGTCAGCTTGGGCTATAAAGTAAGATATTGCTTTAAAAATAAAAAGAACTTGCCGGGCGCTGATGGCTCATGCCTGTAATCCTAGCTACTCAGGAGGCTGAGATCTGAGAATCGCGATTCAAAGCCAGACCGGGCAGGAAAGACCTTGAGACTCCTGTCTCCAATAAACCACTAGGAAACCGGAAGTGGCGCTGTAGCTCAAGTGGTAGAGCGCTCGCCTTGAGCTGAAGAGCTGAGGGACAGCGCCCAGGCCCAGAGTTCAGGCCCCACCACCGACAAAAATAAATAAAATAAAAAGAACTCAAAAGCAGACTAAGATGTTAGGACATGAAAGGAAACAGAAGTTAGAGTTTAGGGAAAAGAATAATGATTTTATTATAGAATAACTAGCTAAAGGTCCTAGAGAAAAACTGGAATAAAACTGAAAAGGTTTTAGTAATCAAAATCAAAAACAAAAACCAACTGGGAGATTCAGTGAAAGTTTGCACGTATTACTATGGACCTGTGCTTGCCTGGTACAGGTTATTCTGTGTCCTGGGGAGCTGACCTGTATAAGCTTCAGCAGGGTTCTTTGGCTTCAGATGAAGTTCTGTTTAGCAATTGGGAGACCCCTGGCAGCAGATGGGAAGAAAGGAAGGTAAGTTTGTACTATTTATCCTCCCCTAGTTTTTCCTCTTGTGGTGTCCTTCCAAACAAGGCTTGTCAGACTGCTTTTTCCAGTTTTCTCTTTGAATTCCGGGAACCTCCACCCTTCTAGGCTTAGTCCTGGTCACTGTTACAGTATCCAGTTAGAATATGGAGTCTGTTTCCTACCAGAGTCCTGATCAACACATGAATATCATAATACATGTTGAGTCACGACTGTATGCCAATGAAGAATAAAATAAGATAGACACTTTGAAGGGCAGTCTAGGGAGTGGAGACAGTCACAGAGCAGATTATCCTATGATATCTTGACAAGTGATGCAGAGGATGGGGAGGTGGGTGGGATGAAGAATAGATTGGGGCATGTTGGAATAGTCATGGGGAATTGTCCATGGTAGGAACAGTGGAGATGAAGGTAGACAGGGAATATGGAGGTAGATAGGAAGTGGTCAGGAGCTACTAGAGAGACAAACAAGGAACATTTTCTGCCAAGGATATCCAGGACTAGTTAAACTGTGGAAGGGATTGGACTGGGCCAGACCATGGGAAACCTTGAAATGGAAGGAGGTGGCCATTCCTTCCATTTGGTTCCTGTCCCCACCTAGAGAAACATCAGTACAGGTATAGTATGCACTTCTCAGTCCTTTAATCCAACCTCATGACCAAGGTTTGACCCTCTTACTTCCTTAGCCTAAAACCAGTCTTTGGAAAATCAATCCCCTATACTCCCTGGACATTTTAAGATCTTTAAGATTGAAAAAAAAAAAAAAGGCCAGGAGTATTGGCTTATGCCTGTCATCTCAGCTACTTGGAAAGCCAAATAGTTTGAGGCCAACTATAACACAAAGCTTGTGAAACCCTTCATTAACCCAAGAAGGTGGTCATAGTGGTATGTGTAAGGTACACCCTGGAAAGGCAGGGTAAACTCCTCCCTCCTCTTGGCTAAGTGTCCACCCAATACCCATGTCACCTAGGTTACTGGCACACCTGGAGGCAGTCACTCTCTCCTCCAAGGTCACATCCTAGGCCACCCCTAGTTATACCTCCCATGGGACTGGGGAGGGTCCCAGGCCCTGAGGTCACATCTGCATCCAGTGTGGCCACACCTCCCCTCCCCTGGCCGCCCCTTCTCCCTGCCCCTTCCCTATTTAAACCCAGATGGGACGTGGGCCCGCCCCTTCGGCCATGCCTCTCCACCAGTTCAGTAAAATAAACTTCTCTTCCTGCCTGAATATCGCATGGTGCTCTCTTTCCTCAGCTACTTACTTTACCTAACAGTATGTACCTGAGATCTCATATACAAATGAGGCTACAAATAGGAGGATCTCCATCTGAGGCTACTTCAGGCAAATACAGAGACCTTAGCTAAAAAATAACACAAGAAAAGTCTTGGGGTCATGGCTCAAATGGGTAGAGCCACTGATTAGCAAGCAAAGCCCTGGGTTTAACCTCCATCACTTGCAAAAAGATAACATGGTAACCTAACTCCTCAGAGAAGAACTACAACAGGACTAGTTGAACATTCCCAAATGGGTTTGGAAGCCCTGGCAGTCAGAACCTTCTTCCTGATAGCAATATGTAACCCTGAAAATATTCTATCCCATGGTGAAGGGTGAGGCTAACGTGGAAGGCGCACTTCACCAAGGTGAGGTTTGGGTTCATACTGGGCCGGTGGACACCTTTTAAGTCCATTTCATCACACTTTACAGGCAAGGTCCAAGAGGTGTTTGGCTTCCTTCACCCAATCCTGTTCCTCCCTGACCCTCATAATAGCCAACTTCTCGGAGTGGGGCTCAGGAGGCTTCTTTAAACGAAAGTGCACAGGTAACGCCATCCAACCATCCATCTCTTTCAATAACCCAGAGCCTGCCACTGCGCTCCGGGCAAATGAGGAGGAGCCGTGGGAAGCGCTAGAAGAACGTGGTGGGCAGTAGCTCCGCGGAGCTGTCTCCGAACCAACTGGATCCACTCCTCCAGTCCTCTTGAGCTCGATGCTGGCCCAGGCGAGCGTCCGCGTCACCGCGGGGGTGGGGCCCGCCCCGCCGCCC
>NW_012267221.1:21793237-21972462 GCF_000151885.1 Dipodomys ordii
CCTCCCCGCGGGCGGAGTCCGCGCCAAGAAGTCGCCTCCCGGGCCCCCGACGTCCAGCCAGTGCCCACAGGCTGTCCAGGCTGTCACCGCGAGGAGTATGGGGCTCTGATGGCCATGGACGGCTACAGGGGCTTCTTGGGGCTGCTGGTGTCGGCGCTGCTCGTCGGCTTCCTGTGTGTGCTCTTCACCCTCATCTGGGTCCTCCACTACCGGGAGGGGCTCGGCTGGGACGGCAGCGCTCTCGAGTTCAACTGGCACCCGGTGCTCGCGGTGACCGGCTTCGTCTTCGTCCAGGGCATCGGTACTGGCGCCTCCCGGGGCGCGGGCGGGGGTCGGGCGGAGCCGCGATCGGGCTCTGCGGGGCGCGCGGTTGTGCAGGCGCTGGCTGCGGGGCGGGTCCCGCCGGGTAACCGGGAGCCGCCGCCGGAGGGCTGGCACGCGTTCGGTGGTGCTGGGGCGTCCGAGAGAACCTGAGGCGAGATGCCCAAGTCCGCGCCGGGCGCCCGGGCGGAGCGGGCCTGCGCAGCAGGGGCGCAGAAAGCCGCCGGGGGCGCGGCCTTTCCCTGAACTTGGAAGCTCAGAGAGGGAGGCGGCCGGGAGAGACGCGGGGCTGAGGACTCGCTTCTTCGGGGCCTTCCCCGGCCCGGGCTGACGCGGAGGCGCGCGCAGCATCCTCCGCCCCCCAGCGCTGAGCTCCGCGGCGGCACTGCGCAGCCAGCGCAGGCTCTGGGTCGGTCGGTCCCGAGCCTACTTGCATATGTGGCGGCCCCCGGGGAGAAAGTTCCTCCGCGGAGCTTTCTGCAGGGCGGTGGTCCGAGCTCGCGGCGGGAGGTGCGTGGCTCCGAGGGGGTGCCCCAGTGCGGGGCGCCCCGGGGGGCTGCTGTGCGTGTTCGGTGTGTGGCAGGCCTGCGGTCCCCGGGACGGCGCTGATGCGCTGGGGAGCTCGGTCTGCAGCGCTGTTTACTGTCTGGGCGCAGCGCCTGCAACTTTGTCCGGATCGTTTCCTTGGACTGTTTGGTTGAGGAACCTCGAGCTATGGCGCAAGCCTTTTCCCCTGCTAACCACTTGCCCCAAAGTGAAATCCAGGCGGCGGCCTTGCGCATGCACTTAGAAAAAGAAAGTCGTGTGCTGGGGTTGTTATGTCACAGGACATAATCGAGAGGAAAGGAACAGGTTCCAACAGGGATGCCAGCCGGCAGAGGGGTCTGGCCTGGCCTGAGAAAGCTATCTTTTTCTCCACCAGTATTTAACTCCCTCCAAACAAGCAAGCAAGCAAACAACAACAAGAGTACTGGCCTCATTCCTAAAGAAAAGTGGTTTGGTGTGTTTTGTGTTCCTGCTGTAAACTTGTGCTGCAGCTTTCCACCCGTGTGGCCTGCTTTCTCCCACTCCGGAATGTGGTGGAAGGTATTACTAACTGCTCAGATTTCCGAAGCTTCCCAGCCAAGACTGGCACCACTGTGAATCGCTGGCCATTTTTTCAACTCATCTTGCATTCATCGCAGCTATGTTGCCACTATACAAACATGAGAAGAAAAAAAACACACACACACACACTCCGGTCTTAAAAACACAGTCACCAAGAAGACCTCTTACCTTCCTGGTGGAGCGCTTTATTTTGATCTGAGCTGTGTGAGCACTTTCTGTTGTCAAAATAGTGCAAATGGCCTCCACCTCTCCTCAGTCCTCCTGGTGGAGCAGTGCCCACTACCAAGAAACCCCAGAGGGTTGGAATATGTTCTGGTAGTTGAGGGTTAAGAGAAACTCCGGGGAGGACATGGGTTGCTTAACTTAGCAAAGAGGAGACCATCTTTCCCTGTGTTTACTGAGACACAGAGAAGATAAGTAACTTACTCATGGAAGTCCTTTCAGTGAATTTTCTTATTTTGGGGGATCATTCTTTGCTTTTATGGCAATATGCTTAATTTCCACCACGTTGGGATTTTATTTTTGTAGGGGAGGTTTTGTTTTAAGTCAGGGTCTTACTATGGAGCCCTGGCCCCTATAACTAAGGGCTAGGATTACAGGCATGTACGGCCACATGGCTCCAAGTTACCTTTCTAGAGAAGCTTAAAGTTCTACTTATGTATACTTTGGAAATCTTCATTCATGTTAGAGTCTATTCCGTAGTTTTCTTTAAAGGTTTTTTAAAAAATGTCTTTCAACCATTGACTTCTTTTTTGGTCGATTTATACTTATTTTGTGGAAAAAATATGTATCTGGATATTTTGGAAATTTTTACCAGTTGCTCTTATGCAACCCTTGTTGTTTTTAGACTTAGTCACTATCTTTTGGGTTGCTGTCCCAATGTTTGCCCTGTTAATATTACCCATCCCATTTACTGCTTGGATCCTAGATCTACAAAGCATTTTAATCACATAGTATATTTAATTGACTTAAGCATGAATTTTTTCATACATGTAGACACATGCATAGTTCTCTCCAGTGTAAGAAGGAGTAAATACAGAAACTCCACAGTTTCGGATGGGTGACATTTCTGCTAAACCTACTGAGGTTGAAAATATCACCGCTGAAAATGTTTTTAATATCCCTAAGCCCATGAACCTCAGTGCTTACAGCACAGTGTATTGTGGGGTGGCTGAAGCCTTTGGCTCGTTGCCACTGACCATATTAAAATCAAACAGATCAAATGTGAAGTACAGTGTCTTCCATTATAAAGGCCAAAGCTTGTTATATTGGTTCATCTTATGGCAAAGACTATCTATAGGTGACTTTGTAGTCTGTAAGAGACACACTATATTCTGACAGGCTTTATACTGTGTATAATTGCTTTAGGGAGGAGAATGCTTGGCTTTGAGATTTCAGATTTCTAATAATGAAAATGACATAAGCTCTAATGATATGTACCTGTAATACACAGATATATTGAGATGAGGAAAGAAAGATTACAGTACTAATATTCTTAAGCATGAATTTTTTTTTACAAATGCAATCCAGTAAGCATACTTGAAACTATGTCAAGAGAAAGTACAAGTCATTTGAAACATCTTTAAAAAGTAAGCTTCAAAGAAAGCAAGGTTATTATTGTAGACCAATATAAACCTGTCTCTGTCTCTTTATTCCCTGTTCACCACATTCTCTGTCTCTGTGTCTCTTCGTCTTTAATCTGTATTAATCTAAACATTGACCATCTCTTTCATCCCTCACCCACCCACACATGTATATTTTGAAGTGCACGTGTTCTAAAAAACAAAGTACAGCAGACTAAGAAATATTTTTTTCAAAATGTATTTTTTAGATATGTTGCCCAGCCTGGCCTCAACCGTCTGTGCTTAGACTATTCTGTCTCAGCTTCTCACGTAGCTGAGACTACAGGTGTGTGCCACTAAGCTCCACTGAATAAAATCTTAGCCTCACGGACAATCTAGCTAATAGACTCTGGCATGACGAGTAGACTTTAGAAGAGGCTTTGTGCTTCTCTAAAAGGAATGATTCTCATGAAATGTGTATACGGCTGGGAAATCAGAGAAACTGTCATTGTAAAGAAGGCCATAGTAAAGACTGAAGCAAATAAATGCTCTCAAAGTGCAGTTGACCTTTTAAAAGGTTCAACACGATGGAATGTGTTCTTTAGTAAAAAATAGAAAACTCAGGTGAGCAAAAAAAAAAATCCTGGCAATTCTATACTCCACATGAAGAACTCCTTTTGTCCTGTAAAGTGAAGGAAGAGAAATTAAATAGCTTAATGACCCCAGATTGGTTTTGTGGGACAATATAACTAATTCAAGTAACTTTTAAAAGGCTAACTGAAAGAAGAACATAATTTGTTGGTTTGTTTTGCTTTGTTTTTAGACAGAGTCTTGCTATATAGGCTCTCCTGGAAGTCATGTTAGAAAACCCTATCAGAACAGGTTTTTTTTCCCCCAAAAGAGCATAGGTGTATCTTTTTAATATGTCTAAAAGTGGCCAAATTCCATCTTAGTTGAAAAGGCTTTTGGAATAAAACATAGTAAGTAAGCACAAAGGAAAGAAAAAAAACCCCAAGTACCTACTACAAAAGGGGCCTTGGGGAGAAAGTAAGCCTTGACAACAAAACCTCTTGCTCTTTTTTTGGGGGGGTCTAGTTGTGGGGCCTGAACTCTGGGCCTGGGCGCTGTCCCTCAGCTCTTCAGCTCAAGGCTAGCACTCTACTCCTTGAGCCACAGCGCCACTTCTGGCGTTTTTCTTTTTGCTTATGTGGTGCTGAGGAATGGAACCCAGGGCCTCAGGCATGCAAGGCAAGCGCTCTACCACTGAGCCACCTTCCCAGCCCTACCTCTTGCTCTTAGGGAAGTGAGGGTATTTACAAAACATAGAGACAGCTCAACTTTTTTGGGTGGGTTTGGGGAGGGTCAGGAGGCTGAAGCAGGAAGATCTGAGTTCAAGGGCAGCCTAGGCTACAAAGTGAGACTGTCTTACAACATATAACAAAATAAAACAATTCCCCACATGTGTGTTACAAATAAAGACACACAAATACAAATCTCTTAATGCAACCAGCAGAAATTTTTTAGATGTCATTTTCTTTACTGCTATATTCTTAGCATATAGAACTGGCACATGATAGACCAATAAATACTTGTTGAATGAATGATTATTTCTGTACCATCATCAAACTGTTAGTAACAATGTAGCTTTACACCCACTCATTTGTGATGTGGAATAATAGCCTTTAAAGCAAACGTACCTCCCTACCCCCATCTCCTAGTGATTGTACTGTTCAGCAGTGTAGAAACACAGCCTGGTCAACCCCAGGAAAAAGTGGATAGGAGGTAATGGAAAGAGATCTTCACACTGCTCATTAGCATGTTACTACTGAAGGGTGATCTGTGCCTCCTTTCCCTGTCTAGGAGCAGCATTACACATCAGTTCTCTCTTTTCTTCTGCAGCATTAGGATACCCCTCCCCTCAGTACACACTGGATTAGTTCCAATATTCTATGTTTGACAGCTTTTAAAACTCTACACTCATCCCACTGTACCTCTTTCCAGCCACTGGAAAAACTCTTGATTTTCTATTTGTCTTGCCAAGGAACTCCTTGAAATAATTGTACCTGTAGTCTCTGATTCCTTTCCTCTAGTTTTTTTTTTTCCTTGAAACTTCTCCAGTCCAACTTTCCTCTTCAACTCTACAGATTTGCTATTCCGTAGTAATGTCAGCAGTGGCTTCACATTACTAACCCCAGTGGTGGACAAACAGCAAGACTTCACAGTTTTAGGAAAGTGGAGAGGAGGAGGGGAAGGAGTTTCTACAAAGCATTAAGTGGCAATTCAAAGCAACTCAAAATATATTTTTTCCAGGAGGCTGAGGTAGGATAGGATCTGAGTTCAAGGACAGCCTGAGCTGCATAGCAAGACACTGTTTCAAAAAAGCAAAAACCAAACCCAGAAACAAACCACTACATTTTTGTTACAAATAGATGCATTTTGATCTCTCAATAACAGAACTAGAACTCAATCTTCCTGCTTGACTGAAAGTTGCCATGACTGACCTCTCATTCCTCCTTACTCCCCTTCCCTTCACTCCTCCTCACTCCTGGGAATGTGTTCTTCACTTGATGGTTCTGATGACGTACCCATCTCGCTTGGCTTTTTTCTCTTTCCTGGACACCCTTTGCATGTTCTCCCTCATCATCCTCATTGTTTAAGGTTAAATTAGCCAAAACTCAGATCTCTGACCATTCTCCTTTCTTTCTGCATTCATTCCCTCATCCACCCTCCAGGTTTTAAATACCCCCTACACAGAGCACTCTTATACTTGTTCATATATACAGTCTGGACTCTCTCCTGAACTCCACACCTCCACATCCCATCCGTCTACTCACAGCTTCTATCTGGATGCCAAATAAACAAGTTCAAATCTCCTTTCCCTCTCCCTCTTTCTCTTTCTATTTCTTCTCTTCTTTTCTGGCAAGATTTGCTATATAGTTTAGTCCCTGGTCTGGCTTTAAAACCACCATGTATCCCAGGCTGACCTCAAACTCCCAGTCTTCCTGCCTCTGCCTCTCAAGTTTTAGGATGTATATAGATGTATATCACCATGTCCCAGCTGAAATCTCAGCTGTTTTTTCTTGTGCTGGTCCTGGAGTTTGAACTCAGGGCCTTGGTGCTATATCTGAGCTTTTTCACTCAAGGATAATGCTCTACCACCTAGACCATGCCTCTCAACTTCCTCAAATATCAACTTTTGGTCTTCCTTCCTCACATCTCAAAACCACTTGTCCCATTGATTTCAACATTTCCAAAAATAACAACTTGATCTTTCTAGATATTCAGAACTTACAATCATCCTTGTTCTTCTCTTCTACACTTCGCATTCAATCTGTAAGAAAATCTTATAGATATCAAATTCAAATACAATATCATCCAAATTCTGGACACTGACTCTTTTGAATTATTATTTTCTTCTAGAATGCAAGCTACCCAAGGAAAAGATTTTGTCTGTCTTCTTCATTTCTGTATCCATAGCTTTACCCAACATGAATAACTGTTCAATGAATACTTAGGGATTAAAGCTTATTCAACCTGGCCAAATGCTGGTGTTTCACACCTGTAATCTCAGTTACTAAGGAGTCTGGCATCTGAGCAACATGGTTCAAAGCCAGATAGGGCAGAAAAGCCTGTGAGACTCTTATCTCCAATTAGCCATCAAAAATTATAAGGGAGGTGTGGCTCAAGGGGTGGAGCACCAGCATTGAGCACAAAGCTCAAGAACAACATCCAGACCCTGAATTCAAGTCCCAGGACTGCCACATACACGTGTGTACATACACTCACACACAGTTTGCTTAGTCTTTAAAACCAGCGGTCTCATCTACAAACACTGGATATTGAAAATAAATAATAGAAGTAAATCCACTGTGTAATGTCCTTCTGGATTCAGCTCAATATTCAGAAATGAGAGATGACCAGGGCCCTGATGGGAACCAGTCAGGCACAGAACAGGAATCAGAGCCCTGGGTACTCTTAGCAGGCATCCTGATGCAGTAATCCATATAGCTGCCCCCAAAGCCTTCCTAAGCCATCCTCTTCCCAGGGGACAGCTTGGCTACCAGGAGATCAGATCCACACTGGTAAAATGAGCACATGAAATCCCCATGCCCACAGGAACCTTCACTGTTGTAACCCTCTGTAGAGCTAGCTCCCAGCATCTCTGTGAGGCATGAGCAGGGGGTTCAACAGTGGCCTCCCAAAAGAGAAATTCAAACCATAATTCTAGATAGCTGAGAATGTGACCTTGTCCAGAAATGGTGTCTTTTCAGATATAGTTAAGGCTCTAAAGATGACTAGTGTCGTAAGAGAAAAGAGGATAAGGAGATTTGAAACAGAAAGACACACGGAAGGAAAGTCTGTGTGTGGACGGAGACAGATAGTGGAGTGATGTACTGTAAATCAAGGACCACCAGAAATCACCAGAGCCCTAGGTGCAGACCAAGGGATACAATATATTAGGTACAAATCCTTCCAGCATCTTAATTCTGAAATTTTGGCCTTCAGATCTGAAAAAGTCAGTTTCTGTTCTTTAAGCCACCAACTAGTAGTTTCTCCTGGTAGCCCTACACACACAAGATCTAACAGTGAGTTCCTGTTGCTTCCCAGGAGTCCAAAATGTTGGCATTCTCCTCAGCTATTTATAGGTTTTTCATTGTCCCTCCAAGTACAGAGTGTGCCAGTCAGAGGTGGTTTTTGTCATAAGCACCGCCTAATACCACTGGTAACAATTGACTTTGTTTAGGAGGATAGGCAACCATAGATCAGGTGGTTATGCAGCAGGATAGAGGGCTGAGAGGTGGAAGTTAAAAGGAACTGGGGAGCATTTACTCCTGACTTTATAGGAAATCTCTAGCTAGCTCAATTGGAGACTAGCTATACTGGGATACCACTCCAAGTCTGCCAGATCTTCCCATTTTCCAATGACAATCTGGATATTTAATTAAAAACTGGTCTAAAGTAACATTAAATAAGCCACAAACTCCCAGGACATCATGCTGATAAAATGAAGCATATCTGTGTTCCAGTTTATATATTAGTTTTATTTTAGAGCCAGGCATAGTGGCTTATACCTATAATCAGAGCTACTTAAAATGCCAAGATCAGAATGATCTCAGTTCAGTTCAATGCCAGCTCAAGGAAAAAAAAAATATATATATATAATCACACACACACACACACACACACACACACACACAAAACCAATAGCTGGACATAATAATATCGTCCCAAGTTAAAGACAAGGCTAAATCAGGAGGATCTCAGTTTCAGGCTAGCCTAGGCAAAAAGTTGGAGATGCTATTTCAACAGAAGAAAGCTGAGTATATTGACACTCTCTTATCCCAGCAGGAAGTGTGAGATAGGTGGATGATGGTCCTGCTGTGCATCTGGACAAAAAGTGGAACCCAACTGAAAGGAAAGGAATGGAAAGAAGAGGAGAGGAAAGGAAAGGAAAGGGGAAGGAGGGAAAGAGACAACTTTTTCTTCATACAGAAACTTTCTTAAAATGTTAAAACAATTTCTAAACAAAGTTTTGGAATTACTATAGATTTCAGATGCTCTTTTCTAAGTCTGTTCTTTTGTTTGTTCATTCAACTCCTTCATATATGATCCTATTGACTTAATTAGCATATGTTTATTATGCACTTTCTGTATATCAAACAGAAGAGCAATCTGTGCAAAACAGAAGAGTAATGGCCTGGGAATGTAGTCATTGTAGAGCACTTACCTGGCATTCACTCACGCACGCATGAGAAAATAAAAGTAAGATACAAGCTCTATGTACAAGCTGTTTCCATTTGAATTGGATAAAGATAAGCATGACTTCCTTTTCTAAAGAGTGTAGGCTCCTTAGACATGCCATTTATCTTTTCTCTGTCCTTATCTGTAATGAATGATAACAATGAAATGATAACAATTGTTGATCTTTGTAAAATATATCAGGAGAATAAAATTAGTTTGTAAAGCTCTTATACATAAATGTTCTATATGAATCCATCAAATAAATAAATCATTTACCAACTTAAAAAAAAAGATACCAATCCTTAGTATTGGGAACTGGCTGGGTTGTTCAGTTCAACTCCTCATCTGAGAGATCAAATGCCTGGTAACCAGGTGATTTCAGAGCCAGTACTGTTTCTAATCTCCCCAAAATTCATACAAGGCACAAAAAACTACAGCTGATCTTTCTAATACAAAACCATTTCTGGATATCTGTAAATGTCTAGCTAATTCATTGATGTTTTTCTTTTTTCATCTGCATATTTGATACTAAGTAGATGCCTATGTAGGGATTTCAGTCACTTCAAAGCAATGCTTCCAGTGCTGATATGCTAAGCCAGTCTTTCTGACTGATGGAGGAGGGGTTCAGTTTCATGATACTCGCACATGTTTTAAAGTCTCATCCTCTTTAACAGCCACTACAAGAATTTAGAGTGGGCTACTGCTTTTTCATTTAAACTTGAGTTCTTTTGGATAGAATCTGGTAAACTTTTGAGTATACTAGGAAATGAATTTCAAAGATAGAGAATCATGTTCTGAACACCTATCAAGTAGGGCAAAATCATACTTTATTCAAGGGGGAAGGAAAGCATAATGACATTTATATGTGCTTTAAAATTTCATTGCACTTCAAGTACAGTAACTTATTCTCATTTTTTAATTTATTTAAAGCTGTTAGGGCCATGTGCAGAATACTTTTTACTTACTTAATCTTATATAAACTATTATCTGGTTCAGTAGTACAATTTGTCTTGAGTTTTTGATTTGTACATTTTGAAAGAAGATCTCTGGAGTTGGAGACATGACTCAGTGCTAGTCAATGAGCAAAAGCAACAGATAGAGAGTTCAAGTTCTGGGCTAGGACAAAAAAATAAAGAAAATGTAATAACAAAAAATGTAAGTATGTGAGAGGATAGATATGTTAAATAGCTTGGTATAGCCATTTCACAGTATAAACGTGAATCGCAACATCTTGTTATATACCATGATTTTTAATGATATCTTACTTTTTTACAAATAAATCTAGAATATATTAAAAGTGGGTCTACTCATTTTCTAGGATTACTGAATGTATTGTTGTGCTTTGTTTAGATTTATTTTTTTTACACATATTTAGCTGAATTTCCACTCAGTGTTGGCCCCAGGATAACCTCTGAGGTGTGATAATGAATGAGATAGTCTTTTCCATATTCAGAACTAGAGTCACAATATTGTCTGTGTCTGAGGATATTTCCTGCAAGCACTCCTTCCCTTGCTTGTTCCCACTTCTAACTTCGTATTTCCTGCTGAAAGATAAACTTGAGTAGGTGGACAGTAGTATGATGGTATATGGATGGAAAGCTGGTGTCAAACCAGAGATCACAACTTAGAGAATTTATGTTTTCTTATATTTTGACTGGAGGAATTTTCTCATAATTAAATTCAAACTCAGATTGCTGTATTATTTTTCCTCATTGTCCAGAGAATCATTACACACAGATATTAAATTCTTCCTCTTTCCTCTCTTCATTTCTTTGAAATGCATTACACTAATGTGTTCCACTACCAGTAATGTTTCCTTCAAAAGGGTTTAAGTGTATTTTTGACAAAGAAGTTCATGTTTCTCCTCATTTTCTTGGGGAAATGGTCATTCCAATTAAAATCTCCAACAGAAAAGTCTTGTGTTCATCACAAGTAGCTGCTTTATGCCTTTCGTCCTCCTTGTGGGCTTAGGAGACCTTCTTCTTCCTTTTCACTGAACCTCAGGAATGGGGTGTAGGTGAATGCCAAGCCAAAGAGCAAGAAATATTTAAATTCCACTCTCCAGGCAGTTTTTATAACTCTTGAGAATAGCTATTTTGTTTAAGAAATGTGGTCTGATTTGTTAGGCTTGCCTGTTTTTCTGAAAGCCACCATATTTTGATTATTTATACTTTTTTTAAAGCATGCAAAGAGCTTATGCACATGGGGCCTTTCACAGAGAGTACCACTTATCCAAGAGAGCATTGTGAAGTATAATCAGCCCTGCAGCAGAACAGCTACATGTAGCCAGGTCTCCCTAGCAAGCAAGAGAACTCTCAGATCTCCACAGCTGCCTGATGAGGAGTGAAAAGGAATTGACTACTACCTTTGCAAGCTTACGAAAATATTGTTTCAACTTTAAAAGCATAGTAAATTCTTTCAACTATACAAAAAAAACCCAATATAGTAGATCCCCATGTCCTCACACCACTCACATTTAGTAGATGTTAAAATACGGAGCAACTAAAATGTTTAAGTTGGAACTTAGAGCTGGTAGGAATCAGGTATAAGGCAGGATAACAGGAGAGAAGATGAAGGTAGACTCTAACCTGACAAGAAATAAAAGATGGGGGAAAAAAAACCCCTCAAATAGACCTAGTGCCTCTAAAACTGAAATTGTGTGCATTTGGAATCACAAGCAAGCACCTCTCCTGATTTTGAGTTTCTAATACTTCCTCTTATAGTAATAGAATATAGTCAATATTTTGTTGCTGACCCCAATTGTCAGTGAAAGAACAGAAGGGAAGCTTGTTAGTTACACAATGAATTTGAAAAATGACTGCTACTCAAGAAGCTGATAAAGGAGAACCCTTGAGACCAGGAGTTCAAGACTAGCCTGGCAACATAGCAAGATGCTGGCCACAACAAAACAAAACAAAAACCCATGTTTACATGAATTTAAGAAATTTGACAATCAAATTTTGCCACTCCCAAGGGGTACATTTGTTTTATGAAAATTTTGGTATATTCTTCTATAAAACTAAAACCTCTTCACTGGCAACACAGTTGCCAAGTTAGCAAGACAGTTGTCTTTGAATTTTTGGACCCAGATTTAAAGTAAACTTTTTCTTGAAGAACAACCTACAGGGCTGGGAAGGTGGCTTAGTGGTAGAGTGCTTGTCTTGCATGCATGTCACCCTGGGTTCGATTCTTCAATACCACATAAGCAGAAAAAACTGGAAGTGGCGCTGTGGCTCCAGTGGTAAAGTGCTAGCCTTGAGCTGAAGAGCTGAGGGACAGCGCACAGGCTCAGAGTTCTGGCCCCACAACTAACCAAAAAAAAAAAAAGAAAGAAAGAAAAAGAAAAAAGAAAAGAACAACATGCAGAAAAGTACCTAAATCTAAGTGGTATGTTATCATAACAAGGACACATCTGAGTACCCATGTCAAGAAGCAACATTCCAAATACCCAGATTCCTCTTTCCAATTCCTTTCAGTTATAGTAACTTTCTGACTTTTAAAATAAGATTTTTATTTATTTATTTTTATTTTTAAATTTTTATTTTATTTTATTTTTGTCAGTCATGGGGCTTGAACTCAGGGCATGGGCACTGTCCTTGAGCTCTTTTGCTCAAGTCTAGTGCTCTACCACTTGAGCCACAGTGCCACTTTCAAATTTCTGGTAATTAATTGGAGATAAGAGTCTTCAGACTTTCCTACCCAGGCTGGCTTTGAACTGTGATCCTCAGATCTCAGCCTCCTGAGTAGCTAGAATTACAGGATTTTTTTTATCCTCAAATCTCTCTCTCTCTCTCTCTCTCTCTGTCTCTTTCTTTCTCTCTCTCTCTCTCTTTCTGTCTCTCTCTCTCTCTCTCTAGACTGGGGCTCTACTGTGTTGCCCAAATGACTTTGAACGAGCAATCCTCTTGCCTCAGCCTCCAGAGAAGCTAGGATTATAGTTTGCATCACCATATCTGGCTACCAGTAATTTAGATCACTAATTGTGATTAAGTGAGCTATGTATCTCAGCCTCAGCTTCTCCTCTAGATAGTGATAATAATAATTGTACCTTTCTTGGAGAGTTGAGGTGAAATCAAAATGTAAGCATGTAAAGCACTAAGCATGTTGCTGTTACTGAGCAAAGGGGTTTTTTTTTGGGGGGGGGAGTGTGGATGAGAGGAGGGGGAAGAAATGAGATTAAACCAAGCACAGGGAGATTATATATATTTTTGTTTATTGACACAATTTGCAAGGAGTTCCACATTGTGGATAAAAGGTCACTAGGTAGTGGATTTGGTTTCCCTGAAAACTGGCTAATTGCCTAGGACATGACGCTGAGAGAAAAAGCTGGAGGAAGGTAAAGCAGTGTTTGAATTGTCATCAGTTGAATTCTACATTTTGATTGGTTTCAAAAAAGTACTTGGAGGGCTGGGATGTAGCTTAGTGGCAAAGCGCTTGCCTAGCAAGTGCAACGTCCTGGGTTCGATCCCCAGTACCAAAAAAGAAAAGACAAAAAAAAAAGTACTTGGAATTTATTTATTTAAAAAAAATGTGGCTGGGTGCCATGACTCATGCATGGAATCCTAGCTACTCAAAAGGTGGAGATCTGAAGGATTTCTGTTCAAGCAAAGGCATTTGCATAGGTATAGGTTCAGTCTATGCAAACAGTTCACAAGACTTGGTCTTACCAAGTAAGCTGGATATGATGGTATGAGCCTGTGATTCCAGCCATTTGTACATTAGAAGTAGAAGGATTGCTCTCTGAGGCCAGTCCCAGGTAAAAGTGAGATCCTCTCTGAAAAAACACTAAAACAAAAAGGACTAAAAGAGGTTGTGAGATCAAACCCTAGTATCACTGCCCCCTCCTCCCCAAAAAAATCATAAGTTACAGACACACAAATAAGTAAAACTGATATAATCTGAATTAGGTCAATGGATTACACTGTTGTCTGTTTTCTGGTTGTGATGTGGTACTGTAATCATGTAAGATGTCACCAGTTTGGGAAAATTGGTGAAAAGTGTCTGAAATCTTTATGATTTCTTATAACTGCATGTGAATCTACAAATATCTCAAAATAAGAATTTAAGGAGAACACTTATGGAGCTCCATGCCTTGAACCTGAGATTGTCTTATGTTCTGAGGCTGTAAGGGAGCGATAGCAAGGCACAGTGTGCTAGGAGATGAAATAAGAGCTAGCTTGAAAATACCCTCTTTCTTGGGGCTGGGAAGGTGGCTCAGTGGTAGAGTGCTTGCCTTGCATGCATGAGGCCCTGGGTTCGATTCCTTAGCACCACATAAGTAGAAAAAGCTGGAAGTGGTGCTTGAGCTGAAGAGCTGAGGGACAGTGCACAGGCCCAGAGTTCAGGCCCCACGACCAGCAAAAAAAAAAGAAAATACCCTCTTTCTGATACTGCAATAAATTTTATAAGGATACTGGAATTATTGGCTTGAAAAGATTATTGAATACAAAAATGCTTTTACCAAGTCTCTAATCTTTCAGGAAGTATAATCACAAGCATTCAAGTGGGATCCATATAAACACTGAAATTAGTAAGGTAGCAATCCCTCAGATTTGGGGTTAAGTGCAAGGAAAACTGTCCTGGTGAAGAGCAGCCAAGAACTGGAATGAGAACAAAGTAGGAAGAGCGAAATCTCGTCATGATAACCTGCTTTAAAGAGGCTGAATTTAGCTGGGAAAGTGGCTCAGTGGTAGAGCGCTTGCCTTGCATGCATGAGGCCCTGGGTTCAATTCCTCAGCACCACATAAGCAGAAAAAAAAGCCAGAAGTGGCATGTGGCTCAAGTAGTAGAGCCCTAGCCTTGAGGTGAAGAGCTGAGGGACAGCGCCCAGGCCGAGTTGAGGCCCCACGACCGGACCCCCCCCCCCACCAAAAAAAGCGGCTGAATTCACATCTGCATGTGTTCCTGCCCAAGAAAGGACTAAATGCTCCCTTGCTTTTATGATCCTAAGTTTTACTTAGTCAGGTTTTAATTGTCTTTGATACAGTCAGGAAACTTTTTATTAACATTAACTAGAATTAAGCAATGTACATGACACACTGATAGAGTGGAGTCTATCTTCCAAGGAAGTATTCTTTAAATTTTTCAATCTGCCACACATTTCCAAATATTTAAATTTTCTGGGATGGGGGTCATGTCTTAAGTAGTAGAATGTTTGTCTAGCAATAATGAGAGACCTTGAGTTCAAACCTCAGTACTGCAAAACAAAACAAACAAAACACAAAACAAAACAATACATTTTGCCTAATGTGAACCCATAGATGGGCAGATAGGGACAGGATATTATCTTCAGAATAGAAATTATTCTCATGCTGTTTAAGGTGACCATTTAACCTATTGCTTAAACTAGGACACATATTTTTAAAGCCTTTTTGTCTTGAAGTTTGATCTAAATACAGAAAAGTATACATAGAAGTGTACCCATTTCTGGTTACAGATCATTCATTGTCTTTGTTGTATATTATTCTATGGTATGAATACGTCACAATTTATTCCTCCTATGGATGATGAGCATTGAGGAAGTTTCTGAGTTTGGCTACTGTATCTAGTGCTGCTTGCAATAGTCTACAATTAAGAATACTTCTGGAGCTGCATACGTACATCATTTGGTGGAAAATATACATGAAAACCAAAGGAATACCCTGAGATGTCAGGGAGAAGGAGGAGCTAAGAGAAAGGGTTTAAAGAAGGAAGTATCCATCTGATCAAACTGTTTTGTGTTGTTGTTGTTGTTTCCAATAACACATTTTGTCTCCTTAGCCATCATCGTATACAGACTACCATGGACCTGGAAATGCAGCAAACTCCTGATGAAATCCATACATGCAGGGTTAAACACCGTGGCAGCCATCTTTGCCATCATTTCTGTGGTAGCCGTGTTTGATAACCACAATGCCAAGAACGTCCCCCATATGTACAGCCTGCACAGCTGGGTTGGACTGACAGCTCTCATACTATATGTCTTACAGGTCAGTGTCTCTGTGTATTTGTAAGTGAGGTACAAAAAGTAAGTTTGGAGATGGTGAATGCTTGCTAAGCATGTGTTACATTTGTTTTCCATTATAATTCTTTTCTTGGGAAAAGTTACACTAGAACTGCAAATTTAGTCTAGAAGCTTGAATGTGAGATTGCTAGCCATTGACAATTTAGTAAATTGCTCCTAACATCTAAATGGACATTGCTTAGCCCTTGAGTTCTGTGTGCTGAATGAACTAGCATATATATGCAGGACTCTAGGTTTGTAGGTTTCTTTCCCACATTCTCTGCCACTTCTCTAGGTTTACTGTCATGAAGAAAGAGATGAATTTGGAAGTGGTTCTGTAGCTCAAGTGGTAGAGCACTCGCCTTGAGCTGAAGAGCTGAGGGACAGCCTTCGGCCCAGAGTTCAGGCCCCACGACCGACAAAAAAAAAAAAAAAAAAAAAACCTGTACACCTAGAAAGAGATGAATTTATAACTTTTTGCTAGATTTTGAAGGCTCAGTAACTATTTTATTTCCCCCCTTTCTTTTCTTTCCTTTCTAAAAGAATGTACTCTGGGAGTACTGTATTGAAACATCATTTTGTAGAATGTATCAGGTGTTTAGCCATTCTAATTAACTTTGTAGTTCTAGAAAGTTGATGTTGTGTCTAGAGTTTTATCCATAATGTTGAAAAGTCTTTTTAAACTGTATTTATTCACTCTTGTTCTTTAATTAGCACCACATGTGTTCAACTCCCTGCTCAAGGTGTCGTTGTGAACTTTACTTCTCTGGGAATATAGAAGTGAGACAAAACTTATCCAGGGAAAAACCAGGACCACTTACTAGACTTTTGTCAATTTTCTTCTTAAAGCTAAAATGTTAAAGCTTAATGCATGATCATTAAATCAAAGTTATTATCCCCATGGATACTTAATTATTTACATTTGTATAAGTGGGTGTGGAAGAAGGGTTTGGGAGTGGAAGAGACCCAAACAGGAATTCATGTATGGGAGATAACTCTGTCTCAGCCATGAAGAAGGAACAAGGGAAACATGTCTGCAGGGATGGCTGAGCCTAGCTCGTAGCTCTTGTCTTCAGGTTAGTCCCTCACCTCCCGCCTCCGTGCTTTTAGCCTCTGGGGCACATCTAGCAGTCAGCTTTCTCCACTGCCACCAGCCACTGAGTCCTGCCTCTCAGGCAGGAGATGAGTATACCAGGGGCCACTGAGAGCTGTCAGTTGTCAGATGCCAGACATGGAACCTCATGATTTTTTTTCTAGCTCTTTATTCTGCTTCAAAAAGCCAATCCAGCTGGTTTTGCTTTGGTTTCCCTGTACCACATCAGAATGCAGAACTCAGAAGGCTACCATAGCCTGTTCATATGTATCTTGCCTGAGGTGAAACACAGGCACCAAGGGCAAAGGTCATCTTCCTGGAGCTACATAGCCAGTGGCCAGAGGGAGGACCTCAGGCCCAGGCTGTCCACATCCCACATCCTGAGCCCTTCAAATTACTACTTGGTTCTACTGTTTCCATGAATTTGCTATGGCAATCCATTCTGTGAGTGAGCATCCTCAGTGGAAGGCTGCATCTCAGGATCAGAATGAAAAGCACACCTATTCTGATAAAGTTTTCACATCTTTCACTTACTGCTTGAACAAGCTGTTTAAGAAGAAAATTGAATCATCACCAATAAGTATATTACAAGATGTCCACCCTCATGAAAAAGTTAGAGAAATGCTTGTTAAAAATAATAAAATAGTTTACCCCTATAAGATCAGTGACAGACAATGTCACACAACAGTGCTCATCACTGGCATGATGAGAGGTAAAGGGTACAGGTGCTCTACTGATAGGAGAGTGAATTGCCACAACATTTGGGGAAAGTGGTTTTTAATAGCTATTGATTTATTCTAATATGCTTACCCTATGACCTGGCAATCCTATATTTGGGGGAGTGGAAATCAGATCCCACCCCAAAAGGAACACCGTTACAGAGTTTTAATGCAGCATTGTTTGTGTAGGAAGGAAACAGGACACAACTTGAATGACTATCAATAGAACAGTTAAATGATTTATAATCAATTCATATTTGTCACATACAGAGTAACTACAAAGAATCTCATCATACCTATTGACCAAACGTGAAATCCATGATATAGTTTCCAGTATTAAAAAAATACCAGAAGGTTACATACATAGTCAAAAGTCATAGATGAGGAAGAAAAAAAGAAATGTGTGGAGTAATATACCAAGTTGTTCTTGTGTGGTGAGGTTGCTTGAAAGGAGTTATTAAATTTTATATTTCTTTCTTTCTTTTTCTTTCTCTCTCTCTCTCTTTCTTCCTTCCTTCCTTCCTTCCTTTCTTTCTTTTTTTTTTTGTCGGTCATGAGACTTGAAATCAGGGCCTGGGTGCTATTCCTGAGTTTTTTCGCTCAAGTCTAGCACTCTTACCACTTTGAGACACAGAACCACAGAACCACTTCTGGTTTTCTGCTGGTTAATTGGAGATAGGAGTCTCGTGGACTTTACTGCCTGTGCTAAGGTCAAACCAGGAGCCTCAGATCTCAAACTCCTGAGTAGCTAGGATCACAGGCATGAGCCACCAACTCCTGGATCTTTATTTTATTTTATTTATTGATTAATTGATTTTTGTGCCAATCCTCTAGCTTGAACTCGGGGCCCAGGTGACATCCCTGAGAGTTTTTTGTTGTTGTTGTTGTTTTTCCCTCAAGACTAGTGTTCTACACTTGAGCCATAGTTCATTGCACTTTCAGCTTTTTGGTGGTTATTTGGAGATAAGAGTCTCATGGACATTTCTGCCTAGGCTGGCTTTGAACTGCAGTCATCAGATCTCAGTCTCTTGAATAGCTAGGATTACAGGCAGGAGCCATTAACCACCTTGCTAAATGTTATACTTTTTAACATAATAATAATAATGTTTTACTTGCTTCAACTTGTATGTCTTTGTTTTAAATATAAGTAAATCACATGTTATATAACTATCACATGTAAATACAAATATACACATACACCTACATATAAAGTTTTGAAACTAAGCAAGCAAATACCATTCCATCTCCCAAAAGTGATGCGTGGTACAGATTTAGTACTCTGGGATGTTAAAAAAGCAAACTATAGTACATATATAGAAATTACCAGTCATCATAATAAAATGAATTTCCATGATTTAACAACCAAGCTAGTTTAGAAAACCTTCACTCCCTTCTGATCCCAGCTTGCTCCCACATTTCTGGACCCACTCTAACCCCTTGATATGACTAGTCACTTGGTGTTTTTTTTCTCATTTTTTTTATACTTCTGCCACAGAAGTGAATCAACATACTGTGAATCAGTATACTAAAAAATTAAACAGTAATGTAATTTGGTCTTTTAAATTAAAATTTTAAAATGCTATAGTGTGGGTTGGGAAGGTGTCTCAGTGGTAGAGTGCTTGCCTTGCATGCATGAGGCCCGGGGTTCAATTCCTCAGCACCACATAAGCAGAAAAGGCCAGAAGTGGCACTGTGGCTCAAGTGGTAGAGCGCTAGCCTTGAGTTGAAGAGGTGAAGGACAGTGCCCAGACCCAGAGCTCAGGCCCCACAACTGACAAAAAAAATGTAGTGTATACTAAATTCTATTGCATCTTAAAAAAAAAAAAACTCAACAGATTCAGCTACATAATTTCTCTAACCAGAGTCTATACTTAGCCCAGGCTAGCTTTGAACTTGAGACTCTTTTATTCTCATCTCCCAAGACCTATGATTACAGGTATGTGCTACCATATCCAACCATACATCTTTACTATTTCTGCTATTAAACCTTTGGGCTATTTTCAATTTTTTTTTAACAAAAACTGTGGCACTGAACATTTAGACACTTCTTGGCTGATCTTGATATGCAAGGATTTTTCCGGGCATATATGTAGGAGGGACATTATACATTCAAGTTGAAAAGATAATACTTAACTGCTTTCCAGTGTTTGGCCCCAAACTGTATTGCTGCCAGCAGGATTTAAGTGTTCCCATATGGCTATTCTTTGCCAAACTACATCCCCTTCAAAGTTTTAAATTATTGCCAAATAATGTTTTGTACTTTTAATGTTTGTTTGATTTATTTTCTACAAAAATGCTTGTTTGTATCTTTTATTCATTAAAAAAAGATTTTTAGGGCTTGGAGACATGGCTCAGGTGGTATAGTGCCAGCCAGTGAATGAAAGCATCAGATCAAGTATTTGAATCTTGGTCTTGGACAAAAAAATATATATTTCTTTTCTTAGAGATTTGTATGAATTCTGCATTTTTAATTCCCTTTCATTTATTTATGTGTATTAATATAACTTCTTCCTATTTGAATCTTGAATTTTTCTCGTTAGTATTTTAACCAAGAATAATCTCAATTTTAATCCAATTAGTTATCTTTTCCTTGAAGGTTATCATTCAGTTTTGTTTTCTTTTAGTGATTTGTTTATGAAGTCCTTCCTTTTTCTGAGGTCAAATTTTCTGCTATGCTTTCTATTAAGAATATTGAAGTTTTTTCTTAAGTGTTGGTTTCATGTGGAATTTACTTTAGTGTTTGGTATGATTTTTATCCTCCTAACTTTATTTCTCTCCATATAGATGAATTCCCAGCATCATTTTTGCCTCATTCCTGTCTTATTATTTATCTGCAGTGCCATTTTTTTCTTTTTTTTTTAAATTGCTTCCCCCACCCCCTGCAGTCCTGGGACTTGAACTCAGGGCCTAGGCACTGTCTCTGAGCCTTTTTTGATCAAGGCTAGCACTCTACCACTTGAGCCACAGCACCACTTCTGGCTTTTTCTGTTTATGTGGTACTGAGGAATCGAACCCAGGGCTTTATGCATGCAAGGCAAGCACTCTACCACTAAGCCACATTCCAAGCCCTGCAGTGCCAATTTTGTTACATGTCCTTTTCTCTAAGTCCTCATCAGTATGGGAGGAATTCAGGAGCGTTGAGGTACTGAAGCATGTAGGCATGCACAGAGTACAAAGTACAGAAATAGCTATAAGAATCCTCACATTCACTTTAAAACAATGTTTCTAAGCTCGGCACCAGTGGCCATGCTTGTAATCCTAGCTACTCATAAGATCTGAAGATTGAGGTTCAAACCAGTTGGGGCAGGAAAGTCCATGAGACTCTTATCTCCAATAAACCACTACAAAACCGGAAGTGTCGCTGTGGCTCAAATGGTAGAGTGCTAGCCTTGAGCTGAAGAGCTGAGGGGCAGCACCCAGGCCCAGAGTTCAAGCCCCACAACCAAACCAAACAAAACAAAAAACCCACCAGTGTTTCTACTATTTTACTAGTGAGTACAAATGTTTCACTTTCCTTGTATCTCTGTAAAAACTTTTTTCTTAAGTATTGATAATGTGAATTTGTGTGTGTGTGTGTGTGTGTGTGTGTGTGTGTGTACCCAAAACTAACTTTTTCGCTCATGCCTGGCAGTCTATCACTTGAGCCACACCTCCATGTCCATTCTTTTGCTGATTAATTGAAAATAAGAGTCTTAATTAAATTAATTAATTGAAGATACAATTTCAGCTCCTGAGAGATAAAATTACATGCATGAGTCATTGGTGCTCAGCTGAAGATGTCAAAAATTATTAAATTTTATTTTCTGTATCTGTTGAGATAAATATAGTTTTATTTGTTAATATAGTCAATTACATTCATAGATTCTAATTTTAAACTTGGTGAATTAAAAACATATTTAATTGCCTCAAGATTTTGCCCTCAGAATTATGTAAGTTTATATATTCCATTGTTTTTCTGTCCACTGGACTTCTCAGAACTATGATTTAACCACTTCTTGGCTTTTGTTTAATGAGAGGAATGTTGGCTCCTAGGTTCTTTCTGCTCCAATCCATAGAACAAGAAGCATTTAAAAACAAAGGATTTGTTATCAGGGACCCCCTCCATCTGAATCAGGTTCATCCATTTGGTAGATGGAAACTTTGAACAAGTCATTTCTGGATTTGGTTTACAAATTAAATCTTGAAGAATCAAACTGAAATAACCCAGTGCTTCACAAACCAGAATAACACATGTTAGCTATTTTGGTTGTAATAGCTCAGACGTTAGAATACCTGTCGCATAAGCATGAGGCACTGAATTCAAAACCCAGTACAAAGAAAAGGCGTCAACTATATAGTAGACTTCTTTGTGACATGAAGATAATAATTTTCATTTCCACATTGCAGTAGACTGGAGAAGGAATGAAACAGAGAGACCAGTTCATTAAACAGCATGGTTGAGAGAAGGGTGATAACTGATAACCGGTGGGGCTGGGAGCTGAGATAGGTGTCTGGGTATTTCTTCTTTTAACTTGCTCTTCATTGGGGAAGCTTCGACATGTGAATATGCTGAGAAGATGGCACCCAAAAAGAAGAGTTTGTGAATGATTGTAAGAAGAGTTTGTGAATAATTGTAACTAGGCCTTTTAAGAAGCAGTTTGCAAAAATCACTGGAAAATTGGAGATGTTACACCAACTTCACATGAAGAAAGAGGTTTGGTTTGGAGTGATTTGGGGGTTTGATTTAGTGGCAGGAAATTGTGGCTCTTTTCTAATGTTGCCCCCGTTTTGTCAATAAGAAGATGATTGGCTGCCGATCGCAAGGAGGCATTTCAGAGAGTCAGAAATGTGAGGATGGGGAGAATGGAGAGTCATTTCTGGATCATGAATTTATAGTGATGCTAAGTCTCCTTGACTGTGATTGAGTCCAGTAGCACCTAGCATGCCAGAGACAGTCATGGACAGCAGAGCCACAGAGGGCATTGCTGGGTAGAGAGGCTGAAAAGGCAAGTAGCAAGAAGACTCTATCACCCATTTTAGTGTCAGTAATATGCTTTATAAAATAACTATGGGCATATTACAGTTGGTGCTGCTAAGATACTATAGCCCAAAAGATAAGTGCCAAAAGATAAATGCAGTAACTATAACTTGGAAATTACCTAGAATCTCTCAAAGTAATGCTACCTAGAACCATACATTACACCTCTAGGAAGATTAGAAATACAGATTCTCAGCTTCTGCTTCAGACCACCTGAATTAGAAACTTCAGATGAGAGCCCCTAATTATGCTCTCTAACAAGCTTACCAGGTAATTCAGATGCATGCTAAGGTTTAAGAACAGTCTAAAAGAAAAACCAGTAATAACCACAAGGTTGGACATTACAGTATTAGTAATCTAATGAAAACAACATTTTCATTAGTTTGTGGACCACAGAGAGTTTGTCTGTATTATATAGCATACCAGGACTCAGAACAACTTCTAGCCCATAGCAAAGGCTTCAAAATGTGTGTTGAATAATGTGCAATCCTAACTACTAAAGAAGCTGAAATCCAAGGATTGTAGTTTGAAGCCAGCTTGAGCAGGAAAGTCCATGAGCCTTTTATCTCCAGTTAATCACCAAAATAAGCCAGAAATGAAGCTGTGGCTCAAGTGCTATCCTAGAACAAAAACAAAGCCCAAGGACAGCACCCAGGCCCTGAGTTAAAGCCCGAGAGCTGGCACAAAAACAAAACAAAACAAAAAACCAACAACAATAAAGTGCATTCTGCGACATAAGATAAATGGGCACATTAAACTACATGAACATTTCTAATGACTAGAATAATTAATGGAGGAAAGCCTTCAAGTATTTAACTGTAAACTTTTATTATTCTAACTATAAAAATAACATACATGTACATTAACTTAAAATGTATGAAATATAGAAAAATATGAAAAAAATTCATAATCCCTGTTAATGTGAAATCAAAATGCTTGAAATAAGGATACAGACATTTTAGTTTAACACCGTTAGGCTTTTGTTATCACTATGGATATAGATATTTAATCTTTAAACATTCTTTATTTTCATTTTCATCTCTACTAATAACTTTTCATAAGATTTTATTTTTTCCCTATCCTTCTAGGAACTTTCATTATGAAGAACAACTTCTTGTAGAGAGTGATTCCTAAATAGTAGAGCGCTTTGTTTTACATACTTTGTTAGACTTACCTGCAGTCTAGGAAATGGAAGATTCCACTTCTCTATGGAGGATTTTCCAGACTTCAATTAACCTGTATGTCTGGAATGAGTTGAATCAATCAAATGCACTAATTGTTACAGTTCAACAAATATATTCGTAGGCCCCAGTCCAGAAATGCTTACTTGGTAGGACTGTTGAATGTGACTCAGGCATCACCTTCAATACGCACCTTTAATATGTCTTCTATAAGTCAGACTTTAGGAACTATTGACTTAGTGACAAAGAGTCTTGCAATGTTCATTCCACAGAGTCACCATCTTCACTTGTAAGGTTTTAAGCCCAAGATGGTTAAGGGGAAATAAATAATGATTCATATAAATTATCACGAATTATAAATCTGTACCATTCAAAACACTTCCAGAGTCACACATTCTATAATATTTTCTTTCTTTTTTAAAAAATATAATTTTATTGTTATTATTAAGATGTTGTACAGAGGAGTTATCATTTAATAAGTCAGGTAATAAGTACATTTCTTTTTTTTGGGGGGGAGGGAGGTCCGGTCATGGGGCCTGAACTCTGGCCTGGGTGCTGTCCCTCAGCTCTTCAGCTCAAGGCTAGCACTCTACCACTTGAGCCACAGCACCACTTCTGGCTTTTTTCTTTTTGCTTATGTGGTGCTGAGGAATCAAAGCCAGGGCCTCATGCATGCAAGGCAAGCGCTCTACCACTGAGCCACTTCCCAGCCCCATAAGTACATTTCTTTTTGGCCAATATGACCCCTTTCTTTGATTTCCTATTTTTCAGCTTATTTATTCATATGCATAAATATTAAATATAATTAAAACCAAAAACTATAAATTTCCTTGTTCTACAGCTTTGGTTTTTTTTTTCTATCTGTGGAGTATTTTATCTAATTGATGAGGGACAGTTTATTTGAACACTCCCATAAAGTAAGGTATCTAAGTTTCAAAGGTTTTTTTTTCCCCTCTTTTCCTTTTAAAATAAATTTTAATTATTTTTCTAATGACTAAAGTAAGATTCAGATTGGCTGAGGTCTGTCAGCCAATGTCTGGTTTCCCACCTACTTAAATCGAGCCCAACAGGATTCCAAGAGACACATGAAAAATCATGATTGAAAAGAGAGAAATCAGGATCTTAGGACTAAAAACAACTATAAACTACTAAATTCCTACATCTTCATGTAGAAAACATAACATGAAGACCATGAAGTTAGTCCTTCAATACTAATAGGATCACTGAAGCTCACTGATGGAGAATTGGGAATATTTTGAACTACTACGGGGAACACTCTGGACCATTTCCAACATATTCAGGCATTTGTGGTATTAAGTGAACAATAGGATATACCCAGCAGCCTAGTAAAGGCATTCATGATAATGTTTCATTCCTTCGCAGCACATGTTACACCTAAGCTGATTTTAAATGTCTGCTAAGGCTTTGGACCCCTCCTCCTGCCTCCATCTTTCTTGTGCTCCCCTCCCCACACCAAACACACATACACTTCCTCCTTGGGTGTCAGTCAGGACCGCCACCCTCTCTTTTCATGGTTGTTTGGTTAGACTTATAGATCCTAATTCTTAAATAAAAGCCCTTTCAATCAGTAACTGGACAGCCACTAAGCCATCTTTATTTTCTTGAAGAGAATAGAATTCTTACTTGGAAGGGGCAACAGACAAAACTGACTTGAGTTAATGCAATACCCTTGCTTCCTTCACTTAGAAAAGGGCTTTCTAGGTACTGAGTTGTCAAGGAAATGGAAACTTCTCTGCACACCTCAATTCAAAATTGTCAGCCAATTTCTGTATAGGTTTTTAGGCTGACCTGACTAAATTCTGTGTCCTAATATGTTTGATTTTACTGATTTCTAAAAAAAAAAAAATCTTCCCTTCCTCACTTGACAACTTTAGGAAATGGATTTTTAAAAAAAGTAAGTACCAGAATGCTCACTGTAGCCTCCTTAATGGAAGAAGATGGAAGAAGAGGAGGAAGAAGAGTGGGAAGAGGAGGAGGAGGAGGAGGAAATAATAATACCTGGAAACAGAAATAGCTAAAATAGAGAACAGAGTAAATAAATTCCAGTATATCCTCAAAATAGAATAAATAGAATAGAATATTAGCTACTAAAAGAGTACGCCAGATAGAGATGTTGAAATGAAAGGATCTCATCTTAAAGTAGGAAAAGAAAAAGAACAATAAAGGGTGAATAATAGCTTTTAATTTTTAATATTTAAATTTTTATTGTTATTATAAAGACGATGTACAGAAAGGTTACAATTTCATAAGAAGATGAATAATTTTGAAATACATTTTAAAGGGGGATGAGTATAATCAAAATAGGTTGTTTACAACTATGAAAACTGAACAAAGAAACCTGTTGAAACTGTTTTGGGAAGGGAGAAAGAAAAGAGAGAGTGATGGATATGTGTATGACATTGACTTGAACATATTGTGAAAATTCTTCCTATCTCTAAGACACATTACTAAGGAAAAGGCAAAGTTCAGAATATGAGGTATAGGTATAGGTATATATAGGTATAGGTATATATATATCCTTCTGAAAGGATATGAGAGGGTGATTATCATAGATGCTACCTTTAGGTAACTAGAACTGGATTCAGGAAATTTACTTTTCCTTTTATGCCTCTGAGTTCAATGTGAAACCATTTTTCCCATCTATTGCTTTGATAATAAGACTTCAAAATTAGTTAAAATGTACAATTAAATGCTAACTTTTGCACTTTTGTGTTTAGCTTGTCCTAGGTTTCTTCATCTTTCTGCTTCCTTGGGCTTCACTTTCTCTGCGAGCGCTGGTCATGCCCATACATGTTTATTCTGGACTCCTCCTCTTTGGAACGGTGATTGCAACAGTCCTTATGGGAGTGACAGAGAAACTGTTTTTTGCTCTGTAAGTTGCATGGTCTTTCTTTTCATCATCTTTAAGCTCTAAAATGTTAACTATTTGTTCATGTGAAAGAAGAACATAAATGTAACAACATTTTTAATGTTCAAAAATTTAAGCTTAGAATATTTATTGCAAAATAATTTGGAATTTCATACATATAGCATATTACTTAAATAAGGACCACACTCACAAAACAGCCATTGAAGTTACATATTCCCTTTTAATTGTTTTGGTGGGTATGTTTTATATTGATTGTATTTATAAGGCTCATATATTTTTAGAAACTCTTATTGTTACTATGAAGGTTGTGTACAGAAGTGTTTCCATTTCATAAGTCAGGTAATAAGCACATTTCTTTTCAGGCAATATCACCCCTTCCCTCAGTGTCTCCCAGTTTCCGCCTCCCAGTCTCACCCATAAGTTACATAGTTTATTTTCAGCTTAGTGTCTATTGAGTACTGCTGCTGCATTTGTTTACCCTTTGTCCCTTCATTTCTGTGAGGTACATACATTTTTATTTCATCTTTTTTCAAGTTTAAGGGATACAAGTGTTCTAAGTATTAATTTTTTTCCACATAGGATTTTAACAGTTTTATCAATGTTAATTATAATGTCATGATTACAATATTAGATTTCCGCAGTGTGATTTACAACTTATCTACTTCTTTAATATGAAACTTTAAAGGAATTTACATTAGAGCTGTACCAATGTGCATTCTGAGCAGATAAATTCAACAGTGTAGCCAGGTGCTGATGGCTCACACTTGCAATCCTAGCTACTCAGGAGGCTGAGATTTGAGGTTCTTGGTTCGAACCTAGCCTGGCCAGAAAAAAACAAAAACACCCAAGCACTTATTTACAAATAGCCAGCAAAAAGTCCAGAAGTGGAGGTGTAGCTCAAGTAGTAGAGTGCCAGCCTTTAACACAAAAGCTAAGCAGGAATGCTGAACCCTGAGTTCAAGCTGCCCCAGTGCTTACACACACACACACACACACACACACAATTCAACAGTATACTGCATGTTCCTTTATCATCCTATTTGTAATTGAAAACACGCTCTCTCTCTTTTTTGATAGGAAAAACCCTTCATACCATACATTCCCACCAGAAGGTGTTTTTACAAATACCCTTGGTCTTCTGATTGTGGTGTTTGGAGCCCTCATTTTTTGGATTGCCACTAGACCACAGTGGAAACGTCCAAAGGAACCAGATTCTATCCTGTTTCAGCCAAATGGAGGCCCTGCGGATGGAATGGAAGGTGCCATCGCCATAAGCTCTGGCAACAACATGGACAAATCTGATTCGGAGCTAAACAGTGAGGTAGCAGCCAGGAAAAGAAATCTGGGCCTTGATGAGGCTGGCCAGAGGTCCACAATGTAAAATGTTAAGAAGATATAGCCATGTAACCAGCTCTAATGTTTAGCTTCTTTTTAGTCATAGATGATTGAATTACAATGTCAATAGTTGTTGTAATCATCAAGGATGAGTTCTTGGGTGTGTATTCATTGAGGCCTAGGAATGGACTGAAAAGGATATGATCAATATGAAAATGATAGCAGACATTAATTGTGTTTCTTACCTCTTTTGTGATTAAAGCATTAGCACAATACCTTGCATAGAATAGGTGAACAAAAGCTGTCTTCTGATAGTTGATTTGATAGACTGGCAACATCGCTGGCCTTGTGTCATGCGATCATTTCTTGTTAGTTCTGGGAGCCCAGAAATTTCAAAACTAGGTAGAATCAATCCTTACGGTTTGAAATTACCTCAGGAATACCTGGGGTTGGGTTTCGACCTTTGGGCTTCAAGATAGCATGACTGGAGTATAGAGAAAACCTTAAGGAAAATAAGGTCCCTTCGCTCTCTAATGGTCTGTTCCCTTTCCATCTGGTTTGGGCTCAGATGGGCTATAGATATGAGGGTTTCTATATTGGAGTATTTGGGAACAGTCGCTGGGCCAGAAGTAGCTGAAGCGATTTCTCTGGTTAGCCCAGCTTAATCCCAAGACTCCCGTGGGTTGGTGTGTTTTATGGTCCACTTTCTAAAGCTCTTAAAATGAAAATGAATTGCTCAAAGAACTCTCAAATGCCTCTTAAGATTTCCTAAGTTTCTCTTTTTATTCTTTTAAGTACTTCCCTGATACTCACTATATACCATTCTCCTGAGCACCTTTTTTTTTTTCCCCGTGGGGCCTGAACTCTGGGCCTGGGCGCTGTCCCTCAGCTCTTCAGCTCAAGGCTAGTGCTCTACCACTTGAGCCACAGCACCACTTCCAGCTTTTTTCTTTTTGCTTACGTGGTGCTGAGGAATCGAACCCAGGGCCTCATGTATGCACGGCAAGCGCTCTACCACTGAGCCACCTTCCCAGCCCATCCTGAGCACTTTATAAATATTACCTCCCTTTAGTTCCCCAACAGATTTTGTAAGGCAGGTATGGTTAGTGTCTCCATTTGTTCCGGTGAGAAATCTGCAGCTTGGGGAGGTCAGTCGCATGCCCCAAGGTGGCAATCTCCGAACTGATGGAAGTGCTAATATGGCTTCTCAGTCTAGGCCCCTAACCATGTCACTGTGCTACTTTTCTGTTCTATACTAATTTGCACCACATTAGCCAATCCTGAATAATCCTCAGTTGCTAGACTGGAGTTTTCAAAGATGCTTGTTTATTTGGGTGTCTTCTAAGGAGATCCCCAAGACAGCCAAGAAAAAGGTTCCCCCTTGCACCTTAGATCTATCTATCTCACATATCACGGAATATCTGCCACAAGCCAACAAGCCATAGCCACCTTGATGTCCTTTTACCATTAGAACTATGCCTCAGTGACTGAAGGAAGTGGGCACAAACCTCCATAGCTTTCAGGATTAATCCACTGTAATATTTGTTCTTCAGAATCTTAGTGGTTGAACCTTTGACCTTGGCAAGACCTTGCTCATGGTCTGCTCTTTCATGGGGCCATAACCAGTCTGATAACCAGGGATCTTGATTTCTTGAGTTCGAGAGTTCAGGGTCAGCCAGGAAACATAGAAAAAATATGTCTTTTTAAATAAATTACAAATTAGAAAAATAATTTAACAAACCAGAACATGGAATCATTTAATGTGGATTAAGACCTTACCATTTATACCAAATGCACTCAACATTTTTGGTGCTTGGCCTACTTCCTTTCAAAGAACTGGTGATTTCTTCCAAAGTTGAATATCAGTTACACTGTCACATCCCTTAAATTTCATGCTTAACGATCCAAGATTCCCTTACAGTGGTATTGTTTTCTTCTTACTTAATTCCATTTCCAAAAGTAATAATTGTGTCAGAAAGATTTCCGGTGCCAGCCCAAGGCCTGGCACACAGTACCACTATTCAATTCAGTATGGGTGACATGAGGAGTTAGTCATTGCATGGTCACATAAGCAGTCTGATAAATGATGTTTCATCACACATTTTATCATATTTCCATCAAATTCCAGCCACTCTGGGGGCAAGGAGGCTTATGGGAGGAAGATGACTGAGTCCCAAGAGTCACGGCTGCCATTCCTTTTCTTGTAGGTCAAGATAGAGGCCACCAGAGCAAAGCTAATTTTTGGACACAAGAATAGCTCCATTGCATAGATCTCAAACATCTCTCATCTCAGCCCTTTATTTTCTCTCAAGTGGGCTAATGTGAGGGTAATCTTACACATATTATAGGAACTTCTTTCTTTTTCTGCCTTTATAAAAAGGATGTATGGTAAAATATATCTAGAAAACCTTTCTATTTAAGTCTTCTTTTAATGGGCTTTTTATTCTACTGATAATTACACCTTTATCTTTCAGAAGCTGATATTTCCTACCTAAGTATCACCCCCAAAAATATCACATTAAAAAGCCTACAAAGAATAGGGGAGAAGAAAGCCTCGGGTATCAATTCCAAACAGTGATTGAAATCTCCCCCAAATAATTATAGCTTATATCATCTGCAGAGATAATCTGGCTGGGCTTACCCCATAATCTAATTTCAGAAAAGAAAGCTTTATTTTAACACTCGTCTAAATCAACACAAAAGCCTTTTCTTTCAAAGGATTTATTGAGAAACTGAAATGAATATCCTTTATTGAATTAATGTCATCCAACGTGCACAGCTTCTCCTGCTTGTGTCAAATTGAATCCACCCTCCACAGCTCTCTCTTCTCTTTCGTTATGTGGATTCAGTTCATTTGTGCTGTTTAGAAACAGCCCCTCAGACCTTGCAACGAAGTGACAAAGAAGCCAATTGCACTTTGTAAGGAACGTCATAAGTGGGTTCTGTTTTCTAAAGGACAAAGTAAATTGTATTTCTTGCTTTTAATTAGACTCTTTCCCCTGATGAGTTGGAAATTCAAGTAATCACCACAGCCAAGTTTAAAGCACAAGGGGGAAAAACAGCAAAATTTTATGCCAATTTTCTGGTAATAGGATGGAATTTTTGTCTTGGAATGTTCTCGGGTAACTCTAATAGAAAACTGTAACTGTTACTGTCTTACAGCTACACATAGGAAAGGATAAAAGAAAGAAGATAGTTAGATTTTATTCCCTGTAAAGTAACCTGAAATTTAAAGTGGAAAAGAAGATTTCTAGCTTTAATTTTGTCTTTTTAAAATTTCTGCACATTTATGGAAAAATATTAAGTATCTTGAATATTTTATAATTTTGTAGGAAACATATACATCTATTTTCTTGACTTTTTATATACTAATAAAAGGTATTTTGGAAGCACTGTGTGTGTATGTGATCAATCTGTCCCCAGACTAGCAAGTAGAAGCACTGTTCTGAAAGTTTCTTTCCTACACTTTTTTAAAAACAGGAATAGTTTAAGTTCTTGTGTTGAAATTTCTGTACGTTTCTCTATAAGCATACTCTGAGTGCCATACTTCTTTTATAGTTAGAAGTACAAGCAGAATATCAAAACTGCCATGGGATGCTGGACATGACAGTTCAAGCTTCTCAGGAGACAGAGATGGAAGGATCATGGTTCAGACTGACCCAGAGAAAAGCAAGACATCTGGAAAATAAAGTAAAAGGGGTTGAAATATGACTCAAGTGCTTGCTTGTTTGCAAGCACAAAGCTCTGGTTTCAATTCTATTACAAAAAGAAAAGAGAAAAGAAAAGAAACCAGTCATGGTGTTTCCCCTTCATATAGGATCTGTATTGAAGTCCACAACTTTTCAGTACAGAAAAGTATACCAGACCTAACAGCCTGTTAAAAGCACTGGTTGAGATGGGTGCTCTGGCTCATGCCTATAATCCCAGCTGCTCTGGAGTCAGAGATGGAGAAAATCTTGGTCCAAGACCAGTCCAGAAAAAAAAAAAAAAAAGCCCAGGGGAACTTAACCAATTTAAAAACTAGATGGATGTGGTGGCTTATGTCTGTCATCTGAGCTATTCTAGAGGCATACATAGGATGATTGTGGTCCATGCCAGCCCAGGCAAAAAATAACAAAGCAAATAGGGTTGGGGAAGGCATGGCTCAAGTGGCACAGTAGTTGCCTTGCAAACTCAACGCCCTGGATTGAAACCCTAAAATTGGAAAAAAAAATCAATAAAAATGTGTTTGTTGCTGGGAACCAATGGCTCATGCCTGTAATCCTAGCTACTCAGGAGGCTCAGATCTGAGGATCAAGGTTCAAAGCCAGCCTGGGCAAGGAAGTGTATGAGACTCTTATCTCCAATAAACCACCAGAAAACCGGAAGTGGCACTGTGGCTCAAGTGGTAGAGCGCTCACCTTGAGCTGAAGAGCTCAGGGACAGTGCGCAGGCCCAGAGTTCAAGCTCCACGACCCACCAATAAATAAATAAATATATGTATATATATATATATATATATATATATATGTTTGTCAACAATTCTATAGTCATCTTTCCTTAAGAAAGTATATAATTTATCGTGGCTGAACTGCTTTGTTTTCCCAAATTAAAAAAAAAAAAAGAAAGATCAATAGCATCCAAGTAATGCCAGTCTTCATATGATACTCATTTAGGCCTTTCTCACTTGCTTTTTATCTGCCAGGAAATGCCCATGGTATTTTGTTACATGAGTTGAAGACCTAAGTTACATCATATTTTGTCATGTATTATATTATTAGTTTCAGAAGTGCAATGTTTCCTTTCAGATTTATCTTAATTGGGACAGGTTACCTTACAGCTTTACAGGTATTATCTTATTAAATTTGTGATTGTGTTAGACATGTTGACCATATCACCATGCTGGAGTTCCCCAAGGCAGCTCTGTTTCCCTGACTATATCCCCCGGGTCACCTCAGTCACAGCTGATTGGACAGAAAGGAGAAGATAAGCAACTCAAGTGCAGACTCTCCAGAGCTGGCGAACACACTAGAAAGAGGCTTGACATGAAGAGAAACCATTGTCCCTCTCTATCTTTTAAGACTGGAACTGGGAGATACTATAAGAATGAGACAGTGAAGACTGAGCTGAAAGAATGCCGGGAGACTAGAGCCATGAGGTAGAGACTGGTCCAGAGTCAAGATGCTTCCTGAGGAACCAGAAAGCTTCTGTCTGTTGTAACTACTCAGTTCTGCCATTGTAGCACAAGGAGGCCACAGACAATGACCATCACTGTATTTCAACTACACTTCATTCACAAAATCAGATGGCAGGCCACATTTAGCCCATGGGCTCTGGTCTAGACCAGAGGTAGAGGTATGGTAGATTACAATGATGAAAAATCAAAATGCATGTACTAAGGAGAAAAACCTTAGGCGAGTCTTGAGGAGGGCTGCCAGTTCTCACCAGTGGCAGGGCCTAGAGTGAAGATTCATGGCAATCCTCCGGATGGTTCTTCAGGGCTGCTCTGCACCCAGTTCCAGTCCCTGGGGACTGCTCTTCTGGGAATCCTGGAGATCTCTGTCTACTTTGGGCTCTGGAAAAGTTCAGTGAGTTAGCTACTATGAAATCAGTTTTACAGACAAGGTTCAGAGAAATGTAATGTTTGCCCAAGATATCAGCTGATAACTAGCACTCCGAATGACACCTGCATCTTCTGACTTAATGTCTGACTACTTTCCACCACCCACCCAAACTAACACTAATGTGCTAGGGTTCAGAAAATGACACCCTAAAGGGAAGGCCTCAGAAGCAGAGTCTCTATCCTCCTTATAAGCACTTGTCAGGTAGGCACTCTACCACTTGAGCCATATTCCTGGACTTTAAAAAGATTTTTTTGCCAGTCATGGGGCTTGAACTCAGGGCCTTGGCATTGTCCTTGAGCTTTTGTCCAAGGCTAGCACTCTACCACTTGAGCCACAGTGCCACTTTTGGCTTTTTCTGTTTATGTGGTACTGAGGAATGGACTCCAGGGTTTCATGCATGCTAGGCAAGCACTCTACCACTAACCTACATTCCCAGCCCTCCAGACCTTTTTTGCTTCAGTTATTTTTTAGAAAAGGTCTCATGTGTTTTGCCTTAGGCAGGACTTAAACAGTAAGCCTCCTAACTACCCCTCCTTCCTAAAGGGATGACAGGCATGCACCAGCACTGCCAGATTATTGGTTAAGATAGGATCTCACTAACTTCTTGTCCTGGCTGTCCTTGAACTATGATCTTCTCTATAATGCCAAGCAGCTGGGATAATAGTCGTGAGATACTCTGCCTGGCCAAGAAAATTTTTTAAAAATTTTATTGAGAATTTTTTGTTGTTGTCTGTGGGAGAGTTGGCCCAATAAAAGTTATGCCACCATTATCAAAAGCCAGAATTTGCAATGTTTTTAATTATCATAATGGAATGGGAATCTCCAAGATGGGAAATCTCATATACAGCATGTACACACACACACACACATGGAAGCTCCACTCCTGGACAGCGAGCAGACTCCACCCTCCTAGCAGCAAAGTCTCCACCCAGTACCTGCGTTACCTAGGCAACTGGCACACCTAGAAGAGGTCACATCTGCATGAGCTGAGGTCATGTCTGAATTTGATGTGGCCACACCTTTCTCCACCCATACCCTAGATAAGGCCTAGCCCAGGCCCAGACTCTCTCTGCTTTCTCTCTCTCTGCTCTCTTCTAGCTCTTTCTTAGCTCTTTCTTAGCTCTTTCCTTCTCTTCTCTTTCCCAGCTCTCTCTTTCCCAGCTCTCTTTCCCAGCTCTCTTTCCCACCTCTTTTCCCAGCTCTCTCTCTTTCTCTGGTCTTTCCTAGGCCTTTCCCAGCCGTGTGGAGTGCCAATCTGGCCTGGTCCCAGTAGGTCTACTAAATAAAGCTACCCCTTACCTGAATACCACGTGCGTGGTACTGTTCTTACTTGGCTACCTCTTTTTAAAAACCTAACAATATATACTATCCCCTTCCCCACTACAGAGCTGTGACCTGAACCCAGGGCCTTCTACTGAGCTAAATCCCCACCCCCAGCATTTATATTTATATTTACACTTACATTTATATGAGCAGAGTGTTTTTGTTTTGGTTGGGTTGTTTGGTTTTGTTTTTCCTACCCTAAACAGCTACAGAATGACTGCTTTGCTTTGCTCTTTTTTCCCCTTTGTTTCCCCAAAGAACAGTCTTACCCAAGGTGCCCTTACTCCTTCTGGCCAAGTTTCAGACCTTGCTCATTACTCACTTAAATTTAATTCTCACCTAATTAAATGCTGTAGGAAACATACCTGCTTTAAATGCTTTGCAATTAAAGGTGAGAGTTTGCCCTTCAAGAGAAGATAGGAATGATAAGTGACTATTTAGTAATTGTAGTCTCCACTTAAAAATGTCTGAGCATCTAGGTTTGTGACACTGGACAAGAGTCTATGTAAGACCATATTCTGTCAGCTTGACACTTCAACATTGGAATACAGGAGAAACAAATTCATACAAAAATAGATTCATGGGGCAAAAGGCTTCACTAGAGGATAAAAGCTTTTTTTTTTTTTTGGTCAGTTGTGAGGCTTGAACTCAAGGCTTTTGAACTCCTTGAGCTCTTTTGCTCAAGGCTAGAGCTCTACCACTTTGAGCCACAGCTACACTTCCAGTTTTTGAGTTGTTAACTGGAGATAAGAATCTCATGGAGATTTTTCTGCCTTGGCTGGCAAATCTCAGCCTCCTGGGTAGCTTGTGTTTGTAAAAACCAGCCACCAGCGCCTGGCTGATAAAAGCATTTTTAAACATGGACTGAGCAATTCAGTATTTCATCAGAAATGAGTAATCTCTTTGTATTTTAGCAACCTGTTATTTTTTAATTTTAAAGTGTAGAATAATTGAAAAACAGCTAGCAAACACATATTCTGCAAACACAGATTCAATGTGTATTTATACTTTGCACTTGCCACATTTGGTTTAAAGTAAGTTCCCTTTAATAATGAGATTTCACACAGAGAGACTTCAATGTGTGTCTTTTTCATGTGTGATACTTGGCATAGATTTTAAATTCCAGTTGTTTTCTGCCCTATACTTTATTATTTGTTTCCATCTGCTTATTTTTAAATGTGTTGTACAGGGCGGTTACTATCTCACCATTCAGTTAATAAGCACATTTCTTTTTTGGACAATGTCATCCCTTCTTTCACCTTCCCATCCCTACCCACATGTTGCATAGTTCATTTTCCAAGTATCTACTGAATATCATAAATGTATTTGTTTACCCTCCTCCCTCCCTTTCTGTATCCTCCTTTGCCCCTACAAAAAAAAAAAGAGGGAAAAAAAGCAAAAACAACAACACCAGCACAACTAACAACAACAAAAAACCAATAATGATGTTTCCATTTACTGGAATTTATTTTGATAAATAGTATATTTTTTATTGTCTTTAAGTAGTTGTACAAAGGAGTTTCCATTTAACAAAGCAGTTTATTAATACAATCTATCTTCATCAATATTCCCCTTGAGACATTCTCAGTATTTGAAATGGTAAGATGAGCTATGCCTCTGCTCCCATTGCTCCTGGTATGTGTTGTGGTAGTTTTTAATGTACTATGTGATTTTTTAGTTTCCTTTATATGTTCTTCCCTGTTGTCACTGTACTTGATTTTGGTGCCCTGTATCTTGTATATACATTTGTCTAATCTGGGGAGGGGAAGAGGAATAACAAAATGCTGAAACAAGGACACAGGATGACCCATTGCAACAATGATACCCACAGGACAGTATATTGGAAATGAACTTCGGGAGTGGGGAGGAGTGAAGGAGGTGGGGGAGGGAAGGAATAGTGGGAGAACAAGGGAGGAAGTAACAATGCTCAACAAGAAATGTACTCATTGCCTTACTCATGGAACTGTCACCCCTCTGTACAGCATCTGTACAATAAAATTAGAAAAGAAGAAGTAAGTTGTTGGGTGCAGGTGGCTCACACCTATAATCCCAGCTACTCAGGAGGCTGGATCTGAGGAACACAATTCAAAGCCAATTAAATGTGTTTTTTAATTCACCAAGTTTAGAATTAGAATCTATTAAAGTGATTGGCTATACTAACAAATTAAGCCATATTTATTTCAACAGATAAAGAAAATAAAATTCAATGCGTTTTTACATCATCAGCTGGGCACCAGCAGCTTATGAATGTAATTTTACTCCTCAGGGGGCTGAAACTTGAGGACAGTGGCTTGAAGCTAGCCCAAGCAGGGAAGTCCATGCGACTCTTATTTCCAATTAACCCTCAGAAAGCCAGAAGTGGCGCTGTGGCTCAAAGTGATAGAATGCTAACCTTGAGCAAAAAAGTGCAGGGACAGCTCCCAGGCCCTGAGTTCAAGCCCCATGACCAATGCCCAAAAAAGAATAAATGACTTGTAGGCTGGGTGCCTGTGGCTCACATTTATACTTCCAGCTACTTGGGAGACTGAGATCTGAGGACTGAAGTTTGAAGCCAGCCTGAGCAGACAAATACAAGAATCTTATCTACAATTAACCAGTAAAACACTGGAAGTAAAAAAGCTGAGCTAGCCGGGTGCTGGTGGCTCCCGCCTGTAATCCTAGCTACTCAGGAGGCTGAGACCTGAGGATCATGGTTCAAAGCCAGTCTGGGCAGGAAAGTCCATGAGACTCTTATCTCCAATTAACCACCAGAAAACCAAAATGGCACTGTGCCTCAAGTGGTAGAGCACTTGTCTTGAGCTAAAGAGCTCAGGGACAGCACCCAGGCCCGGAGTTCAAGCCCTATGACTGACCAAAAAAAAAAAAAAAAATGCTGAGCTAAAGCTCCAGGCCCTGAGTTCAAGCACCAGATACTGTCCCAGACTGTGTCTTTAGGATAAATGTATTTTCCCTTTTCATGCAGACACCATAGCCACTTTCAGAAAAGCAAACAGTGAAATTCAAGAGGGACAAAGAAGAGGAAAGGAAAGAAAATGATTTTGTGAGGATACTATTAGTTATATTAGTTCTCCATAAAGAACATGCAGTACTCAAAGTACTAATGTAATGTATATGATGCTATTGTAGTGTGCTGTACTGTATTCACAAGGCTGATTATTCTAAGTAATTTCGGCCTTAAAATATGGACATTTTGAAATCTCTTGCTTTACAAGAGAGCCAGAATCTGGTAGAACATCTCCAAATATCCCATCCAGCTTTTCTTTTCTTGGCTGAAGTCAATATCCCTCTGAAGCTCCGTGACTTAAGCATCACTTAGAAAAATCCCCTGAGCTCCTGCTGCTTCTTTGCTGCTTGTCTCAGCACCCCTAGGGCTAGGTGCTGTGTTTCTCCTCTGAGGTTCTAAGAACACAATTCCTGCCTTCAGTACATCTCACCAGCTGCATTCATTATGGCTCATTTCTCTCTCCCATGGGTTTCTAGGAGTGTTAGGTACTCCCAGGCTTATGATCAGGACAGACAGATACTTGTTGAATGCTAATGTAAGACAAGACAAAAGGCTACGTGGAAGAAAGAAGTTGGTAAGGGGCCGCAGAACAGTGAGAACTCCAGCAGGATGGGAAGTCTGTGGCTTGGCCCTAGGCTCTCTTAGAATCCCTCTTCTGCATCATTGGCATCTTTCCAGTGTCTCTTCCCACTCCTGTTGTTTCTGTGTCATAGCTTTACTATTCTTCTCCTGTTGAAGTTCATTTAAGGCATATGTATGCAAGATGGAGGCTAGGGAAAGCAACTGTAGCTCTCTTTCTGTCCGTCTCTCTCCATTTCTCCTTACCTCCATCCTTCCCTCTCCCTCTCCCCTGTCCCTTAGCCTCCCCCACCCCCACCCCCGCTCTCACATACACACACAAAACCTAGAGGCATAATTTATCAAATAATTAATGAATAATGGTTATCTTTGGGGCAGAGTAGAATAGCAGGCCATTTAAGTGTCCTTTTTGTTTTATCCATTTCCTCATAAATATTTATTACTTCTGAAATAAGACAAACATTGTAAGTACTTTAAAATATGTGTTATCGTAAGTCCATCTGCTTGGATTTGGATTTGACATCCTACAACTTTTTGTTTAGCCTAATTTAACAAGAACTCAGAGAGAACACTTTTCAAAGCAAAATAAATGCTTTTTTAACAGCAGGAAAGAGGAACAAAAGCAGCTGCCAAGAGCCCAACTTGATCAAATGCCAGTCTGGCCCAAGGGACTGCTTTCTTTGCAACATTGGCCAATTCCCAGAGGCATAAGCATCCATAAGTCTTCCAAAGGCAATGTCAGTTGTTGGAAGCTGGACAGTAGCATCATGAGAACTGGATAAAACAGCAAGCAACGCTAGATTCTCATAAAGATTCTCAGGTTCCCGAGTGTCTCCCTGGACAAGTCACTCAATCTCTCCATGCTCTAGCCGTGGTAACAAGGAGAATAGAAAGTACCTTGAATGACCTCCCTAAGGAGATTTGCAGGAAGAGTGTTGAAGATATTGCTGGTTTTTCTCAGAGCCTATGGTCAAATGCAAGGAGAGAAAAAATAAAAGATAAAACAAACAAGAGGCTGAGGGCATGGCACAAGTGGCAGAATACCTGTCTTTCAAGCATGAAGCCCTGAGTTCAAACCTAAGTATGACCAAAAAACAAACAACAACAGTAAAAGCCAAACAAACCCTGTTAGGGACCTAGGACCTAGGAACTGGCTTTGAATCTACAAGTTCTCCTTCCTGGCCTCTTCATACGGCAAAGTAACTTAGAAGAAAACATCAGGTCCACTGCACAGATGCCAGGGGCCAGTAAGATGTGACTGTAAAACTCTGTTAGCTGGGCCTGGTAGCACATTACTAATACGGAATCTTCTGTTGTTGCTCGTGGTGAGGAGAGCCCACACAGCCTTTCTATCTCATCAGTCAGCTGCAACCTCACCAGAGTTGCAGCCCTGTAGCAACCAATGCCTGTTTAGTGCCATAGCTCGGCTGCAGACAATGCCTGACTGTGTGTCAGTTTCATTGCTAGTGCCTCCTTGGGTTCTTGTCTGGAATTTAATGAATGGCAGATGAATGTGAAGAACTTTATTCAGAAGTGTAAGGGCCCCTGCCACTGTCACTGCCATTGCCACTCTTATCTGTCCAAGATGTATTCTAGTAGCCATCCATCCTCTCTTCTTCAGGTGTCTCTGTGTGACTCTGATTCTCTGGCTCTGAGTCTAGGGGTTTTTATACCCTGAGCTGTTCTCTGATTGGTTGCTCTTTTTATAATTAGGCATTTGGGGAGGTGATACTTTATGGATTGAGTACCACAATGTTCTAATTGGTTGCTGACACTAATCAGGTCACTTCTGCCAACCCTCTCCCCAAGTTCACAGGAAGCTTATAGACACTAGAAGGGGCTAGAGATGGACAGAGACAAGATGTTTGAAAGCAATATCTTTTTGCATCTGGTTTCAGTCTACTAGGTCAAGATGCGGACCAGATGCTTTGAGTCTTAACTAATGTTCACCCTTGTAATGCCAGCACTTGGGAGGCTGAGGCAGGAGGATTGCAAGCTGCAGGCCAGCCTAGGGAATGAATCTTGTAGCTCTGGGCACTTTCCCATTCCTGCTCCTGTTTACCTGGAAGCCTGTGCTAACACCTCTGCCTTATTCCCTTTTCTCTCAGAAGTTTTCCCTTGGGGTTGAGCCACTATTGTGTGAGGAGACCAGGAAGCCACATGAAGAGGTCTCATCTATGTGTCTGGCTCCAGTTCCTGCGGTGGTCCCAGCTGACTACCAGCATCAACCAGCAAACTGTAAGTCAGGTTGTTGTTGTTGTTGTTTGTCAGTCATGTGGCTTGAACTCTGGGCTTTGGAGCTGCTCCTCAGCAATTCAGCTCAAGGCAAGCGCTTTACATTTGAGCCACAGTGCCACTTCCGGTTTTCTGGTGGTTTATTGGAGATAAGAGTTTCACTGACTTTCCTGCCTGGGCTGGCTTTGAACCGTGATCCTCAGATCTCAGCAGTAAGTCAGTTTTTGAGATGGTCTTGTCTCAAGTCTCCTGTCACCCCACAACACGGATGTGAGCAAAGACAAATTTCCCTTCTCCAGTCCCACCCAACTTATACATTCAAGAGCAAAATGAATGGAGTCCTTGTTCTAAGGGGCTAGGTTTTGGGGTGATTTGTTATATTGTATAAGATAACTGATATTGATATGTAAATAAGGGTAGTCACACATCAAAATAAAGTCTCATAGTAGTTAAAACATTTTTGGGGGGTCGGTAATGGGGCTAGAACTCTGGGCCTGGGCTCTGTCCTTGAGCTCAAGGCAAGGGTTGTACCACTTGATCCTCAGTGGCACTTCTGGTTTTCTAGGTGGTTTATTGGAGATAAGAGTCTCATGGACTTTCCTGCCCAGGCTGGCTTTGAACCACAATCCTCAGGTCTCAGCCTCCTGAGTAGCTAAGATTACAAGCATGAGCCATTGACACCTGGCTAGATAAAACATTTTACATATTAGAAATGATTGTAACTGTGTGGCTCCAACTTTATAACTTATTAACTATGAAGCCTCCAATCAGGCTTCAGTTTCTAGAGCTGTAGAGAGAAATCTTGTCATTCTATTTTTTTTCAACTTCATTGCGGTATAACTAACAAAATTGTATGTATAAGGTATACTTGAGATATAACTGACAAGTAAAATGGTATGTATAAGGTATAGTGAATGATGATTGGATATATATATGAGTTGTGAAATAATTACCACAATCCAATTAGCTAACATATCCATTAACTACATAGCATGCTCTGTGTGTACATGGGGGGAAAGGGAGTGTGTGTGTGTGTGTGTGTGTGTGTGTGTGTGTGTGTATGTGTTGAGAACACATGGGAATCTTCTCTTGGTGAATTTCAAATATAAAATACAGTTTTATTATTAACCAGTTGATAGGTGACTCATACCTGTAATCCTAGTTATTAAGAAGCTGAGGATCTAAGGATCACAGTTCAAAGCCAGACTAGGATAGAAAAGTCTGTGAGACTTGAGCAAAAACGCTAACGGGCAGTGTTCTAGTCCTTGAGTTCAAGTCCCAATATCGGCACACACACACACACACACACACACACACACACACACACACAGAATGCTATTAACTATCATCACCAAGCTGTACACTTCTAACCACCTTATTTGAAAGAATCAGCTATACTTATGGAGGCTGAGTGGCAACAAGGAAAATGATGGGCTGCTGTAGGTTAGAAAGCTAGATTCAAATGATTATAACTATAAAATGTGTGCAGTTGAAGCTAGGTGCTGGTGGTTCATGCCTGTAATCCTAGCTACTCAGGAGGCTGAGATCTGAGGATCGTGGTTCAAAGCCAGCTTGAGCAGGAAAGTCCATGAGACTCTTATCTCCAATGAACCACCCCAAACCTGGAACCATGGCTCAAACTGGTACAGCACTGACCTTAAGCAAAAAAATACTCAGGGATGGTGCCTAGGCACTGAGTTCAAGCCACAGGACTGACCCAAAAAAGTGCAGTTGAGAAATAAAGCAATTTTATTAGTAGGGGCTAAAGTCATTTTTCTTTCCACTTTCAAGATTTTCATAAGATTATTTACTGCACTTACTAATAAAATTGTGGAATTCAAACAAGAATCCAATTTATATCCTACAAAATTAAGAAGAGAGAGGGAAGCGGTGGATAGGGGAGAAATGGGTGAGAATATTGAAAGCTGTAACACTGAGCTAGATATATTGTATTCAAAAACTGTTTTGTTAAATGGCGACTTCTTTGTATAGCTAAAGATAATAAGAAGACTTAAAAAAAATAAGTCACAGAAAAAAAAAGGTATACATTACAGAAGTCCCTTTATCCCTTTCCAGCCCAAGCACAGAGAGCGGAGCAGTCAGCAGTCTCTCTTCTCATTGAGCTGAATATTAAATCAGATCAAGTGGCTTAGAAGGGGAAGAAGGAGAAGGCACTATTGCTCCAGGTTTGTGGGTCAATAACTGATGGGAGACAGGACCCAGATTTCCTGTCAGGGCACCACTCCTTCAATTGTAGCTCCTAGTACTAGTCAGTTCTTGCCACGGCGAGCTGAGCACTGGACCCACTGCCACATAACTGTTATGTGCCACATAACTGGCACATAACAACCACGGCCCTTTGAGCTCAGAAGGTTTGGAATCCAGTGATTGGGGAAGTTGACCAGTATGAATGGTTGGAAAACTGCCTCCATGACACATGGCTTGGGTTCTTCACAAATGTCATTAAGGATCATCCTGGATCATGTACATGGCTCTCAAAACCAATGGCAAATGTCCTTATAAACAAGGGAAACAACTAGGTATAAGGGTACGTATCTGTAATACCAGAATTTGGGAGGCTGAGGCTGGAGGATTGTGAGTTTGAGACTGCATAGTGGGACTGGTTTCAAAGACAGAAAGACACACACACACACACACACACACACAAAACACTGAGCCATATAAAGACAGAGTAGAAAGTTGGAATTATGTCATCTTAAGCCAAAAAGTGCTTGGAGCCATGGATAATGGACAAGGCAAGAAACAGATTCTCCCTGGAGTCTCAGAACCCAGCCTACTCAATTCTTTACTTTTAGATTTCTGGCCTTTAAATCACTAAGTTTGATGCAATTAAATAAAGTTTCTAAAACATGAAACCAGTGCTTATACCTCCTATGAATACATAATATTAATAAAAGTATAAAGAAGCAAATGAGAAAGATATACATTTAACTTAGGGGAGTGGAAAAAGTGATTGGAAGGATTTGATACAATTGTGGGACCCAGGGCTTCATGGCTTGTAAGGATCAGATTATATCCTTAGGCTAAGGAGAGGGGATGTTAGCATGGATTGCATGTTTTCCTGCCAATGGGTATGACTTAACTATTTCATACTCATCAAACTTAAGATAACATTTAAGAAAAAAATTAAAAAGATAAGGAGGAAGTTTTTTTTATCACCTTGAAAGTGGAAAATGTATGACCTTTCAAATGTCAGCCAGAATGGGATGATTTGGTGCATATATATCTTGGGGTACTTGATAAACATGAAAATCACTTTGTTAACATTCAGTGTTCCAATGCCGTTTATAAATAATTCTGGTAGTAACCTTTTTCTTTGGGAAACACCTGTATAGTGCCGACCCTGATTACTCCCTGTGGATTTTGCCTAGCTCAAAATTAATATATCATACTTTCTAGAATGACAGAGTGTGGGCAGGAATAAGAGAAAACAGTAATTTATAAGATGGAGTAATTACTGGAAGATCCAGGTACTATTTACTGACTTTCTTCTTTGTTCTCAAGCCAACAAAATTATCGAGCCCACATTCCCAGAGTCCTTTATTAGCTTTAATCTTAGGTTGTCTATCAAAAATGATACTGCTGTGGATTAATAAACACCAGAACCCATAATAAACTGCACCGGCCTTAGTCTTCCCAGGTAATAAGCGAGCTCAGCTGAAGCATTATCAAAGTGACTGGTAGAGGCTGCTCTGGTAGGGCACAGGTGGCCTCAGCGACTGCACTATTTCAAAAATCCACCAGGTGGCAGCAACACCACAGCTGCCAACTGACAGATTCCTGGGGCGACTGAGCTCTCACTGCCAACAGGATGGGTTATGCTTCCCAATTTGGTTTGATTGCTTCTTAACTAGGATTTGGAATAACATTGTGATCATTTTCAAGTTAAACATTATTTGTGCTAATCACAACCACCATACAACAGTAATTTTATAGCTACAAAAAGCCTATTCTTTCTCTTTTATTTTTGTACCCCTGTAATTTTTTAATCATTCTGTTCTCATGACTTTAAAAAATTATTTATTTTTTTATGATGTACAGAGGGGTTGTAGTTACATAACTCATGTAATGAGTAAATTTCTTTCTGATCAGTGTCACCTCTTCTCTCAATTTCTCCTAGTTTTTTCCCTCCCAACCCTTTTTAGTTTAGTGTCAAATGAATATCACTGCTGAATTAGTTCACCTTTTGTGCCACCATTTCTGTGTTTCTCCTTCTCCTTCCTAAATCAGGGAAACTTACATACAAGACAAAAGGTTCAGAAATCAAAAGCAGCAACAAAAGGGGAAAGACTGAAAAGAAAAAAAACACAAAAAGTTTTTTTTAAAAAACCTGTTTTCATTTTTTGGAGTTCATTTTGATAAGCATCATTTTAGATGATCATACGCATATAGCTATTGAGCCTTTGTGATCCCCTCCTAAGAATATCCTCCTTGTCTCATGTGAACGCTTAGAGTCCTGTTTAACCATGTCCAAGTGAACCCAAAGACCTACAGCCACTTAGTATTTGATAAAGAATCCAAAAACACAAGATGGAAGAAAGACAGCCTCTTCAACAAATGGTGCTGTCAAAACTGCCTATGCACATGCAGAAAATTAATGTAGATCCTTATATATCACCCTGTGCCAGATTCCAAATGGATCAAAGACCTCAGTGTAAGACCGGATATTATGAAAATATTACAAGAAGGGATGAGGGAAACACTAGGGCTCTTTGGCATGGGCCGAAACTTCTTAAGTAAAGATACAGAATCACAACAAATGAAAGAAAGACTGGATAAATGGGAGTGCATCAAACTGAAGAGTTTCTGCATGGCAAAGGACATAGCTAGCAAGATAAATAGAAAGCCCACAGAATTAAAGAAGATATTTCCTAGTTATGTTTCAGACAAGAGCTTCATATCTAAAATGTATGTAAGAGCTCAAAAAATTAAACCCCCCAAAAAACAAATCCTCAAAGAAACAGCAACCCAATTAGAAAATGCGCTAAAGACTTAAAGAGAGACTTCTCAGAAGAAGAAGAATGGCCAATAGACACATAAAGAGATGTTCAACATGGCTGGTCATAAAAGAAATGCCAATCAAAACAACATCAAGATCCCACCTAACCCCAGTTAGAATGGCTATTATCAAGAAAACTAACAATAACAAATGCTGGCAAGGATATGGCCAAAAGAGAATGCTAGTACACTGTTGGGATTGTAAAGTTGTTCAACCATGAGGGAAAGTATTATGGAGGTTCCTTAAAAGACTAAACATAGAGTTTCCCTATGACCCAGCAATTCCACTCCTGGACAATTATCCAACTGACCACAAAGCAGGTCATAATAAAGCTACCAGCACAACCATGTTCATTGCAGCATTGTTTACCATAGTTAAGTTATGGAATCAGCCCAGATGCCCTCAGTGGACAAATGAATCAAGAAAATGTGGTATATATACACAATGGTATTCTACTCATCCATCAGAAAGAATGATATTGCTCCATTCATGAGGAAATAGAAAGAGGAAAAAAATACATTAAGCAAAGTAAGCCAGCCCTACAAAACATAGGTTGCACAGTTTCACCCATTTGTAGTAATTAGAATGTGCCTATACATCTACAAGTAAACACAATGGATAAAGAGAAGACAAAAAATTTTTTAAGAGGTCCAGGAAAAACTATGGAGAATGTTGGGCTGGGAAGGTAGCTCAGTGGTAGAGTACTTGCCTTGCATGCATGAAGCCCTGGGTTTGATTCCTGAGCATAAGCAGAAAAAGGCAGAAGTGGCACTGTGGCTCAAGTGGTAGAGCGCTAGCCTTGAGCTGAAGAGCTCAGCGCCCGGCCCAGAGTTCAGGTCCCATGACCGACCAAAAAAAAAAAAAAAAAAAACTATGGAGAATGTGAAAAGATTACTGGTTTCTGGGGCTTGGAGGTAGATATGATGAGATGAGACACAGAGGAATTTTATGTAGGATATTCCTATCACACACATATGTGTGTGTGTGTATGTGTGTGTTCCATCATATATTTTATATATGGCACTTGTACAAGCCTATAGAATATACACCACCAAGAGTGACCTTCAGGGCATTTACAGACTGGGTGATACCCATGTTTGTGGCTCAGCAAGGATAAAAGTATCATCTCAGCCGGGCACTGGTAGCTCACGCCAGTAATCCTAGCCATCAGGAGCTGAGATCTGAACATCTGCCCAACCCTGGCAGAAAAGTCCATGAGACTCTTACCTTCAGTAAACTGCTCAGAAAAAGCCAGAAATGGCAGTGTGGCTGAAGTGATAGAGCTCTAACCTTGAACACAAAGAGGCTCAGAGACAGCGCCCAGGCTTCGTACAAGCCCCAGGGCTGGCAAACAAACAAACAAACAAACAAACAAACAGCAGCACCAACAACAGCAAAACAGTGTTGTCTCTCGGGCTAGATGCTGATAATTTTGAGGCTGGGTCTGGGTGGAGGTAAGGTGGTAATAGAGGACTTTATACCTTCCTTCAATTTTACACTGAAACTAAAATTGTTTTAAAAAATCCATTTCCAAAAGTATACGAGGCCTATTGAACCCTTTAAAATTCTACTTAGAATATTCCAAGAGAAGCAGTCTTCTCAACCCAGTGGCAGAATCATTTGACATTGGGCATTTCGGCTAGCTCTGCTTCGTTGTCTTTGAGTTCCATGTTCAGCTGGGAAGAGCCCCAGCAAGGCTGTGGTTTGCTCACTCATGTCTTACAATGCAGAAGCTAGAGGCTCGGAACCATTGAGAACCTAAGAGGACAATGATGTGTGCATATGTGTGTGACGGGCCCAGGTGGAGGGGTCCTTCCACCTTTCTCAGCCTCTAATGAATGATTTTCACGAGAGAGGAAGACTTTCACATCTTGCAGATGTGAATGTTCTAAAGGAGCCTGGGGTGCATGAAACAAAAGACAGAACCATGGACCAGAGCCTTCACGGCTAGCAGCAGGACTGGCTCTGGAGTCCCTTGGAGTCCAGAGACAGATGTGAGCCTTTCCCCACAGGACAGTGGGAAGTTGGGCTGACTCTTCTTTATGATGAACTTATACTACGTCTACCAAACTCCCAGGGGACTACAAAAACCCAAGCAGAACAATCCAGATACTCAAGAATATACTGCAATGTATTTTAGTTTAAAAACCTGAAACATATAACTGAGGGTTTTATGTGATCAATATATTTTTTGATTTTGTTCCCAGTGCTTGACATCGAACTCCTTAACACTCTTGGGGTTTTCTTTTATTGTTACTGTAAAGGTGATGTACAGAGGAGTTATAGTTACATGTCAGGTAAGGAGTACATTTCTTTTTTGACACCCAGTTTTTCTCTCCCAGCCTCACCCGTAAGTTGTATAGTTCATTTTCAACCTAGTGTCCAGTGAGTACCACTGTTGCATTGGTTCACCCTTTGTCTCTCCCTTTTTGTGCCCTTCTTTACCCTCCAAAGACAGATAAACTAACAAGACAAAAAGAAGATAAAACAAAAATAACAACAAATTTAAAAAAATCTCTGGTTTCCATTTCCTGGAGTTCCTTTCAATAAATTTTATTTTATATGATCAGAGGTCTTGGGATTTTCTTGGTGAGGAGGTGAAGCGCTTCTCTGAGCTCTGTAGGCTGCTAGTACAAGTTATGACCCTGAAGAGGATGTCCTGGGACCCTGATTTGTAACTAGAGGGGTTATGACCAAGGGTTATGACCAGCACTCCAAATACAAAACACAGGTGAACAAGGAAAAACATGGCAGATTTATTTAATCAAAGTTTTACAAAGTCAAGTGAGTTCGCTCATACCTATGATCCTAGCACTCAAGAGGCTTGCCAGTTGGAAGCCAATCTGGACTACATAGCAAAACTCTGTCTCCAGATACAGTGGCTCAGATCTGTAACCTTAGCTAATTGGGAAACTGAGTTCAGAAGGATAATAGTTCAAGGACTGCCCAGACAAAAGTTCAAGAGACTCCATTTCATTCAATAAAACGTTTAGTGTGGTAGCACATGCATGTTATTCCAGCTATGCAAGAAGAAATAGAATCATAGACCAGGTCAGCCCCAGGCATAAAGTTGAGATTCTCTTTGAAAAATAACTAAAGAAAAAAGGGTGGGGATGTGGGCTCAAGTATTAGAAAGCCTACTTAGCCACTGTGAGGCCCTGAGTTCAAACCTCAGTACCGCCCAAAGAACAAGTTTTATGTGACACAAAAGGGCTAATTATCTATTTTCGTGCTTTGATTCAGTGAAGAATAGATCATCGTGTAGAACCAAATTGACCAAAAGCCTATGACCCAATAGTAATATGAAGAGTGGGAACCAAGTGAGAGCTGAGCAACCATACCCTGGGCCCCTCTGGCTAGCATTTCTTCCTGCTTGTATAGGGCAGGAATCCTGGAACAAGCGTCTTAAGAAGGCAAGTCAGAGAATTCCTGTATAGCCAGTTCTTATGGGGAGAGCTTGTGTGTGTGTGTGTGTGTGTGTGTGTGTGTGTGTGAGAGAGAGAGAGAGAGAGAGAGAGAGAGAGAGAGAGAGAGAGAGAGAGAGAGAGAGGGAAGGAAGGAGGGGGAGAGAGAGAGAGAGAGATGGGTTTGGAAAAGAGAGGCTCTCCTTTCTATTACACACCTTGGGGAAGGCACAGGAGAAAGAAGGGCAAAGGAAAGGCAGAGAGACCTTGCCACTGAGGCCCTCTGATTTAGCTCGAAGTGTTCAGCATACCAAGGTATCTTAGTTTGGGCCCAACATACTGAGTCAGAGAGAGCTAAGAGTATCCTACAGAGGTACCACTTCCGGCTGAAATCTGAAGTGGGAATGGCTACATCTTTACTCTGTGGGATCTGTGCTAACTCTAATTAGTGCCAGAAATTAATCAACTGGATGGATACTCAGTTGGTGTTGGGGAATTGGAAACTGTGCTGACCTACCTCTTCCCATTTGGTGTCAGAAGCATTGTGAGTAGAGAAATATCATTTTCCTGTTGTAATTAAAACATGCTGTAGTAATGAATAAGCAGTGAACTTCTTTACATACACCCTGAGCAGTGGATTTTCTCTTTAGGAATGTGTCTGAACATTTCGGCACTCAGTCTTTTTAAGGCATTCTTAGGGATTGGCAGTACTGCAACTTAAACTCAGGGTCTCGCAGTTGCTAGGCCGGCACTCTACTACTTGAGCCACACTTGCAGCCTGTCGTACTAGGATTTGAACTCAGAGCCTCAAGTTTGCTAGGCAGATGCTCTGTCATTTGAACTGCACCACCAGCCCTTCAGGATACTCTTAAGAAATACTTCTTCTTCATATCCTTTGTCAGTCATATTAAGTGTTTCACTTGAAGGAAATTATTAAATCATCTAAAATTCTATATTTATTTTCTTAGTGAAATGATTCCACTTACTCTACAAGTGGAAATATAATTGTTTAATGATTTCAAGTTTTTTCCAACATTAGCAACCCTTCATTAGAGAGTCTGTAGCCCACACTGTGACAAGCTAATTAAATACATTAACCCCTTCATGCTAACGCATGCTGTGTCAGACAGTTTCAATACTATACAGTACTGGAACTAATGACTAGAAATAAGATTTGACCAGTGTTTCAGACTTAATACAGTCCATATGAAGACATTTAATATGAGCTTCTTATGCTGTCACCATAGCAACTCTGAAATATTAGTTTCATTTCTGTTTTATAAGTGAAGTTCAAAGATATTCAGTGATTTGCTGCAAATCTCCTATACCAGAGTGGCAGAACAGAGAAAAATTATCTTTGTTTGTTTTCTAGCACTGACTAGATTTTATTCCTACTTTCCTACTCAAATGTTCAGAATGAAAAAGGACTCATTTACAAATAAAAAGTGTGTATGGAAACTCTGTGCTATCTTTCCAAATTTTTTTGTAAACGTTTTTAAAAGGAGCTACATGATCTTTCAAAATCATGTGTTAAAATATCTTTTCTATAAATAATTCTTTGCTAATTTCTATTTTTATCTTCACTGCTGTGAAAGTCCTGTGGGGTGTGGTGCTACAGACTCCAGCCCTGTAGATATGAAAGATGAGCTGTGTGCTCTTCCCACTAGGTGGCCTTCAGGCTTCTATGGAAGGGGACATCTCTCCCAGGGTGGACAAAAGCCCATTTCCCTGCCACGTTTCTAATAATTTCCATTTCAGAAAAGTTCTGGCATAGGTAAGTTCAGCTTTCCCTTTAGGAGGTGAGTGCCCCAACGTATGATGGCCCAATGCTAGATCTTCTTAAGGCACACTTCAAGGGGGCCTTCCTCACTGCCTCCAGCCAGTGTCCACAGGGATTCAGCACACAGGATCAAGACACATTGTCTGCCTGCTGACCTTAAAAGCTCCTTTTTCTAGCCAAGCACTGGTGATTCACAGCTGTGGTTGTACTCCTAGTTACTCAGGAGGCTGAGATCTGAGGATCGTGGTTCAAAGCCAGCCCAGGCAGGAAAGGCCCTGAGGTTCTTACATCCACCCCCCACCCCCAAATCCAGAAGTGGCATTGTGGCTCAAGTGGTAGAGTGCTAGCCTTGAGCAAAAAAGCTCAGGGACAGTGCCCAAGCCTTGATTTCAAATGCCAGGATTGGCACCCCCTTCCCCCCCAAAAGCTTCTTTTCTTCTAGATATAATGATGTTTTGGTGGCTGGCAACCCTTTAAAAGGGAAAGAGAATTTCACCTTTGCCCACTCTCTCCTTTTCCATCCTCAGTCTGCCAGCAGTTCTCTGCACTTTGGGAAAATTGACTTTGGAGGAAAGCAGAGGAGATGGAGGAAAAAGCCCTCAGGCTAATGGAGATGCAGCCATTTCTTAGAAAGAATGCTGAATCTGGGTCCATGGTCTCCCTGAACCTTCCACTTCCTTTGCAGCTAGGCTGCCTGCATGATGAGATCCTATGATTAAGTTTTGGCCAAAGAACTGTGAGCCAACATACTGTGTGTAAATTCTGTATTATGCCTTGAAGAGAAGATGTGATTCCCTCTTCCTTCTTTCTACAGCAGTAAAAATCGGGGCGGGAGTAGGGCTGGGAGTGAACTATCTGGGTCATGAAGATGAGGGCAACATTCAACAGGAGACAAAGCAATGAGAGGGAAGAAGAGACCTAAACCCACGCCCATGTTGCAAAAGGAAAACATTGTAGCTGGGAGCTGTGGCTCCCAACTGTAATCCTCACTACACTGGCAGATAACATCAGAAGGATCCTAGTTCAAGGCTAACACGGGCAAAAAAAGTTCACAAAACCCCATTTAACCAATAAAAAGCTGGTGTGGTGATACACTCTTGTTATCCCAGCTATGTGGCAATCATAAATAGAGTCATGGTCCAACTAGACTGGATAAAAAGACTATTAAACAACAACAAAACACACACACACACACACACACACACACACACACACACGCAAGTAGCTGGGCACTGGTTTTCCATAATCCTAGCTACTCAGGAAGCTGAGATCTGAGGATGACTCTCCAGAAAACCAGAAAACCAGGAAATTGGAAGTGGCACTGTGGCTCAAGTGGTAGAACACTAGCATTGAGCTGAAGAACTCAGGGACTGTACCCAGGCCCAGAGTTTAAGCCCCATGACTGACAAAAAAAAAAAAGTGACTAAAGCAAAAAGGACTGGGTGTATGGCTCAAGTGGTAGAATGGGTTCAACTCCCCAGTAACAAAACAAACAGACATAAATGGTTATTGTACCTTCACAAGAAAAAGAAATAATTTCTTACAGCCTTGGGCTACCATTTTCTACCTGCAAGAGTGGCTTTCCTACCTGTGGAAGCTTCCTGGGGTACCTTTCAGGCTGTGCTCACAGCACCCCGGCTCCATAGTAATTAACTAGGTCAAGGTACAGTTTGTCCTGTACTTAATGCTCCATTTTCTCTCTCCCCTCGGTGATGTGGTCTTTGTGGCCTCTGTTGTCTTTGTGAATATCCTTGTTTTATGTTCTTTCTCTCATTGGGTTCTCTGCACTGAGCTTCTAGTCACTCTCTCCCTCTCAACTCTGTTATTAAGTTCACCACCTGCTGATCTCTCTTCTTTGGGCAGTAATTTTGTGGTTTTGGTCTCTCATTCCCAACTGACTTGTTGCACAGTAGATCTGAGACAATTTATACCCTTCAGAAAACTCAGTCCCCCTTCTATAAGTAAAAGGCTCTCTTACTAAAAACCACTGTGAAGATGAGTTTCCCAAGGAAAACCAACACATTCTCACTGTCAGATCTCAGGGCACAGCCACACCTGGATGGACTAACTAGCTGGATCTGAACAGCATACATAACCACCAAGAAAGGTGGTTATGGGGACTGGAGAGTTACTCAGAGAAAAGGATGTTTTTCAATGGAACACTCAGCAATCCAAGGTAGCTGTAGGCATCAGAATGACTCTGCAGGGGGCCTTAACATTGTCTTCCCAGAAGGTAGAGAGTGAAGATGGGAACCCAGGAGAAGCTCTGTTTGGACAGCTTGACTGTAGTTGGTATTTGGGAGGTCTGTCAGCAGACTGCAGGATTGCAGAAATGAGGCAGGAATTTAAGGACAGGATTTGTGGCTCTGATGCAGTGAATTTTAACTGCAGATTTTGTCAAGTGGCAATATCTGCAGACATTTTCAGTTTGTAAAACTGGAGAATGCTATTGGCATCTAAGAACTACAAGACAGGGATGCTGCCAGAAATCCTACAGTGCATAATACAGCTCTAAAACACAGATGTTAACACAAACTACAAAACCACACAGCCCAAATATCACAAGTGCTCAGGCTGAAAAGCCCTGCCCTAATAATAGGGCAAACCCTCTCTCCCAGAGGTACCATAGGTCCTAAAGCTAAGATACACAGGTGAGAACAGGAAAGTTGATGTGCCACATGCTTATAAATTCAGCACTTCAGAGGCTGAATTTATGAGTCCAACCTGGACTATATACAGAGGTCTTGTCTAAAATGAGAGAGAGAGAGGGAGGGAGGGAGGGAGGGAGGAAGAGAAGGAAGGAGATAGAGAAGGAGGAAGGAAGGGGACGGAAGAAAGAGAAAAGAAGAAAGGGAGAGAGGAAGGAGGAAGGAAGGAAACCCTAGTTCTGATAACCAGTACTGTGCTGCAGGTTAGAGTAGCATGTCTGTATCCCAAGGATTAAAAACAGAGTGAATTAATCCTCATTTCCCAAAGTATCCCAATAGGACAGCTTAACACCTTAAATTCCTATAGAAAACAAGTATCATTCCACAGGATTATTAACCTGGTTCATAAACCTTTTGGAGGTAAGGGAAGGTTCTTGCACAATGTGTAATATGTAGTAGGATTGAGCACGTGCACTAATCTGACCATTCAGCAATACCTCTTCTGATTTGGAAAGCAGGCGTCCAAAATGGCCCTCAGTGGTCCTCTTCATCTGGGATCACACCTGAGTATAATTCTTTCTCCTTAAGCATGGCTTGTAATTAATGACTTGCTTCAAACAAGTAAAATAATATAGGGAAAGTGATGGATTAGGTTTCCAAAGACCCACATGGCAGGAATCCAGGGTGACTTCCAGCCAACAATAAGCAAGGAAGTCAGAAGGAGTTGTCTCTCACCAGTGACTATGTGAGTGAGCTGGGACTTTCCCAGAACATGACAGCACCCTGCTGATATTTTGATAGTTTTTTGGGTCCCTTAGAGGACCCAACAAATCCATGTTAGGTACATGTTAGGGTAATGATAGATGACTCATGCAGGTGGGTATAAATTTCAGCCCAGAGCATGCCAGCAGGTGAGCCAAGCAACAGTGATATATGAGATATAGATTTCAGGTGAGCCCAAGATGTGGCTCCTCCAACTATTGGGGATGCCAAGGGCAAGCTGGGTCAGGTAGACCCGGGATAACTAGAGGCCACGGACAGATGTCCCAGCCAAAAGCAAGCAGTCCCACTGTTTGTTCTCAGTGGAATGCATATGACTTTTGCTTCTTAAGTGTGCCATGTGGAAAAGACACAGAAGCACTAGATTATATGAGAATGTTTGTTCCTTCTGGAGTATGTTTGGATATTCATATTTTCTGGGACAATGGTTTTCAAGGACTACAGGAATCTGTCATCATAACTGAATTTTGTCTTGCTTTTAATGACTGTATTTACTTCTTTTTTGGACAATTGGGGTTTGAACTCAGCATCTTGCACTAGATAAGCCTTTACCCTACCTTGAGCCAAGCACCCTGATTATCATCATTTCAGTTATACATTTCCCTCTTACTACGACATTATACTATACTACTGATCAAGATCAAAGTTTGCTGAGTATTAGCATTACTAGGTGAAATGCAAAATGCTCTGTATATATCATTTTCTCAGTTGTCACAATACTCAACAAGTGTGTACTATCACTGTTATTCACCTTATCAATAAGGAAAAGTCAAGTAATTTTCTTGCAGTCACAAAGATAACTAGCATGCAGGGAAGCTAGGATTCTAATCCAGGTCTATCTGTATTCAAAACAAGGTGTTACTTTTTTAAAATGCATAGCACATTATTGTTAATTATATTCACCATACCATGCAATAGAAAAACCAGCACTTACTCCTCTAGTCTATCTGTCACTTAAGACATACTGGCCAACCTCTCCTAGCTGTACCTTCTCCAGCCTCTGGTAACTACTATTATTTTTTGTCTTTGATTTATGCATAATGCTTGTTGGTACCACTCATTTACTCTCTATGAATGTACACATGCATGAAAATAGTTCTATGCTCTATAAATATGTGCAACTAGTATGTCTATAAAAGACAAATTTGTAGCTAAGCACAGTTTACACCTGTAATCCTAGCTGCTTCTGAGTCTGAGATGAGAAGGTTGGGGTTCCTGGCCAGCCCAAGCAAAAAAGTTCACAGGACCCCATTTCAACAGATAGATATTACTCCAGCTATGTTGGAGACTAAGATCTGGGAGATAATGGTTCCAGGCCAGCCTGAACAAAAATGTCACAAGACTCCATTTCAATAGAAGAGTCTTGGCATGGTATTGCACACTTGTTATCTCAGCCATGTCGGGGGCTGTTGAGTTGGAGGATTGTGGATTGAGACAAAAAGTAAGACCCTGTCTTAAGACAAAAAGTGTAAAAAGGAAAGTCAACCACATAGAGCTCCCCTGTGACCCAGCAACCCCACTTCTGAGCGTTTATACAAACAGTCACAAACAAGGCCATACTAAAGCTACCGACACAACTATGTTTAGTGCAGCATTATTTACCATAGCTAAGATATGGAACCAACCCAGATGCCCCTCAATAGATGAGTGGATCAAGAAAATGTGGTACACATATACAATAGAACTCTATGCTTCCATCAGAAAGAACAACATTGTCCAATTTATTAGGAAATGGAAAGACTTGGAAAAAAATCATATTGAGTGAAGTTACCCAGTCCCAAAGAAATTTAGGTCCCATGGCCTACCTTATTTGCAATAATTAGTATCCATATAGGATAATCTTATCAGATGAGCTGAAAAACTCAAAAACCATGTACAAATGACCCCATATAAGTTGATGTTAAGTGAAATGAACCCTAAGATATGAGCACAAGAGATCTGTCTTTTTTGTTACTCTTTTAAATGTACCATGTGATTTTATTATTATTTGTTGTTGTTTCCTTTGTATGTTCTTTCCCCTACGGCGTACCTCCTGTTGTCACTGTACTTAATTTTGATACCCTGCATCTTGTATATACATATGTCTAATCTGGAGAGAGGAAGGGGAATGACAAAACACTGAAACAAGGACACAAGATGACCCATTGCAACGAAGATACCTACTGGGCAGTATATTGGAAACAAACTTCCGGAGGCTGGGCAGGAGGATAGGTGTGAGGGAACTGGGGAAGGGAAGGGATAGTGGGACAACAACAAGGCAAGGAAGGGGTAACAATGATCCACAAGTAATGTACTCCCTGCCTTACTCGTGTAACTGTAACCCCTCCGTACAACATCTTAACGATAAAATAAAAATTTATAAAATAAAACAAAAGGAAAGCCAAGTGAGGGAAAAAAGCAAGCAATTTCCCTGGAATCACAAAGGTAGGAGATGTGGTTCAACGGTAGAGCACCTGCCTAGCAAGCACAAGGCCAGGAGTTCAAATCCCACTACTCTCCCAAAATTGTTCAAACTGAAATGGTGTGATCCTGGAGAAAAGTGGGACATCAAATGTTGTGTCTGACGTCTCCTTTTCCCTTCCCAATGCTCCTGCCAAGCAAAAAAAGGACAATTATGGTGGGCTGGCACTGGAATGACCCTACAAATGGGGGTGAACTCATATGGGATCTACCTGTTAGTATGTTCAGTCTCCTGATAGCTTCCCTGCTATTAAATTGCAATAAATCTTTGATTCACACTCCAGTTGCAGGTATTATCTTCAGTCTCTTGGCAGCTTATCTCATGGTCCTAGCAGAGATGGGCTGAGGATTCTGCAGAGGTCTTGCAACTAATTCATTGTATTTTATTAAAAAGAAAAAAAAGACATTTTTTTTAAGATGAAAGTAAAACCAATTTGTTTTTAAGGTGTTAGAATAAAACGTTCCTCATAATTTGAACTAAGAATACTGGGCTCAGTGGATCATGGCTATAATACCAGCTACTTAAGAGTTAAAGATTGGGAAATACAGGTTCATGGTCAGCCTGGGCAAAAAAAAAAGTTAGTGAGGTCCCATCTTGACAACAAAAAAGCTTGTCACAGGGGTACAAACCTGTCATCCCAGCTATGCTAGAAGTATAAATAGAATGATTGTGGTGCAAGGCTGACCTAGGTAAAACACAATGCCCTGCCTAAAAAAATAAAGCCTAAAAGGCTAAGGGATTGAGGAATTATGGTTCAAGTGTTACAGTCTGGCAGTTATGAGGGGCTGAGTTTAAAACCTCAAACCACCAAAACAGGTTACTTTTTGAACTAAGGAAGAGAAAATGATATTGATATTAAGGAAGAACCGTCCAGCCAAACCCAATGAGCATTGTGCAGAAGAGAACCGTAGGCAAAACAGAAATAGATGCTCACACATGCCATCTGTGTCCAGACACAAATGTTGGCAGCAAGTCTTCATTCCCAGACTGATTCAATTTGTTATTAATTCATGCTTTCCTGTCAAGACAATTTTAATCCAAAAAGGCTATATTTTTAATATGTAGAATATGATCACTAAACACATTTTTCTAGCCCCCAAATTAATAAATCTCTGTTCTGTAGAAGATGGGTGCGAAAAAGCTCTCCACAAACACCAGAGTCCAAAGATGCCCAAGTACTTTATGAAAAGGTGTAGGATTTGCAAACTTTAAGTCATCTCTATATTACTTTGACTACTCGATAAAATATAAATGCTATATATACTGTTACTGTTATTTAGGGAATTACACAGGAAAAAAGCTCGCATGGTCAATGCAGATACAGTACTTTTGAAAACTTTTTTCAGTCTCTGATTGATTGAGTTCATGGGTACAGAATCTGTGGATCTGGAGGGCCCACTGTAATCTTTTTGCTAGTCCCAAACCTTGGCTCTAGACCAATTTAGCTTCTTGCTTTTATTATTTGCAACAGAATCCAAGATTTGGAGTGAATAAAAGAGCTGAACAGGAAGATAACTCTTGATAATATTGTCTCTGTGCCTTATGCGTTTATCCTTTTTGTCTCTCCCCAGGTAGAAAAGCAGTTATTCTCACTTATGCTAAATCAAGCTGTTCCCCCCACAGTGGTCATGTAAATCCTGGCACCAAGCATGCAGGCAGAACAAAGTCAAGACTGTGGGAGGCTTTCTTATAAGAGCAACAGGCGGCTTGTAAGCCCCAAACCATTCCATCCATTTTCTCCTAAAAAAATACAGGGTTCTATTCATCAAAAACTTTTATATATTCTTGTGATTTTTTTTCTCCCTTACAACAACAGGGAGAAAAAAACCCAACATGATATGCAGGCAAAGAATAACAACTCCTGGTCCACAAAGCAAGCCATCTTTTCATTTCCCAGAGTAGACAAATAATCTAGGGAGAGGACAAGTGGGAGAGGCTTGGCGTTGACTGTGCTCAGCAGACAAAACATCTTCGGCAAAGCAAGATCTGACCTCCAATTACACTCCTAAGTGGTTCTGTCTACGGTTTGGACACCCATTGAACCAAATGAATTACCCAAAGGCTAAGTGTGTATAAAAGGTGTGTAACTTTATTTTAATGTAATTTCTAAATATCGAATTTCTCATAATTTCTTCTCTGCAATATCTAAAGGTAACTTAGACCTTATTCTTCTATTCTCTTTCCTGTTTCTTCTCAATCCTTAGGAACAATCTATCCAGGTTGAGAGTGTGGCTCAAGTGGTAAATCAATTATCTAGTAAATACAAGGCCCTGAGTTCAATCCTCAGTATTGTGCATCTATATCTTAAAATGACATGTCCATTCTAAGTCCATATTCCTGTATTAGAGTATTTTTTTCTTATCGCTCCCATTAAGAAGTCTCAGGGACAAGATAAGTTTTTCAACCAGATCTCACCTCCATACTCTACTACCTCCCAGTAATGCTATCATATTACAAATCCATCAAGGGGTTAATCCATTGATTAGGTGAAAGCCTTCCCAATCTAGTCACTCAGAATGATTAGATCCCCCAGCTGGGGATCAAGTGTTCAACATAAGCCTTTTGGGTGATACTTTATATCCAAGCCATAACAATCCCTAAAATATAGAGAATCTTTACTTAAACAAAATGATAATGTCATTAGAAATAATTATTTCCTCAGTCTTGGTCTTACCAAATCCAAAAATAAACACCCAATTGTTTCATTAAAATGTTTTAAATCAAGATCCAAATGAGGTCCACACTTGACATTTGGTTGAATTTTTTCTTCGGTTTCTTTTAATGCATAAATTCCTTCTTCTCTCATTCCCCTACCCCTAACAAGTTATTGAAAGAACTAAAGCATCTGTCCTATAGGGTTTCTCATATCCTGGATTTGGTTATTAATCCTTGTACCATGTGGATTATAACTGTACTTCTTATAAACTAGAAGTGGTATTTTCAGCCCTGTTCATAAGCAAGTTTTAGGATATTGGAAGTGTTCTATACTTGTGCATGTGGCTAATGTGTAGTGTGTCTCAGGAAAGTGGTTATTTTCTTTTTATCAATTTAATGTTAAAAATATGTGGTTATAGGTGAGTATGGGAAAGAAAAACTGGGAAGGGAAGGGGCGACATTGTTCAAAAAATGTACTTATATAACAATAACCCCTCTGTACATCACCCTTATAATAACAATAAAAAATAAATTAAAAATACCATATAGAACAGCACATATTGTTTATTAGAAATTGAAATAGACATATGTAGTTGGTGGCTATACTGGATTCAGGTTTCATTGTAGCCAGGTACTAGTAACTCTTGTCTATAGCCCTAGCTATTTAGGAGGCTGAGGATTGAGATTTAAAGCCAACTCAAAAGATCAAATCCAAGAGACTTTTTCAGTTAACTAGGAAAAATTCAGAAGTGAAGGTGTGGCTCAAGTGGTAGAACATCTAACATGAGTAGAAAAGCTGAATGAGATAGAGCCCAAAGCCCAGAGATCAAGCCCCAGACCAGGCACACATACACAAAAATTTTCATTGTATATCAATGAAATGGTGAGCTCTTATTAGAGGGTGCAAAATATCTGGTTATCTATGTAGTGTTGCTGCTTACTGGTGAATATCATTTATAGCTATTCACTCATTAGAGAATCGTAAAATGATCATATTCTATTTCTGTCATTCCTTCTTCATTTATTAGCTTAAGTCCATCAATAGAAATGTCTTCTCATCAATAATTTGTGCTAAGGTGTAATCTATATAACAAAAGCAGAAAAAAAAATTTCCAGAAAGATGAGCCAGTTGCCTAGCATTTTCCAAAGAAGATCAATAGATTTTGCTTGTTTAACATCATTATAAATTCATTGGCTTCAAAATGCTTTATTTCATTGCAGCTGTTATCTTAATGCTTGAATTGCTCTATATTTGGTCTATGGAAGCCTTTTCAAATTGACTTCTCTGAACTTTCCTTGTCATTCTTCAGTGGTTTTTACAGATTCTCAGCCTTTGAGTATGACAAGATGTTCTTGGTTTGGCATAAACATTTCCTGCCCAAATACCCCTTTTGAGGGGAAATTGTATTTAGAGGCCACAGAAACTGAGTTCTGGGATAGATCACTGGCCCAGGATTCATTACTATTTCTGGACCATTTCAGTAGATAGGATTAGGAAATTTTTGTGTGCTAGTCCTAGGGCTTAAACTCAGGGCCTGGGTGCTGTCTTTAAGCATTTTTTCCCCCTCAAGGCTTGTACTCTATCACTTGAGCCACTTGTGCATCACTTCTGGCTTTTCTTATTGATGGATAATTGGAGGTGAGAGTCTCAAAGATTTTCCTGCCAGGGCTGGCTTTGAACCATAATCCTCAGTTCTCAACCTGTTGAGTAGCTAGGATTACAGACAAGAACCACTGACACTCAGCATAAAATGTTTTTCAATTGAAAATTTATCATGTATTTATATTTGGAGTTGAAGAGTATATAGCTTTTACTTCTATCCCTTTCACATACATAATAATTTAGAATGACTAGACTGATATTACTAACAGTATAACTACTGGGTTTTTTAAAAGTAAGTTTGAGCTGGACACACCTGTAACCAGACACTTGTAAAGCTGATTCCCAAGAATCACAAATTGTAGGACAGCCTGGGGATCTGAGAGAGGCTCACTTAAATTTTTTTTTAAAGATGGGATTTTACTTAACTAGCATCATGATCTATACCAAAAATATACTTGTAATAGACCTTCATGAATGGTGGCATAATCAAGGGGCCCCAGTGACTGATAAACTATGAAATCAACTTTAACATGAAAAAAAATCTTTCCTGAGATATAGTTCACAAATCATAACTATGTAGAAAAGCAGCAGCAGCAATAACACCAGAAGCACTCAGTGGTAGTGTTTCTTGAACAGGCTTGAGCCACTGGATTCAATTTCCAATCCCATTTTTTTTTAAAAAGTTTGTTTTTTACTTTTATACTTCTTTTGATCTTAGGTTTTTATCTTTGCCAAATTATAATATTTTGAAATAGCTATTTTCCGTGCAGTTAAACCCGTTCAGTCTACAAATTGTTTGTAATTTCAACTTTAATTTTCATAATCATTTTAATCTTGTAAAATATTTTCATTATGCTAAAGTCAAATCTCTAAACAAAATACATCGGGGCTATCTCGCTTCTACCACAATTCCTTTCTCTGAGAGGTTTTTAAACAATTACTTAAACTAGTAAATCTACAAACTGCAGAAATTACAAATTGCTTGAGCCACCAGCATCCCCATTTTCTTCCAGTTCACCTCATGCTGCCTTCTTTCCATTTTATTTGCCCAAAATGAGGGAAATGGCAGTGAAGACAGTGATGGTTTTGCATGGGTGAAGCTGTGGTCAGCAATTGAAAATAGCCCATTGTTTTATTCTGCTTTTTGTGTTTGTTAAGGTTACAAAGCTGCAAGGAAGCCATTACACATTCTTTTTGTGGCTAGATCCTTTTCTCTCTGTGACTCAAATCAGTCACAGCAGAACAACAGCAACACCATAGTCCCTGTATTCATGAGTGGTGGCATAATTGAGGGGGCTCAGTAACTGATAAACTATGAAATCACCTTTAACATGAAAAAATGTTTGCTGAGATATAATTCACAAATCATAAATGTGTAGAAAAGCAGCAGCAGTAGCAGCATCAATAACACCTGAAGCACTGGGCTCTTTGCCTAGTGAACTGCCAGTTTTCCTTAATGGCATCCTAATAAACTTTTGTTTCTCCTGCTTCTTTTTACCAACCTCCATAAAATCCACACAAAATGGTGGCCCATAAGGGAAGATTTGGAGGATTATTTCCATTTCCTATCAGGATCTTTGGTAATGCTGCACCCAGACTCAGAGACAACTGAAGGTCTGGAGGCACGGTCACTCCCTGAGGATTCAGAAGTCTCTTCTCAAATACCTGGAACCCACTGCCTTTAGGAATGAAGGATGTGAAACTTAGATACTCCAGGGGAATGCTCCCTTGGAATTTGTGGGACTCTTGCTAGAGCAATTCTAATAAAATTGCTAATAAAATTCTAGTAAAATTGCTAGAGCAATTCTAATAAAACCCAAAAATTGGAGGAAAGAAGAGTTTGCCTACCTGCAGGCTGCAAATGTGGGAACTCTGTCCTCTCCATTTCAAACCCCAACTTCCAACCCACTTTTTATTTCCAAATTCTTTTTATCAGCTTTTCAGCTAGCATCATCTATGTCCTGTGGAAAGAATTTCAATGCTGATGGCCACAAAGTTATGGATAATCTACAGCATGGGTTTCATCCCCTACTGTCTTACCCTCCAGTGCCACTTAGTCCCCTGTACTAGGCTTCCAAACAATTCTGTTCCCATATCCAAGTAGATCCCAACATGTCTCCCCTGACTGCCCCATAATCTGCTGGGACAACAAATACACAGGAAGGAACATCTCCAGAAACTTTTTATGAGACATTTACCCTGCTGAAATTGGAATTGCTATTTTTTTTTTTTTGTTGTTGTTGTTCTGTCAGGAGTGAATGTGGAGGTAGTCCTTCTCTTAAGGAGACATAATGGAAAGAAAAATACCAAGGGTCAATCCAAACACATGAAATGGGTCAGATGGAATATAGAAGTAACAACCAAGCTGGTGAGATGCTCTGTGCCTGATTTAAACCATGCTCCTAAAAAAGTTAAGGAAGTCTCTGACAAAGAAACAGCTAATCAGAAAAATCCTTGTAACACCGTGAAAGTGAGTTCCTAACCTCACATTGAAGCAGCAGCAATAATACTAGCAGCACTATGCTCTTGTGCCTAGCTGCCCACCATTTTTCTTTAATGATATACTAATAAATTTTGTCCAGTTTAAAAAAAGACATAGAAATCAGTGGTTCATAGTATATGCACAATTATACAACAATCACCACTGTCTAATTCCATAACATTTTAATCATCCAAAAGGGATCTCTGTATCCACTGGCTATCACTCACATCCCTCATGTCTTTCTAGCTAACCTACTAACCTACTTTTTTTAGTTGCTGTAGACTTGTTTATTCTAGATATTTTATATTCAAAAAAAATGATGCAGTATGTATTCTTTTGTGTCTGGCTTCCTTTGCTTACTGTTTCAAAAGCCCAGCCATACTGTAGTATATATTAGTAACTCACTTCTTTTTCTTTCTCCATTCCCTAAATTTTCACAAAATATAGATCAATAAACTCATAACCATTTTTTAATGTCCAGGTCATTAGTATTAAGCATATTCCCATATTGGGTTAAGTCCACCATCCAACCACCATCCCATCTTAGCAACGCTGTAAAAAACCACCAATTGAAAATAAACAGGAAATTGTAATCTCAACAAATCCTGGACCCAGATGTATAAATTCCAGTCAAAGGTTAATAAATCCCCCTCAAAAATGAATAATGCCACAAGAAAGAACATAAGTGAAAGCAAGGAGGAAGAAAATCCAAACATTGAACTAAATAAAACAACAGTAAGATTCCTTAATAAAATTGAATAAAAAACTGGTTAAAAAATTGGGTAAATTAGCTGGGAAGGTGGCTTAGTGGTAAAGCGCTTCCCTTGCATGCATGAGGCCCTGGGTTCGATTCCGCAGCACCACATAAAGCAGAAAAAAGCTGGAAGTGGTGCTGTGGTTCAAGTGGTAGAGCACTAGCCTTGAGCTGAAGAGCTGAGGGACAGCGCCCAGGCCCAGAGTTCAGGCCCCACGACTGGACCCAAAAAAAAAATTGGGTAAATTCAAAGAATGTTTGAACAAACAATAAATATAAACAGCTGAATAAACTAAATAAAGCAATGAAGGATATGTGACAGAAATTCAATAAAGAGTTGGAAACACTGAAAAATATCAAGTAAAAATCCTAGAAATTAGGACTCAATTGCCCCCCCCCCATTAGAAGCTCAACAGAAAGCCTAGGTAATAGAACAGAAGTTGAAAACAAGGTATCAGAGGTTGAAGACAAAGCAAAAGTATTAGATCTAACAGTCAACCATGCTGAGGGCACCTCAGACTCCATCAAGAGATCAAAGCTATGAATTATAGTGCTAGGTTAGAAAGAAATAAAAGCTAAGGACTTGAGAGCCTACTTAACAAAATAATACAGAAAATTTCCCCAACCTTGAGAACGAAAGTATCATCTATGTGACAGAAACTTGCATACCTCTAACAGGGAAGAACAGACTAACTATACAAAATAAAGATATTGAGAGCTTCAAAAGAGAGGAGGGAAGTGACTTAAAATGGCAAGCCCATTAGAATAACAACAGATTTCTTGATGCAGACAGTAAATTCAAGAAAGGCATGGAATGACATAATTCAAGACCTGAAGATACTGCCAACTCACACTTCATTACCTAATGAAATTATCCATAAAAATTAATAGAAAAAAAATTTAAAAACTTTCTGTGATAGGGGCTGGGAAGGTGGCTCAGTGGTAGAGTGCTTGCCTTGCATGCCTGAGGCCCTGGCTTTGATTCCTCAGCACCATATAAGCAAAAAGAAAAAAGCCAGAAGTGGCGCTGTGGCTCAAGTGGTAGAGCCGCTAACCTTGAGCTGAAGAGCTGAGGGACAGCGTCCATGCCCAGAGTTCAGGCCCCACAACCGGACCCCAAAAAAAAAAACTTTCTGTGATAAAAGCTAAAAGATTAACAACTATAAAAACAGCACCACAAAAGATACTTCAGGGAATGGTCCTTTTTGAAGAAGAAAATCATAAGAAAAATTCAGAAAAGCATAAACCCTGCTAGAAGAGTAAATTAACATTAAGTATTAATGGTCTTAACTCTCCAACCAAAAGATATAGAATGGCAATTTGGATTTAAAAAAAAAGACCAACCATTTGTTGCCTACAAGAAACACATCTGACTGACAAACAGGTTTAGGGTGAAAACCTTCCACAGAAATGAACTTTGAAAGCAGTGAGGATTAACCATAATCTTATCTAATAAAATAGTCTTTACAATCAGTCAGAAGAGACAAAAAATATTGTCACTTCATATTAATAAAGGGAATGGATGATTCATATAAAGGAAATTACAGTTATTGACATAGGCACCAAATAGCAATGTACCATTTGTTAAACAGACACTTCCAGACTTACAAGCACTGATAGACCCCAGAATGGAATAGAGACTTCTTTGCATCATGTTTTCTTTCCCCCAATACCTAAATAGTGATCCCTCACCTATTGTGGGAGTCCATTCTAGAGACCCCCGCATTAGGTGAAAATCTGCCAAGTACTGATAAGTGAACCTCCATACAGCGAGGAACGACTGACTATATGCCGCTAGGGTCTCATACTTGCTAGGCAGATAGTCTGCCACTTGGGCCAAAGCAGCAGCCCTTTGGCTTTATTTTCAAAGTAAGATATAGCTGTATGCCTTGGCTGGCCCAAGCTGTAATATTCCTACTTGTGCTTTGACATGTCACTGGAGGTGAAAGGCATGCACTACTGCATCCAGCCATTGTGTTTACCTTATAGCTTTGATAATAGGTATGCAACACCACACCCAGCCATTGGCCTTTGGTTGAAATAGTCTCATTAACATTTAAGCCCAGCTGGCCCCAAACTATAATCTCTTGATTTCTGTCTCCCAAGTAGATAGGATTACAGGTTTGAGCCTGTGCCTGGCTCTCCTGACAATATTTTTTCAGAGTCTTACTATTTCAACTAAGTTTCTAACAATTTACTAGCTCTTCCAGAAAGGAGGAAAATGTAATATTCTCCAAAAAAAATGATGCTTTTAAGCTAGACACCAGTACCTCATGCCCGTAATCCTCTACTCAGGATATTGAGATATGAGGACAATGGTTCAAACCCTGCCCAGGCAGAAAAGTCCATGGGACTCTTACGTCCAATTAGTTCTCAAAAAACTGAAGTGGAACTGTGGCTCAACTGGTAGCATGCTACCTTTGAGCAAAAATACTTAGGGACAGTGTCCAAGACCTAAGTTTAAATACACACAAAAACACGCTATTGAAGTTGCATTATTTGATGCCTGCTGTAATTCCTGTTACTGTTTTGGATGAGTTTTTGACAGTTGCAGCAAATGGCTGCTGTTTCCTTGGCTGAGTCTAATGTATAAGCTCATAGCAAAGAAAGGGGAAATTTTTAAAGCAATTGAATAGAGGTGAGCTTGTAAATAAAGGATTAAAAATCTGAAAAGAGCAGCGAATGTACTAATTTCTCTTTTATACAATTTCTCTTTGTCATAAATGCCCTTATTTTTAACATTAGTTTCCAGGGTGTTAAATATTACTTGTATACTTAAATATTCTCTCTTAAGACCTATTTTAAAACATAAAATGAAGCTTGAATTTAACCTTGCTAATATAAATAATTCTGACTTTTCAAACACAAGGAGAGAGAAACTACTGTCATCAAATGCATTACCTTACAAGAAATAAATTATACTTCTTTAAAATTCAAGAGAGGATGAAGGAGACTTGGTTTTACAATTATTAAAAAAAAATGATATTTAGATGGGTGCCGATGGCTCACACCTGCAATCCTAGTTACTCAGGAGGCTCAGATCTGAGGTTCACAGTTCAAAGCCAGCTCAGGCAGGAAAGTCCCAGAGACTCTTATCTCCAGTTAACTACCAGAAAACTGGAAATGGTGCTGGGCTGAAGCGGTAAAGTGCTCACCTCGAGCTGAAGAGCTCAGGGACAGCACCCAGGCCCAGAGTTCAAGCCCCACAACCAACCAAAAAAAATTCAATCCTCCAATGTCTGCCTGATGTCTCTGGCTGTGATTACAGTGTTGCCTTTGTGTCAGTAAATTTTAATTTTAATTACAGAAGCAACCATTCTTCAAAGTTTATCTGTATTGTATATACATTTTTGAAAAAAACTTTAGACTTGCCTCTACTGTTTAAAAATGACTTTACTAATTCTATGACACAGTGAACAAAAGTAATATTATCTTTTCAAAGACTTAAAATGACTTTGCAATGCAGAGACACAGAAAGGCACTCTAATCAACCCCAGAAATCTGACAGATATTTTTTAATTGACTTTTTTTTTTGAGGAGTGAGGGAGAAAAGAGAACCTGGGAAGAAGAGAGAAGAAGATGGGCCTTTCAATGATTGGCATTAGGAAGTTCTGATTTCTACCTTAAAGAAGATCTTGCATTCACTGTTGTTGTGGTGGTGGTGATGATGGTGTTATTGTTTTTTACTTTATTTTTAGTGGTACTATAGATTGAACTCAGGGCCTCACACAGGTAGAAGTATTGAGCACACATCCAGCATCATTTTGCATCAGCTATTTTGAGATAGACTCTCACTTTATACCAGGCTCTCTTGGGTTGTAATCCTCCTACTTGGAATTCCCCATGTTACTGGGAATGATAGGTATGTACCACAGTGCCCCGCCATGAACTGGATTACTGGCCTGAACCACCACATTGGTCTAGCTTTCTTTTTTTAAAATACCAGTATAATGATGTTTTAAACAGATATGTTTTTTACTAGTAACTTTTCTCTAACATGTAACCACATTTTCTAGTAATGTAAGAAAAAGTGGTGATTATTTAAAATATAAAACAGATGACAGTCATTGTGGATAGTCAACAACTTGATATAAACTACAGATAGGTCGATCTATTTGGAAAATATGGATTCATAATCAAAGTCAGCACCACAAGATATAAGATAGGAAAACTATGAACAGGGGAAGGAGAAAAGGAGAGAAGGAGTTGCTGTTTGAAGAACTGTAGAAACATAAAGCAGGATGCCATCCCAGGTGGTTCTTGGCTCATTCTGGTTCTATTGGTTGGCCTGCGTTTGCAGGTTGTGTCTATTTACCTTAGTACCTCTAGGTTTTTCACATCCTCCACACCTAGAATTATAGATTTTAACACTTGAGAGCCTCCTCAATGCCCAGGTACTGTATTTAAATTATGCTTTTTCCCCTCATTATCCTTACGTTTACTCCAGCTACTGTGCAGTAAGATCAGACCCTAATTCACCCTCATAAAGCACAGGAAAGGGATGTCAGCTACCACTACCATGTCGCCAAACTTTCCTTTATGATAGCCCCAAAGATGACTTGTCAACTATTCAAAAGAAGCCCAGGCTTTTGCTAATGGAACAGACATTTTTACCTTCAAGGCTAGTCATTGGGACAGGACATTACCAAAGCAACAGTTTCACAGAGTTTTATATATAAGTTTTGAGTAAATGTTTAGCTTTGTCAAAATCCATTTATGCCTTGGGTAATCTTATGGACCTGTTTTTTTGTTTGTCTTATAAAAGCAAAAATAATTATTCTAATTCTTCTTTTATACTCAAAGCTGAGTTTATTGTTTAATCATTTATCTACATTTCAAATTGTTGTTGTTATTTGCAGTGGTAGAACTCAAACCCTTCTAAGAGGCCTGGTATCAGTGAACAGTACCCCTAGCCCTAGGTCTTATTTTCACCGTACTTGATGAAAGAATATCTGGAACAATTAGAAACTCAGATGCCAATTTCCAAGTCTTTTTTTTTTTTTTTTAAGTTGGTGGCTTGAATTCTGGGCCTGGGCTCTGTCCCTGAGCTCTTCAGCTCAAGGTGAGAATTCTACCACTTGAGCCACAGCACCACTTCCAGTTTTCTTGTTTTCTGGAGCTGAAAGTCTCACGGATTTTCCTGCCTGGGCTGACTTTGAACCGAGATCCTCAGATCTCAGCCTCCTGTGTAGCTAGAATTATAGGCATGAGCTAATAGCACCCAGCTGTAAGTCATTTTTAAGCTTTGCCTATGTAAAATAAAAATATTTTCTCTGTTGTTGGTTTTTAATAGGTCTCTTACTAGTAGTTCAATGAGAGAAAATGTTCCAGACCATTTTAGGTTTGGCCCATGTTGTATAATATTTAAAGAAAGTCAAAAGGAGTTGGCTTACAGAGCATTAGGATTCTTCTTGTAAGCCATAGTTAGACATACCATTGCCAATGCCCTTTTGTGTGAATCTACATATAGAACAATAATACACATGTCCCTTGTTCTACAGTTATGTCAGATTGGTGCTGACAAAAGTCCCACTGATAAGAGGCTCTAAGGACTGAGCCCAGAAACTATTTTCCAAACGGTCCTCAAAACCAGGAAACTTTAGGAGATGAACAGGGATAGAATACATAAGAGGAGTTAATGATGGAAGGGGTGACATTGATCAAGGTGTATTGTACCCATAAATAGATATGTTAAATTGAAATTCCTTTGTACCGCTATTTGAAGACAGTTTAAAGAAAATAGTCTTCAAGGATTAAGAGTGCAGAAGTATAGCTCACTGGTAAAGCACTTACCTATTATGCACAAAGCCCTGGGTTGATTCCCAGAATTACAAACACACACATTAATATATACACAATACTTTTCAGGCTATTATTATTATTATTGTGGACACTACTGGAGCTTCAGCTTAGGGCCTCATGCTTTCTAGGTCAGGATATGTGCAGTAACTTTGAGCAGCATTGTTCTAGGAAGTATATAATCAGTCAATCTTGGTTTGTTAGAGCAACCATATCCATTTTAGGAATCCATCATGACTTCAAACATTCTGTTTTATATGCACCTAGAATTTTTTTCTTTTTCTTTTCTTTTTTTGTTGGTTGTGGGGCTTGAACTCTGGGCCTGGGCGCTGTCCCTGCACTCTTCAGCTCAAGGCAAACGCTCTGCCTCTTGAGCCACAGCACCACTTCTGGTTTTCTAGTGGTTTATTGGAGATCAGAGTCTCACAGACTTTTCTGCCAGGTTTGGCTTTTAACCCTGATCCTCAGATCTCAGCCTTCTGAGGAGCTAGGATTACAGGCATGAGCCACAGGCGCCTGGCTTTTCTTTCTTTTCTATGAGCTCAATTTTAGGTTCTGACAATAGGTTACCCCTTGGAATAATCAAAGTCCTTCTTTAACCTATGCTACCTAATATTCCACAAGTAAAAGTAACATAAAAGTTCTGTTTCTGGAACAATCCTGAGTCAAACTACAAGGCAAGCATTTACTTTTTACCTTAGAAAATATTTCTAAGTGTATACTAGCAGATAAAGATGTGATAACCAGACTTTAAAGACATCAACATATATTCCTACCCTAACACTGTCTAGATATCTTTTCATTCCTCTTCTTCCCCCAGATGTCTCAATTAATCAGAATTATTTTAACTGTTGAAATATAGTCAAAACAAACTCTTATATGTTCACATTCACCCATTTTCTTCCTCTTTTTCCCACCTATTCTCAAATAACCACTCTGCTGCAATCATGTTTATGATTCTTTTATCTTTATTTTTTTCTTTTACCATATTTAATTATAAACCTAAATAATGGGGCTGAGAAGGTGACTCAGTGTTAGAGCACTTGCCTTGCATGCCTGAGGCCCTGGGTTCAACTCCTCAGCACCACATAAGCAAAAAGAAAAAAGCCGGAAGTGGTGCTGTGGCTCAAGTGGTAGAACGCTAGCCTTGAGCTCAAGAACTGAGGGACAGTGCCCAGGCCCAGAGTTCAGGCCCCACAACCGGACCCCCCCAAAAAAAAACCCTAAATAATGTATGGTTCAATTGTGCATATTTAAAAAAAAACAGTAGTCTGAAAACTTGTCTTCTCAATATCGTGTTTAAAAGCTTCAACACTCAATATGAGTAGTTATAGCTCACTTACCCTGTCCACAGAATTTGATTGTTTAAACATACTACCATTTTGTGTTCAACATTTCATTGGGGATCATTGGGTTGGAAAATCAATATATTTGTAATATGTGTAATGAACAAATACGCTTTTGAGAATGTATGAATGGATGTCTTTTGGAAGTAGAATCACAGAGTTGTCCATCTCTATCTTCATTAGTTTTAAAGGCAAACTGTTTTATAATGCACTATTTCAATTTCTGTTCCCACACATAGTTCATGAGAATCTCTCACCCTGATCAATATTTGTAGTCCTACTTTTAAAGATATGGTAAATGTACAATAATATCTCTTCATTGCCATAATTTGTATTTCTGTGATGATCAGTAAGATTAAACAATATTTCATATGTTTATTGGCCACACATATTTCTTAACTGTAAAATGCCTGCTCATGCTTTCTTGTCATTTTTCTATTGTTTTCTTCTTTTTATATTGATTCATGAAAGATCCTTAGGTTCTAGATGTCAGTGATCTGTTACTATGTAAGTTGAAAATATGGTCTTCCAAGTGATACCTTTCCTCTGTGTGTGTGTGTTCGAACTTGGGGCCTAGACACTGTCCCTTTGCTTTTTTTTTTTTTTTTTTTGCTCTCAGCTTGTGTTCTACCACTTGAGTCCACAGCTCCACTTCCTCCATTTTCTTTTTTCCTTTCCTTTTTTTTTTTGTTGGTCATGGGGCTTGAACTCTGGGCCTGAGCACTGTCCCTCAGCAATTCAGCTCAAGGCTAGCATTCTACCACTTGAGCCACAGTGCCACTTCTGGTTTTCTGAGTGGTTAAATAGAGATAAGAGTCTCACAGACATTCCTGCTTGGGCTGGCTTTGAACCGCGATCCTCAGATCTCAGCCTCCTGAGTAGCTAGGCTTACAGGCTGAGCCACTGGTGCTTGGCGTGTTTTTCTCTTTTGCTCTGTCAATTTTTTGTAGAGGGAACATTTGATTAGAAACTTCTGATCTATGAAAATTCTCTGTTATCTTTTAATTAAACTTTATAATTTTTTTTTTTTTTTTGGTCATGGGTCTTGAACTCTGGGCCTGGGCGCTATCCCTGAGCTCTTCAGCTCAAGGATAGCACTCTACCACTTGAGCTACAGCACCTCTTCTGGTTTTATGGTGGTTTATTGGAGATAAGAGTCTCATGGACTTTCCTGCCCCGGCTGGCTTCGAACCCTGATCCTCAGATCTCAGCCTCTAAGTAGCCAGGATTACAGGCATGAGCCATCAGTGCCGGCTAACATAAATTTTTGTATAAATTTTTATTCTTAGGTGATTTAGTCATACTTACCTTATCTTTGACAATAATTTGTGATCAATATTTTTTAGAGTTTCATTTCTGTTTGTCCTTGGATTCTAGAACTATGTTACCTTTGAGGATCTGGGTTTCCAGTAACTTATCTGTATGTCTGTTAAGATTCTTTTGTAGTCAATCCTGTTATCTGGAATCACTGAGTTTTATTATTATTATTCTCCCTTCCTTCTTGTAGTTCCAGTATAAATTGATCAGGAGGCAGTAAGGAGGCAGTAAATTTTTATGAATTTAAAGAGAACAATTGTGGCATTTCACATTAAACATTTGCTTTATAAACCTGGTAGATACCTTTAATCAAGTTAAAAAGTTTCTCTCTACTGGTAGTTTGCATTGTTTAAAATCATGGATAAGTTCACATTGCTCATGATAAGAGCTTCTCATTGTATGTCAAACCCCTAATCTACATTGATTGAAACAGATGTTTCAAATCATTTATTTTGTTGATACAATAATGATAGTTTTTTCTGATGTTTAACTGCCTTCTTGAAATAAATCCAACATCATCATAGTTTATTATCCATTTTATACACAGCTGACTTCAGGCTGGTAGTATTTTATCCATAACTTTTCTTATGGTGTTTTTGTTTGCTTCTGGCATTAGGCTATCCCAGCTTCAGAACACTAGTTGCATAGTGTTCTTTATGTTTCTCTTTTCTGGAAGCATTTAAGATTTTTTATCTAAACTTGGCCAAAACAGAGACATCCATTTCTTGAATATTTGTCCTATTTGTCTTCTCATCTCCCATCCCTCCTCTCTCTACAACTTCTTTTTCTATATCATCAGTAAGCACTTTTGATTTAAAGGCATCAGAAAAAAAAGAGTGGTTTAGGTTCAGGTCACAGGATGTTTGTCTTAATAAATGTTTTTAACACTTGCAAATATAACATTTCTTTGTGCTCAATGAGACCAATTAATACTGCCTAGATGTAGGGGGCAGGGACTTCTCAGTCATCTAAAATAAGACTGAGCCGGGAGCCGGTGGCTCATGCCTGTAATCCTAGCTACTCAGGAGGCTGAGATCTGAGGATCGCTGTTCAAAGCCAGCCTGGGCAGAAAGACCGTGAGACTCTTATCTCTAATAAACCACTATAAACCTAGAACTGGCGCTGTGGCTCAGGTGGTAGAATGCTAGCCTTGGGCTGAAGAGCTGAGGAACAGCGCCCAGCCCGGGAGTTCAAGCCCCATGACGGACGGACAAAAAAATAAAAATAAAAATAAATAAAATAAGACTGATTGCTAACTGCGGATTTCAATTCCTCTAATCCATAATTACTTATCTGGAAATATTTTTGAAACCAATTCATTCACATTAATAACATGGTAATTCTAGACTTCTATGCCTCCTGACACTCAGCAGTGAAAGTGCCAATATAACTTGTTAGAACTAGTTAGATTTCATGGGATCAAGAGCCTTTTCACAAATAAGGATGATTTTCTAGGTTTTTCTATAGATCTTCAGTTCTATGCTTTGTCTTTCTTAGCTATCTTCTCTCCTTTCAGATAGCGCAAATGCAATTTTCTTGATGCAGCATTATTTCTGAATGGCAAAGATTTCTTTAATTCCCTACAAGAAAACCCTGGAACTCCCCTCCCCCACCTTTCTTTTCGTTAAAACATAAATTTTTTTAAAGCATCCATAGCAATATGATTTCTTTTAGCAACTTAGAGGCCAAATACAAAACATTCTTTACAAATGTAAATTTCTTATTCAAAATATAGTTAAGTTCCAGCATTCATAGTTCCTAAGCAATTGTCATAACATGATGTTTATAATTTGGGATGCTTTATGACAAAATGTCAGTAAGTACACAGAAATAATTATTTTGGGAACTACAGTATACCATAACTAAAATGCCATTTTTAGGTAAAATATAGAGAAACAAGCTTTGAAAGAATACCAATTAAGCCTGCCTCTATAAGAATTCTGCAGAGATTCCACCAGATAAGAGGTCATTTGACAGTGAGAACAGATACCAGCCATTCAGTGTGGATTAATCCTATGGCCTTCCACATTGATTAAGATGACTAATTGTCCATTTTTTATTATTCCTTATAAGCAGAGCTTCCCCACCAACAACACACAAAACAAAACAAAGCACCACTTAATTGAGTTGGATTATTCCAACATAGAGATTTCTGACTTTTCATAGATTTGGCCAGAAACCTTATTGTTTTCTTTTTCTAGTATCAGTGGACACTGTGCTGAGTTCCCCAGATACTCATTTAAGAAGTGCTTTGATTTCCTGGGGTTGCCTCAAAAAAATCACTCTAAACTGAGTGGTTTAAGACAATCTATCTCTGTTTCTCTAATAGCTAGCATGTGCTACCCAGCCTGTCATACTTTAAATCATTTCTAGATTTCTTATAATACATAATATCATGTTAATGCTATTGTAAGTGATTATACTGTGGTGTTCAGAGAATAATGACAAGAAAAAAAGCCTGTAAATGTTTGGTACAAATGCAAATTTATTTCCTGACCATGGGTTGAATCTATACATGGAGACCCCAAAGGACTGCCTCATAGTCACAGCTATGAGCCCTTTGAAGGCTCTATGCCAGCTGTCTTGCTTCTTTCTCCAAGCTTCTAGTGGCCTTAGGTGCTTCTTGGCCTGCAATCTCCTAATACCAATCTGTCTTACCTGTCTACCTCTCTTCTGTGCTCTATGTCTGTCTTCTGTCTCTTAGAAAGAAATGGATTTAAAGGCCATTTGGGTAATTTAGTCTAATCATATATCAAGATTCTTAAATTCAATATATTTGCAAAGCCCATTTTTCCAACTGAGGACATATTCAAAGGCAACTTTTAGTGAGACGCATATTTCAATATATTTTTTTGTAAAGAATAAGGAGCTAAGAAAACTGAAGAAGAAAATAAGCTAAAGCTTAGGGTAATGTTAATATCCAAAGTATTAAGGCTGAAATTTGGCACTGAGAATTTTAATTAATTAATAATAACATTTATGGAAGGAAATAAAAGCCTACAAATTCTGTAGTCATCAGAATCTATTTCATCCCAGATGGCTAATCTAAACTGATTACAGTGATCCTATTTCTCTTGCAGGTAAGTGGTTTAAGTATGTACGTGTGGCTGAATTCTAACAACACAGGAAAACAAAAGATTTTTTTGAGGAAGAAGGCTTAGAATCCTCATTCTTGAAAGAGAAACAAGACAGGTATAGGAAACTTTCCTTTGCTTGGATATTGTGTCAGGATATCATGCCTGGAATTGATGAGCAGCTGTCTTGCTATCAGCCTGAGAATGAAGCCAAGATGCACAGGAGGGCAGGTCCATACAACCTCTGTAAAGAAGAGTTAGGGTCCTGGAGTTTCTTCTTAGAGCTTCATGTTATCTGGTCATGTAAGTTATGACATTTTCATTAAGATGGTTTGAGTTGGACTTTTCTGTTACTTGACATAAAAGCAGCCTTTAATTTTTGAAATAGACTTGGTCCTACCATTTAACTTATTCTAGGTAAATTTAAGAAAAATTAAAACATTTAAATATTCATCCTTTCATCTATAAATTGGGTAGGTAAAGGCCTTCCATACAGAGTTGGTATAAAAATTTAGTGGAGTAATAAATACCAAACTGATGCACAGTAACTATTTATAAGGAGTTGCTTTTAACATGGAAGACAAATGTGGATAGCCCATACACAATTGGCTGGCTCTTTGAAAAGGCAATTGAATTTTCTCAGGCTGTAATTCAGGCTCTCAACCTGCCTTTGGTGAGGACAGAAGACGACTGACCATTTCTTGATATAAAACAGTCTATTGCATACTAGAAGATCATTATTAGGAGTGTCATTTTTGTTGTTTTCTTAATTTTTTAATTGCTATTATAAAAGTGATATACAGAGGAGCTACAGCTACATGTCAGGTAATGAATACATTTTCTCCCTCCTTCTCTTGCTCTCTCCCAGTTTTCCCTACCATTCCCCCCCCCACAAGTTGTATAGCTCATTTTCAACATAGTGTCTAGTGAGTACCCTGCTTCATTTGTTCATCCTTTGCCCCTCCAATTCTGTGCCCCTCCTCAAGGAGCTTCATTGATTAAGCCCAACTATAGTACAGTAAACATCTAAAGCCAACTATGAACTAATCAACCTTTGTTGCATTCACTAGTGCTCTGACTAAAGGGACACAATATGAATGAAAAGGGTCGGGCTCAAGCATCATCACCAATTGTCCAGGCAAACAGTCACCAAGATTATCCTTTCAGCATCAACTCTCCTGGGCTTGTCTTCTTATCTCTGCAGATGTTCTCTGTCTCAGGACTGGATAAGTGTTTTCCAGTCCCAGCAGCCTTTGGTACAAGGCTTCTTAATTCCCTTGGGTCCAACAGAATCAAATTCTTTCAATGCAGCCCCAGAGACCATGGCAATATTGATTTGTTTCTTTCAACAAACCAATGATGGTTTCTCACCTGACCATCTGGTGCTAGTCTAAACATCTCTCAGCAGTATGCCCTGACCAATCAGCTAGAAAAGAATCTGAATCTAAAGCTGCATGGCCACCAGCCAGGATGAGTACAGTAGCCAAAGGAGCAAGCAGGGGTTGCAGGAAAAATGTTCTCAACAAGTTTCTCTCTATAGACCCTTTTTCTCTTTCTTCAGAAACAGCACTAAGTAATGAATTTAAATGCATTTCTTGGAAACAAGGATTACAGCTTCTTTTGTTACCACTCATTGCCTAAAGATATTGAGAACAGTTAGCTGTTGTTCTTACAAATTTTGAATTAAGTTTAAATGTTAACATCTTATCATTTATATAACAGGATATGCTTATTAGTTTTACCACATGTAAAACACTTTATTACATGTAAAAATATTTGTGCTGAACATGCCAAATACATTTCTTACCTTGTATGTAACATGAAAAAAATATATTTCCATATCTCAATAAATACATTTCTTCAATTAGATTTCTGCAGCATAATTTAAATCACTCTATAGTACTCTATATAGAATCAATAGGCTCACCTGTTTACCTGGACATGGTAGCATTATACCCCTAACCATAGCACTCAGAAGCACAATGTAAGAGATGGAGAATTCCATGTCAGTCTGAGCTACAAAGCAGGCAGGACCCTGACTCAACAATAACAAAAGAATCTTCATATTCTATATTGTAAGTAATATGCACAATCAAATTAGTAGTGTAGGATTCCTCAATTTTCCCAATAATTTTGTTGTCATAATTAAAGCACTGTGACAATTGGAATCACATTCCTTTAAATTTTCTTACTGAACTCCTGATTTATTCAGTGAGAATTGTTAGTTCAGAATATTTTTATAATGCCTTTTTAAATGTATATTGCAAATTTCAATAGGGATCATAAAATATTTTTGTCAATTATATATTTCTTACTTCTAGAAAATTCTTATGGCCCTGTTGTTAATCACACCAAATTTTCTCTTTCTCTATGTATAGCATTGTAACTAGATAACATTATTGCTTACTCCTCTGAAATTGTAATGGGTCTCATTTTTACTCAAAGTTAAAGCTCTTCCATCATTTAGTATTCACTTTCTTGAACTCTTTCCACACTTGAAGTCTTAATAATTGGGTTGGTAGCCCAATCTTTTTATCTATTAGTATAGGTAAATCTCTCTAGTAGTTTTATTCATATTTTGATTAAATTGATCATATTGCATAGAATAGTAAGCTGCCATTTTCAAGCGGATTCAAAATAGGCTCTGCTAGGCCTTTTTGATTTACAAATTTACATGTAAAAACCATGTCCCTGTAGCAGTTAAATGCTCAGTCTTTTGATATTATCACAGCATGAAAGGCAACAGTTTTTTTCCATTTGCTAGCATACATTTGCTTTAAAAACATGCACATATATCTGTATAAATATATATTCATTTCCTGCTATGATATATTTTATTTCTTACAAACATGAAAAGAATTATTTAACTCCCAAACAAATAGTTGTAAACGTCTTTGCTTATTGTTTCTTATCCATCTAAGACCACTAGCTTGATGCTCCTTTTTCTGCTCTCTCCACCTTGGCAAACAAGAGTATAATTTAGCACTTTGCTTAATGCTTAACTATGATCAAAGGCTAAAAAATATGCTGATGGCTAAACAAGGGAAAGCCTGGATCAACTTTAAATTTTAGTCAGTGTTCATAGAATAGACTACTTCATTCACATAAAACTAAGAAAATTGTAGAAAAAGATGTTCTTTTTAGGGGCAACTGTTATGACACACATGAGTTTCCTTAAATAAATGTAATGTGTGTGTTCAGGACGCATTAAGAGTCAATAAACTGACTCAATAGTCCTGGAAGGTATTGTAGACACGGAATTAATTGGTTAGTTATTTTGTATAGGAAAATCTTCTGGTTTGAAACACAACAAATTGGACTTTAATCATCTGACTACAACAATGAGCTAATTACCTACAATGACTCACTGCTCTACTTCCAGCACCTTTGGGGATCAATTTCACCCCAAACTGAACAGAGCCAACACCCCATGTTCTGCTCTTAAGCAGTGACCTCTCTGATTCAAATGCAAAATGCTATTACAGATGAAATTCACTGGGACAAAATGTTCAATAGAAAGATTACATTTCCAGTGGGGCAGAAAAGATATTTGCCAGCATCTCATTAAGGCTTCGATACAAAGTCTTGGATTTCAATCAGCATTGAGATAGAATGGCAATAATCCAGTAGCAAGGGTATAGCTAGGGCTTTGTTTCCCATACCATTTTGCATTTTTCCCCATCTACAATAAAATCTTGAAAAAATATCCAAGAGAATAGATATGAAAAGAAATAACCTTGTAGTCATTTTAATGTCAGCCACACAACACATTCCGTGAAAGATCTGCGGCCTGATAACTTTGCCTCTCACTCTGGGAGAAGGTGACATCATTTACATTTATCCCAACATGTGAAAAACAGGCTGAAATTCTCCGAGCTGTAAATGTAGCACCAATTCTTCCACCTCCCATCATTAATACAGTCCAGCCATTTCATGGCCTGCATTTTATCCTCTTCCTCTAGAAGTAATTTACTGACTTAATGGAAATGGGAGAGATTTGCTTTAACAGATTTTATGAATTTAAGCAAAAGGTCCAGCTGAACATTTTCTTCTAGAGGAAGAGGTTATTCTTTGGCCAGGAGGCATTTGTAATAGTTCAGTAATCAAAAAAAGATTTGCTTCAGACTTGCTAATTTGCTCAGTCTCTTAAGTAACAAAAGGGTCTAAACTCTGCCTCTCAATTTAAAGTGAGCCCATAAAAGCTTCCAGCTTAGCGAGAAATCTAAGAATCCATATTCTGAGCTTTTAGCCCCATTTCAATTTTTGCAAGTGTAATATCATTAGAGACTGATTTGTACTGCAGGGCAGTTTCAGGGAATTTAGTTCTCTATCTGAGAGGTGTCTAGTCGGGGACCATGTAGATCAGGGTCAACTACTGCAGAAATAAATCTTGTTTCTCCTGAAAAATTCGAAGATCTGAGTAACACTACAAATTTCATGACAAAGTGGTTTTCTTATGAAACTTTGGGTTAAATGCTGCCAAGCAAGAACTCTGAGTTGGATTCTGATTGGGGAGGGGGCATAGAAAATTCAACGGTGCTCTTCTTAATTTGCATGGTTGCATCGTGATTAGGCAGAATTGTGTCACTATATCCACAGCTGTGTTGCTAGCATCTAGATTAGTGCCAGGCACCAGGATGCTTAACAAATAGTGGCTGAATGAATGGGCTGCAATTCAACAGAGCCTTGTCATTGTCAAGGCATAGATACTGTCCCTTTGCCTCAAGTTGTATCCAAAGCCTTTGACTGACTTCTCTGGACTGGTTGCATTCACTTTGGCTTCCAGATACCTCTTCCTGGAGCCAAGCCATCAAACCAGAGCATCTTAACCTAGAAAACAAACACAAGGAAAGAATCTGTAATCTTGTCTTTCAATCTTGATATTTCAAAAGACTTGCTGTGACTGACTGCTTGCCTGGGTGGCCATATTGGCTGGAATCCCTATAACTGTTCTAATGGTAAATGTGTTATGTTCCCGCCTCTTGACATTGCCTGACTGTGTGCCCTTTGTTGTTATGTTGGAAGGTAGGAAGTAAAGAAGAAGTTTTGCCTAAGCCTAACTGAATTAAATTCTCTCCTCTGCATATGGCATGCCCCCCCTTACCACCACCATGCTGGGCCAGCTCCTCCTCCCTCAAAGTAAGGCAAGAAAAGGTATATCAGGAGTGGTGAAGATACTTATGTTAGGTTTATAAATGTATGTGAAGAATGATAGCTGAAAAACAGGGTATACTTGGGGAAATGTGAATAAGATAGAAGTATAAGAAGATTGCTTCCTTTTCTGTACTGTCTTCATTTTCTTTCTGATTCCTTTGTACAAGGAGCTTTACAGGAAGTGTCTGAGGCAGCTTGACATATGTATTAATTGACTAATTTTTACTAAAGGCTTTTAACTTTTAGGATTTAAAAAAACCCAATAACAATCCTCTTTGGAAGTGGCGCTGTAGCTCAAGTGGTAGAGCGCTCGCCTTGAGTTGAAGAGCTGAGGGACAACGCCCAGGCCCAGAGTTCAAGCCCCATGATCGACAAAAAAAAACAATCCTCTTTGGTTACAATAAAGGCTTTTATGGACTACTACTATGGCTGATGGGACAAACGCAGGGATGAAAAGAAAAACAAGGAACATTTGTAGGGATTTTTGCCTGTGTAAATAATTTCTACATTTTTAATGAATGTGAGTGAATTTTTTGTCCTAATGGGAATTTTCTCCTATTTTCTTGCTTTTATTCTGCTATGTAGTTCTGGAATAATTTTTATCTAACCAATATTTGATATTTTGTTATTATCATTTTATTAATATTACAGCTAAGCTATATGGTAAACTATAATTATATTTCCTTTATGTATACTGTTTTCCCAGTTGTCTCATAATTTGTATTTGCTTAAGTTTTACATCACCAGAGCCTCTGAAGAAGTGTAAATATCCTTCCCAACACATTCAGACACACTAAACTAGCAGTTCTCCAAGTTAATTGCTTCAGCAACATTCCTATGGCATTCTCAGTGTCCCATCTGGCATGGCTTTTCTAGGATTCTTAGATGCTACGAAATGGCTTGTGTTGTCCTCCCAGACTCCATGTCTTCTTTCTTGGCTACGCTTGTGTTTTTGCAAAGCAAAAAAAAAAAAAAAAAGATATTTTTTCTTTTTCTTTGTCTTCTATTTTCTTGTGTGTATGTGGGGGGGGGGCGGTGTTTAAATTCAGGGCCTCTTGCTCTTCATATTCCTTGACAGTTAGAGCTCTGCCAGTTGAGGCACGCTTCTAGTTCAGGCTTTTTGCTGGTGAATTGGAGATGATTCACTCAGATTTGTCTGCCTGGGCTGATTTCAAACCTCAATCCTCAGATCTTAGCCTCCTAGTGGATAGGATTATAGATATGAATCACTGATGCCCAGCTCTTTTCTTTTTTAATATTATAAACTTGAACAAGCAATGTACTACTTGTTTTTTTGTGACATATTTTGTTGATGTGAATTTAAATGTAGCTTGCATGCCATCCAAAAGTCAAAGATGATCAGTACACCTCAGACCCTTGAGAACTTCCATTCTATTAGCTCAAGAATAAATCAAAGGAGGGGCTGGGAAGATGGCTCAGTGGTAGAACGCTTGCCTTGCATGCATGAGGCCCTGGGTTCGATTCCTCAGCACCACATAAGCAAAAAGAAAAAAAGCCGGAAGTGGCGCTGTGGCTCAAGTGGTAGAGCGCTAGCCTTGAGCTGAAGAGCTGAGGGACAGCGCCCAGGCCCAGAGTTCAGGCCTCATGACCGGACCCCCCCCCAAAAAAAATAATAAACCAAAGGTGATATAAACATGTAATCCCAGCACTCAGGTGGCTAAGGCAGGATGACTGTGAGTTGAAGCCAGCCTGGCTTATGTAGTGCGTTTTGGACCATTCTGGACTACATAGCAAGACCCTGTTTCTAGAAATACAAAACCAAACAACCAACCCAAACTTGACCTATTCTTCTTACTAGCAGAAATACAGAGGAACGTAAAGACATACATGAACTTTACGGTGTATAAGACCTTTTTTTTTATTATTCAACTCATTGCCCAAAGAAATCATAGGGCTCTGAAATGTGGAAGTGGGAGGCAGATGTTAGTTTCAGAGTGCAATGTAAAAAATACCCCACTGCAAGTCTTTAGCTCCCATTTTCTGCATGGGTGTAGAAAATGTTTCTCTCTGTTTCTCCCTACTTTAACTCTGTTATACTAAAATAAATCTTTGCAAAAAAAAAAAAAAGACTTCACTGGCCATTGCTGATGTAGAAGGTAGAAGGTGGCTATGAAACAGGGCATGTGATCAGTTCCTGGAGTCTGAGAAAGCAAGAGGACAGATTCTTCTCTATAGCTTTCAGAGAGGAGTTGTTAGTTTGATTTTAGCAGTGAGACAGTTCAGATGTCTGAATAACAAAAATAAAATGTATTGTTCATGTTGTTCCAGGCTACCAAGTGTGTGGCAATTGTTCACAGTAGCACTAATACAAGGATATAAAAAGAATATACATACAGAACTAGCAGTTTTATCAAATATGAACATACAATTATTATGTGTGCCAGTTGGGCAGTTTGGATCAAAAAAAATTTTTAAAGCTAAAGGAATGTTAGTGACTAACATTCATTGGCTAAGTGCAAGTGCCATGGAAGAGACCTTAAATTTGACATCTCAGGGGATTCATTCCAGTGCTCTGAAAACTGACTAGGAAAAAAACGGAAAATAAAGAAAGACATTTGCCTTTTTAGAAGAGACTCACATACTCATCAGGTATAAATTTAAGTGGAATTTGGGTGGTGATGCTCTGTTCTACATGGTTAGCAGAATATTCCATTTAAAATTAGTGACCATTCTAAAAAGTATGGCCAGGGGTTCTCCTGACACAGCGTGCCTCACAATTTAGGATTGAAGCAACAGATATAACTTTACCACTTCTGCTAGCCATTAACATCTCCTACCCCCAAGCACAAACTATTCTACACTGCACTGGACAATCTACTGAAGTTCTTTCTAGGGAGATGTTTGTAGTTGAGAGAATCTAACATAATCAGCATAACGTTACCTGGCTAAGTTTTAAGTATGTGACCATATGTATCCTCTCTTAGCTATGGAAGCATTTCATCTGAAACTTACACAACTTCAGCGTAGTCGTCAGTAGAGTCAGTAGTCTTATTTCCTCTCATCATCTGAAGTTTGGATTTTATAAATCTGAAAATTAGTGATTAATCTGGGCACAAAACCTACAACACAGAACAGGACTTTACATTGATCTCTCTCTCTCTCTTTGGTAAGACTAACCCTTTAAACCAGGATCAGACTCTTCCAAAACTGAGTAGGTCAAATTCTCCTAAAACAATTCACTTCAAGGCCAATACATCAATGCACAGTGTGCACTGTTTTCATATTCAACAAATATATCTTTCCCTCTCCTTTTGCCTTTCTTGCAAACGGTGTTTTCAGTTGTCTTGCCTGTAGTATTTGCAGCCATATAATCCTTGCCCTGGAAACCTGAGCTATTAGTAGTGATTGGAATTCCAAAGCAAATGGGTGAAGGAATGATTCTAAGGGCCTGACTATCTTAGGAATATTTCTCAGAAAGATAGAAAGAAAGAAAGAAAGAAAGAAAGAAAGAAAGAAAGAAAGAAAGAAAGAAAGAAAGAAAGGAAGGAAGGAAGGAAGGAAGGAAGGAAGGAAGGAAGGAAGGAAGGAAGGAGAAGAGAAAGGAAAGTTCTTCCCTTCTCTCTGTGGAAAGTTATATGTTTTCACTCTCTATTCTCCAGGACTATTGGGTATTTTCAGCACTAAAGGTGTTACTACAATATCAAGAATACAGGAAATTTGGCCAGGAGTCGTGGTGCACACCTGTAATTCCAGCTATTCAGATGGTGGAAGAAAGAGGACTATAATTCAAGGCCTGATCAGGCAAAGTTAGTGAGATCCTATCTCAAAAACAAGCCCAGAGATGGGCATCAGTAGCTCAAACCTATAATTCCAGCTGCTCAGGAGGCAGAAATTCAGAGAATGGCAGTTCAAAGCCAGTCCAGGCAGAAAAGTCTGTAAGATTACACATCTAAAATAACCAGCAAAAAAGCCTTTCTAGATGCATGGCTCCAATCATAGAGCACCGGCTAAGAAAGTAAGCCCAGTGAGCTCTAGGCTCTGTGTTCAAATCCCAGTAGCAAGGGGGAAAAAAAGCCATGTGTGGTAGTGTTGCAAGCCAGTGGTACTCACCAGGCAGAAGTAGGAGAAGCATGCTAGGCTGTATTGGCAAAAATGTAAAAATCTTATATGCAAAACAAATTCAAAAGCATAAGGATTTGATGCCTGGCTCAAGTAAATGCTTGCCTAGTGGGTAGGAGGTCCTGAATTCAATGCCCTGTACCACACAAAAAATAAATAAATAAAAGGGACTTTTTTTGGGTGCTGTGGTGCTGAGTGGGGATCAAATCCAAGGCTTTGCGCCTGCTGGAACAGCACTCTACCACTGAGCTGCATCCTCACTTAAGACTATGGAAAGTTTTTTAAACAACACTATAAGTTTTAAATAACTCCCTTTGCAAATCAATGCATTCCTTGTCTGGCTTCTCACTGATTATAATTAACGAAAGAAAGAAAAAAAAAATGAAACTTCTGGCCTGGCTTCTTTTTCTCCTTCACCATTTAAAATGGATACCATGCAGTTAATGCAACCTTTTTCTACATGTCTTAGACATGAAAAAAAAAGGAACAAAAGAAAAAAAAAAGAAAGAAATTAGAGAAATGTAGAGGTAAGAAAATGTGCATTAAAGGACCAAGGATCGGGGCTGGAAAGGTGGCTCAGTGGTAGAGTGCTTGCCTTGCATGCCAGAGGCCCTGGGTTCAATTCCTCAGCACCACATAAGCAAAAAGAAAAAAAGCCGGAAGTGGCGCTGTGGCTCAAGTGGTAGAGCGTTAGCCTTGAGCTGAAGCCCCATGACCGGACCCAAAAAAAAAAAAAAAAAAGGACCAAGGATCAAGGTAGTGACTCTTTCTCTCCTTCCCTCCCTTTGAGAGTACCCATACTGTTAAGAGTAAGTCCCTGCTTTTCTGTTTGTCTGTCTGCTTTCTGTCTGCTTGTCTGCTTGCCTGCTTGCTTACTTACTCAATAAAGCTCTGTCAAGTTTTCTTACAAAAGTAAAAATAAAGGCTCAAGGTAGGAAGGAGAGAAAAGGAGCCTCAAAGACCCGTATATTATTAGACTAAGGAAGTTATATAAGAAGTCAGGAAGCAAGGAACAGGGGAGGAGGCTCTAGAATTTTTGTCTCAGGAAGTTTAAAAATTGTTAACTTCTTAGCAAGTGAGTTAAATATTTAATTATTTAATCACAACTGTTAGATAGCACATATAATACCAAGTTTTAAGATAACAAAAACCAGCCCAGGGAACATTGTAAAAGGAAGTAACACACACACATACACATATACACACGTACACACACATATATGTATATATTCAGACATATACACAGACAGCACTTCAAAAGCTCAAAATCTGCCCTGATCAAGATTTCTATATTCATCTATCACTGGATAAATTACTAAACAAACCACAGTTATTCTATTATGCAAATCTGGGCATGTTGTTAATCAACAGTTCTGTATAATTAGAAGCTCATTTCCATGTTAATGTAGGAAGTCTTAGCCACCGGAAAATTTGCCTAAAGTCAGTAAGGTCAAATGTTGAATAAATATTTACTCAAAGAGGAATATGATAGGTCAATGCTTCTAACCTGAAAAAAAAAATCAATCAATCTGTGTCTGATTTGGACTTTAAATAAGGTTTGTGGTTAACTGTACTCATCTACCAATCATTGTTTCATACCTGACATTCCAAACACAAAATATTGAATATTCAGGAGTAACTCTAAAAATAATACAAGACTTTACAACAAGAAACTAAATCAACAATGCCAGAAACTCTTGGGGAGAATGAGAATTGTCCTGCCACATCTGGGGAGGTATATACTGCTTTAATAGGGTACTCATAATTCCCATTATAGCTAATGGGAGTTGCCTGTGTGTATCAAGGGGAGTGCAAGCTCACTGTCTCTATCAGAAAAATGATTCCTTTTGTGTTGATCTCCTAGCTGTGTTTTCATTCTGCCTTTTAAAACCATTACACCTAGCAGAGTTTTGAGTGCATTACAGGTAACTTTAGGAAGCCATCATTATCTTCTCTCTCTTAACCACATAATAGGGGGGAGAAAAGTGAGAATACAGTATATACACCACGCTGAGTAGAAGAAACTTGCCTTGAATTTTTGAGCCCCTCAGCCTATTTTCTGTAATGCTCAGTGGTGAATCACTCTTAAGTGCTCCATCATTCACTAGGATATGTGCTTCATGCCAAAGGTTACCAGATTACGAAAGTATCCTCAGCTTAGAAAGGACTTCTAATTCACCATCACCTTATTTTGACACGAGGAGAGAAAATATGTGCATCAAGACAAGTAGAGGAAGTAATGGGGGAAAAAACCTGTATTAAGTTAACAATGCAGCAAACACTCTAAAGGAAAAAAATACAGACTAGAACAATGATAAGGATAATAGAAAGGTAATGCAGTTGAATTATGAGAGACTTGCTGGTCAGCTCATGAACATTCCCCTGAGTGAAGATAGTTTCTTGAAGAGCTTCCCTTAGGCATGAGTAGAGATGGGAAAGTTAAAATTGTTTCCAACTGGGAAAGAGTGTGGGAAGGGGTGACCTTGTCCAATAAGAAATGTACTTATTACCTGACTTACATAACTGTAACCCTTCTGTACATTACCTTTATAACATCAATAAAAAATAAAATAAATCGTTCCCAAAGTTGGGAGCAGATATTTTCTTGTGCTAAGTTCTAAAATGGATAAATATCTTTCCTGAAGGTGGAGTGGAAATATTTAGGAAAAATTAAAAATGCATGTGGCTTGAAAGGAGTTGTTAACATACAAAAGATGATCCCTCTCCAAATCCCAGAGGAAAAGTAGAAAAAGAGTGGAAAAAATAATAATAGACATTTAATACTCATGAAAATACAGGTCCTGGGTAATATGTTCTTTGCTTAGTGAGGTCATAAGAAATATATATATATATGTATATATATATATAACAAAATTTTATATACTTCATTTTGGCAAAGTTTTAACCAATCAAGTGGCATTACAGATAAATAATAAAGTATAATTTCTTTTAAAAAAATCCCACAAACTTCATGCATTGCTTTGAGGCTATAGAATTCTTTTCCATAATAACATAATTTCATTACAAACTGTACAATTACAATGAAATTTTATTACAAACTATACAGTGAGTGTTTGTATCAAAAGGCCATCAACAATTGGTTACAGGTGCATTAGGTGATGATTTGGGAAAGCCTTAATGGTGTTCGTTGACTATTTTGAGATGACTGAGTCACTGGGTAACAGAATACATTTCTAACCTTTCAAATTTTTACTCTTCCAACTTGGTCATGTGCTATATCTTTTGAGCTGTGTGTGTGTGTGTGTGTGCATTATGTATGCATGTTTGCTTATTTAAGTGCCCTGGTTTAATAGTCACCTTTTTAAAGTATGTGACTGCACATAATAGTGGGGAATGGTGACACATTCCTGTAATCCAGGCACTTGGGAAGCGGAGGTAGGAGTCTCTGGAGTTCAAGGCCAGCCCAGGCTACATAGCAAGTTCTAGGCCAACAAGCTACATATTGAGAGTCTATTTCAAAAAAAAATAAAGAGTCTTAGCATATAATGTATAGAGAATAAAGAGGACCCATATTAAGAGTATCTAGTGAGTACTCCTGCTGTATTTGTTCACTCTTCATTTCTGTGCCCCATTTTACTCTCCCAACAACAAATAAATGGACAAACAAGACAAAAAGAAAAAAGACCAACAGAGAAAAAAACCTCTTGTTTCTATTTCCTGCAGTTTATTTCAATAAATATTTTATAGGATCAGAGTTTTTACTTTATCATGGTGCAAAAGCAATGAGTATGCACTAGAAACTGTATTTGAATTTTGAATATTGATCTTTTTCAAGGCTAGTAATATGCAGTATGATGATCTCTTGTGATGCCAGGCAGTGGCAGCAAGCTGTAGCTCCCAGTCAGCCACTAAGTCCCAAGGGTTAATAGTACTGGTACTCTGAAGTGTACTCTGTTGGTAATCTATAATGTTTGCTAGGGTAGGTATCCTTAGTGAATTTTTCATTTAAGATATTTTAAATTTAGAGTGCATTTGTGGTGCTGCAACCCCTGTGTAAAATGAGGATCATCTAGTAAATAAGATCCTGAAGCATATTGATATATTCCGTTTACAAACTTTTCCATGAATCAACATATTAAATTTAAGTGTAATTCCAGATATAGATTTGTTAATCCAATGCAATTGGATCCATTCACTTTTTTTTTTTTGGCCAGTCCTGGAACTTGAACTCAGGGCCTGGGCACTGTCCCTGAGCTTCTTTCACTCAAGGCTAGCAGTCTACCACTTGAACCACAGCACTACTTCTGGCCTTTTCTGTTTATGTGGTACTAAGGAATCGAACCCAGGGCTTTATGCATGCTAGGCAAGCATTCTACCACTAAGTCACATTCCCAGCCTAGATACATTCACTTTTTACTTTATTATCTTTAAGTTGTTATATAAAGGGTTTACATTCAACATGTCAATTTATAAGTACCGTGTATCTTAATCAATATCACCCTTGCCATCATTCTCTGCTCCCTAGATTGTGTGTATCTATATGTGCTTTCTTCTATAAAACATTTTTGGAAGCCAGACACCAATGGCTGACATCTATAATCCTAGCTACTGAAGAGGCTGAGATTTTAGGATCATGGTTCTATGCTAGTCCAGGTAGGAAAGTCCACGAGACCTTTATCTCCAATTAAGCACCAGAAAACCAGAAGTGGCACTATAGCTCAAAGTGATAGAGTGCTAGCTTTGAGCAAAAAAGCTCAGGGACAGCGCCCATGCCCTGAGCTCAAGCCCCACAACCAAAAACAATTTTTTTTGGAAATTTTAGAATGTAACCCCTCCCAACAAAACCTTTCAACACTAATGTATTCTATAGCTGATCCTTGATTCTGTTATAGTGGTTTGAACTGGGTAAAAGCTAGAACCTAAGATGTTTCAGCCAGTACAGTTGTTGGTGGTTTTTTGGGTTTTTTTCTGTCCCCAAATTTGAACTCAGGGTCTCCAGCTTGCTGATCAGGTACTTTATCACTGAGTCATACTTTCAGCCATTACAGTCCTTCTAATCAATTGTGATAATGATTGTTTTTTTCAGTTGTGGGGCTTGAACGCTGGGCGTGGGCACCTTCCCCAGCTCTTCAGCTTAAGGCTAGTGCTCTCTCACTGGAGCCACAGTGCCACTTGCAGTTTTCTGGTGGTTAATTGGAGATAAGAGTCTCAGGGACTTTCCTGCTGGGGCTGGCTTTGAACCATAATCCTCAGATCTCAGCCTTCTGAATAGCTAGGAGTGAGCCACTGGTACCCAGCAATAATGAGTTTTTTAAGTGCTAAAAATGAAATAGAACATTGTCAGACACAGTGATTAACAGTGGCAATCTCAGCTACTTAGGATATTAAAATTGGAAGAACTGAAGTTCAAGGTCATCCTAGATAAGAAAACCAGTTTGAGAGATCACATCTCAACCATTAAAAAGCTGGTTGAGTAGTGCATGCTTGTCAGCCTAAATAGGAGGATTGAAGTTTAAGCTAGCCTGGGCATAAACTCAATCTTATTTAGAAATTAAAGCAAAAAGAGCTAACTAAGGGTATGGCTTAAGTGCTATAGCACTTGAGTAGCAAGCACAAGGACAATAGTCTCAATCTCTAGTACTACCAAAAACAAACAGGTGGCTTTTAAAAGTCACATATTTATAGCTTAAAAAAAATTCAGATGGATAAAAGAGAAAGTCTTCTTCTTACTTGAGACTTTTAGATACCTAAATCTCTTCTCTATTCATTATTTCTCATTTTGGGCAACCCTGCAAAAAGAACACACAAATGTAGATGGTTCTTCCTCTTACACAAAAATAACCATTCTAAGTTATCAGTATTTACACATCATTGGCCATCATCACATAATCAACTATACTAGGCTAATCGTAATGGCTTTGTAGCACTGAAGTTCATAGAAGAACTATACCTTTACCTTTATTAATCAGAACTTAGAATTTGAAAAACAGACATCTGTCTTGCCAGTGATTTTTTAAATTATAATGAGATAGAAAATTCAGGACATAAAGAATCAGCATCTAGTCAAAGGTTCCATGTGGGACCCCTAGAGCCTCTGTGGGGCTGCAGGATATTTTACTGGTGTTTGAATAATATCTGTGGAAAACCCTGGTTATGTGGTTGTTTACACAGGCTTATGAGTGTCTGACCTTTCACAGTAATCTTAGCAAAAGCTAAGAGGAATTCCTGTATGTACTTACCTTAGTACTTCTAAATTTCTCATCTACCTTTTAGAATATGTCCTTACTTTTCCTGTAACTCCTTTGAGAAAGCTCTGGGCCAATTAGAAGCTATAAAAAACAGAGGTTGGGGAAAGACATCTTTGATTAAACTGTCTCTGTAATTATTAGACTCATTCCTTACCACATGGGTGAAATAAAGGAACAATCACTGTATGGGCAACTCTTCATCTGTAACCCTGGAATCTGTTGGTCAGAACTGGCAGTTCCATATACCCATTACCTCTTATTAAGTGAAAACACCCTCTTCTCAGGACTTCCCCCACAACCGAAACCAATTTTTTTTTGTGGAAATTTTAGAATGTAACCCTCCCAACACATCCTTTCAACACTAATGCATCCTGTTCTTTACACTTAAATTTAACATGTTGATTCATGGGAAAGTTTGTGAAAGGAATTTATCAATATACTTCAGGATCTTATTTACTAGATGATCCTCACTTTATACAGGGGTTGCAGCACCACAAATGCACTCTAAATTTAAAATATCTTAAATGGAAAATTCATTAAGGATACCTACCCTAGCAAACATTATAGATTACCAACAGAGTACACTGCAGAGTACCAGTACTATATACCCTTGGGACTTAGTGGCTGACTGGGAGCTACAGCTTGCTGCCACTGCCTGGCATCACAAGAGATCATCATACTGCATAACTAGCTTTGAAAAAGATCAATAAATATTTCCTTTACACAGCCCTCTTCTCTAAGACTTGCCTCATGACTGAGAATACACAGATGCCAAATCTATTAACCAAATTACATCCATAGTTCCCCTCCCTTTTCAGATCCCTGCCTAAAGGCAAGATTCTAGAGTCTCTGGAACCCAAAGCTGACATAGTTTCCCCTGGCAAAGAAGATTACTGGGGGTCTTCGAGAACTCATGCTGCATAGAAAAACCTAGGCTACTCATCAAATGAAAGGATTGGGGCTACTTTGGTTTTTTAATAAAGCAGTGCTTATAAGACTGAAAGCTTTCCTTTCTAAGATGAGGAACAAATGGGAATTCCGTTAAATGAGAATTCACTGCTTCTATTCAATATTGAACTGGAACTTCTAGGCAAGAAACAGAAAGAAAAGTCATCCAAATTAGAAAAGAAGTGAATCACTTCTATCTAGGAGTTTAGGACTAGTCTGAGAAACATAGTAGGACTCTATCTCTTAAAGAAACAGAAACAGAAAGGAAAAAAACCCAAGAATGCAAGCAGAAAAAAAACTGTTATAACTAATATCTAAATAAATAAAAAGACATTCTGTGTTCATAGATTGCAAGTCTTAATATTGTTAAGCTGTCAAGACACCCCAATGCAATCTATAGATTGAATACCACCAAAATCCCAATCATCTTTATTTTGGCAGAAACAGAAAACTTGCCAATTGTATGGAATCTCAAAAGGCCCTAAATTGCCAAAACAACCTGCAGAAAAAATGAAGTTGGAAGTCCTGATGTAAAACATATTGTAAACCATAGTAATCAGCACATTTCCATTATTCCAGAACATTTTTGTAACCATCATCTGTCAGTTCTTCTCCCCATTGTAGTCCTAGGTAACTAATGATTCCCTGTCTGTCATTATTGTTCTGCCTTGTCTAGAATTTTATATTAACCTAGTTATATAGTGTGTTGTCATTTGTGCCTGGCTTCTTTCACCAGTATGATGTTTCCAAGATTTATTTATATCATTGCAAACATTTGTAGTTAATCTCTTGCCAATAGTATTCTATTACATAGATACATTACAATCTGATCAATTCTCTTGTTGATGGAAATTTGGATTACTTCCAAGATCTATTTGTTTCTGTTGGGCATAACAGTTTAATTCTGCTGTGTCCCGGCTGTTCCAGGTCTAGATTCTTTTTAATTTATCCGATTTGCAAACTAACTGGAATTCTTGAATCTGTGGACTGGTGATTTTCACTAGTTGTGGACAAATATCTTTCCAGATGTTGCCTCTGTTCCTTTCTTTGTTCCTTTCCAGAACTTCTAATGCTTGTTAGATGATCTTTTATCCTGTATTTCTCTATAGCTTTCTTTCATTTTATCTTTTTGCCTTTCTATTCTGCATTCCAGATATATTTTTAGGTGATTTCATTTTCTGAAACAATACCTTACTATATTTCCCAAGCTGGCCTCAAATTTACAATCTAACCTCTGTCTCCCAAGTGCCAACATACCCAACTAGATAATTTCTTTATATAATTTTTCAATACAAAACTTTGTCTTCTGGGCCTGGTTCTAATATTTCTAAATCCTTTAGTAGGTATATAAATGAAAGATCACATTCCATATATACATTGAAAAGATAGTAATCAAGAAAATAAAGAACTAAATATATTCCATCCTCTTATCTTGAGAAAAATCATGTTATAATTTAGATACCTAGAGCTCTGCTCTATAATAGAGAAGCACATTGACAGCTAATTAGTAACTGCTACCTCCAGGCCTCTCTTTCTGTACCACACTGGAAGAGGCATTGAGCATAGTCATCTAATCCAAATTCCACTCCAGCTCTCATAAGAGCAATTTCTTGACTATACCCATGAGGGCATAGACAACTTTCAGGATAATTGTAGAGAACAAGTCTATGCAAGGAACTATAGGCATATTTTGGGCTATATGAGCTGGGAACTTCAGGGGTTTCTGATGCCAGGAATGTGATCTAGAAGGTGGGTTTACAGAGTCCATATAACCAACTGTTATAGCTATGCAAGCTCAGTCTAGATGAGGGCCAGAGCAGACTGCAAGGTCCGGCACCAGAAATTGGGTCCCTCTTGCTGGGCATATGAGTTATATTACTTTCTTTAGCATGTTATCTGTTGTTTTTAATTTCATTTATGATATTAATTTCCAGAAGTTGGTTCTTTTTCAAATCCAATGCTCCCTTTATTTCTATCAACAAGTTAGTCCTATTTATATCTCTGATAATTTCCAAACTCAAATCTGTACTTTAACCATAGTTTTTCTTTGACAATGCCTTCCTGAATCTTTCTTGCCTGGTTAACTTCAACTCAACTTTCCAGAACTTAAGATTCAGCTCAGGGGTTACCTCCTACTGAAAGTTTTCCTTTCCAAGGTGTTTCTGTTGCTTCCTTACTTAATCTTACCATAATACTTAGTTAAACTGAGAACCCTGCCTTTGTCCCTTTTGGAAGCTCTTATATACAACCTGTACCACCATTCTTGGCACATGGTGAGCAACTAATAATTTGTGTGTGTGTTTGTGTGTGTGGGTGCATGTGCGTGTGCTTTTGCATCGGACCTGGGTAACACGGGCCTGCACTCTGACCCTGATCTTTTGTGCTCAAAGCTAGCACTCTACCACTTGAGCCACAGCTCCACTTCTGGCTTTTTGATAGAAATGAGAGTTTCATGGACTTTCCTACCTGGGCTGTCTTTGAGCCAGGATTCTCAGTCCTCAGACTTCTAAATAGCCAGGGTTACAGGTGTGAGCCACCAGCACCCAGTGTTCACAACTTTTCAAGCGAATAAAATCTAATAATCAGGAAATAAGGAAACCAAATGTGTACAGTTGTGAAACTTTGAGTTATGGAGGGAAGTCTTAACATTGGAAGTTTTCTTTCTCAAATGTAATTTTGTAATAACCCATGCGTGGCCCCTGGTCCAGCCTGCTGGAAGGGGCGGAACATCAATAGGTGAGCCTCACCGCTCCACTGACTGACGTCACCGCCCCACGGGGCACCACCGGAGGGGTGTGCCATGCCGCCAAAAGGGGGCGAGGCATGCCGCCGAAGGAGTGGGGCGTGCCGCTGAAAGGGGCGTGGCATGCTGCTGGAGGGGTGGAGCGCCGAGCCCCACATGGTGAGCTGTCAGGAGGTGATTGGACAGTGGGCATCTTGGGGGAGGAGCACAAATGGCAGTTGGAAAACCGTTAGAAGGACCGTTAGGAATAAGCCGTTAGTTAGCTAGGAAGTTAGCGTGGAGGAAGGGGTTTGGAGTGGAGGAGAGAGGGCAGGAGGGGAAAGCTGGCCGGAGCAGGGCAGGCCTGTGGAGGCCAGGGCAAGCCTCGGGAGGTCATTCGGGGCCTCCTCTGGAGGCTCGGAGGTGTGGCGGCGGAGGCTGTGTGGGTGCTGGGATCTAGCCGGGACCCTTGCTGTGTAGGTAGTGTAAATGAACCTCTCTGGTCCTCCTGTCATTCTATGCCCCTGGGCTGTCTCCTCTCCCAGGCCACAAGTACTTCTGAGGCATGCAGTTGACACGCGGGCGAGAAGGAGAAGGGAGAGGCGGCAATGTGTAGCTCCTCAGTATTCCAGACTGGCGACACAAAATAATGCTTCGAGTTATTCAAGAAGCTTCCAACCATGTGTATCAAGCCATGTGCCTCAAGAACTTGCTTTCTGCACATACTAAAAGTCTGACAAGTGTAGAAATGTTTTTTTCTTTTCCTCCCTCCCTCCCTCCCTTCCTTCCTCTTTCTTCCTTCCTTCCTTCCTCCCCCCCCCTCCTTTTCTTTGTGCCGCTCCTGGGCTTGATCTCAGGGCCTGGGCACCGTTCTTGAGCTTTATCAGTTCAAGGCTAGCACTCTACCCCTTGAGCTACAGCTCCATTTCTGGCTTTTTGGTAGTTAATTGGAGATGAGAGTCTCACAGATTTTCTGGCCTCCACCTGTGACCCTCAGAGTAGCTAGGATGACAGGCGTGATACACGACACCCGGCTAAGTGTGGAAATCATTCTTTGTTCAATTCCAACAGTAGTAAAATGGCTCTTACCAAAACTCTCTTGAGAGAAGTCTGAACAACCTAACTAGAGAAGATTTACCACAGCAACTAGCATGTTTAAATTTATTTAGAGTTTGCTTCTGATGCCACCTGATGCCTCAATAGGCACCCCCCCAAAAAAAAAGTGTTCTAATCACAGTTTTCAGGTTCGTCACAGAAAATCATTCTCCTTAAAATGCAGCCAATGTGAGGTCAAACGTTGTGAAATACAACCACATACAATGTGAACACTGTCCGATGGAAAGAATACAATGAAGAGGAGGGCTGGAAGCTTCTCGTTGAACTCTCGAAAGCCTCATGATGGCAACGCTAAGGACGAGGATACACTACATATCCCAGCATACCTTGCGAAAAGCAATGCCCCCAAACTCCCAGAGTGCACTGCTGCGCGCAGGGATGTTTGCCTGGTTGCTGGGGCTTGTAGTCCTTCCGGGCGAGCTCAGTTTGAAGGGGCGGCTGTGGTACGTGCTGGGCTCAGGCTCGGGGTGTAACGCGTCCTTTTCCCCAGCTGACGGCAGAGACGTGGCGGCACCCTCCACTCCCTAGCAGGTGGGATTTCTGGAGTGTGTTTCCCCCACCCCTCTACCAACTTCGGCTCCACAAGCCCTTGTTTGTGAGAGCGACCTCGTCGTGGTGCGGTGGTTTGTCCCTCAGCTGTCGCCGTAGCGGCCGCCGCCCATCCCTCTTTGTGTGCTCGGGGAAGCCGCCGAGCCGGTGGTGACCACAGTTGGAGTTGGGGCTCCGGCGGGGTGCGGTTCCGAGAGGCTGCCGGCGTGAGAACACTCCCCACCCAGCCACCTGACAGGTGGGTTGACCGTTGCTTCCCGAGCCTCCGAGGCCTCCGGGCCCGGCGTGGGCCCGCGGGGGGCGCCGGGCCGACGGCGCTGACAGCCGGCGCGGCGTCGGAAGGAGCGGCCCGGGGAGCTGGCGGGCGCCGGGAGGCCGGGGAAGCCGCGCCCGGGCCGCGGACACCGGGTGGCAGCGCGCGCGCCCCGGCCCGGCCCTGCCCCGGCGCCCCGCTCCGGACCGCGCCCTCCCAGCTCCTTCCGGTGGGACGGCCTGTGCCATCTTACGAAGAAAGGTCGTGGCCGCGTCGGTGGGTCGTAGTTCCCTTCGTCCGACGCGAGGAGCTCGTGGCGCAAAATCCAGGAGGGTTTGTCTCCTCCCGCGTTTTATAGAAATCAACACGTCAGTTGCGGAGCGGAGGCCCCGGGTCCCCTTCCTTTTGAAGATGGATGGGCAGGCCACGCACTCCCGACTGTCTGGCATGACCTGCCGAGCAGGACAGCTTGCCTAGCCTTGCATAGAGTATGGACGTTCTCCACAGTGCAGGGGGAAACTTCGTAGAGGTGTCGATCGGCCGGAGTAGGAAACAAGTTCTCATGAAGTCCCTCTCTTTTTTTTTTTTCTTCAAATCACTCCTGGTTGAGGGATGTCCTCTGGGAACTCGTTCTGTGCTCTTGGAAAGTCAACTCGCATATCAGTCTTTACGGAGTATTGCAGTATCTTTATTTTATTTTTTGTCTGTTGTGGGGCCTGAACTCTGGGCCTGGGCGCTGTCCCTCAGCTCTTCAGCTCAAGGCTAGCGCTCTGCCACTTGAGCCACAGCGCCACTTCCAGCTTTCTCTGCTTATGTGGTGCTGAGGAATCGAACCCAGGGCCTCATGCATGCCAGGCAAGCATTCTACCACTGAGCCACCTTCCCGGCCTGGATAATTGTGCTAACACCTTCTAAATACAGTTTTCCAGAAACTATTCTTCCAGTTTTCTTGAACTAAAGCACTTAATACTTAAAACGTTGACAGAGATTGATCACTCCGTATTAAACCAGTAATGTAGAGGATACAAATTTCAGGCTCCTAGTTTGTTCATCCCCTAAATTATTTTTCCAGTTAGCCGGGCGCCCGTGGTTCACGCCTGTACTCCTGGACACACCAGAGACTGACATCTGAGGGTAGCGGTTCAAAGCTAGCCTGTTCAGAAAAGTGCCTGTGAAACTCATATCTTCAATTAACCACTGAAAACCGGAAGTGGAGCTGTGGCGCAAACTGGTAGAGTGTTAGCTCCGAGACAAAGAGCTCAGGGACTGTGCCCAGGCCCCTGAGTTCAAGTCTCACCGCCCCCCCCCCCACAAAACTTCTAGTTTATTAGTGCTTCCTACAATCGAAGATGAAATTGTGTTTATGTAGTTGTCTTTCCGAAGTTCTTGTTTGTAACGCTGTCTACCTTACTCATGATTCCATTTAGCCAGTATCATTTTAATTTTATATCATTTTGGTAGATACTGTGAAAGTAACTAAAATATAGTCCCTAATTTCAAATAAATTATAATCGAATATGTAAATATTTCAGGTGCATTTACAAATAATTGTACTAAAAGTGCAATAAAAAGCCAAGATGTTATTGTAGAAAAATAGAAGTCATTCCACTTGATTATTAATGATGATAGTTTCTCTTTTGCTTCTCTTTAATATTAACATGGCCATGGCACTTTCAGAGTTTATAGGAATTTTTTTTTTTTGCTGGTTGCTAGGACTGAATGCAAAATTCTGTTAATGAGTTTTGATCTGTACTGCATCACTTAAGACTTAAGCTTTGTAATTTCCAGCCTTGTCTTCTGTTTAAACACTAGTTTTGGCCTTCATCTCCAGTGCCTTAATATATTGTCATAGATAAACATGCAGAATCAGAAAACTTGACAAAATGGATGGGGTTGGGATAAATGGGCCAGGAAGGGTATGATGGAAAGGGTAACACTGATTAAGATGCTTTGTGCATCAGATAGCATTGAAGTACCTGGACCTCTTCTTTTTTAAATTTTTCTTGGTACTGGAATTGAACTCAAGGCTCAGTCTCGCTAAGTAGATGCTCTGCCACTTGAGCCACTTCTCTAATCCCTACATAGTTTTATTGAAGTATTAATTTTTTTAAGTATGCTGCTTTTGCCAATGTAATGATTATTGTAAATGATTATGTTTCTTAAGATCATAAACATGTCGGACAAAAGTGAATTAAAGGCCGAGTTGGAACGGAAGAAGCAGCGATTGGCCCAAATTAGAGAGGAAAAGAAGAGAAAAGAAGAAGAAAGGAAGAAAAAGGAAGTATGTTGATTTTTAAAAAATAAACTCAATATAAAATAAGTGAATTATAATTTTAAGTACTTTTTCCTGTGTGTAATAATTTCAAAATAGTTAAAAATACGGTGCTGGTTACTGCAAATATCGCACTATAAATGAATCTTTAAAGAAATGAAATATGTAAGAATGGCAAGTGTAAAATCTGATTTTTTTTCTTATTAAGTGAAACTTTCATATAGATTGCTTCATTTCTAATATTTGATTTATAGAACTTTGATTTACATAAGTAAATTAAATCTATTTTCTATACCAAAGTAAAGGATATAATATAGCTCATAAAATAGGATGTATGAGTTGGGCGAGGGTGGCTCACATCTGTAATCCTAGTTCAGATCTCAGGAGGCTGAGACCTGAAGATCGAAGTTCAAAGCCAGCCTGGGCAGGAAAGTCTGTGAGACTCTTATCTCCAATAAACCACTATAAAACTTGAAGTGGTGCTGTGGCTCAAGTGGTAGAGCACCTGGCTTGAGCTGAAGAGCACAGGGACAGCGCCCAAGCCCAGAGTTCAAGCCCGATGACTGACAAAAAAAAAAATAGGATGTATGACTTAATTTGGACTCTGTGCTTATTTATCTGAATATTCTATTAGTCTGATCTGCCAATTTGTCAGAATGGATAATATTAATAACAAACTGTTATTACTGTATTTACCTCTTTTATTATGAATCATTGACATATTTACAAATTGAGTAGGTTTGACACTATCATAAAAGTGAACGAGGTACTTCTGTATTTGGACTTTTGCTATCACACGTCATCCTGTATAACATATATAACATATATACAGGACCCCCCCCAAAAAAAAAGTATATCAAATAAGTGAATTTCTATTTTAAGTCCTTTACCTGTGTGTAATAATTTCAAAATAATTAAATATTTGATTTTTCTGTTATACAGGATAATGTGTGATAAATGCAAATTCTTTTCCTTTTCTTTTCTCCTTTTGCTTTTCCCTTTTGTTCTTTCCTCTCGTTCCCCTTCCCTTTCCCTTTCCTCTTCCCCTTTTGACAGTATTGGGGTTTGAACTCAGAGCCTTGATTTCTCACTGGGCTTTCTTGCTCATAGCCTGTACTCTATTTGAACCATTATTCCAGACTGGCTTCACTGATAAGAGATGGAATCTGGCAAACTTTTCTGCCTTCTGAGTAGCTACGATTACAGATGTAAGCTGCTGGTGCCTGGTTTGATTTTTGTTTTCTAAGTATGGCCATAAAATAACCTCTCAACGATATCGTTTGAGTGACTTATGTCTAATTTAAAGTTTATAAAACTCTATAAAGGATAATTCAACGATACTAAATTGTAGCTCTACAACTGGGCACTGGTGGCTCACTCACTCTGTTATCCTAGCTACTCAGGAAGCTGAGATAAGGATTGCAGTTTAAAGCTAGCCTGGGTAGAAAGTTGGTGAATTTCTTTTTTTTTTTTTGGGGGGGGGGTCCGGTTGTGGGGCCTGAACTCTGGGCCTGGGCGCTGTCCCTCAGCTCTTCAGCTCAAGGCTAGTGCTCTACCACTTGAGCCACAGCGCCACTTCCGGCTTTTTTCTTTTTTTGCTTATGTGGTGCTGAGGAATTGAACCCAGGGCCTCAGGCATGCAAGGCAAGCGCTCTATCACTGAGCCACCTTCCCAGCCCCAGTTGGTGCATTTCTTAAGGTTAATTAACCACCAAAAATCCAGAAGTGGAGCTGAGGCTCAAGTAGTAGAGAAAGCAAAAGCCCCAAACAAAAAGCTCAGGGACAGTACCCAGTCCCTGAGTTCAAGTTCCAGGACCAGCAAAAGTAAAATAAACTACTATATCAGGTATACAGTGAAGTCAGCTTGGTAACATAGCTGTTTACTATCTTTTTGTTTTTTGTCAGTCATGGGGTTTGAACTCTGGACTTCGGCACTATCCCTACGCTTTTCAGCTCAAGGCGAGTGCTCTGTCACTTGAGCCACAGCACCACTTCTGGGTTTCTAGTGGAAATAAGAGTTTATTGGAGATAAGAGTCTCACGGACTTTCCTGCCTGGGCTGGCTTTGAACCGTGATCCTCAGATCTCAGCCTCCTGAATATTAGGATTACAGGTGTGAACCACCAGCACCCAGCCTGTTTGCTTGTTGAAATTTTCTATGAATTTAAGTTACAGTGATATTGTGGATTAGTACAGCTAACCAAATTCATCCATTATATGAGTAGTTAATTGTCTAGTTGACATCACTGGAGATAAATATATGTATCTGCTCCTTGAAAGATCAAACTTATTTGAAAAATCTGAGTGGTAAGGTTTATCCAGGTTAGCTAAAGTCTTTGCTGTAAATGGCTAAAATAAAAGTGGGCAAAAATTTTCATAACAAAAATATTTTGTACTATAAAAAAGTTTTAGTTTTAACCAATCTCAGCCTTCCATTTTGTTGGTAAAATAAGACCTGAAAGCTGAGTATAGTAAAATGTGCTTATTATCCCAGCTGCTGTGGAGGATGAGGCTGGAAGTTCTCTCTCTCTCTCTTTTTTTTTTCCTGGTCTTTTTATTTTTTGTGGCTAATTGAAGAATAGAGTCTCATGGACTTTTCTGTCTGGGCTGGCTTCAAACTCTGATCCTCAGATCTCAGCCTTCTGAGTAGCTAGGATCACAGGCATGAGCCACGTGGCACCCAGGTTGGGGGGGGGGTCTCTTAAACTCAGAAATTTGACGCAAGCCTGGGCAACATAGCAAGATCTTTTCTCTTTTTTTTTGGGGGGGGGTCTGGTCGTAGGGCCTGAACTCTGGGCTTAGGCGCTGTCCCTCAGCTCTTCAGCTCAAGGCTAGTGCTCTACCACTTGAGCCACAGCGCCACTTTCAGCATTTTTCTTTTTGCTTATGTGTTGCTGAGGAATCGAACCCAGAGCCTCATGCATGCAAGGCAAGTGCTCTACCACTGAGCCACCTTCCCAGCCCCAAGATCTTTTCTCTTAAGTTAAAAAATTAAATACAATAAATATGACCATACTTACTGGGTTTTTTGTTTGTTTTTGTGCTGGTACTAGGGCTTAAATTTAGGACTTTGTGTTCTTGCTTGGCTTTTCCATTCAAGGATGGTGTACTATCCTTGAGCCATGCATCCATTTCTGGCGGTTTTTTGCTCACTAACTGGAGATAAGAGTTTCTGGGGTTGTCTGCCAGGGCTAGCTTCAAACCACGGTTCCCAGATCTCAGCCTCCAGAATGTTAGTATTATCCTGTGCCTGCCTGCCTCTGCATGGTCCCTTGGGATGGTAATGAAGGCTTCTTACACTGAGTAGTTAGTATTACATGTAGGAGCTACCAGAGCCTAAGACCTGTACTTTAAACAATTGAAATAAAAATCTTAATCTAGAAGAGCTTCTGATAAACATTCTTTTTTTTTTTTTTTGGGTCCGGTCATGGGGCCTGAACTCTGGGGCCTGGGCGCTGTCTCTCAGCTCTTCAGCTCAAGGCTAGCGCTCTACCACTTGAGCCACAGCACCACTTCTGGCTTTTTTCTTTTTGCTTATGTGGTGCTGAGGAATTGAACCCAGGGCCTCAGGCATGCAAGGCAAGCGCTCTACCACTGAGCTACCTTCCAAGCCCCCTAATAAACATTCTGTATATAAAGTTGTACAAATTCAGTGAAGATTTTACATAGGAGCTTTTTTTCAACAAATCAAATTGTCCATTTACAAAATTTATTGTATCTTAAATCTACCTTCTTTTTTTAAGTGTTGTGTGACATTGATAGCTAAGCATTTTTATTGTAAAGAATAAAGGATTTTGTAATCTTTTTACACATGTTTTATCTAAGCTTTTGTCCACCGAAGGTGGATAGGCTTTCTACTGTCCTGTCAGTGGTCATTAATTTAAAATTTCAATTCTCTACAGAGAATTAAAACTTAACTGCACTTACAAATTTACCTGTCTGGAACACTTGTGGAAAACTCCTTCATTATACATAAACGTGACTAATAAGAATAACTCACACTTAGTCTGTGTTAAAAACTAATTTTGCCCCCTAAAAGTATTCCATATTATTTAAAAAATATATTTTTGCAAATAGAAATGTTTTATATCATATGTAAACTTGAGGTTTTATCTCAAAATTTTTAGACTGATGAGAAGAAGGAAGCTGTTGCTCCTGTGCAAGAAGAATCAGATCTTGAAAAAAAGAGAAGAGAAGCTGAAGCATTGCTTCAAAGCATGGGGCTAACGCCAGAATCCCCCATTGGTAAGGATAAGAGTATATCCATTTATGAGAGATAGGCATATATTCTGTTCAAATCAGGTATAGCTGAGGTGAGTTGACTTGATAGATTTTTGTATATTTCTTTGTGTCTTAAGAATTATTTATTTGTAATTGTTTTTGCAGATGTGCTAGAACTATTTTATTAGTTTACGAGTTGCATGATTAAGTATATTCCCTAACATATTAAACCACCAGCTGACTTTTGTTATTAAACCAATAATTTCTTTTAACAAATATTTATTGAGTAAGTTTTGTGTGCTATGCTGTGTTAAGCTCAAAGATATTTTCTGATCTTAGTTGCACATACGTTTCATGAGGTAAAGAGAGATGTAACATATCAAAGTCCTATCATCAGAGCTCAAAAGTGAAGGAATAAGAGGAGAAACTTAAAGTGTTCTACTATCAGTACTAGTAAGGGAGCTAATATTGGTAGCTATTATTCTCTTTTTGAGGCATTTACTTCAATTGCTATACTAGACCAAGTGGCTGACATACAAGAGATACTAAAGTCAGTCTAGTTATATATCAAAAAGCATTTAATACTTACTTAAATAAACTAGATCTGTGTTGGATGCAGTTAATGTAGTATATATTTTAGTTTAACACAACCACCGTCTTTTAAAGATATAAATTTTTGGGGTTAATTAGTAGGCTAATTCATTTAGTCTGGGAGACATGCACCAAGGATAGTAATATTATATGTCTGTTGTGTAGCTGCCACATAGCTGTTGGTATTTTAGATATTTCTAAAAGTTATCCAGAGGAAAAAGCAGATTATTCTTTTGGTTTTTTTTTTTTTTTTTTGGGTCCAGTTGTGAGGCCTGAACTCTGGGCCTGGGTGCTGTCCCTCAGCTCTTCAGCTCAAGGCTACCACTCTACCCCTAGAGCCACAGTGCCACTTCTGGCTTTTTTCTTTTTGCTTATGTGGTGCTGAGGAATCGAACCCAGGGCCTCAAGCATGCAAGGCAAGCGCTCTACTACTGAGCCACCTTCCCAGCCCCAGATTATTCTTTTGGTCTGCTTGGTTATTACTTTTTTTATTTCTTTTTTTTTGTCTGTTGTGGGGCTTGAACTCTGGGCCCAGGCACTATCCCTCAGTTCTTCAGCTCAAGACTAACACTCTACCACTTGAGCCACGGTGCCACTTCGGTTTTCTGGTGGTCTATTGGAGATAAGAGTCTCATGGACTTTCCTGCCTGGGCTGGCTTTGGACTATGATCCTCAGATCTCAGCCTTGTGAGTAGCTAGGATTACAGGCGTGAGCCACTGATGCCTGGTTGTTGTTACTTCTTCTCACTTGCATTGCTTTTCTTTATTGAACACTGAAGTACCTTAGTTTTTATTTATTTATTTTTTACTGTCCTAGTACTGGGGCTTGAACTCAGGGCCTAGGGCACTGCCCTTGTTAAACCATTTTTGCTCAAGACTAGTATTTCTGCATTTAAGTCACAGCTCCACTTCAGGATTTTTGGTGGTTAATTAGAGATAAGAGTCTCATGGACTTTTCTGTCCAAGCTGGCTTTAGACTGTGATGCTCAGAGCTTAGCGTCTTGAGTTGCTAGGATTCCAGGTGTTAGCCATTGGTGCCTGGCTGTTCATATTTCTTAATTCATAGCCCACCTCCATTTTTGATTCTTCCAAGATCATTCTTTAGGGATTTGTATGTATATGTTTTGCTCTCTTTCCCCATCTCCAGTTCCATTCATACATCAATGCATATAGCACCCACTCTTGTATTTTTTCGGTCCTGAGGCTTGAACTCTAGGCCTGGGGGCTGTTCCTCAGTTTTTTAGCTCAAGGCTAGCACTCTACCACTTGAGCCTCAGTGCCACTTCCGGCCTTTTCTGTTTATGTGGTGCTGAGGAATCGAACCCAGGGCCTCATGCATGAGAGGCAAGCACTCTACCACTGAGCTGCCTTCCCAACTCACACTCTTGTATTTTTACATACATAGGTTTTTGAGTTCTGACTTCCAAATGTTTACATTTCTCAGGGTTTTACATTTTATGTATGCACACTTTTGATATCGGTAAGTGGCATTGTGCTCATATCTCATTCTGTTTATTCCATGGTACAGTTATTTGTGACTGATACATAGTATTCCCTCAAATATTATATTTTTCTTTTGCATTCCCCCAGTACTGTGCACTAAGACTGCGTCTGTCCTTTTGTTATATTTTTATAAGCAACACTGTACATAGTATGTTTTTTCTGTTTGAGAATTGTAAGAATTTCTCTGGGACCAATGCCCAAGAGTTAACTTGCTGCTGTGTCTTTTTGTATAGGCTTACTGAGATTCTACATACCACTCTCAAGCCTGGCTACAGAAGTTTACCTTCCACTACCAGTACAGGAAAATTAGCATTTTTACCTTATGCACATCATTACTGAATATTAACCAGCTTTCTCATTTTTGCCAACTTCATGTGTGTAAATTGATCTATAATGTTTTAATATACATTTGTCTGATTACAAAGAAGTTTGCTGTCTTTTCATATACCAATTTAGTCATTCAAGTTTTCTTTTCTGGTATTGTATAATTTATTATTTTTACCTATTCTTTATTGGGGTTATTTATCTTCTGATGTATTGACTTCATATTTTAGTGTTTTTAAAAAAAAAACACACCTTCTCCAAATCTATTACTTGTTATCTCTGGTTTTAGTTTCCTTTATTGAACAAAATGTTTCATTGGTATGGTCAAATCTACCAATTCACACCATTTTTTTCTTTCTTTCGGTATTCTTCCCTTTTGTGAAAAAGAAGTATTCCTACATTGAGGATATAAATGTATTCTATATTATTTTTTCTATTAGTTTTGTAGGTTTGCCCTTTACATTTAGATAATTGGGTTGTATTTTTAGAAACTTATTTTTCTAAATCCATATAACTTAGGTAAATCTCTCAATTCCATTTATTAAATAGTCTATTCCTCCACTGATACCTCATATCAGTTTTGACCTACATTAAGTTACTTATATATTTATGGATATTTCTTTTTTTTTTAATTGATTTATTTATTTTTTATTTGTGAACATACTCTACAGAGGGGTTACAATTACATGGGCAGGATAATGCGTACATTTCTTACCAAGCATTGCAGCCTCCTCCTTTGGTTTACCCTTCACATCCCTTCCCAGCCTCCCCCCTCCCCCCCAATCCCAACCTTCTGCTCCCCCCCTTCCTCCCCCCGACCGACGTTGTAAATTTCTTTTTAGATTTTTTCTTTTACTGGTTGTTAACCAGGCACTGATGACTCACACCTGTTGTAATCCTAGCTAATCAGGAGACTAAGATGTTAGTGTCATGGTTCAAAGCCAGTCTGGGCAGGAAAGTCCATGGAACTCTTTAATTAACCACCAAAAAGTTAGAAGTGGAGCTATGGTTCAAGTGGTAGAGTGCAAGTCTTGAACAACCACCACACACAAAAAAAGCTCAGCAACAGCCCCAGGGCCACAAGTTCAAACTCTAGGACTAGCAAACATACACACAAAATGTTTGTTTCCTTTCCAAATTTTACTGTACTCTACCATGCATTTAGTTACATGTTTTTATTCTTTCTACATCTGAAACATTCTTTACACATATATTTGTTTTTGCCTTCTAATACATCCTTGTTGAAGACTGTAGGTCATTTGGTTTGTAGAATGTCCTATCTCCTGTATTTGTCCATTTTCTCACATTTAACGTTTATTCCTTTATCCCTTATATTTTCTCTGAACTAGAAATTTGATTTAAAAACAAACATTTGATTGACTGAGCATGGTAGTACATGCTTGTGATCACAGCACTAGCTAAGACAGGAGGATTACAAGCTTGAGGCTAGCCTGAACTACAGTAGTAAAACCCTGTTTTTAAAAAATGTTGATTCACTTTAAACTGAACATCTTTGGCAAGATTTTATTTCATAAGTCATTAGGTCATGATGTATAGTTTTTGTTTTTGTTGGTTGTGGGGGCTTGCACTCTGGGCCTGGGTACTGTCCATGAGCTCTTCAGCTCAAGGCTAGTGCTCTACCACTTGAGCCACAGTACCACTTCTGGTTTTCTGGTGGTTAATTGGAGATAAGAGTCTCACGGACTTTCCTACCCAGGCTGGCTTTAAACCATGATCCTCAGATCTCAGCTTCCTGAGTATCTAGGATTATAGGCATGAGCCACTGGCACCTGGCTCATGATGTATAGTTTATATTGCAACACAACAGTAACATATTGTCTGATTTTTGAGCTATATAATTAATGCTAAGATTGTTTGGTTGTGATTATGATAGTTAGATTTCTTCATCACTGTGATTAGTAAGAAATATCTGAAGTTGATATTTTGATACCATATGAAATACTTTTGTCCATCAGCTTTTGAACTTAGTACTATTAAAACGCATTGATGATCCTTTTCTAAGTCAGATTATTTAATTAAGAGTTGCAAAATTGGTATTGCAATTCTACCATTTTTTCTGTACTTAATGGCTGAAGTTCTTTCATAAAAGAAAGTTTGCCCTCAACAACTAAGTCTGTGTAGTTAAGTTACCCTAAATAGGTCATCTATTAGAAAGCAGACTTTTATTTCAACAGAAGTACTAATAGACACAGCTGAAATTTTGCATGTACTTTAAGTTAGTTTAGTATTTATAGTTTACATTACAAATATTTAAAATGTAAATATTTAAATGGTTTTATGTTATACATACTTATAAGTTAAATTTGCTACTTTTGTATACTATCCATGTTCATTGGCCATCATGGATATAGTTTTAAAATAAATGGGCAGTTTTTCCTTTTGCTGTTTTCTAGAATAATTTGTAGAAGCTGTTACTTGTTTCTTAAAAAATTGGTAGAAGTCAACCATACAACTGCCTTTACTATAACTTTTCCCAAGGGACAGAGAACAGGAATTAGTGTTTCATTTTTGTTGTTATAGTTTACTTAAGGTTTCTGTTTCTTCTTTTTTCATTCTTCTCCAAAATACTGAAAAAAATTAATGAAGCAAAAAACTTGAATTCTTCCTCACATTTTCTTCTAGTCAAGAATTTGGAAGTGGCTTAGCTAAGCTGAGTGGTTTTTCTAGCTCAGAGTCTTTCATAGTCTTGAAGTTTGAAGGCTTATGTTGTGATATTTCCACACTGCACAATCTAGTTTTGAATGGGTTTCATACCTATGTATAATGTACTTCAAGCATAGTCACCTTTTATTTCCTCTCTTGTCTCCTATTGGTCCCCCCAAAGAGTTCCTTTTTTACAATCCTGAAGTTTTAGTGTTAAAGAAAGGATTTATGTGTTACTATATTGAGCACAATATTTATTGAGCCTTGTTCTTTGGGAGGTTACGCTCTTGTAATAAAGACAAATTACCATCAATATGGAAAGAGACCAAGAGGCATCACTTCAGATAGATTATAGGAAAAGGTCTGTGAAAATGGGCTTTGAGACCAGAAAGACTGCAAGGAGCCAGCCATGTTAATTTTGAAAGTAACAGCATTCCAGGTAGAGGAAATAGCAAGTGCAAAGTTTCTGAGGACTAGACTCTAGTTAGGTTAGGCTGGTGTGATTGTACTGAAATGAGCAAGAGGGAGGAAAAGGCCAGGTTATATGAGGCCTCAAGTTTATAATAGTATTTTCATGTTCATAATAGTCTCCTAGGTGGGGTATTAAGTCAAGTTATTATAAAAATTGAATACTAGCTTATGTAATCATAACTGACACCAGTTTTCAGTTGTCAGTTGTAATCCTTTTTAGATAATACTAATTTTCTTTTTTTTTTTCTTTTTTGTGTGTGCTAATACACTAGGGCTTGAACTTAGGGCCTGGGTGCTGTTCCTGAGCTTTTTGTTTTTCCAGGCTAATACTTTACCATTTGAGCTACATTTTTATTTCTGGCTTTGGTGGGGATAAGAGTCTCACTGACTTTCCTACCTGGGCTGACTTTGAACCTCAATACTTGGATCTCATTCTCTTGAGTAGGTAGGATTATAGGCATGAGCCCGTAGTGCCTGATTTTTGAGAGATTTTTAAGACTCTTGAGGAGATTTGAAAAAGGTTAAAGTAACAATAACCACTAGCCAATAGCAAATTGATTGCATTTTACTGAAGTAAGACTAGAAATAAGTGATTTTTACATGATGTAACTACTGTAGTAGTATAAGTACTATGTTTTTGTATTTATGTAACATATACTTAATGAGACTAAATTTTAGAAGAACACAACACAGATTATTCTTTTATTGTTTTTATTTATGTTGCTTTTTTGTATATGAATGGAGAAATATGAGAAAGGAGAATAAAGAAAATGTTGCTAAGTTTCAGTATTGATTTTAAATAAAGCCATTGAGAGGCAATGTAGAAAATAGTTATTTTTTATATAAAATATGTTTTGGAATCTTAGTTATTAAAGGAGTTTTACTGAAAGAGTAGTTACTGAAAGATTTTTAAGTTTTTGTATATTTGGATTAATTACTAAAGGCATAATAATTTTACACCATTTTATGAATTTGCTAAATGCATTTCATAATCCTTAAAATATGCCTACAGCTCCAGTTATTATGTCCAGTTTATAATTTGACTTGAAGAATACAAGATAAAGGATATAACACAAAGATATAAAAAAAAAACAAGATAAAAGACAAGATAAAGAAACAAGATAAAGCCCTTTTTAGTTTATGTTTATTGTATTTATTTATTTATTGCCAGTTCTAGGGCTTGAACTCAGAGCCTGGGCACTGTCCCTGAACTTTTTGTTTACTCAAGGTTAGTGCTCTCCCACTGGAGCCACAGCACCACTTCTGGCTTTTTCTGTTCATGTGGTACTTCATGCATATAAGGCAAGCACTCTGTCAGTAAGCCACACTCCCAGACTCTCAGCTCTTTCTTTTTTAAAAAAAAAAAAACAATAACCCACAGTAAAAAATTATTTTATATCATGACCTAGGATACTTGGATTTTTTTTTCACTATAGAAATATCCTTGAGTATTTATTAAATGGTTTTCAAAATTTTGGAAATAGAAAATATTCCTAGAATGATGGACAGGACTTTAAAACAAAACTTTATCTGTTGATGTCTTCATATGAATTTTACACCTTTTTATTCTACTAAAACATTTGTGGGGCCTGAACTCTTGGCACTGTCCCTCAGCTCTTCAGCTAAATGCTAGCGCCCTACCAGTTGACCCATGGCGCCACTTCCAGCTTTTTTCTGTTTTTGTGGTGTTGGGGAATCAAACCCAAGGCCTCATGCATGAGAGGCAAGTACTCTACCTCTGAGCCAACTTCCCAGATCCTAAAACAATTTTTTTAAGACAGCATCATCTTTGCTGTTTGCTGGTAAATTCTTATTTTTAGGTTATTTGCTTGTTTTTTATGTTGTCTTTTGCTCTTTTGAGGGGGAGTCTGAGATTCATGTGAGTGGAATAGCAGGTATTATTCATTAGTTTGTACTCTTAGCCTGTATCAACCAATGGAGCATAATAAACATTATTATAAGTTTTTAGTCTATTTTATTCTATTTTGGTCTATTTTGTTACTTTCTTTCAACTTTTGAATATTTTTAAATCACATTTGTAGATTGAATATTTTCTATTATTGCCACGTCTGCTTTTTCAAATGTATCTTAATTTTTTTTTTTTTTTGGAGGTGGTTAAAACACAGGGAACAGTCCTGGGGCTTGACCTCAGGGCCTGAACAATGTCCCTGAAGTTGTTTTGCTCAAGACTAGCACTCTACCACTGGAGCCACAGCTCTACTTTCAGCTTTTTGGTGGTTAATTAAACATAAAATCTCACAGACTTTCCTGCCCCAGCTGGCTTCAAACTGAGATCCTTGTATCTCAGTCTGCTGAGTAGTTAAGATTTCAGACATGAGCCACCAGCTCCTGGCAAGTATAGCTTAATTTTTACAAATTGTTCTATGACAGGAGTATTTGCCGTTTATGATATTTTAATCCTATATTTTTTTCTTTTTTCAAAATTTAATCCTCTGAAATCTAGTAAAGAGAATATTTAACATTTAATCTTTATTATCAGAAGAAAGAACATGGGAAATGGAGAAATAAATATTTCCAATGGTTGATATTTAAAGCAATATCTTTCCGAAGGACAAACAATAATTTAAATATTTAAATATTAATGTTCAGTCTAAGAGCACATGTATCCACAAGGGGGCATAATGGTAATGCCACATCTCAGAACTTTGAGTTATCTGTGAAACTTATTCCTTCCCATTTCACTACATTCAAGTTGGTGGGCTCTCTCTGTCCTTCTGCTAAAAGCCCCTACTTACCAAAGACTTAGCTTCTACTAATAATTGAACAGTGTAAGCTCTTTTCCGCTTAAGGCTTCTGTGTAGACTCAGACTTAGGGCTGATTCTGAATTGAACTTCATTCTCAGGACCTTTACACTTTAAAAATATTCTAGATGTTTCAAGGATATAAAACTTGAAGAGCCAAGATGTTAGCTGACAGGAAAGGCTTTCTTCATTGGCTTTCTGTCCTAGTGAGTTAAAAGAGTTTCAGCCTTTCAGTATTATTTCTGTGAAAGGGAAGGCTTTTTTGGTATATATTTCCTTTTTAAAGTTTATACAGTTCTTCCTTGGTTTTCAAATAAAGGAGTAGGCAGTATCTTTGCTATAAATTTCTAAGAGGCATACATTCATTAATACATTCAAATTACTTATGTGCTTTTATTTTGTACAATTTAAAGCCTATTTTAGACTTTTTAACCTAGAATCATGGAGTAAACATAATATGATGAAGTCACTGTTCTTATTAAACTAATCATATTTCAAATACTTGGCTAATGCTAGTTATTACTAGCCAATTTCAAATACTTGGCTAATGCTAGTTATTACTAGCCTGTATTATTTTCAAAGCTGAATGAACTCATAAGCTATCCTTTAAAACTAATTCCAGAAATGGGTTTTTTCTTACATTTTAGAGCCTATAAGTTAAGGTTATATTCCCTCTTTGAATATATGCTTTATTGTCAGGGTTTGTTGAATTTAGAATATAGTGGCTTTCGTTGCCTTATTGAATAATTACTGTATTCTTTGATTTTTTTTCAGAGAACTAATTTGGGTTAAAATGTAGGAGTTGCCAAATAATATCTACGTTTCCTGTTACTCCCATTAACATTCTTCCATTACAATGATAGTAATAGTAATTTTCTGTATTTGTCACTTCTGTGGTATAACCATATTATTGCAAAATGAAATTAGTAGCAAGATAATAGCTAAGAAGTTTTTTGTTTTTGTTTTTGGGGTTTTTTTTTTGCTGTTGTTGGTGGTGGTGGTTGTGGGGCTTAAACTCTGGGTCTGGGCGCTGTCCCTAAGCTCTTCAGCTCAATGCTAGTGCTCTACCACTTGAGTCACAGTGCTATTTCTGGTTTTCTGGTGGTAATTGGAGATAAGAGTCTCATGGACTTTCTTGCCTGGGCTGGGTTTCAACCTCGGTCCTCAGCTCTCAGCCTCCTGAGTAGCTAGGATAACAGGTGTGAGCCACCACCACTTGACTTGGCTGGTAAGTGTTTTTAATAAGTCCTTTCCATCAACACAAAGAATATAGTTTTGGAATCGAATTTTTTTTATCTAATTGCTTTTTGTTGTTTTATATTGGGATTTGAACTTTGGGCTTTGTACTTGCTAGCCATAACTCTACAACTTGAGCCAACTCCCCCCCCCCCAATCGTTTTTGCTTCCATTATTTTTTAAATAAGATCTCTCTCTTTTGTGTGTGTGTGTGTGTGTGTGTGTGTGTGTGTGTGTGTGTGTGTGTGTGTGTGTGTGTGTGTGTGTGTGTGTGTGTGTGTTTAACTTAGGCAGTCTGGACTATGATTTTCCTACTTGGGATTATAGGTGCATACTGCCATATAGGTGCATACTACCCAGCTTTTTATTTTGTGAACTTCATGTCCCAGCTAGCCTCAAAAATCTCCTCAACCGCCTCTGAGTAGTTAAGATTATAGGCATGAGCCATCATGTCTAGCTTAGTTGCTAAGAAACTGTGATAGTTTGGTAGCACAATGCTCTTAATAACTTTTTTTTTTTTTTTTGTCTGTCGTGGGGCTTGAACTCTGGGCTTGGGCACTGTCCTTGTGCTCTTCAGCTCAAGGCGAGCACTTTACCACTTGAGCCACAGCACCACTTCCTTTTTTTGGGTTGGGGGGGGCTGTCTGGTCCTGGGGCCTGAACTCTGGGCCTGGATGCTGTCCCTCAGCTCTTCAACTCAAGGCTAGCACTCTACCACTTGAGCCACAGCGCCACTTCCAGCTTTTTTCTTTTTTGCTTTTTCTTTTTGCCTCATGCATGCAAGGCAAGCGCTCTACCTCTGAGCCACCTTCCCAGCCCTAATAACTTTTTTTTACTGAAGTTTTTATTTCAAAACTGGATGGGTTAAATTATCTGTTTATGTTTATGTAATTATTTAGTTTGTTCCTTTAAAGAATTTTCATCAACATTTTAAAATACATCTTAACCAAGTAAAATATTGCTGAACTTACTGAGTGTAATCATTGATAGCTGAAATCACCAAAAAGAGGAAAAAACATATTGGACAAAGACCCTAAGGTTCATCACAAATAAGTATGCTAATAGGATTTCCTAATTTTGACCAATCTTTCCAAGTTATACAGTATATTATGTATACTTAAAATTATTTTCTCAAGTATGAAGTATATATTTAAAAGAATATAACATTTTTTCTTTGAAAATCTTTAATATGAAAGTATTGTAGAGCCTCACTATAATTTAAAGGTGTATTTGTGTTTACAATAGGTAAGCATCTATTACACTTTATTCCTGTATTAGTTGGGACTTGAACTAGGGGAAGACTCAATGAGTCATGGACAAAAAGAAAGATGGGAAATGTAACCTGTCAGAAGTTAGGGGGCAATAATATTCTTTTACTTTATATTTAGGTCATTTTGAGCTACTTAGAATTACACATCTTCTAGTTCAATGTAAAATACATATGAAACTATAAAGCTTTCTGTGGTTGACATTATAATTGATATATTTGATCATAAAATTAGAACACTGATTTTCTTTTGGCCTTTGAAATTTAAGCAAGAACTAACTCCTATATCTCAGGAAACAAACATTCTAGTGATATTTTTCTTCTTTTAATCATATTGGTTACCAATAGGATATGCTATTTAGAAAAAAAGCCTACCATCAGTGGCTGACGCCTGTAATCCTCACTACTCAGGAGGCTGAGTTCTGAGGATCACAGTTGAAAGCCAGCCCGGGCAGGAAAGTCTGTGAGACTCTTATCTCCAATTAACCACCAGAAAACTGGAAGTGGTGCTGTAGCTCAAGTGGTAGAGCACTCACCTTGAGCTGAAGAGCTCAGGAACAGCACCCAGGACTAGAGTTCAAGCCCTATGACCCACACAAAAAATAAATAAATAAATAGAAAAGAAAACAGAAAAATCAGTTTTGTATCTGTTTAGGATATAATTCATCATAATGTGTATGTTTTGTTAGATGATAAACCAGTTGTTTTTACTACACCACATGTACATATTTAATCCCTTCAATAGTTTTAAGGGTTCAATGAATGTGATTTTTCCAAAAACATAGATTTTTATTAAATAAATATTTCTTTAGTTCCATAATTAGGAACTTACCTTTTCTTCAGTAGACTATTAAGAGAAGGGCTTTCACCTCAAAATCACTTAATATATAGTACAGTAAACATTATTTTGAAAGATACTTGGGGTTGGAGACATTTATGGTAAAAGTTAGCCAGGAGATGGCAGTGATGATCCTTTTATACTTCCTATAACAATAATGAAAAAAGTTTTCCAAACGTCATAGCATGATATGTGCATTTTCAACTGCTGTTAAATAGTGTTAAAAGTTGATAATTTAGTAGAAAGCATTTGCTATTTGTTTTATATACTATGAAAATGTATTATTCTCTAAGAAGGGATTAAGAATATTTTGGGTGTCTGTATCCTTTGTCTGTACACTTCAGTTTTTTCTGAATACTGGGGTAAGGAAGTTACCATAAGTCTTGCCTTGTTTAATTTGCATGCATCACTTTATGTTATGCATCATGTTTCGAAGGCATGCTATTTTATGGCCTGTTTTATTTTATGGCATTTTCACCCGATTTGCTGGAAACTAATGGACCTTTTAAAGGAACTATTCCTTTGCTGTAGTTATTTCTCTAAATTGTCCTTTTTCTCAGTGTTGGGAGAGGAATAAAATAATTACAAATGTTAATTTTTGAAAAGTTAGACAAAAAGCAATATTTTAAATCTTGGAAAATCAACATAAATTGTTTAATGGAGTGGCATTCAAGGTTTTAATTTTGGCAGCAATTTTAAGTAAAATAGTAATATTTATAATCTAGTAATCTTAAAAGTGAGAAGTTGGAAAGAGGAGAAGGAATGCTTTCCTTTGAAAATTAGTGGCCACATTTCATGATGGGTGAGATGAAGCTGCATCCTTCATAGTCTTGCCTTGTTTTCTTTTTTAAATATAAAGCCCAAATGCATTTTGCCAGAGAAATAGCATGAATCTTTAGCATGCATTGTTAACTTTGTCTTTTCCCTTTTCTTTCTACTGTTCTTTTTCATTCATATATTTTCATTTTTTGGTTTGTCATTGTTTTTTCCTTTTCTGTTAATTACTTCATGTTAAATTATTTTTGAAACGTCATAAGCTGAGCAACCTCTCCGTGTAGTAACAGCGGATACCTGTCTATTTCACTATTTAGTCCCTCCTCCTATGTCTCCATCCTCCAAATCGGTGAGCACACCAAGTGAAGCTGGGAGCCAAGACTCTGGAGATGGCGCCGTGGGATCTAGGTATGGTAATTTTCTTACAATATTTTAATGGTAGAATATACTCAGTGTCTGAAAACTGTCACTGCTTTATAAAGATTCTAGCTGCATTGATTTTAATATCTAAATGGCATAGAAATTATCTGTTGTAAATTAGGGAAATTTTTAAAAATAATATTTTAATTGTCACACTTTAAAAGTAGTTAAGTGATTTGTGATAATTATTTTACAAGTAGAGATTTTAATGCATTTATATGTTTTCTGTTTAAGCAAATGTGATATTGGTTTTTAATGTGAATGTTTTGATTATAGTACAAAACATTTTGTTGAGTTTAATTCTTCATTCAATAATTGAAAACTCTAGACAGTTCAGTTTAAGCAGCCTTATTCCATCCCAATAAGCAATTAAATTCTGCTAATTAAGATATAAAATATCAAGAATAAGAAGTAATTTCAAAGGAAATATTAAGAGTACTTCTGAGTTTTGCTGAACTTTTTTATCTTCCCAGGGAAACTTTATTTCATGTTTGTTTTAAGATTCTGCAAACATATTGAGACTTGCTTTTCAAAAGTTTAGTAAGATTTCACCTTTCTTCCAAAGATCATGTTACCACTTATTTCTCTATTTCTATAAAAGCATGCATACACACATATACACAAATACTAACTATACTTAACAATGTATTTTTTACTTCTTATGACAATTGAAATGAGGGTAAATACAGCTAGTTAAAATAAACAGCTGATTGAAAACCAGGAAGTTAAATATCCTCCCCAGGAAATCTCTTTTAAGACAGCACCTCTGATTAAAGATACAGACTAGTAATGAGTATCTAGAAGAGAAAACATGAAGAAATGTAAGACAGTTGGATGAACCATAAAGTCAAAACTTGTAATCAGTTTTTAAGCAAATAAGTTTTCATTAGCAATGGAAAGAAACATGAAACTTGCCAATTTGAATTTTGAGATGTGCTTTGCAAAAATGGCAAATCTAGCAGTACTGTTTTTGGAGGTAAATAGTAATGAATACTTTCATTTGAAAAAAATTAAAACTTTATAGTTAGAAATATTATGGAATTATCTTATAAGGTAGTAACATAATGTATAATACTAGAATATGTAACGTAATGTATGGAATGTTATATATTATGAAGACTAATTCAATTTTAGGATTAAAATTATTCATTTCATACCTTTTCTTATACAATATACTAGTATTCCTTTAAATACCTCATAAGCTAATGATACTTTCTTTCTTTTTTTTTTTTGCCATTCGTGAGGCCTGAATTCTGGGCCTGGGCACTGTCCCTCAGCTCTTCAGCTCAAGGTTAGCGCTCTACACTTGAGCCACAGTGCCACTTCTGACTTTAATGCTTATGTGGTGCTGAGGAATCGAACCCAGGGCCTCATGCATGCAAGGCAAGCACTCTACCACTGAGCCACCTTCCCAGTCCCACTAATGATACTTTCAAGGGAAGGTTTTTAGTTTCTTCACAACAAATGAGAGTTTGTTATAGTCATTTCCCAAGTTTAGTTATTTTCCAGGATTAAAAATTACTGTATTCATTAAATTTCTTTGTTATTATGCATTATCTTTATGTAGATATGCTGTACTTTATGAACTACTTGTTCCTGATTTTCAGTAGAAATACAGAGATTATTTTAATGCACTGTTAAATTTATTTTCAAAAGTTTAGCATCTTACGGCTGGGAAGGGGGCTCAGTGGTAGAGTGCTTGCCTTGCATGCATGAGGCCCTGGGTTTGATTCCTCAGCACCACATAAGCAGAAAAAGCCGGTAGTGGTGCTGTGGCTCAAGTGGTAAAGTGCTAGCCTTGAGCTGGAGAGCTGAGGGATAGCACCTAGGCCCAGAGTTCAGGCCCCAAGACCGACCCCCCCCCAAAAAAAGTTTAACATCTTATTAAGTAATATTAATTAGAAATGTATCCTTCTGAGTCTCATGGACAACCCCTAGAGGCTTTTAGAAACATTTTAGCATATTGTAAATTGGACAGGAAAAATACTGGTAAGAAAATTCTTGTTTGTGTATAGAACAAATTGTCAGATTTGTGTTAAATACTATAGATTACCCAGAAAAAAAAGAAACATTCCTGACACTTTCATAGAGTATGCAGACTAGTGCTTATCTGAGTCATTTAGAGAAACAAACACAAACAAAACACTAATGTTTTAGTTTAATGTTTAATGTAATGATGGTTAGCAGAGCATTCTTTGGAGACCATTTAGAGATAGTCTTCATTCATTGAAAAGCTGTAACTTAAGTTTGATGTATAGATACTTTATGATAGGTTGTAAAATAAGAAATGATAAGCTTTATATCTTCAGAGGAATTCTTATTAGAGAAAGATTATAAAATTAGTTTTTTCTAGATGTAGCAGGAGAGAAAATAACCTTATGAATGAGATACCCTTACATCTTTTCAATCTTAATATATATTGTCTTCTTTGAGTGCACTGACTCTTTTTGAAATATTAATTTTCAGTGACTACTTTCATTTTACATATACATAATAACAAAACTATGAATTTCATTAAGACATCTCCATAGTACATAATGGAGAAATAATTGATGTTGTAGATGGTGATATTGATAGTGAAATAATGCATTTCTAAAAACATGTCATTTAAATGCTCAGGTTTTTAATTAATACTCAGGTCTGGGAATGAGCCAGAATGAACCCAGATTGAGCAAGAATAATACTAATGAAAGAATAAATGGAAGAAAAATATCACAGAACAGTGATGAGGATGAATAAGATGTATTGTACATTCAGCTCCATTCATTGGCCAAAAAGGTCTAAGATTAGTACATATAAAGAATAGGAAAAGGTAGATTTGACATTACAAAATAAACAATCTTAATCTGTTTTAGCCACTGTTTCTAAATGCCAAAATTCTTTTGGGGCTGATGGCACTCTATGCATAAATATAAAAGACCAGTGAAAAGAGGCATTTCTCTTTGCAGATTAGGAGACTACATTTCTTTACATTTCAAGTTCACTTTCTTAATCACTTCTGTTAGCTCTGAAATTTAGATTGAGTAATTCATGATTCTTTTTTTTTCCCCATCTTTGGCCAACTTATTTCTGTAGCTTTTGGATTATATTTGAATACTACATTAGTTGTCTGAAGATACCTTTAATACATCTAACCATGTATGTTGCATACTGTGTTTTTAGTGCTGGCTATATTCTGAAGTAAAGTTGTACTTGATTTTAGGCTAAAATGACATCCTGAGATGTCCCTACCAGGCAGTGATGGCTCACACTGTAATCCTAGCACCTCAGAAGCTAGGGATCATGAGGATTGTTGTTCAAAACCTGTCTGGGCAGGAAAGTCTATGAGACTCTTGTCTCCAGTTAACCACCAAAAAGCCAGAAGTGGAGCTAGCTGTGGCTCAGGTGGTAGAGTGCTAGCTTTGGGCTAGCTCGAGCTTGAGCTCGAGCTCAGGGACACGACCCAATCCCCAATACTGAAGCACAAACAAATCAAAAACAAAACACTGGAGTTCTTGTTTAATGTAAAGGCTGTTAGCAGAACATTCTTTGGAAACTATATCATAAAACTGCTTTTAGTTTACCAAAGCTTAGTTTTTGCTGCTCATTGCTTAGTACAACGCAGGTCTTCACTGTAGCCTCTTTTTTTTTTTGGTCAGTCGTGGGACTTGAACTCTCGGCCTGTGCGCTGTCCCTCAGCTCTTCAGCTCCAGGCAAGCACTCTACCACTTGAGCCACAGCACCACTTTCGGTTTTCTGGTGGTTTATTGTAGATAAAAGAGTTTCACGGATTTTTCCTGCCCAGGCTGGCTTTGAACCGCGATCCTTAGATCTCAACCTCTTGAATAACTAGGATTACAGGCATGTACCCCTGATGCCCAGCTACACTGTGCCCTCCTTTTATTGCATGCATACTACCCTATTTAAATTCCAAGATCTTTCCTCATATTTTTACAATGAAGGATTCCTCTTTTGTTTCATCTAATTTTTAATTGATAAATTGTATAGGCCAGTAAAGTAGAGAAATCATTTGCTGTATTTAAAATGTTGTAGCCACTAAAACTATGCATAATAACTTACATAAGAAAAATATATTTAACAGTAATGATAGTACTAAACACCATATTATCCTTAACTTTTAAAATAGGAACTGCGAGCATTATTCAGTATTGCTAACCTGCAAGGATGCCAAGTATGATAAAGTACCTTTTGTTCTAGTTATAACCAAATTTAGCTTTAAGTAGATAACATACCATATAAGGTATTTACCAATTGTGTAATATTCAATCATTACAGAATGTTTATTTAGAACTGGTATTCCCCAAAAGTTGAATATATTCTTCCTAGGGAAAGAAATTTTTTTTTGAGGCAGAAATCTTTGTTTTCTAATGCAGATGACATGTAAGTCCAAGGGAGTGCTTAACCCATAAATTATAGCAGGGTCACATTTTGGAAATTTTAACTATTTTGTATCCTAATGGGATAGTATTTGGTTTTCTTACCAAAAAGCTTACATGGTAACTCATTTCCTTACCAATGTGACAATTTCCTGCACACGTATGATGTTTTAGGCACATTTAGAATTATGTTTAGTAAGATGATTTTACTAATTTTTTTTACAATTGGGAATCTTAAACTTTAGTTTATGGCCCAGCTTCTTATTGTCCATAAATAATATGTTGTTTTAGTTGTCGGGTTAGCTGTTCTTGTCCATTGTTACTTAATATCAATTTCCCATAACATGAAAGTACTTTTAGCTAATCTAGGTTATAGACCTGTATCTTTAAACACATTCTTATTGCATGCACATTGAATGATACTTTGTATGTCGGTTTTGTTTTTTTAAGACACTAACCTAAATGTGTATTTTTAAAATTGTGAACAGTACTTTAGCTTCAGCTATTCACAGAATGTATTTGCTTGACTAACTTATGGCCTTTTCTACTAATGCTTCATGGTTGTCCTACAACCATTTAGGACGCTGCATTGGGATACAGATCCATCAGTTCTTCAGCTTCACTCAGATTCCGATTTGGGGTATTGAATAGATTTATTACCTTCCCTCTTTCATAATTAATTTGATTCTTTGTGAAACTGCCCTAATTTTAATTTGCCTAAGTTTCTAATATTATATCATTAGGACAAGAGTTAAATTTTGCTGTGACATCTCATTTAGCCTATATTATTTGAGGAAGAAATATTCTATACATATAGTTTTCTAGATACTATAGTCTACCAGTTTAAATGTCCAAATTCTTATTATTTATATATTTTCATTTAAAAGTTTTCTAAAATGCACTAAAAACTCACCCTACTTTTTCTAATAACTATTCTACATGTAATTGAACCTTTTTGAATAACTTGATACAAGTATTATTTTTCTTTATTAAAATGTAATGATTGTCTAAAGTTTTGAGAGGATATATGTTTGTCTCTACACTATAGTCCCCGATTGCTACTTATATCCTCCCTCCCTTTTCCTCCCACCCTTTCTCTTTTTCTTCTTCTTTCTCTCCTGCCCTCCCTCCTTCTCTCCCTGACCTATTTATTCTAGGCTCCAATGCAAATTCTAAATGTTTGCTGCTGTCATTGTACCTGACTCAAATAGCTCTTTTCCCCTGGTAATTTACAGTTCTAAAACATGTGACCATAATTTGAAAATTGTAACTATAGGCAGAATAAGCCTTGAATTGAGGCATATAAGAAAAATATGTGAGCTTCTTGCACATTAATCAGAAGACCTCTCTATTAGCTATCTGAGGCTTCTCCCTCTTCCTTCTGATTGCTTCTTTATTTTCAGTAAAAGTGGCTTTTGGATAAGTAAGTTATTACCTTCACACCCTTTTTCTCCTACAAAATCTTGAACATGTTGTTCTAATATTGTGGAGTTTTGACTTTTAGATTCTATATGCATTAGTAACTTACTCCAAATACTATTGGCTTAGCTTGAACATTTTTTCCGGATATGTTTTAACTGGTTTTCTTTTTATATGATTTGTCATCTTAAAAATCAAATTATGAAATTCAGAATAATAAGTTTCAACCTTTATTTCTTTAAACCCACTAAAAATTTCCCATTTAATTTTTGGGTGATTTTTTTTTAAGGCCGAAATAGTCCTAAGTAGAAAACACATTAAAAATTGATGTCCACCCCCCATGTAAGCTCTTAGAGTAGATTAGTATTAAAATATGTTAACTTTATAACACTTTTTTTATAAGATTTGATTTATTAAGTAAAAGTTGTTAGATGAAATTACCTTACTAGTGACATATGTCTGCTAGGTATCTTGCTTGATATTTGGAAAGCTGTAGTACTGTTTATTGGATATCTTTTAAGATAGACCCATAATTAGAGAACTTCTCAGTTAGTTTTAAAGTATACTTTAGTTTATCATTTAAACATCCAATATAATCACCACGTAAAAATTTCCTCCCAAAGAAGTGACTTTTTTGTATTTTAATTATATTCAAAAGGTCTGTTGCTTTCACTTAGGTATAGACTATATGGATAATTAAGACAATATTGATCATGTAGCGAATAGAAATTGAAAGTTTTAAGTACTTTATTTTAAAATCCAAATTGAAAGGGAAATTTTCAATTTCTGCCAAATATAAAAAGTAAGAGAGAAAAAAAAGGTTTCAACAGAAATTTATTTTCAGTCTTTAACTCAAGTCCTCTAATGATAAATGGAACTACACATGGTCTGAGTGGATCCCTGTAACTGACTCTTCAAAAAAGTCCTGAATCATCCTGAGTAATTCTTAAAATCTCAATCTTACAACCAACCTAGTCAACAGTTCACTCTAAAATTCCTATACTCTTACTCTGTTACTCGCCATACATTTGTTCTAAAAACTGAAATTATTTGCCTTTTGAAAGTAAAAAAGTAAACACCCTAAATGATTCAGAAATAGAATTTTTTGTGCTACCTTATAATTTCTTCAGCTAAAACAAAGCCAATTATTTGTTCATCTAAAATTTATTGACTAAAACAGTGATTTAAATTACAATGCTGAGTACACATGAATGTTTAATTATTAATTTTTGAAAATAGTGTGGTTTGATATGCTTAAAATGTATCATTTATTGTATTTAAAAGTTTTGTATTTACTTAATTTAGACGAGGACCTATTAAACTTGGAATGGCCAAAATTACTCAAGTTGACTTTCCTCCTCGAGAAATTGTCACATATACAAAGGAAACTCAGACTCCAGTTATGGCTCAACCCAAAGAAGGTGAATATTGCTGTCCTTATTATGATTATCATTGAGATCTAACATTAATAAGTAGATTCTTTGGCAATTCTTTTCTTTCTCTTTTGTTTTACTTTTGCATTTTTAATTGCTTATTTTCAAGATGCTTATACATTTTAAAATGTGGACATGTACTCCTGAATTAATTTGAATGTATAATGGAATAATATCAGACTGCATTTTTAAAGTATTTTTTCCTATTTTTATTTTACAAGTAATTTTTAAAATAAAAAGATCATAATTTAATTTTATTGTGAAGGTGATACACAGAGGGGTTGCAGTTTACATAAGTAAGGTAGTGAGTACACGTCTTGTCTAACTTGTTACTCTTTCCCTCACTTTTCACCCTCTTTCCTCCCCCCCCAAATTCTCTCTCTCTCTTTCTCTCTTACATACATACACACACACACACTCAGGTTGTGCAGATCATTTGCAACCTATTGTCTTGCGAGTATCACTGTTTCATAGGTTTATCTTTTCAGAACAAAGCTTTAAACATCATTATACTTTGGCCTCTTGGCCAAAATTTCCATGAGCATAGAGACTGTACCTTGCTATGATGCCCAACCTGAACCATGTCTGGCATTTAGTAAGTACTGAGTAAATATTTGGTAATGGAATTGTTATATAAATTGTCTGCTTGCAATGTTTATTTTCATACTTTTACTCTGGAAGCAGCTACTGAAAAAAATTGGCTATATTTGAGTATTAATGCTATTCTAGGAAATTTGGATACAAAAATGTGATAAGTCCAACACTTGGTTTTCAAATAAATATATCCCAAGCATATTTGCTCTTAGGTCCGTAAAACCATCATAGGTTCTCCTTTCTGGCCTTTTGGAGCCCATGTTCATATCACTTGGTAAATATCAACATATGCTTTTTTTTTTTTAACTTTTTCTCTCTATCCTTTTGAAAGTTATGAACCAAATTGGACCTGATGGTATCCATTAAATGGACTATTTGAGCTATTACAATGGCAAAGAGTTCTCACTATGTATCAGACCTTGTGTGAAGCACTATATCTCTAATCTTCTTACCAAAAGTCTGAAAGTTAGATATTGGTTCTTATTTACACATGAAGAAGATGAAGCTAAAAGAAGTAGTTTATCAAGGAACACATAGCTCGCAGAGATGATACTAAACCAAGTCAGCTGATTCTGAGGTATACTTTCTCTCTCATACTTCCTTCCACGAGGCAGCAACTTTTGTGCCTTTATGATAGTAACCTACAGAAAGTAGTTTAAGTCACATACAAACTGCCACAGATGTGTAATGAAACAAATTGTATGAGACAATACCTTCTCTTGTTTTTATATTGTTTGCCAAAAATATTGGCCATACCACAATTTATTGTAGTTTAAAAAACACTTCATTAAGAGTTGGGCACTGTTGGCTTTTATCTGTAATTGTAGTTACTTAGGAATTCTAGGCAAAGATCTGAGGATCACAGTTTGAAGCCAGCATGGACAGAAAAGTCCATTAGACTTATCTCTGATTTACCACCAAAAGGCCAGAAAGGGAGCTGAGGCTCAAGCACTAGCCTTGAACAAAAAAGCTAAAAGACAGCATCCAGGCCCTGAGTTCAATCTCCCCCTCTTCCACCCAGTATGAGCACAAGAGAAACATGAAAAGAAAGGGAGGGAGGTAAAGAGAAAGAAAGCATCTTATACTAAGTTATTTTTTTTGCTGTATCTTCATCAAAGTAAGTCCTGGGGCTTGAACTCTGGGCTTGGGCACTGTCCTTACGCTCTTCAGCTCTACCACTTGAGCCACAGCACCACTTCTGGTTTTCTAGTAGTTTATTGGAGGTAAGAGTCTCACAGACTCTCCTGCCCAGGCTGGCTTTGAACTGCAATCCTCAGATCTCAGCCTCCTGAGTAGCTAGGATTAGGTGTGAGCCATCAGCACCTGGCTAAGTTGTTGTAGTTTTAAAGAAGGAAAACTTCTTGGAAATTAAGAACTTATACTATGAACATTTTGTGCTCAACTGAATTTTTCTTTCCCATTGCTTGATTAAAGTGGTTCTTATACTCAGCCTGGCTGATTACCATTTAAGAATTACATAGCAGAGCTGGGAGTATGGTTCTGTGGTAGACCACTTGCCCAGCATGCACACGGCCCTAAGTTCAATCCCTAGACCTTCAAAAGATTTTTTTTAAGTTAATTTTTAAATTATGTGAAAATCAAAAACTCACCATGAGAAAAATATGGGAGAATTCACCTCTAGAATGTAACAGACAGTAAATTTAGATGGGCAGTATAATCAGTGTAGAAGTAAAGTGAGTTACCAAATTGAAGGTAAAAATTGGTCTTTAACTCTTATCTTACTTTTTTTTAATGGCTGACCTATTCTTTTAAAAGATACTTTCACTGACTTTTTTTTCTTCCATTTGAAGCATTCAAGTTTACTTTGTAAGTTGGTAGTTCTGTTTCTGAACTGAGGTGCTTTGCTGTATTAAAGCACCTACTGTGAATGAAATTGACTAGGACCATGTGACTACACTCAATTTCCTTCTCCACAGGTAAACAGCTTCTGGCAAGAGTGGTGCCCACAGATATATTCTTGGTGGTTAGTTTATTCTCTTCTCTTTTAGAAGTTTTAGCTCTCTTGAAAATGTTGATTTTTTTCGTATATACCTCTTCATTAAGGACTTTTATTGTTGGTACATTTTTGAGAAACTACAAAGAATTTTTTAAAGGAAGAAAAATCTACAGTTTATTTACTCAGCTAGTTTATATCTTTGGAAACTGAAGCCCTTGAGAAGTTAATTGATGAACTGAGGTCCACAGTGGGAGAAATATCAGTGGCTATACTAGCACTTAACATTTGATTTCTAGTAAAGTGCCATTTTCCTTATTCTATACCATATTCTTATATGTAACGAAGTTTGTAATTTGTTGTTTTTCTGGGCTAGTCCCTAGATAGTCTTTCCTCAATACTTGTTGATTACCTTTTTTTTTTTTTTCCTTTTTTTGGTAGTACTGGGAATCGAATTTAAATTCTTATGCTGTAAGACAGGCATTCTACCATTTGAGCCACACCTCTAGCCCCTAGCATTTATAATGCATAGATTATTATATGGAAATAATACTTAATCTTTTATTATATTATCTGAACATCTAGACTATACACTTCTCAAGTGGATCAAATTTGTGACCTTATGCTTAGTGCAATATTACCCTTATCTAATTTTTTTTCTTTTTTCTTTCTTTTTGATGGTGCTAAGTTTTGAACTTAGGGCTCAAGCTTGCTAGGCAACTGCTTTATTACTGGAGCCACATTCCAATCTCATAAAGGGCTTTTTTTTTTTTTTTTTAATTCTGAAATAACCAGGTACCAGTGGCTCATACCTGTAATCATAGGTACTCAGGAGACTGAGATCTGGAGGATCAAAGTTTGAAGCCAGCCTGAGCAGAAACATCCTCAGAATTCTATCTCCAGAATAACCAGTATACAACCAGACTGAAGGCATGGCTCAGGTGGTAGACTGTCAGCTGAATAAAAAAAGCACTGAGTTCAAAGCCTTGTGCCAGTCAAAAACAAACAAAAAACTTCAGGAAGGTACTTAAAAATTAGCTTTAACGAGCAGTCTTTGAGAATATAAACTGAACATTATAATATTAGGTATTCTTTAATCGGAACAGCTAAAACTATGGCCTTAGAAAAATATAGTATTTGATGAGGTTATAGATATTAAACATGTAGAGAATCAAATTCAATTTTATATGGTATAAACTATTTTAAAAACTTTTATTAAATAGTTCTGCAAAGAAGTTACAATGCCATAATTCACGTTACTATAATGAATATATCTAAAATCCAAAATACTTTCTGATTAGAAAGTCAGCTATGTGTTGGCTCTTATTAAAAATACAAATTATTGGGCTGGGGAGGTGGCTCAGTGGTAGAGCGCTTGCCTTGCATGCATGATGCCCTGGGTTCGATTCCTCAGCACCACATAAGCAAAAAGAAAAAAAGCCGAAAGTGGCGCTGTGGCTCAAGTGGTAGAGTGCTAGCCTTGAGCTGAAGAGCTGAGGGACAGCTCCCAGGCCCAGAGTTCAGGCCCCACGACCGGACCCAAAAAAAAAAAAAATACAAATTATTAAACTAATATGTGACCTTATATCTTACTCTAGATGTTAAAAAATAGATTCCATAGGTAGAAATGAAGCATTATACCAGTGAAGTTTCTCTTAAATATACATTTGATTTTAAGATATAAGAAGATGAAATTATGGGTGACTTGATTGAAAGAGAATGATTTAAAATGATGTTGATCTAGAAAAAAGATTATTTTGAAAATATTAAAGGAAAGTCATTCCTGTGTCGATTTATATTTTTAAACATACTGCTTTTTAACTGTTGTAATATTTTAAAATTACTTTAAGTATACTTTAAGATTTGTTCCTAGGTATACCTTAAGTGTAATATAACATATGTATGAGAATATGTGTTCCGAAGACATCTTCCTTCAGTTTGACAAAAGCCACCCATTTCACAGATGATTTAACTTTGATTAACCTACTCCTTTGTAACAGATTATTCTGATAAGTGGAAATTCACTCCTTGGTGTTATTTCTAGGTGCAGCTTAATTTACAGAACAGCTTTTCTTTCCATTTCACCAAAATACATCACAATTTTGATGTTAACTCAAAGTAAAAATGCAATGGTTCATTAAGCCTAGTTTTAGCATTCATTGACAAGGGATTTGTCATTTCAAAAGTAACTGCTACTTTTCTGCACTCTTTACTGCTCAGTTTTGTAATCTTAGCTTCCCTGTCAGAGAAAGCTTGGAGTTAACCACTTAGCATATTTTAATGAATATTCATCAGTAAATTGATGTGGCATGGAAGTACCACTTTTTCAGTCTTCTATTCTGTCATAGTCCTTTCCAGTTTTAAAATATAGCTTCCCATGTAATAGAGACTGGTTTAGAAAATCTTTAGGACTACAATACTGTTTTATTTTTGTCCATATTCATAGTTCTGAAGAAGCTATTGTATTAGTTTATAATAAGAGAATTGTATTTGTTCCAGAGGAAAGTTCTTTAATCTGATGTTATTAATGTTAGAAATTTTGGACAGTTGATATCTGTACATAATTGCTTAAATCGGTTTTATAATAAAATTAGTACTTTTGTAGTTTTTAATAATGTAGAATTTGTTTTGTGTTCCTGACCATTTATTTAGTTTAATCATTTTTATGAAGCCTAGACTTTCATTATAGTTTTTAAATCCATGTTTAACCCACACAGAAAGGAAGAGTTATACCCTGATTTAAAATGAAATTCCAAGACTATGTATTTGAATAATTGATAATAATTATTAAACTTCAGTTAAAATAATTTATATAGACACATAGGCATGGTAAGTGCTAGATAGCACTCAGATATAGATCTCTTGACTATCATACTTCATCTACATTTTAAATTTTGAAAGGAAAAGTGTCTGTAAACAAGATCTTTTCTGTTAAATATGTAGATTATGAGGTCACTTGGCACTAAAGTACTGACCATATGCATTATGACAGGAATTTGACACCTGTCATTGGAAATAGTACTTAGAAGCTGGATAATACAACAAAGTTGAGGGAGGAGAATAAAATGTGGGTAACAGGCTGTAATTTATAATTCACAATGCTCAAGAATGACCTGTCCAGGATGACTCAAAGTCTCTACCTTGATTTTAGAATTTACATGCAATGAACCCTATTAGTTAATAAAATCTGAATAAGTTGATAGTAATAGCAGAAAATTAAATATATTTTTTGTATTTTCTTATACTGAATTTTTAATTGAAACAAAATATTCTTTATTTCCAGAAGTCAGCTTTTTAAATTATATCTAATTAAATTGTTACATTACTGGTAGATGATTTGTGGGAGAGTTTTAATGTTTGAGCAGTACCCGTTATACTGCCACCCCTTATACTGTTTTCAGATTAATAATCTGTTGTATATGAGAATTCATCTAAAAAGGAGTAGTGTCTTTTTGTTTCTCTATGTGATTATTTTGCCCAAAAAAGCTTTCATTTTTTTAAGTAGCACAAAAGCCGTAATTGGCATGCTTTGTAAGGAAGTGTCAATGTGCGAGAGAGTGGCGATCACTAAGAATTCTTTTACGTGTTCTTTCCCCTTTGCACCACCGCCTCCTCAGCAGGGTCACTGAGATCACTAGCTTTTCTTGAAATGGCCATTTTCACTGGCAGGTGCATTATACCCTGTATTTTCAGATTGTTTTTCCATTCTGAATGTTTGGCAGGTTGATTGCTCTGGCTGCATTGACGGAGAAAGGGCTGACAAATGCGGTTGGGCTGGCTGAAAAGACAGTGATTACTGTTTTCCTTTGTGGCTGATTGAGGCCCTTGAAAGGAAAAATTTTAACCTTCACCATTTGGTTCAAAAGTATGAGCATATATTGAAATCATTCGTGCCATTTATCCTAGTTCTGTAAACTTGTCAGAACGTAAAAATCGCTCAATTTCAAGTAATGTAGGATTGGCATACGTCATTATCATTTTGATTAAGTTGGAGGTTGTATCATTGTGTGCATTATTCAGTGTCATTTAAAGCTTTCTTTCCACAGGTACAGTTATATTTTTATTGCTTATACTATAGAGTTAGAAAGATTTTCGTGGCTCTCTAAACCTAACACTGTGTGTGGTTCGGCAGCTGGTGTGGCCTACATGCTGCATTTTGTTTGCAGGGTAAAGGCTTCTCTGTAGGCCTCCTGGAGTGCGGGTAATTGCAGAGGCTCGCCATTGGGGAGAGACACAGGATTGGAAGCAGTCAAGCGGAAGAATGTTATGCCATCCCATTGCCACCTTGTAGCAGAAAGACACAATCCCAGCAGTGCCATCTGCTTGCTCCTATCTAGTCAGCTGGCCTGGCTGCTGGGACCATGACTAGGCAGCTGGTTCCCAGCTTAACCATTCTTTTGTATAGGTTGTATGTATGTGTTTTTTAGATAATTTTGTACATGGGTCAAGGAAATGACTATAGCAAGTAAACTCCCCTTACTCAATAGACTCTTAGTACTTGAGATGCACTCTGCTGCAGATGCCTGTTGTCATTCCCTTCTAGACAGATAACACATGTTTAGGCAATAAAAATAAGCATTTTCTTCATAAAAGTCTATCGTGGTTTGTAGTAAAAGAGAAAGTAGGCAGATTTATATGTTCTATAACATTTTTAAACAAATGATTTTTAAGTTGCTTCCAGGTTCACAGGTGCAAGAGATTGGGTGATTTTTTTAAGTCTCATTAAACATTGTATATCTCAATATAGTTTCTTAAATTAAAGAAAACATTATTTTAAGTGCTTATTGCCACATCATACAACGATAGATAATGAGACTTGCCATTTAAAATGACAGAATAGAAAATGTGATCTCATAGCTATTATCTTTAAAATCTGCCTCTCAAATAGCAACCTGAGAGTTAATGTAAGCCGTCTTTATGCCATATGAAGACCCATTAGGCACTGATGGTTTCAGATCACAAGTAAGAAGCCAGCTCTGTGGGCTATTTTAGACATTTGATTTTCTTCATTCTACAGCATTAATGTGTCAGCATGCTATATAAAACTATGCAGGAGTTGCATGTTGTTCTGTCTGGAATGATAAATGCTTGCAAGCTTTTAGAGACTTCCATGAGGAATTCATCCTACTTGCATATCTTATGCTGCTTTTGTAGCTATAGAATTTAGTATGAATGTACCACTTAGGTATATGTAAAAACCAAGAATTTGTTCTTAAAGATTATGTTGGTAAAATTCATATTATTTGTACTTGGTCTGTCTTAACATAGTGGTTTACTTTTGCTTTTATCTAGATAGTCATGATACTTACTGAAATTCTACCTCAAAATGTATCATCTATTTTTATAGAAATAATTTTGTTTTATTCCATTTTTTTCAGATGAAGAGGAAGAAGATGATGTAGTGACTCCTAAACCACCTACTGAACCTGAAGAAGAGAAAACTTCAAAAAAAGATGAAGAAAATGATAGTAAAGGTATTTTTAAAGAATTAACTTTAAAAGTTTTGCTTCTTCTTAGAGTTTTTTATTTATATATTAAAATAGAATAAATTTTTCTATGGCAAAGAGATGTATCTAGTGTAAAAAAATAGGAAAAAAAATATTATATGGCATTCCTGATCTGTGATAGTGAATTGACATGATTTGACTGACCTAAATTATATTTGAAAGCAAAATTTTGTTTTCCAGAGCCTCCTCATGAGCTGACTGAAGAAGAAAAGCAACAGATTTTGCACTCAGAGGAATTTTTAAGCTTTTTTGACCATTCTACAAGAATTGTAGAAAGAGCTCTTTCTGAGCAGATTAACATCTTCTTTGACTATAGTGGAAGAGATTTGGAAGACAAAGAAGGGTACTGTTTAATTGCTAAGATTATAGCTTATACCAGTGTTAAATTATTCTAAGATTGAGTAATATAAGTTATAACAAGATGTTTTTGTTGGGGGGGGCTGATTTTTTTCTGTAGAGAGATTCAAGCAGGTGCTAAACTATCGTTAAATCGACAATTTTTTGATGAGCGTTGGTCGAAGCATCGAGTTGTTAGTTGTTTGGATTGGTCATCTCAGGTAAAAGATTAAAATTGGTTCCTATTTTTGCATTTTTAAAGTAATTAGCATGTTTTATTTAGTTATGTTTTAGTTATAGGAACTTTTTGTGATTAAATCATTTAAAATAATGATGATGGAACTAATGTTTATTTTAATGATGTTTGTCTTATGTACTTTGGAAGCAATAACTAGAAGCATTATTTATATCTGAAATTCAAGAGTTTATTTATGCCCAAGTTTTATTAATTTCACTTACTTATCAAATACTTTGTGTAAATTAAATGTTTTAACCTTAAGACATTTTAAATGACAGTTTAAAATTGTTCTGATATCGTAAAGCTGTAAAGATAACTACCTAGAACTATGAAATGTTAGGTATATGGAATAATCTATAATCAAATCATTAGGAACAAAAAAGAGTTCTTATTGATAGCCTTTCTTTCCCCATGATTCTTGTGAGCAGTATCCAGAGTTACTCGTGGCTTCCTATAACAACAATGAAGATGCTCCTCATGAGCCTGATGGTGTGGCCCTTGTCTGGAATATGAAATACAAAAAAACTACTCCAGAGTATGTGTTCCACTGCCAGGTAAGATGATATTTTAACAGTCTTCCCAAGTTTAAGGGTTCATTAATGAATTTAGACAAGTGGCTTTTTTCTTTTCTTGTCAACATAATTATTTCATTGGATTGGCATTTACTAAACTCCCTCCATATTTGCAAACAGATGTTAACAGAAAACTGAATACTTTTCAGTTCAACATGATCTGTCTTTTGTAGCTTTTCTGACATCTCTTATAATGTTTAATCACACTGAAAGTCTTTTGCATTTGTGATTTTTCTGTTACTGTGATTGATCATATAAAAGAAATCATTTATAAAATGTCTTTCCTACAGGGAGTTTCTCAGGAACTTACTTGCTGAATATACAATTAGATAGTTGGCCCACTGAATTACTTAGACATGGCCTGAGGAGTTGGAACTAGGTAGTTTTAAGTAGAAACATATGGTTGAAGTAGGAAACAGATGCAGATTTTTAACGTAGATTTAGTAGAAAGTTAGAATTTGCAAGTCTTTTGCTTGTACAAGTTAAAATCTTTTAACAATATCATAATCCTGAATAAACCCTTACCCTAAATTAAAACTAGTATATACTATCAGATTATAGTCAGAAGTCAGAAGTACCTTTTAATACTGTAATCAAATGAAATAACTTTTTTTCTCTTTGATAAATTCCTTAAATAAATCTATGTAAACAATATTACATTGACTTCTAAGCAAAAAAGTTGAAACATGTTTTCATATTTCTAAAACAATAAAAATTGTACTGTATATATTTTTATAATGTGTGAGGCTTCTTCCATTTTAATCGTAAATATAAAAATCCTACTTATTTGCAGTCGGCTGTGATGTCTGCTACATTTGCAAAATTTCATCCAAATCTTGTTGTTGGTGGTACATATTCAGGCCAAATTGTGCTTTGGGATAACCGTAGCAATAAAAGAACTCCAGTGCAAAGAACTCCACTGTCGGCTGCTGCACACACGGTAAGTAAATATGGTTATTTCCATTCGACTTCTGTGTTCCTTCTCCATTAACTACTTAGTAGTATCAGAGTGGTTTCAAAATGTACATTCTTTGATGTATAAGTTCTTTATCATTTAGCAACCAAGAACCAAAGTCTTTTTTCTGTATTTGCTGGCAGGGTGGGGAATAGGGGAGAAGCGAGCTATTTATAGAAAATTATCTATCTTCTGAGACAACATTTCATCAATCAATAGGATAGCAGCAAATTCACATTGAAAATACTCTTGAGTTTTAAGACTTGAATGAAACAGAATACTTGTGATTACATTAAAAATTTTATTTCATTTTTTTTCCTGGTAAAATAATCTAATCCTTGAAAACTTTCTTTAATATCCCTAGCACCCAGTCTATTGTGTAAATGTTGTTGGAACACAAAATGCTCACAATCTGATTAGCATTTCTACTGATGGAAAAATTTGTTCCTGGAGTTTGGACATGCTTTCTCATCCACAGGTTAGTTAAACTTGGAAAACTGAAATTTTGAGATAAATGTTATTTTTTAGTTGAAAATATGTCCTGATGTATGCTTTTCATAACTAGTTTACAATATTATAATAGACAATAAACTTAAATATGAGTCACATATAAGTTGTGTATATTTTGTTTTCAAACATGCTTCATTTAACTGAGCTAAGTTTATGTAAATAGTATATTAAAAGAATAGTTTATAAACCAGTTATAGCTAGAAGCTTTTCTGTGGAAATTTAAAATTGGAGGGTTACAAAATAATTTCCTCATTTATTTTCTATAAAGGATAGCATGGAATTGGTTCATAAACAGTCAAAGGCAGTTGCTGTGACATCTATGTCCTTCCCTGTGGGAGATGTCAACAACTTTGTCGTTGGTAGTGAAGAAGGCTCTGTATACACAGCATGCCGCCATGGCAGGTAAGCCAAAACTGGAATTAACAATTATTTAAAATTCTCCCTTGAATAATCTCATTGAAACAAATTACCCTTAAGTAGAAATCTGGCCTAAAACTACTACTTAGTTGTGACAGATTAAATTCAGACACCTAAAATGAAAAGTTAATTGTTTTAACAAAAAGTATTTTGGATTTTGTATGTAGGGTGAATTGTGTTGTGGGTGTGGGTGTGTATATGCGTATGCTCACAGAAGTTAGTAGTGGGGAAGGACATTCAGCATTCACAAATTCATTATATACATACTACATACTGCCCTTCAAATTTGTAAGTACTATTTTCAGCTATTTTTCTCATTTTGATTTACTTCGACTTTAAGCTTTAATGCAGACCTGATAATTGTACAGTAATCTCATGTATATATTTTAAAATGAGTAATATTTTTCTTACTGTTCAATCTGTTTTGAAATTGTCTAGAAGTACCTTATCAATTGCTTCCTTTAAATAATGGAATATCTATATTTCATTACTTAAAAACTCCTGATTTAAAAGTAGCTCAGACTGTGTGTCTTACATGTACCATCCTTTGCCTATTGTACTACTTTAGATATTGGATTTTTTTTTACTACTGTTGTCAGCATGTTTATGGCCCCCAAATGTACTTAATGCTTCAGTGGTGTTATCAAGTCTGAATAGAAAAACATTCAGTGTAAGTCAAGGTATAATGTATATCCACAATAAAGTGTGTCTATGTGTGTTCTACTCATCAGAGATTTCCCTATTTTCACTTTTCTGAAATAGCAAAGCTGGAATCAGTGAGATGTTTGAGGGGCATCAAGGACCAATCACAGGCATCCATTGTCATGCAGCTGTTGGAGCAGTAGACTTCTCACATCTTTTTGTCACTTCATCTTTTGATTGGACAGTAAAACTTTGGACAACTAAGGTATCTAAATATAGGTGTCTGCTCATTTGGTCAGTTTTCTGACACAAGGTGGTGCTCTAATACTGCCTCAGAAAGAAAGCTTTTTAAATAGCTTAGAATCGTTTATTAACAGATAAAGACTAGTAAGAAGTTATAGAAAGCATAGGGGATACTATAGTTTTCCAAAAGGAGTAGTGACAAATATGGTAATTCTACCTGTCTTCCCACCACTTTAGGGTGAGTGGGGGGGGAGGGGTGGGAGCCATAGTACCTCACATAGGGTCATCAGCCCAGCATAAGACCCATAAGACCCATGCATATGTTCTGTGGAGAGGAGAGCATGCACATGTACAACTGCAGCTCACAGAATAAATTTTTTTTAAAAAACGGGTTTACAATAAGTCTTATGCAACAAGGTTATACGTAATGCATTTGAATTAAGCATTATAATGACATGAATATGTATTTCTGTATTCTACATTAAGTAGTTTAATTTGTTTTGGCCTTAATAAAACTTCTTGAAATACCTATTTACATGATAAAGTACTTCCTGATCCTGTAATAATTCCAATAAACATGACTCTCCAATTTGGTTGAAGCCTTAAGAAACCTAAATTGGTGGGGGGGGCGGGGGAGGCTGGGAATGTGGTTTCATGGTAGAGTGCTTGCCTAGCATGCATGAAGCCCTGGGTTCAATTTCTCAGTACCACATAAACAGAAAAAACTGGAAGTTGGCACTGTGGCACAAGTGGTAGAGTGCTAGCCTTGAGCAAAAGAAGTTCAGGGACAGTGCCCTTAGTTCAAGCCCCAGGACTGGCAAAAAAAAGGTAAAAAGAAACCTAAGTGGGGAACATTATCACCTGTAACAGACTTTATAGTTTCATGTGACCTCATTTTATATTCGAAGTACCTTAATTTTATGCCTAGTTTTTTACAGTATTGTTGCTAATAAATCTTATTCAGCATATCAGAATCTATTTCAGTTAAACTTTTTTTTTCTGTCTACCTTATCATAATAGTTGATTTATCCTTCAGTTTGAAAAAACCTAGTGATCTTAAGAGATGCCATTCACTAATTATAGAGAATTTTTATTTTTGAAAGCTGGCCTCAGAAATCTGAGCTTAGCTGGATGCGATGACTTGAGTCTATAAAAATCTCATGTTTTTCAGGAGGCATCAATAGAAGGATTGAGGTAAGAGGCTAGATCCAGGCCCCCCAAAAAAGTATGAAATCCTATCCAGAAAAATAAAGTAATAAAAAACAGGGGCGGGGGGGGGGAGGGAAACATGGCTCAGTCCGGGCATGGCTCAAACGGGAAAGTGCCTGCCTAACAAGCATGAGTTCATACCCAAGTACTATGAAAAAAGAAAAAGAGCTGGGGTCAACTCACTGTTCACTGTTGTCCAGTCTTGATATCCTTCCTTACAGACTAATGTGAAATAAATTAGAAAACTGCATCTTGAAAACTTCATTTTGCCTTTTAAAATTAAGCATTTTGGAGTATGGCATTAAAAAGTAAAACCTTATAATAAAGGAAACATTTAGAAAAGTGCCTAACACAGTCTCTAGCATGTAATAGACCCATACCAATGTTCAGTTCCTCTTTTTCCTCTTAATGGTGATCTGACAGAACCTAAATGCAAATAAGTTGTCTTTCATTCTTGGGTTTTTCTGGAATCTTTTATCTTTTAATAAAGTTTATACAGGTGAAAAAGAGAGAGGAAGAAGACTCTTACAACCATAAGTGAAGAAATGCATCATCTAAAATTCTTTATTGAAAATTGTTAATCTAGCTAGTAAAACAAAGTAAGATGCAGAATTGTAAAGATTAAAAATTATTTTTATACAGGCTTCAGATAGCCACAGAAGTAATGGACTTCTGTGTGCTTTAGTAGTCTTATACATAGTCACAAAAGACATTACATCTTTGTCAAGTTTTTGGCCTTCTTTGATAGTTGATTTTTTTCATTTTTTTATTTTAATTTTATTGTCAAGGTGATGTACTGAAGGGTTACAGTTACATAAGTAAGGTAATGATTACATTTCTTGTCTAACTTGTTATCCCCTCCTTCATTGTATATATGACCATAAAAGATGATGCTAAACAAAATGAACTCCAAGACATAGTTGATTTTTTTTTAATCAACTTAAAACTTGTAGATTGTTTGATTTTTCACTCTCAGCATTTCAGGTTGCCAGTTTCCTTTTTGGCTTTAAATTTGAGACTTTGTCTTTTTTTTTTTTTATAGTAACAAAAGAATGTGAAAATCAAGAGTTAATTTTGCCAAATCAAGAACAAATTTATCTGATATTTTCTTTGGAGAACTACATAACTAGTTGATTGACAGTTGATATTTTTGTTCTTTTATTGTCTTATAATATAAGAGTGGCTTTTGAATAAGAATGATAGTCAGGTATGTAAACCTGCTTACTAGGTCAGATATTGTTCCTTCTTTATGTATCCAACTGTGGAAAAATGCCTGAACTTCCCCTTCTCCCTGACCAATTCTCTTCCATTCTAGTGGCCACAGGATGGGCCAGCATAGAATCGGATGTATTTATACACACTCATGGACCTTCCAAATTTTTATCCACAGAATTACTCTGGGCAGTATATGTCACTAGTGCATACTGATGCTCCCAAAACCATTAGTTCCATCTTAAATTTACACTTCCTGATTTGTTGCTAGTATTTATTATTGCAATACTAAATAACTTGATGGAAGATGTGTATAATAATGAGTAGTAGGCAGTGTTAATGAGTATGAATCATAGCAGTTATTTTAAAAATCTCTTTGAAAACATGATTCTGATTCCATTTTAACCTTTGTAATCCTGATAAATCTCAGTTCGGCACTGCTTTAAATTTAGTTTAATGTATTGCAGTAGCCAGTCTCCACTCCTTGCCTTGTTAGAAAATTTATAGCATAACCACACCATTCTGGTTTATCAGTCTGTTTTCATTACTTTGTTGAATTCAGCAATATATTTATAATATAGGTGATACTCAAACATAGATTATCTTCCATATATTGGTAAAGTTGAACCAACCAAGACATTGCTTCTAATATATTTGAAAGACATTGTTACTGTTTCAAAATGCAAACTTGAAAACTCAAAAACAGTAGCACTTTGGTGGGTTGGAAAAATAAATCACTACAGAAAGCTTCCTCAGGGTAAACTAAAGATTCTAGAAGAGCTTGATAGGGGTGGAACTGGTAAATTAGCTAAATGTTCTACCACATTTAACAAGAGTTGTTACGGTGGGCAGGGGGTGGGAAGTGGGAGAAAAATGAGAGAAGGGTAACAAGTTCGACAAGAAATACACTCCCTATCTTACTTACGTAACTGTAACCTCTCTGTATATCACCTTGACAATAAAATAAAGAAAAAAGAGTTGTTACAGGTTACTTTAGAATATAAAATTATTTTAGGGAGAAAATGTTTATTTTTTGCCAGGCACTGTCCCTTAGCCTTTTCTGCTCAGGACTGGCACTCTGCCAACTGAGTCACAACACAAGAAAATGTTTTAATGGATGCACAGTATATCTTAGTTTCAGAATAAGCATTTGTCTAAGTAACATTTATTGTGAAATGACAAAGCTAAGATTGTTAACAGAGTAATTTCTTAGAAAAAGTAGCTTTCGAATTTCATAAAGTCCATGTGCATATTAAGATTTTTCACAATCTCTGGTGTTTCAAAGCCCAGCCTTATTTTGAGAGCTTACCTGCTTAACTCTCAGAGGGTACTACCATTAAAGTAAGGTTAAAAGATCCTACAAATGCTTAGGAAAACAACTCTGTACATAAGAGGCAAGTTGAAATTTAAGAATGCTTTGAAATTGTGGCATTTCTTCTGGAAAAGCTGTCCAGTTATCTAAACCCAGGCCCACCTAGCAGCATTTACCTCATAAACTTGCTACTGACCAGTGACTAACCTCCCCTATGCATATTCAGAAACTCAATTCTGGCAGATATTAGAGTTGATTAGACTGCTGAATGAAACTAGCTGGCTCCTAAAACACAGTAATACACTGGAGAATGTTGATTTATTAATTTAGAGCCAGAAACCTAACTGCTAGAAGGCCCAGATACTCCTGCTGGCCTGACCAGCTCATTGTTTTCCTGTAGACAACCCTCATGGGAAGCCAAATTATAATCAGGAGATTGCTTGGTGAGCAAGGAATTAGAACAAAAGAAGTTTTATCATTTAAATATTCAGTGGCATCAAGCTAAGATAACTTGATTCATCCATCTTCAAATAGAGATGGCCTTGCCATGGGGTAGTAATTCTTATGATCCATTGTCTTAGATTGCTTCTCTCCTGGACAATGATAAAATGGGAACTTCCTTCATTTTACTTGTAAGGCTTGCTTTTTTGGATTTCACTGCTTTTAATTGATACATTCCTCAAAAAGTATCGTCAGTAAGGAAGTAAGGGAATCCGCTGTTCTTTAATGTTGATATTACATATCACTCTTACCATCTAATACTTACTATAGAGTAATGTTATTGATTTAGAACTTTCCCAACCTGAAAATATGACATGTAGGAGATTTCTATTGCTGCTATAAAGAATGATGCATGTTGGCTTAAAAAAACAGAAGAAATTTATTCTCCCACAGTTTAAGAACGCTAGAATTCCAAAATCATGGTGTTGGAAAGCTAGTTACCTTTGAAAGATTTGAGAGAGACCTATTTTATTTTATTTTATTCTAGCTTTGAGTGATGCCAGCAATCTTTGGTGTTCTTGGCTTGGACCTTTATCACTAATCTCTATTCTCAAATGGCATTCTACTCTGTATCCCATGTCTCTGTATCCCAATTTTTCTCTACTTTAAAGGACATCAATCATACTTGATTTAGAGCCTACCCTAATGCTGTGTGAAATACATCTTAACTTGGGCACTCCTGCAGAGGACCTATTTCCAAATAAAGTCATGTCAGTAAATAGACATGAGGTGAAGGGGACATTGTTCAATGCAGTATATATCCATCTTAGGGGGGAAAATATGGCTTGTCTTTTGGCCGTACACTGATTATTCTCACTACTGGGCTAGAATGAGATGTTGTTTACTCAAAGAAAACTTTTGTTTTTATTCTTTTGGCAAACACATTGTACATATCATTTGTAAGTGACAGTTTTTAGAACTTCAGAGAGACCTATAGACATTATCTAGTTCCATGGTTTTGTTTCGGTTGTACATTAGAATCACATGAGTAAAATGTCAGTGCTCCTGGTACCCAAGACCAATTAAATCAGGCTCTCTTAGGGAGAGATCCAGGAAATAGCATATTTTTTAGAAATTCTCTACGTAGTTACAATAAGTCAAGCTTTGAGATTCACTGATACAAAGGAACTGAACTTAGATGGGGGTAGTGACTTCCAAACACTTGAAGCTAGTTGCTGACAGGCCTGAGATGAGCAGCTCTTCTGTGCCTCTTTGTCATGTAGGTAGCAGTACTCTTCAAAGCAAGAAAAAAATATATATTACTTAAGAAAACATTTTATCCTAGCTACTCAGGAGCCTGAGATCTGGAGGACTGAGGTTTGAAGCCAACCAAGTCAAAAAATAGTCCATGAGATTCCATCTTCAAAATAACCAGCAAAAAAAATTGGGCTGGCACAAGTGGCTCATACCGGTGATTTAGCTACTCAGGAGGTTGAACTCTGAGAATTGTGGTTCAAAGTCAACCTAGGCAGGAAAATCCATGAGACTCTTTATGACCAATAAACTACTCCGAAAAATTTGGAAGTGGAGCTGTGGCTCAAGTGGCAGAGTGATTGCCTTGAGCACAAAGAGGCTCAGAGACAATACTCAAGCTCCGAGTTCAAGTCTCAGGACAGGCAAAAAGTGGACTAGAGGCATGGCTTAAAAGGTAGAATTCCAGTCAAGCAAACAAGCTGAGCCAAATGTGAGGCCCTTAGTTCAAATGCCAGTACTAACAACAAAATGAAAAGTATATGATCCATTTGGGATTTTAATTTGCAGTGTCATATGTTAAATTAATGTATTATGACATAGTATTTTGATGTTAAATGTGCATGCTTTCTAGAGAAAATATAATTAATCTCAGATAACTAGTAAGTTTGTTAAAATAAACTTGGAAACCATTGTAAAATAGTCACATTGTAAGTTTGGGGATATGTTGCTTTTTTGTTAAGGTATTAATATTCATTATGGTATTCTATAAAATGCACCTTCTTTTTAATTTTTAAAATTTTGACCTTTTGCCTTGGCTGGTCCACTAAGTGGATAAAATATTTGACCTAACCATATCCTGAGATATTTAGCAGCTTTTTATTATAAATATAAATTTTTGATCTAGTTTGTACGTAATTTTTTATAGAATGAGTATTACGTGGCATACCTCTGGTTTCTTTTACTTAATATTTTAAAATATATGCATTATTTTATTCATAAATGTTCAGTATGTGTCTCTAAAAGAAAGTCTCTTCTTTTTTAAAAAAAATCACCATTTCATTGTTATACCTGCCAAAATTAGCAGTGATTAATTTGATTAAATGGTCTATGCTCATTTTCTTAAAATTACTTAATTGAAGCAGGATCAAAGTGTGGCCTATGAATCTGCCGTTGATATATCTTTTAAGCCCTTTTTCAAATTTTTTGTTGGCCTGGGAATTGTTCAAGACTAGTGCTCTGCCACTTGAGCCACAGCTCTACTTCTGGCTTTTTTTAATTGTAGGTAAGAGTCTCCTGGACTTTTCTGCCTGGGCTACCTTCAGACCTTGATTCTCAGATCTCAGCTTCCTGAGTAGCTAGGATTACAGGCATGGGCCTTTAGTGCCCAGCTTTAAGCCCTTTTTAAAATAGGGTTTCATCCTCTTGCTGTTTTGTTCTTAAGAAAACAAGTTTATTTCCCTCTAAAGGTCTGATGGCCTAGATTTTATATTGCTATGGTATTATTTATATTGTAGCCTGTATTTACATGTTGTTTATAAGTCTATAAAGGGAAGCTTATGCCACCTGTGATCCTAGGTTTTCAGAAGGCTGAGATCTGACGATCAAGATTAAACACCAACTTCAGGCAGACAAATCAATGAGACTCTCACCTTCAACTAGCCAGCAAAAAGACAGCACTGGAGGTGTGGTTCAAGTGTAGACCACCAGCCTTGAGTGCAAAAGCCAAGTGAGAGTACAATCCCAAATTCAAGCCCCAGTACCAGCACCAAAAATATAAAAAAATAAAATAAGTGGGGGCAGGGTGAGGGGAGTAACCAGTGGTTACAACTGGTACTTAGTTTCATATTTGTTCATTCATCTTTTTTGGCAATCTAATTCATTCTATAGAAGGTTTGTTTTTTTGTTTTTTGTTCTTGCCAGTCCTGGGGCTTGAACACAGGGCCTGGGCATTGTCCCTGAGCTGCTTTTTCTCAAGGCTAGCACTCTACCACTTGAGTCACCCCACCACTTCCAGCATTTTCTGTGTATATGGTACTGAGGAATTAAACCCAGGGCTTCATGCATGCTAGGCAAGCACTCTACCACTGAGCCACAATCCCAGCCCCTTCAGAAGGTTCTTAAGGATGCATTATTATACTGATAACACTATGTTTGCAAGAGTTGGTTTGATTATCTAAAATCTATAGCTTATATGGATTTAAATACCTTAAAAATATTACTGTTGTCTTCTAGCCAAAAGCATTGCTGTCATATCAGCATTGCTGTCTGATAACAGTCTTATTTTCTTTTCCTTACTTGTGGATTGGTCTAGAATACTCTAGCTGACAAGTCTTTTTTTGAAAAAAATAGTATGGCATCTACAATTCAAAAAAAAGTGCAATCCAGTAATTGATTCTTAGTCTATAATGCCCAGGTAATTTTATACTGAAATTTTAGGAACTTTTTCTAGGTTGAGTTAAATATCATAAAATGTTAGGCCTGTTGAATACATGTCATATTATTTTCACTGATAAGGAGTTTAATGACTTGTGTATATGTCATATTTTGACTTTGCTAAGAATCAACTTTCCCTTTCAGAATAACAAGCCTTTGTATTCATTTGAAGATAATTCAGACTACGTTTATGATGTTATGTGGTCACCCACCCACCCAGCCCTGTTTGCCTGTGTGGATGGCATGGGGAGACTGGATTTGTGGAATCTCAATAATGATACAGAGGTGAGCAAGAAAATAACAAAAATTGCACTGAAAAATAGAAAATTGGAGATTTATTGAATAATTTGTGAAATTCCTTTTATCCCAAGGAATGTAAAAGGGCTCTATGATTGTAGCTTCATCACAAAGAAACCAAATAAGCTTTGTACCTTAAATAACAAACAGCATGCTGTGCAAAAATAAAGGGAGACATAATATTGCCACAAGCCCTAGGGCATTTCCTTTTACTCCTCAAAAGCAGTATCATGTCTCTAATGTCCTGGCAAAGTCTCCTTCACAAGGCAACTGGGATATTTTTTATTCTTTAACCAGAAAATAGATAGTGTCAGACTGTCAAAGTATGTTAACCTTAATTCAGAATTTCTAAATTATCTTTTAGTCTTGATAAAATTGTGTATTATCTATAACCATTAGTCTTAGTCTCATTTGTTTAAATGAAAAATATATATTTTGATGACTTTTTCTATTAAGGATTAAAATTACTGTATTACTGGTAGTGTAAGTGCATATGAAGCCAACATGGAGCACACACCTGTAATCCCAGCACCTAAGAGGCTTATGCAGAAGGATTGAGGGTGAAGAGGCCAGCCAGTGCTATGTAGTAAGTTTAAGGCCAGCCTGAGATACATAATGAGACTGTCTCCAAAAAACTAAAATCTTGGAATATTGTTCATGGTAGAGTGCTTGCCTAGCATGTGTAAGACCCTAGGTTTAATCCTCAGCACCACAAAAAAGAAAGGAAGAATCAGGTGCTAGTGGCTCATGCCTATAATCCTAGCAACTCAGGAGGCTGAGATCTGAGGATTGCAGTTTGAAGCCAGCTTGGAGAAGAGAATCTATGAGACTCATGTCCCTGATTAACTACCAAAAAGGCAGGAGAAGAGCTGTGGCTCAAGTGGTAAAGCGCCATCCATGGATGAAAAAACTAGGGACACAGACCTTGAGTTCAAAAATCAATACTGGCAACACACACACACACACACACACCTTGAGTTCAAAAATCAATACTGGCAAAACACACACACACACACACCTTGAGTTCAAAAATCAATACTAGCAACACATACACACAGAATGGGTAGAAGGGATGCAGGTAGAAAGGAGAATCAAATTTCCTGATTTTGCGCATGCACACACACACACACACACACACACACACACACGGAATGGGTAGAAGGGATGCAGGTAGAAAGGAGGATCAAATTTCCTGATTTTGCACACACACACACACACACACACACGGAATGGGTAGAAGGGATGCAGGTAGAAAGGAGGATCAAATTTCCTGATTTTGCTATACATGAAATCAGTTATTAGCAGTGAAATTTAACTATCATAGATTTTTGTTAAACCATGTTTTAAACAGGCTTAAAATGTTCTTAAAATTTTTATACTACTGTTGGGTAGTATAAGTAATGTGAATTTCATTAGTGGTTGTTGAGGAGAAAAATCACTTGGTTCCTTTTCTCACATCTCTTCACATTCCTAGTGACATCAAATTCCTTGAAGTAAAATAGTTGGTTATACAAAGGCAAGGAAGTTATAAATTGGAAATGTAAGAATTTTAACACTTAGGGGCTGGGAAGGTGGCTTAGTGGTAGAATGCTTGCCTTGCATGTATGAGGCCCTAGGTTCAATTCCTCAGCACCACATAAACAGAAAAAGAGTTCAGGCTCCATGACCAACAAAAAGACAAAAAAAATAATAATAATTTTAATACTTATTATCTACTGAGTTGATTGTTTGGGGAGGAACATTGAAATACTAGGAGAAAGTGTTGAGCCCTTACTAGATGATTGGACTTGGTATACATGTTTTAATTTCCTAGAATAGTATCAGTTTTATTTTCTTAGTTTAGATTTTGGTACCAAAGATTAGTGATAATAAGTATAGATCTTTTCTGTAATAGTTAACTCTAAGAATATATCAAAATACGTTTTTTATATTAATTTGGGGCCAATCATTTGGGAAAGATTAATGTCAGTTGTAGTTATTTTGGCTAGGTTGTAAAACTTGACAAGTTTAATTGCGCTTTTTAGTCTGTATCAAACAGTAAATGTTTGGTGCTCCTTGTGTAGCATAGAAAAGCACCAGCAGGCTGGGGTTTCATCCTGCCTCTCTTTGTCCTGTTCATAAGAATTTGGGGCTTTAGAAAAGCTCATCCTAAACCTTCGTATGAACTGTTTCTATGAACTATCAAATACAGGTTTCAAAGCAGTCAATGATACAAAGTATAAAACAATTCCTGTCCCCCATAATTGAACTATGATCTGATTAGAAGGACTTTTGAAATGTTTTCTTTTTAAATGTGTTTTGGCTATATGTTTTCAAGCTTAGGGTTACTTAAAGGAGTTAAATAAAATGAATCCTTTATTTAAGAGAAGATCTTCCAAAATGATCTATCCAGTCATGTGAGTGTTTAAGGACTAAATTTATTTTCCCAAACCATTTTCAAGGATTGGCTATAATGTCATTCACAATATACTGCTGAACAGAAAGAAAGTTGGAAAAATTCTTTACTCTCACCTGTTTTATAAAACAGCCAGATTGAAAGAATTACTGTTTTACATGTTTATAGAAATCTTGATGAAGCTTTTAACACTGCACTATATTTTAAATGACGTTAGGTACCAACTGCCAGCATTTCTGTGGAGGGTAATCCTGCTCTTAATCGTGTAAGATGGACCCATTCTGGAAGAGAAATTGCCGTGGGTGATTCTGAAGGACAGATTGTTATATATGATGTGGGAGAGGTATGGGATTTGCTGCCTATAAATTTAATACACCTATTCAGTGGCATCATAGTGAAGGTGTCTTGGTGTCTAAAATCTAGTCTTTGTGGTTCTTGAATTGTCTAAACCATATAGTTATATACTTCCATGAAAGTAACTCTTGAGATTAATTTTCTTTCTAATCTTCATGTCCCATATCCCTGTAGAACGGATTTTGAGTGTACCACATGGAAGTACCTTGTTTTGTTTTGTTTTGTTTTGGGTCCGGTCGTGGGGCCTGAACTCTGGGCCTGGGCGCTGTCCCTCAGCTCTTCAGCTCAAGGCTAGTGCTCTACCACTTGAGCCACAACACCACTTCCAGCTTTTTTCTTTTTGCTTATGTGGTGCTGAGGAATCAAACCCAGGGCCTCATGCATGCAAGGCAAGCGCTCTACCACTGAGCCACCTTCCCAGCCCAGAAGTACCTTGTTTTATGACACATGTACTGCTAGAAATCTTCAGGCAGAAAAAGAAATGTGGGGTTATAGATGGGTTTTGATATTTTACAGAATTGATATTTAGATACTATATTATTCTATATTCATAGATATGTTTGGGCCAGATAGTAGAAAACAAAAGTAGTATCTTTATTTCCTTATTAGCACATATTAATTGTACAATATGAGGAGTTTAATTGTGATATTTCTATACATGAATATAATACACTTTGATTATATTCACCCCTTTTTATTATTTTTATCCCCTCCCTCACCCCTTTCATTTTTTTCATCAATTAAAATATAGGGTTTTTCCATGAAGGTTAAAATGTGTTTGTGATTTTAACAAAGTATCACTATCCCACAATACTGTGAAATCTATGTAATCATTTAATCACAATTTTTTTAATTGTAAAAAAAAAAAAAAATAGGGGTTTGGGCACCGGTGGCTCATGCCTGTAATCCTCACTATTCAGGAGGCTAAGATCTGAAGATCATGGTTCAAAGCCAGCCTGGGCAGTAAAGTCTCTGAAACTCATCTCCAATAGACCACTAGAAAACCAGAAATGTCACTGTGGCTCAAGCGATAGAGCGTTCGCCTTGAGCTGAAGAGCTGAGGGACAGCGCGCAGGCCCAGAGTTCAAGCCCCATGACCAACAAAAAAAATAAATAGGAGTTTCATTGTGACTTTTCATACATATGTACAATGTGTCTTATTCTTCCCACTTTTCCTTTCTTTCATCCTACTTATTAATTATTCCCATAGTCTCCATTTTATATTCGTGTCCTTTTTTTTTTTTGTCAAAAGTAATATGAGAGTTTTCTGATTGTTGTGTGAAATGTGAATGCTAAAACCTGAGTCTTGATGTGAAGCCATTATAATTGTTCCAGTAGGACACGTTGCTGGTCTGACATCATTAGTGCTCTGCTTGGCTGTCCACAGTGCCCAGCGTTGACTTTTTCCTGTGTAGTCCTATGCCATAGTCATTTTTTCTTCTGCTATATGTTATGATTCCCCAGCCTATCAAGATATCCCATGGCCTGTCACAAATGGATCTGAAGGGAGGTAGATTGAATTATTCTAGAACACCAGTTGAACTAGCTGTACAGATAGAAGTGTTCTGTGTCTGCACTGACTAATAGGGTAGTTACTTTCTGCATAAAACCATTGAAAAAAATGGTGGCTAGTAAACCGAAAATTCTATTTAATTTCGATTAACTTATATAGTCACATTTGTCTAGTAGCTGCCCTACTGGATAGAGTAGACTTAGAAGTATGTACATCCACTTGCCACCCTTGAGCAGTTTGTGCCCTATCATAGCAGTGTCAGATGCTGTAATATTAAGGAAAACAAGAAAAAAAATGTATCACTGGACTGGCTCTGTGAAACAAAAGCATCACAAACTCCTTTTTCCCTCTTTTGCTTTTGATATAACACTAAATGCTAAGTAGTAGCATAGCTTCTGGTGAAGAAATTGCAGTATCAAGAAAGGTTACTTTATGCTCCATAAATAAATAGTTCTGAGAAACCAGCTTTTATGAACCATGTTTCGAGAACTATTTCATACTAAGAATAGTGCAAGAATAAAGTAAAAATGTTAAAAGGAATTCCTCCCAACTAGCAAAATCCTGGAGATGGTGCACAGGAGTTACATTTACAATGCATCATTGTTACTCTCTCTTGCACCGGTGGTGAAATAGCAAAGTCTTCTCTGAGGTTGTCACAACATATTTCACAAACACCAGCTTTTGTTTTGAAATGGTGTAAATCATTGTAATAGTCCCTGTAATTATGGAAAGGCCATTCAGGTCAATTATTACTTTTTTAATGGAAAAATTATTTTTAAACAAACTGAATAATAGTAAGATGATCTGTTATTTCATTGTACATAAAACATTGTCTTTTCTTTAACAGCAGATTGCTGTTCCCCGCAATGATGAATGGGCACGTTTCGGCCGAACACTTGCAGAAATTAATGCAAACCGAGCAGATGCAGAAGAGGAAGCAGCTACCCGAATACCTGCTTAGTTTGTGGAAGGGAATGAGCATATAGACTTAGTGGATTTGGGGACGATGCTTAAATAGATCCTAAGACTATTTGCATGCCTTTATCTAAATGATAATTAAAAGGAATTTCATGGATTAAACTGTGGACTTAATGCAGTAAGTCAATCTTACAGCGTTTCTTTTTTATATCTTGCATTTTGTTTTGTCATTTTTAATACAGTTAACTGATTTTACAGAATGCAGCTTTTTCTGAATTCTAATACACTGGTGTATATTTAGCATTTGTTGTTCTTTTAAATTCTTTCCAACTCACCATACTGTATATAGTTATTTCTAAAGCACAGATTAAATAAGTTCTGCATATTTTACATGATTACATATTCTTGTAACACTAATATGTTCTTCCTGACCATAGTATGTAGAAACATTGTTCTTAGTCACAGCATGCATACACTTAACTTCCATTCCAGTGTCCTTTTTCTGCTTTATAGTTCCTGTGATACTATCTATAAATAAAAACAAATATATGTTAACTTTTCAAATTTTCATCTTTGCTCCTTGCAATTTGAATTTTTGTTTCTTTTTTTGTCTTCATCCCCTTTTTAAGTTCCTATTTTGAGAACCTCCTCAGAACCTTAAAGCTTTGTGCCTTATACAGAGCATTCTGTAGTTTTCTGTAGGCATTGTGAACTGATGCTTGGATCATCCGTCAGTGAAAATTTCCCATAGGTTAGTTTTTACTTCTCTGAATTATTTTCTTTCCATCTGTATGTACTTTAAAAATAAATGCAATGCTCTTATTTTTTCACTGATTAAGACTATTGTACATACGAGCTCTTCATCAGTTAAACCACCTCTGAAATTTAGTTTCTGGTTGTAATAGCCATGAAGGAAAAGTATTTATATGACCCAAATTTTGGCACTGATTTAGCCCCACACTTTGAGATCAACAACTTTCTACAAGTCTTAAAAGGAAGGTGACAAAGATCTAAGATTTAGTATTGAAATCAACATAATTCAGGATTCAAGGAAAAGGATTATGACTGGATCTTGATTTTTATCCATTTTAAGTTACACATTTCCTTAAACCTGTCCTTAACTTGAACTAGGAAGATTACAAATCAGAATTTGAACATACTTGTTCTTTTGTAATACAGTCTAACAAAGATTTATTGAGAGAGAATTCTAAATAACAACACAATTTTTAACTATAAGTAATCTGTAGTAACAATTGACCATGAATATTAGACTGAAACTCTAGTTCTAGTTCTGGTACCTACAAGAAGGGTAACTCTAACCAAGTCTTCCTCCTTCTTTTATCTAGGAAATAGGTTTGGATTAGATTATCTCTCAATTTCCTTTCAGATCTAAAATTATTAGTTATAATTATGTGAGACTTCTCCATTCTGGCATTTCAGTTGTCATAAACGGGTCACTCGTATTATATACCAAAGATGGCAGCTCAAGTTATGGGTCAGAAATTCTATTTTCAGCAGATTACATTTTCTGCATATAGAAAAATCAATGTACTCATTGTGAGAGTTGCTCTATTTTTGTCTTGGTTGTAAAATTAACTAGAAAAAAAGAGAAAACATTCATGTTAAATCACAATATTGTGTAAGGTTGGAAATCACGGTATGGCAAGTGAGATGCTCATTGGACTCAAGTTATTATGTTCTATTATAAAAGAAAATAAAATTGGTGAGTATTTGTAAAATACTTGTCAACAGAGTTTTTGCTTTTGAGGAAAAATTTCTTCACCCTCCCCCCAAAAAAATCTTAGTGTAGACCTATATTCATTCAACATTATTATACATTTTTTAGAAACACAAAACTTTAAGGAATTATCTTTGAAGTTTATAATTACAGGAGAGAAAAGAGACAAGGATAATTGATGTAGAATCTTCTGACATTATTAAATGGTGTAGTATATCACCAAATGAAAGATGCAAAGATTATACTTTACCAGTATTAACCTTTTTTTTTTTTTTTTTTTTGTGGCTTTTTTTTTTTTTTTTTTGTGGCTTGTGGGGCTTGAACTAAGGGCTCAGTCCCTGAGCTCTTTTCTTTTTCCCTCAAGGATAGCACTTGAGCCACAACTCCACTTCTGGCTTTTTTCCACCCTTTGGAAGTTAATTGGAGATAAGTTCTCACAGGCTTTCCCACCCAGGCTGGCTTTAAACCCAGATCATCAAATCTCAGCCTCCTGAGTAGCTAGACTTACAGGTGTGAGAGCCATCATCACTCTGCTCAGTTTCCACTATTTTTCTCTGAGTAGAAAGCAAAATATGGCTTTCTGACTAATTTCTTGTTATTTACTTGATTTTCCTCTTTGAAGTGAGAGGTTAGAGATTAATACTCTTGTTTGTACTGAGGAAGCATACTTAGTTTTGAGGACAATAACTGCAATAAAATTTTGAGATCATTTCTGGTATCATTTAAGCCAGATAAGTTATTGATAAAACACACCATTGGTCAGGTGCTGGTGGCTCACACCTTGTAATCATAGCTACTCAGGAGGCTGAGATCTGAGGATCACAGTTCAATGCTAGCCTGAGCAGGAAAGTTCATGAGACTCTTATCCCCAATTAATCACCAGAAAACTGGAAGTGGTTGCTGTGGCTCAAGTGAAAGTGTCACCTTGAGCTGAAGAGCTGAGGGAACAGCACCCAGGCCCAGAATTTAAGCCCCATGGCCAACAACAACAAAGACATATTATTGTTCTTAAAAGGTAACAGTTCCCTACAAAGTTTATGAAATGCTTTTTATATAGAGTAAGTTTGCAATGAGGCTGAAATATCGTGAAGGAATGCATGATTTAAACATTAGGAGGAACTGTTCTCTACTAATCAGATACTGTAGCCTCCACTGTGGACCATGTAGAAAGGAAGAACCTGAATGAAAATCTGCTGTGATGGTTATCATTTTTCTTGAGCAATTTTAAACATCTATAGCCCCCAGTATTTCATAGCCTAGTATTTCAATGTTGGCATTAGAATAATTTCTTAAATAGAAAAGGCTGCACAATTAGATGTATGTTAGTGAAAACAAAGCTCCAGTTGCTAATGGGCATTCAAGATAGCATGCCTGACTCTTGGGCATAAATCCAGATTAGAAAGACTGCAGATTTTCTTCTTTTGATGAACTTCATGAGGTTCTGATGGTTTTAGTTTGTTTTATTATTTTAATCCAAGATAGGTAACAGCAAAAAGACTTCTTGCTTTTACTGATGTCATATTACTTTCCACTAGGGACTTTTACAGGTTTGACTTCCTATATATTGTAAGTAGCTGGGAAATTATTTACTTAGGAATCTGGCTTTCCAGATCTTGGGGAATTCTACTTTTACCAAAGAATTACAAAGTAAGGCTACAATGCTTGATAAGAAATGTACTCATTATCTTGCCCATGTAATTGTAACCCCTCTGTTCAGTATTTTCACAATAAAAAAAATTTTTTTTAATTAAAAAAAAAAGAATTACAAAGTAAGTTGTCCCAAAGGGAATGGTAAACCAATATCCATGTTTGGTATTTCTTTTCAAGTGAGAATTGTAATTAGGAACATTTTTAAAGCAATCTTTAGTCTTATTGCCTCAAAATGTTAATATTTTCTTACTGTTATAGTTTTAAAATTCTTTTCATATATAAGAAACATTATAGAGTCAATTTTAGAAAAAGATCTCAGTCCTAACAAAAATGATCCATAAGACTGAATAGTCACTGAATGGTAGTGCTTTTCACAACAAGCCAATGTTCTCAGATCTTTTGTTGGATTTAGATATTTAAATTCTTATTCTGCCTTCCATGTTCACAATCTTCAACTTCTCAAAGTTTGAATGGATATCAGGTATTTAAGTTTTCAGTACATAGCTTCTAGCCACAGACAGTTTCAACACAGCCAATCAACAATCTCCTACAAACTTTTATAAAATTACAGTATTTTGTGTTGTTAGTTTCATAGCAGGAATCTCAGTTTGGGCTTCTTAATATTCCATTACCAGTTCCCGGTCAGAGGATGGAACAGCTTGCACTCAGGTAAGCTTTCTGAAAGGTCTATTTCACTTTGTGAGGTCACTTATTCAGGTCTTTGATAATGTATTATCCTACCTCTCTCCTAATGTACTTGATTTGTCCAGAAAGCTGTGGGGCAGTGATTGTGTGGGGTGTAGGACACACCTGCATTGCACTGAACATGCAGAGCCCTAACCTTGTGACTGGAAATCAGGAATACCACCGGTAAGTCTCTGATAGCAAGTAATTTTATCTTTTGTGAATTTTTGTACTGGATTTTTCAGTACATTTTTTTTCCTGAATAAAGTCATGGAAATGCTTTGAAACAAAATTTCTTATTTATAAGTGTGGCCTGGTATATGCAAGAAAGAATATTGGGCTCAAAGACCCAAAATCTGGGGCCAGGCATGGTAGTACATGTATATAATCCCAGGATTTGGGAAGGATCATGAGTTGATGACCAGTTCAAGTGTGTTGCAATTCAAGTTGACATGACACGCCTTTGGGAAAATGTTTTGCCCTTTTGTTTCAGTACAATTGTGGGGATTAAACCTGAACATATGTAGAAATGCATGCTAAACCGTAGAGTGCCATACAAATACATGGCCATTGTTGTCATGGTAGCTGATGAGCTGCCATGAGGTGTTCATTAACTGATCTGCAGAAGCTTCTAGAAGTTATCATCTCTTAGTTCTTGGCTATTAGCTGTCAGAAGCAGGCTCTTAGAAATTTGTAGATCTATACTGCACAGGCCTTGACCAGTTCTAAGTTTCCTTTGTGATCTTTATCATAGCCTTTGTATTCTGCTTCCTCTACTTGACAAGACCACTAAGCAAGTAGAATATAAGCTTCATCAAGCTTCATCATTATAAGGTTGGGAATAACAGGAGTTTTTACTCAAAGGCTTTACACCAACAATTTCTACTTAATGGAACTGTACAACTTGTTTTCCAAAGTTATTTGTTCTGCTCTGTGAAGAACTGGTATGCATGCTGATCATGTAGTAACAATCATTGCTAGTAGTTATTGAGCACTGCTAAGTGATTATGTACATATATGTAGTCTCCTTTATTCTAACTTCTTTATGATTTGGGAACTATTTTGATTACTAGTTTACATAAGAAATTGATTTGGACCAATTTCTTTGAGCCTGATTTTTAGCTAGTTTCCATGGAATAAATACTCTTATCATGGCTGTTGTAAACTGAGTGTGATATCCTTGAACAAGGAACTAGGAAGATATATATATATATATATATATATATATATATGTATATATATATATAATGGGCTGTCATTAAACTGGTACAAGACAGGTCTAGTGTATCACTGGGCTCGGAAACCGTAAGTGATTCACAGTTAAGCACTAACCCAGGTGGTCTTGATTTTGAAGCCATGTTATTAATTATACTGCCTTTATGCTCTGAGTCAAGCAAAAATTCAGTTTTGGTGATTTTGTTCTTTTGGTGTTTGTACTTTGTGGAATGGGGATCTCACAGTGCTGCCTAGGCTGGCCTTGAACACAGTCCTCCTGCCCCAGCATCCTGAATATCTGGGATTACAGAGACATGTCACCCTGCCTGGCTAATTTGTTGTTTTTTTTTTTTTACTCATATAAACCTATATATAATGACACATTTAAAAGATGAACATCTCTATAAGAATTACTGTTAGTCTTCTGGCTTACAGAATGTTATTCTGGAACTTTTTACTACTACTGGTCAGCTCAAACTACGGGAAGAATTAGGTTAGATAAAGGAATAGAAGTTTCCACTGGTTGAAGATGGCAGTGACTTACCTACAAATGAGCAAGACTTCCTTCTGGGCTCTATATTAGCAGTTGCCTGAAGCCAATTAGGAAATGACTTTCTTCTTCCTGGACTCTTGAGACAGTAAGCATTTCAGTGTTATAAATGAAACTTAAAAGACATTATGTTCATGACAACATGCAGGTCCACTTTGGGTTTGCAGAATCAGACTTCTCAGAATTCCATGCCAGTGGAGATTCAGCCCATACATAGTCGACTGCTCTCCTTCAGTAAATACTATGTATTATGGCAGGACTCACAGAGCATTTATGGGTTTCTTATTCTATACACCCAAGTTTTATTCCCATCCTTGTAAAAGGCTACCCCTGGTCACCCTCTCTTGATTAGGGTGTTTGCGGTAAAGTAGCCTTAGGAGAAAGGCTTAACTCTTGTATCAGTCTGTTAAGGCAGGAAATTCGCATTCCAAAGTACCTTGACCATGGTCCAAAATGGGCTCCCAACTAAGCAAATCCTTTTGACCTTGTAGACATTTTGCCCAGTGGGAAAGGGAACAATTGCTGGAGAGCATAGGCTGTGTAAAGTTAAGGCAGTACTGGGCCTCCTTTTTTCTCTTAAAGTCATTTGAGTATCATTTCTTTTTTTCTTTTTGGCAGTTGTGGGGCTTGAATTCTGGGCCTGGGCTCTTGTCCCTCAGTTCTTCAGCTCAAGGCGAGCGCTCTACCACTTGAGCTACAGCACCACTTCCGGTTTTCTAGTGGTTTATTGGAGATAGGAGTCTCACGGTCTCTCCTGCCCAGGCTGGCTTTGAACCGCGATCCTCAGATCTCAGCCTCCTGAGTAGCTAGGATTACAGGCGTGAGCCACCGGCGCCCGGCCTGAGTATCATTTCTTTACTGCATTTTGTCCCTTGTCTGTTTTCAGTACAAATAAAATTGCGTTTCACTAACTTCTATTTCATGTCACCTGGAAACTAGTTTTTAGTATTGCTAAATCCATCACAAATCTCACATACTAGGAAGCACAGAAAAAGCTGATCTTTCAATAAAACCTTGAAAACTAAGTTCCTGTGAATTAGTAATTTCTGTGAATAGTTACATGTTTGTAACTTGATACCATCCCAGAAACCATTTCAACACTACTTACAAAAGTTACAAGAGTTTCGAGGGTTGCTCTAAGTAATCTTAATGAGATTGAATCAAGATGATATACAGATAGAAGCATCTACATCCCCTCAACTCCAAATGTCATGAAGCGGTAGAGCAGAGGACAAACAGGAAAACCTGCAGTTTTCAAAAATGAGAGAGATGGCAATTCAATAGAAATTTGAAGAAATGTCATAAATAGCAGGATGAGAACAAATCACAATTCAAAACAGACAAAGTATAAAGGGAAGAATAAGAGTCATAGTCTCAAAGAGTAGGTGGGGGCTAGATATGGGCAGGATGACTGAGGTATGAGCAGGTGTTGATTCAGAGTAACTAAGTATGCCTGAGTCCCCAACTATAAGCTAAGTGGTAGTCCAAAGAGTGCCTATGTCCAGTCTATAAATGGGAAATGTCCCTGAAAATGAAGAGGCAGGGTAATGTCCCCAGGAAATTGCTAATGCTTGGGAAATAAAAAGCCTATACCAAGCAAATGGTTCACACCTGTAACCCTAGCTACTCAGGAGGCTGAGATCTAAGGACCACAGTTCAAAGCCAGCCCAAGTAGGAAAGTCCATGAGACTTATTTCCAACTGAAATCACCAAAAAGCCAGAAGTGGAGTTGCGGCTCCAGTAGTCAGCATCATCCTTGAACAGAAAAGCACAAGGACAGTGCCCAGGCCCAGGCCCTAAGTTAAAGCCCAGGTCTGGCATGCATGTGCACACACACACACACACACACACACACACACACACCTATACCAAGAATCTAACTATTGGTGGAGTTTGAGGTCTTGGACCTAAAAAAGAAAAGAAAAAGAATCTAAATATTACCATAACTTTGATTGGCAATGGCCCACAATGGCTTTCATCACAGGCTTTGATAACATTCATGAAAGAGGTGTTCTACAAAAATGTGGAATAACTACAAAGGATTACCACAACTATTTATGGAAGTTTTGTTGTTCTTGCTGTTTGTTTATGCCAGTACTAGGGCTTGAACTCAGGCCTGAACACACTCCCTTAGCTTTTTCACTCAAAGCTAACTAGCTCTCTACCACTTGAACAAAACTTCCACCTCAGGTTTTTTTCTGGTAGTTAATTGGAGATAAGAGTCTCACACACTATTCTGTCTCAGATAGCTTCAAACCACGATCCTCATGTCTTAGCCTCTAAGTAACCAGGATTATACTCGTGAGCCACCAGCGGTGCCCTAGCTATTAAAAATGAAGAGCCAGGCACCAGTGGCTCATACCTGTAATTCTAGGTACTGAGGAGGCTGAAATCTGTGGATCAGATCAGATCAGATGGGAATACTAAGAATGAAAATGCTTCGAAATAAATACTATAAAAAACTGAATGATGTCACTGATGGGCTAATTGCTACATTAGATGCAGCTGAGGAAAGAATTTATAAGTTAAATGACTTAAAGAACAGCACAGACCTACCACTAGCCACAGCAGTTTCAGTCCTAAACAGGGTGACCTGGTACAGGGTCAGTAAACCGAGAGAAGAACAGCAGTCACTAACATGGGAATGGAACCACACAAGTCTAGAGTGCAGCCTGTGTTGGTGGGGCCAGGGAAAAATGGAAGATGCCACAGGTTAAGTTGAGTGTCTGGAATTAGTGAGATCAGGAGCCTGGCCCAGGAATCAGCATAGGAATTTATAATTAGAACTTTAAGTCCACTGTTGGTCCTGGGACTTCAACTCAGAATTCTGAGCAACCATTGCCTTAATGAACTAAATCTCCAAATTAAGCGGCACTGTGGCTCAAGTGGTAGGTAGAGCATTCACCTTCAGCTGAAGAGCTCAGGGACAGCGCCGAGCCCCAGAGTTCAAGCCCCACGACCAACCAAAAAAAGAAAAAACGGAAAAGAAAGTGATGGGATTCTGAATCTCCAAATTAGACAAACTATGCTGGCCTAAACAGTTTAGAAGTTTAAAAAAAATCAGTTTTAGAGAACAAAGGAAATACTATTTTTGTCTTTTTTGTTTTGAATACTTTTCTTTCATGCTCTTCTATTTCTCCCCTTTTTTGCGGCCATTATTTGTGATCTATAATACCCACCTTTTAAATAACTTTTTTTTTTTACTATATCTTCGCCCTCCCACTCCTATTGCTCTGCCATCTTTCTACTCTATTCAGAGCAGTCCTTCATTGATGCCTTTATTTCTAACCATTAGATTGCATGATCATTTTTTCTCCTTTCTTATATACCTCTAGCTGATCTTTTGTCTTTATTATTCTCACCTAATAACATTAGCTGCCTTCACTTCCATCCTTAAGATACCATAAATCTTGTAATATTTGTCTCATGCTTTCTTCTTTCCAATACTACTAAACCTTGCTAGTTATTGTCTACCTACTTCATGAACTATTATCTTGATCCCTTTATTCCTCTCAAGATACTGGAATGGTGGAGGTGGTTGCTTCTAATCATGGATTAATATATTCTCATCGTGGGTATGCCCATCAACAATGACTGCTTCTGCAGCTGATCTCCCTTAGGGCTGCACTCAGTGACCAGTGCATGTTGACATCCCCAACCCAATGAGGAGAAAATATTCCACTGCAGCCATTACACAATCTTGTATATACTTAAACTGAAAGGACACAGAAAACAAAAGCCTCTAACCAAAAACTTGACTTGAGATGTATAAATACCAATGCAGAAGCACAATATTATAAAATAAAAAAGCAACACGTTTCCTACCAAAGTTAACACTTCCACAATAAGTGTCCTCAATGATAATGAAGGACATGAAATCTCAAAGAACTGAAAAAACATTAAATATAATCAACAACAGATTTGTGCCACCTATTATGGGCACACCTATTATCCCAGCTACTTAGGAGGCTGAGATCTGAAGATTGCAGTTTGAAGTCAACCCAGGCAGTAAAGTCTGTGAGACTCTTATCTCCAAAAAAAACTATCAAAAAAAGCCTGGAATGGAGTGGTGGCTCAAGTGGTAGAAAACTACAAATTTATAGAAAACGCGTATGTAGCACTTGAATGAAATCAGAGAGAGTACGGATAAACAGCTAAATAACCTCAAATGATTGAAATGAAGTTAATGCAAGCTATGAAAGAAGTTCAATAAAGATACAGAAATGCTAAAAAAAATTCTAAAAATGAAAAGCTGAATAATTCAAGTAAAAATTCAGTTGACAATTAGTACAAAGGAACAAATTGAAAATAGAATACCAGGGACTGAAGATAGAGAAATTAGGACACTCAGATAAAGACAAAACCTGGGTGCTGGTGACTGACACTTAAAATCCTAGCTACTCAGGAGGCTGAGATCTGAGAATCACATTCAAACTAGCCCTGGCAGACAAACCCAAGAGACTCATCTCCAATTAAGCACCAAAAAGCCAGAAGGGAGCTGTGGCTCAAGTGGTAGAGCACAGAAAGGCTCAATGACAGTGTCCAGGTTCTGACTGAGTTCAAGCTCACTAGCCTTGAGCACAAAAGTTCAAGAACAGAACCCAAAGATACCCTGTCATTTATGGTTATCATATTCATAGCAACTATCCTACTATCTCAAAACTAGATAACAAACAAATGTCCATCAAGAATGAAATAAAACACTGGCTGTGGAAGGCACCAACAAGGCTGAAGAGTGCTCTCCACGCTCCTCCCTGAACCCCTCCTCCGGTGTCAGCTTCGTCCATGGAAGGATCATGTTCACCCAGTAGACTCCACTCCACTGGAGGCCTCCTAGCCTCCAGCTTTATTTGGTGCTGTGACTTGCCTAGTTTCTGTGCCCTGGTCTTTTAAATAAAGCTCTTGAAAACATTTTAAAAAAATGAATAAAAACAAACTGTAGGGCTGGGAAGGTGGCTCAGTGGTCGAGCACTTGCCTTGCATGCATGAGGCCCTGGGTTCGATTCCTCAGTACCACATAAGCAGAAAAAAAAGCCGGAAATGGCGCTGTGGCACAAGTGGTAGAGCGCTAGCCTTGAGCTGAAGAGCTGAGGCCCAGGCCCAGAGTTCAGGCCCCATGACCAGACCCCCCCCCAAAAAAAAAAAACTAATAAAGGGCTGAGAATGTGGCTTAGCAGTAGAGTGCTTGCTTAACATTCATGAAGCCTGGAGTTCGATTCCTCAGTACCACATAAACATAAGCCGGAAGTGGCGCTGTAGCTCAAGTGGTAGAGCATAGAGAGACTCAATGACAGTGCCCAGGTTCAAGCTCCAGGACTGGCAAAAATAACTAATAAACCCATAGCATGGAATAAACTATTGCTTCACACAATGGTTGGATTTTACAAACATAATGTTTAGCAAAAGAAGTCTCCAACGTAGGGCTGGGAAGGTGGCTCAGTGGTAGAGCGCTTGCCTTGCATGCATGAGGCCCTGGGCTTGATTCCTCAGCGCCACATAAGAAAAAAAGCTGGAAGTGGCGCTGTGGTTCAAGTGGTAGAGCGCTAGCCTTGAGCTGAAGACCTTAGGGACAGCCCCCAGACCCAGAGTTCGGGCCCCACGACTGGACCCCCCCCCCAAATAAAAAGAAGTCTCCGACGTGTAACATTACTTGATTCATACAAATTTCAAAATTAAGAAGATGTAGTGATATACACCTATAATCCAGCACTAGAGTAGTTGAGGAAGGAAGATTGTTTGAGGTCAGCCTGAGACCCTATCTCAAAAAAGAAAGAAAGGGCTGGGAATGTGGCTTAGTGGCAGAGTGCTTACCTAGCATGCATGAGGCCCTGGGTTCAATTCCTCAGCATTACATAAACATAAAGCTGGCAGTGGTGCTGTGGCTCAAGTGGTAGAGTGCTAACCTTGAACTGAAGAGCTGAGGGACAACACCCAGGCCCAGAGTTCAAGCCCCATGACTGACCAAAAAAAAAAAAAAAGCGGGGGGTGGGGGGAGGTAGGAAGATGGCTCAGTTGTAGAGCTCTTGCCTTGCATGGATGAGGCCATGGGTTCGCTTCCTCAGCACCACATAAGCAGAAAAAGCCAGAAGTGGTGCTGTGGCTCAGGTAGCAGAGTGCTAGCTTTGAGCTGAAGAGCTGAGGGAAAGCAAAGAAAGAGAGGGGGGGGGGACAAGGAAGGAAGGAAAAAAAGAGGAATTAAAATATAGTACTTAGGAACATAGAGATATATAGAAGGGCATCAGTGGCTTGTGCCTGTAATCCTAGGTATTCAGGAGGCTGAGATCTGAGGATCAAGGTTTGAAGCCAACCCAGACAGAAAAGTCCATGAGAATCTTATCTCCAATAAACTACTTAGAAGAAGCCAGAAGTGGTGCTATGGTTCAAGTGGTAGAGTGCTAGCCTTGAGTGGAAAAAAACCCTCAGTTCAAGTTCCACAACCAACTAGAAAGATAGAGACAAAGAGGAAAGAAGGAAGGAAGGGAGGGAGGGAGGGAGAATGTTAAAGTGAAGAGTGGACTGTGATGGGAGAACTGGAGACCTGGTGGTGAGTGCTCTTTTTATGTGCATTTAAAGCACGTTTCTGTGTATATATGAATGAATGCGTGCAGGAGTGTGTATATGAATGAATGCGTGCAGGAGTGTGTATATGAATGAATGTGTGCAGGAGTGTGCTTTATGTGTTTACTATATATTTGACAAAAAAATACACAAATGACCACTAAATATAAAAAGGCATTCAAGTAGAAAAATTAAGGTTAAAACAGCAATGATCACTGGTCATAATTTTCGAAAAAACAGTAGTCATTCTCATATGCTGCCTGTAGGAATGTAAAATAATAAGATCCTTCTGGAAACCAATATGACAATATGTATGAAAAATATAAAACATATTTATCTTGTGAATGTTCTATTCCAATCCTATTATTGTATCCTTCTGAGATACTAGCACAGGCATGCATGCAAAGATGTTTTCACTACAAAATTGTTTATAGTAGGGAAAAGACCAAATAAGTGTCACTAAGGGAATATTGACAAAAAAGTCCATGATTTATACAATGAAATACTATTAAAAAATAAGGGACATTTTTATGAACTGACATGGAGGGCCCAGAGACATACTAAATAAAAGCAAGTAAACAGAGTCATACAGATTCATACATATATATCGTAATCCTGGCTTTTAATGCAAAATAGAAATACAGGTTTATAGAGATGTATGAAAAACAACCATAAATTTATACTCTATTAACTGAAATCATTTCATTAAGCTGAGGGTGGGAGAGGGGAGGAGCACAAGGGGTAAAGAAATTACTTTCGCATCGTACTCTAACCACACATATAGGTAATTACATATCCATGATCTAGTTGAATGTGTTTAACACATACTATAGCAGAAATAATTTTGTTTCATTCTAATAAGATTGATCTAGTTCTGGAAGTAGCTTACTTTTGAAATTTGTTTGCTCCTGACGGGCCTGTCTGGTTGCAATCCCAGACTGTCAGCCATCAGCGGAGGAGTGCTGAGTAGGATAGTAAGTGTACCCCTTGAAAACATTTGCAAACGTTCTATAACCAGTTCACTGGCAATAGCAATGTCTTCTCAGAGTACTTCACTAAAGTAAACAAATTCTGATGTTACACATTGAAAAACACCTATAGCAAAAGTGTAGCTGTGGCTGTCAAAATGCATGCTTCGATTGAAGTTAGTAATCATACCCTTGATGAGTGACTTTTTGGAATAAGTTGTTTTCATTTGGACTCCTAAGTAAAGTGCTAGATAGACCCTACTAAATCACTCTTTAGGAGCTTTTCTTCTCTTTCTTCTCACTCTACCTAAGCCCTTTCCAAACCAAACTATCTTCTATAAAGGTGGGAGGGAGCAAACCGGATCATAAGTGATTTGGAACCAGTAGTGAATCAGCATTTGTGAAGAAAAATCCAACTAAATGCATACATTTTAGTGTGCTTTTATTTTCTTAATGGAATCATACCATATGAAGGTAAATTTCCAAAATATCCTTTACTCTTTCAAAAGTTTGGCCTTTGCTTGGTGTATCAGAGAACAGCAACACTAAGCAAATGATGGTGGAGACCACCAGGTTTCCATGGCACACTGACAGGAGAGGCGTTGTCTCCAAAATTCTTTTTAACAGGAGGTCACAAACACACTGAATGGAAATGAAACACAACAGCACACGCAAATTCTTAGCCTGGTGCTCCGCAGCCACAGGCATGCATCCTCACCAAGTATCACCGCTTTAATGGTGTCAGCATTAGGTCATTTTATGCCTATTACCAGCAAATACCTTCTTATTCAAAAACAGAAAACTAACTTAGGAAATAAATACATCCAATATTGATGCTTTATTACCACAAGTCACCAATGAGAGAAAGAATTTAATTTGAATACATTTATTCTCATGATTCTTAATAAAACACTTTCGAAACATTCTGTACATTTCAAGCCACTTAGAACTGTATTACATTTCTATAAATGTGATTTGTTGGGATGGAGGCGCCAAGATGTCTCTGTACAAAGATGTACAATATGTACAGTCACTGTAAGTACAAGCGGTGCAAAGCAGAGTCTAGAACACTACACTTCATGCCAGGCTTAGAAAACATTTCAACACATAAGACTAAAGCTTGAAACTGCGTTGTGATTTTTCCCCCTGGGCAAATGATTATTTTATAAACAGACATATGTATATGTCATATAGAAAGAATAGTTGGACTCTCGGGCTCAGTCAGCACCATGCAGCTGACAAGACACATTACAGGGCTGCTCTGCTTGCCTACGGCTCTTTCTTCAGGGTGCCACTTTGCTACTCTCCTCATTGAGCTGCTGCTGCTGCTGCCGCCTTTGGCTGACCCACAGCAACACTAGGTGACTTAAATTTGGGAAGATAAAGGCCAAACTTGTTTTCAATGCCAGCAAATGTGGCAGTGGCAAGTCTGTATCCTCCAATGTGATCAGGATTGGCTGGAGGAAGATCTGCGATGCGGGACTTAGGCGTTGGTTCTGAGCCTGAGGGTTTGCTGTTGACAGGAAAAAGACAATGGTTAGTGTGCTCAAGACTGACAAGGACAGCTTACAACTGAACATTTTCACTCTGACCCATGTGCTATAAAGAAGCTTGTCTCAACTATTTCCATGTTCTCTACGCTGCACTAGTTGTGGTAGACAGCTACTTCATAGCACCCTATTCAAATACTTGCTTAAAATGAAAATTAATTTCAATACTTATACATAGATACATGGAAAAAATATACCCAGTAATATTCTTTGGAAAATGCAGTCATGGATTTTGTTTTTCTTTTAATATTTTCCAAATGTTCTACAAAAGCATAAATCAATTATAGTAGTATTTGTGTGTGTGTGTGTGTGTGTGTGTATGTATGTGTGTGTGTGTGTATGTGTGTGTGTGTGTATGTGTGTGTGAGTGTGTGTGTGTGTGCTGATTCTGGGGCTTGAACTCAGGGCCTACGTGCTATCCTTGAGCTTTTTTGCTCAAAGCTACTTCTGGCTTTCTGGTGGTTAACTGGAGATAAGAGTCTCAGGGACTTTCCAGGTTGGCTTCAAACCACAGATCTTCGCTTCCTAAGTAACTAGGATTACAGGTATGAGCCATCAGTCCCTAGCAAAAGTATACATTTTTATTTTGACATAATTAAAAAGTTAATTTTCTAAATACCAGGCTTACAAAAGTTATCACTAAAATTAACGAGAAATACTTTTCATTCTTACTTTTATAGATATGAAAACTCAGACAATCCTGAGCTTTAGTATTTTTACAACAGAATAGTAAGAATACTGTTCTTGTTTTGGGGTGAGTCAGGGAGGTGGTAGTATTGGGAATGAACTCAGGGCTGTGCACTTACTAGACAAGAACACGGCCACTTCAGCCAGCCTCCCAGATCACTTTGCTTTATTTTTCAGATAAGTGTTTCCACTTTTGCCCAGGATGGCCTCTGACCACAATCTAGCTGTCTTGCTTTTTGTCTACAGGTCCTTCCACTTATTGTTTCAACAACTGTTTCCCATGTTAGCTTTTCAGTAGGTGAGGAGTTCACAAATGCATGATATAAAAATTCAGAAAAGGCATTTGGTCTTCTGTAAAGCTGATCATTGTTGCTTTGGGTACAACTCCCCTACCCAGCAGATTCAACAAGTAATTCCTCTACTCCTAGTGAGCTTCAATTGCTGTTTCAAGCAGCCCAATTGTTGGTCTACACCTTACCAATGACTATATTCAGAAAGGGCATGACCTCTGTTTGAACCTACTGGGATTTCATTTTGCTCTATTTTGGGGAGGGTAGCAATAAAGGAATTAACTCTATTAACATCTATACCTCTCTAATAAGAAATGATGGTGAATAATAAAACATCAGAGATACAAAAAGACCTGGATCACTGAGTGGAAATTTGCAAAAATGTTACTAGTACAAATTCAGATTATTTCTGGTGAAAAGATCATCTAACAAAACCCACATAATAACAACCTAATAAAGTTCAGTAAATGCTTACATTAAAAAAAGACCACTATTCACATAGCATTTTAACTTGTTATCCCCCTAAACCATCCTCAAATAGCTGTTTACCACTGTACATTACGTCATGCTGTCTTAACAGTGAAGCTTTAAACCCAGTATTTTAAATGCATTGGTCGTAAAGATTTCTGTCTGTTCAGTTTTCTAAGAGTTCCAAAAATGCCTTTATAAACAGAACTTGTGTTATAGTCATTTCTTTATATGGCTGTTGAGCAGCTTTACTTACAGGCCTCCAAAATCAATGTAAAACCACCGCTGCAGAAGCTCATAGGTGACCAAAGTAACACCGAACTGGGGAGAAGACCGGAACACTCGAGCTGAAAAAGAGGTGGAGATTAGGTAGACTTACAAATAGGAAAACCGTGGCAAAGACAACTATTGAGTGCCCACAGGCAGGGCATTCAAGCCAGGGGGCTCCTACCTGCAGTCCCCTTCCAAAATGCAGAGGGCCCTTCTTCCCGGAGTATCTTTCTGAAACAGTCAATCAAACCACTGTATGTTGTCTGGCCAGCTCGGGCAGCCACTTGCAGCCTTGTCTTGATGACATCAGCAGGGGTCACCAGAGAAGCAGCAGGCACACCTTCCAGGAGAAAGTACATTTAATTCATCCACAGCACTCTATGCAGCTAGAAGTACAGCTAACATCCAACAACACAACATGCAACTTTAACCACTTGAGGGCAACTCCAAACTCCGTAAGTAGATTTCTAGGTACTATGGAGGGGAGAGAGGGGGAGAAGGGGCATTTAGGAGCCTATTAGCTGCTTGAGGATCAACAAGGCAAAATTATTTTATTTTTCTGAGTTAAAAAAAAATACCTTCCCAAAGAACTAGGGGAAGGGGAAAAAAAAGTTACTGAAGTATAACAGGACAATTCCCAAATGTTTCTGTTCAGCTTCACTTTTGTTTCTCCTTAAATACAAGAATGTTCATGTGCAATATATAATGGTCCTGCCAAATATAACTAGCCCCAAACTGTAGTGTTTGTGCTGATTCTTGCCAAGTGTTCTGTCCAGTGCAAGGTGAGTAATACTCATCACCTGTTGGAGGTGCTAACTACAGAACTGACTGGAACTCCAGTCAGACATGCTTATCTGACAGAAGTCATTACAACTAGAGCCAAAGGAAGCCAAGCGAGCAGTTAAGGAACACCAGGGGAGTTGATCATCAACAGGCCTTTCATCCACCCCCTGTGCCTGAGCTCCCTGGTGTCATGTTGAGATTGATCAGCAGCAGGACTCAGAGATGGATTTCACAACCACACTTTTTACTTATAAAACAAAACGGGACACAAAGGAGCAACATAACCTTCCCCATGGGGAAGAAATTCAATTTGACCTAAATATCACCGTCTCATCACTAGGCAGATGGAACTGGTGGCCTTGTGGGGGGCTCTGTTAGAAAATGATGCAAATACCTCCCTTGCAACCAGCGCTGCACCCTATTCAGATGACACCAGTAAATTACCTGTCTTTGGAGGTAAGATTCAGAATGTTCTCAGTCCCTGCCAGCAAAGTGTCAGCCACTGGCAAATGCCTGCCTCTGATTACACAGACTTCCCTGACTGCCGTTTGCTGCTGGGTGGGAGACACAAGGCAAAAGCCTGCAGGGAAGACTGGCCTTCACCTTAAATGTGGAGACTGGTAAGACACGCCATAGCAACAGTGCCCACACTGAGCAGGCAACTATACTGGCTTTTAACGTTCAGCTAGCCAAAACTGCAAATGTCAAAGGACAAGGGATTTGCTGGAACCCAAATATAGGCTGAACATTATTGTTTTCTTGAAAAAGGGTGTTGCTCTGTAGCCCAGACTGAGCAGTCCCCAGAAGCTGACATTACATATGTGCACACCACTCCTGGCTACTTTATTTTTCTTGTGTTTTTGAAACAGAATCTCACTATGCAGCTCAGGCTGGCCTTAAAATCAACTTATAGCCCAGGCTAGCCTCAAACTTGATTTCCCTACCTCATTACCTGAGTGCTACTATTGAGCCTAAAGGAGTTTTGTTTTTTTGGGGTGTGTGTGTGTGTGTGTGTGTTTGGGGGGGGGCATTGCTAGTCTTGGGGCTTGAACTCACAGCCTGGGTATTGTCCCTGAGCTTTTGTGCTCAAGGCTAGCACTCCAACACTCGAGCAATAGCTCCCCTTGTAGCTTTTTTGGTGGTTAATTAGATAGGAGAGCTGGGTTTGAAACCTCCTGAGTAAGCCAGGATTCCACTGAGGAGTTTTCAATCATCACAAGTCATCTATCCCCTATCACCAGACATAAGAATAACAACACACATCCATCTCAACATCCTCAGAAACCAAGGGCTTGTAACACACTACGCATACCACACTTTTAGCTATGCTCAGGCTATCCTGCTGCTTCGCCAGGCTACTAGAAGAGAATAAAGCCAGCACATGAGATTTAAATAGGGATCATGAATCCAGCTGATCAGAGCCATACTAGGCTCTTTAACAGCATATTACAAGCTATATGGAAAGCAAACACACACTATTTCATTCCTCCTTCTATTCAAAGTCAGCAACTTCACAAATGAAGGGTAAGCGTAGACCTAGGAGATCAGTACTAAGTGTCTTAGTACCTTCCAGCATTTGTGAGATGCCATTTTCAGATGGAATCTCTTCTGTACCTAATTTGGTAGATTAGATAAAAATTTTCATTCAATTTATGAACATTTGTTGAAGTCTATGATTACACTGGCCACACAGGGAAGGGAAGAGTGAGAATGAAATTCCAAGCCTCAAGTAGCTCTCAGCATAGTACAGAGGATAAAAACTTACACAAGCAATCATTAGCAAAAGACAAATGTTAAAGGTCACAAAAAAGAGGATCACAAAATTGGTTTGCTGAGGTGCTCCTCTCTGGTCTGGTGAGGGCTAAAGGGAGAGACAACTTTATGAAGCTCTATTTTGAGAGAAATCACGTAGATTCCAATATCCAGAGAAAGTAAGGGCATGCTGGACTTGTACATCAGTGTCAGGTGTAACAAAGCAACTGATTTGATGAGAACTTCTACCTTAATGCTTTGCTGGGATGCACCCAAGGTTTCAGGGGCACAGGAGGCTAAGAAGCATGTTAATGATGAAAGCCCAATTTAGATGGGCAGATCTAATTTGGCTCCAAGTTGCTAAGCTGCATTAAGTTGTTTATCCACATTATGCAAATGTAATTAACTCTCATCAGAATTACTGCACATCCCACAAAGGAGAAAAAGCAATCATATTTAACTAAGCCAGATACAAACAATAACTCTTCCAGAAGTGAGGGAAAAGTACATACAGATCTTGTCTTTTTTTGCAGGGGGTGAGGCATGGAGGGGGAAATGGGGAGGTGGAGGGAGAAAGGCATGCTGGGAATTAAATCAAGCTAGATCCCCAGTCCACCAGAGTCTCAACTTCTTAGAATAGGAAGATTTTTATTTTATTTTATTTTATTTTTTGGTCGGTCATGGGGCTTGAACTCTGGGCTTGGGCGCTGTCCCTCAGCTCTTCAGCTCAAAGTGAGCGCTCTACCACTTGAGCTACAGCACCACTTCTGGTTTTCTAGTGGTTTATTGGAGATAAGAAATCTCACGGACTTTCCTGCCCAGGCTGGCTTTGAATCGTGATCCTCAGATATCAGCCTCCTGAGTAGCTAGGATTATAGGCATGAACCACCAGTGCCCAGCTCAGAATAGGAAGATTCTTTAAGCTAAAAAATATTCTCTAGTTACCTGCCATGGCTCCGGCTGCAAGGAGATTTACACCTCCCACACGTCCATTTTCATCAGCCAGAAGTAGTTTGCAATGAGCATAAACAGGAAAATAGATTGCAGAGAAGGGAATGTCTCGGAGGAAACACGCTTTGGCACCCTGTCACATGGTGAGGAAATAGTGCAAAACAGTGTGTAAACAAGGTGTGAATGACCACTGGGATCCAGGGGGCTGCCAGTGACAAGCCTGAGATGTCCTTCAAACAGTATTAGAACTGATGTGGAAGGGAAAAGGGGGTGGGGAGGTGGACCAGTGGGACACAAGCAACATATGTGGCCAAAGCTTGCGAAAGGAAGTAGAGCTTGGAGTCCCAGACTTAATAACTGGCAACAACAGTATTCTCACAACCGATAATTCAGGATTTTAAAATTACTCAATTTATCTTCTGTTTTGAAAGCATAACATGAGATCTACTCTCTTTTTGTTGCTGCTGTTTTGTTCTTTTTTTGAAGACAGTCACTCTATGTAGCTTTGGCTATAAAATGCAAACTTGTGCCTCAGCTTCCCAATGCTGAAATTACAAGCATATACCACTATGCTCAGCTTCAAATGTTTAAATATATAATATTAATTATAAGCACTGTGCTCTATAGATTTCTGTAACTTGGTAATGTTGCTAAACAAACTTTAAATTCATTGCACTAGGTTCAGTTGTTTTTGTTTTTTTTCTTTTTTGGTTAGTTGTGGGGCCTGAACTCTGGGCCTGGGCACGGTCCCTCAGCTATTTAGCTCAAGGTTAGTGCTCTACCACTTGAGCCACAGCACCACTTCCAGCTTTTTCTGTTTATATGGTGCTGAGGAATTGAACCCAGGGCCTCATGCATGCAAGGCAAGCACTCTCCTACTGAGCCACCTTCCCAGCCCTAGGTTCAATTTCTTAAGGCTAATAAAAAAAAAAATCAGGTCTCAAACTTGAATGTTATTTGTTTTATTTGGCTTTTTTGGGGAAGTAAGTTGAGGGGAGTGGGTACTTCGACACCAACAATAATATCTTGATTCCTAAGCAACAAAGTAAAGGCAGCTCAAAAACTAACAAACTAATATATGCAATCTATATTCATTGAGAGCTTTGGATGGGTCAGGTAAAAATCTAGAGGCAGTAGTTGAAGGAGGGTATCTATTCTGGGAATTGCAAGAAAAGAAATTACAGATCTTTCCTTTTCATTCCCCCATGTCCTAAATAACAGAGGGCTGCAGAAGGTTTCCACGGGAGTAGTAAACAACGTAGAGACAGTTTGTCCCAGTATCTGAAATTGCAATGAACAAGTTGCTCAGCTTTGTCAGTGGCTCATGCCAGTTCACTGCCCAGGGTTGCACCTAAACAGGCAAGTGTGGGACCCTAGCACCTGCTTTCTTTTTCTTTTTTTCTTTTTCTTTCTTTCTTTCTTTCTTTCTTTTTTTGTCAGTCCTGGGACCTAAACTCTGGGCCTGGGCTCTGTCCCTCAGCTCAAGGCTAGCACTCTACCACTTGAGCCACAGCGCCACTTCCAGCCTTTTCTGCTTATGTGGTGCTGAGAAACGGAACCCAGGGCCTCGTGTATGCAGGGCAAGCACTCTACCACTGAGCCACCTTCCCAGCCCCAATATTTGTTTTCTTAACAGCTCTATTTTGAAGAGAGAGAGAGAGGGAAAAAAACCCACAGTCCAAAACTCCAAAGAATCAAAGAATAGAGAGAGAATATAAATTCATCTCTCAGAGGTAATTCCAAAAGGTATGTAAATTGGTGGTGGGCAGGAAATTGGCTGTGGGCAGGAAGGAGCAAAGTGGGGGGAAAACATTCTCAAGGGAGGCGCCATTGTTTGCCTGTATTGCCCATATCCAGAGAGCCCTGTGGCTGTGGGATTCTAATCTAGAGAATTTCTAATTTCTAATTTGCAGCTACAGAAGCAAATTTACACGTTTCTGCAGTGGTGGATCTATAAATAAATCAGATGCTGTGGAAACACAGTTGCCTATTAAGACTAAATTTAAGTATTCCCCCTTACACCAGGCAAAGAGATGGAAAGAAATACTCTTCCTTGTTTAAGAAAAATAATAGCTTCTGCTCCATTACATCTGATGTGTAATGATGGCAGTAAGTATACCTGCAGGGAAAGAATCTGTTGACTGGCATCTTGTTAAAGTACAGTACACTGTGGTTTTTTTTTTTAATGGAATTCAGTATTGACAAATCCTACCACTTAACTTCTTAAAAGACCCGAATCCTACCAAACTCCTCTACTGTTTTACTGTGTTTGAATGTTATGACAAAGAGAAAAAGAGAAGCTCCTCCAGGGAAGATATCAATAGAGATAACTAGAATGAAAATAAACATAAGACTATTTTGAAGTCTTAAACTCATCCAAACTTTTCCCAAGCCCTCTCCTCCCTATCCTCCCAATGAAAGGTTGTAAACTGAAGCCAGCAGTTGGGAGTAGGCCTCCTTGGGACAGCTTCTCAAAAAGCTGGAGAAAACAGGCCAATGTGCTCCTGGATCCTACTGCCTATAATATAAGTGCCTTGCTGAGCAAGATTGCTTCTCAAACTGGGGGTGGGGGAGAAGGGGTGGGGAGAAGCTTAGGTTCTGTATTTTTTCAAAACACATTTATACTGAGAACATTACAGTCTCTCTACTGAAACAGCCCACAGGAATCTACGTACCTTATATAGACCAAAAAGTCCCAAGTCCCGAAGCACATTCAGGGCGCTGACTCTGGGTCCAGTGGTGATCTCTCCTGCTACCTGCAAGCGAATCTTCACTATCTCCAGTGGGTTAGTAAAGATGACCTGAGAGCCTCCAGCCTACAGACAAGGGAAGGAGACACCATTTCCACATCAGAGCCAGACTGCCAATGAAAACACAGAGAAAAAAACAAAAAAAAAACAACAAGCTCCAATTGCAATTCTGCCCCTCTTTATATTTTCCTTTCAGATGGAGGAAGAAGAGTTCCATCCTATGCCTGATGTCGGGAGGCTAACAGGGATGTTCCTAAAGTCTGCCTTGGGTCAGTCTATGATTGCGTTTATTTCAATCTGAAATATCAAGACTGTTTCTCAGAACAGCCTTTCAATGATGACCCCCCCAAGCATATTCAAAGTAGAGCAACCCCAATTGGAAAACAAAAGTGAATCCAGATGTAGCTGTGGGGCCCTTGGTGAGAGAGGGTAAACCATGCTAGCAGGCTGTCATCTTTTACAGGCTGGAGCTGAAATTCCGATCTAGAGTTGTTTCCTTGCTCTTCTTAACAAAGCACTCTTTAGCCTAGTCACTTGCCCAATAAACATAACTGGAGCCTTCGGTCAGAGAGAGATGAGTCTCCTTTGGCTCACACTCTAAAATGTATAAGCTTAGCAAAATGCTAAGACCAGCATACACCTAACACACACAAAAGGAAGGAATTTTTAAAGACAAATTTCAGGATCACTGCAAGACAAAACCAGAAAAACTCTTCAAGGCAGAGCTAGGAGGTGGGACATGTAGTTACCCTGAGTACAACACTCTCAGAGCAAAGCCACAGTCCACATTCTAGTGGTGAGTGACAGATTTGAATCTGGATAATAAGTTTATTCTCATCTGAAATCTGATAACTGGTAGAGAGAATAATAATATAATTGCTATCTTTTGGTAGCAGTTTCTATAACAAATAAAGGTATGTGCATGAGTGTGTGTGTGATGTGTGTGTGTGTGTGTATGAGTGAGAGAGAGAGAGAAAGAGAGAGAGACACACACACACACCTTGGATATAAAAAAATAAAAATATAACGTCTTTTTTTTTTGCTAGCCCTAGGGCTTGAACTCAGGAGCCCTAGGCACTGTCCCCTAAGGGTTTTGTTCTGTTGGGTTTTTTTGTTTTCTTTTGCTCCAGGCTATTGCTCTACCACAATAGCTCCACTTCCCACTTTCTGGTGGTTAATTGGAGATAATCTCAGGGACTTTCTTGCCCAGGTGGGTTTAGAAGCACAACCCTCAGATCTCAGCCACTTAGTAGTTAGGATTACAAGTGGGAGCCACTGGTGCCCAACAATGAGGAAATCACCCTTGTACATCTTCATTTTAAACTGTGGCTGTTGATAATAAATAATCATAACTGTTAGTTATACAATATTCAGTTATATTCCTATAGCCACAATCATATTATATAATCATTACTCAACTACAATGCACAGCCCATACAAAATAAGACGTGTATACCTCACTGGGACATTGATATTCCAAAGGCATCAAAACACTATAGCACCTAAAGCACACAACCTGCACTGGCACTTCAACACTTTACCTTCATTCCAGCTCAGGTATCTAAATCTACAACTCTTCCAGATTCCTTTTCAAAGGACAGAATGGTGACTCAGCGCATTTTCCTGATCATGCTGGAGCTTAAACACCCCTCACTTACTTAGGTTTCAGTCCTGACCTTACTCCTTTCAAATCCACAATTGCCCACAGTGACTGACACAAGGGAAGCTTATTTATCCACCAAGCAGGGATGGAGGCACAGTGATTTGCTGTCTCTGTTTCTCTCTCCAGTAACTCCCCAACTTGACACTCTAGACCACCTCACACAGGTCCCCCAACAATGCAGTGACCCAATTTTACATGGTGATTTGCTATGTTTCTCTTTTAATCTGTTGCACTGCAGGCAGAAGGAAGCATTTCAATGTTTTAATCTAAGCACACAATACTTTCAAAAGGATTGCTGGGTGTAAATTATGCCAAAATGATAAGCCAAGTAATTGTTCCTTCAGCTAGCATTAAAGATCAAACTAATTGAAAAAGTTTAGTACTTCCCAGAAATCTATTGTTTAAATAATGCCAGCAAAGACTATCGTTAGGGAAACATACTTTACATTCTAAACGAAAGCAGGTTTTTAGAAAAGAACTCTAAATTTTAATTTAAAATCCCCCAAATTTGTCATCACCGGACAGAGTGAACCACTGGGTGCCGAGTGTTAAATGTGGACAGTATATTTAAATAAATACAAAGCTGTTTTGTAACAGCCTGCAGAGCTATCTGAATACCCCAATCTCCTTCTCCTACCCCAGTCCTAACCCCACTCTCTCTCTTCTCTAGTATCTTATGGGCCCTTTTGAAAACAATTGCTATTTTATTAAGAGGTGCACTCCTTTCACAATCCTTCTAATTTCTGAGTACGCAAGAAACAAGCTTTCTACTAAAACTCTATTACCACAGTGCAATTGAGGGGAGGTCATGACTATGTTTTAAAATACATTCACATTCCCGGATATGAAAACAAGAGGCTCTTTTTTCCTTTTTTGCTGTTTTTGTTTGTCCATTTATATGTCTTGGGGAGAGTAAGGGAAGGCACAGAAATGGAGGGACAAAGGGTGAACAAATACAGCAATGGTTCTCACTAGACACTAAGCTGAAAATGAACGATAGAACTTGTAGGTGGGGATGGGAGGGAAAAACTGGGAGAGAGCGAGGAAAGGGGTAGAATTATCCAAAAAGAAATGTACACTTTACCTGACTTACTTAACTGCAACCCCTTTTAACTGTATTTTTTTTGGAAGGGGGGGGTCTTCCTTTTTGGTACTGTCACCAGATGGAGGTGAGGTTTAGTGAAGCTTCCCTCCATCCGGTGTCAGTACTGGGGATTGAACCCAGGACATTGTATTTGCTAGGCAAGTGTTTTGCCATTGAGCTACATCCCTGTATACCACCTTTATAATAAATTTTTTTAAAGAACATGATAAAATATTCAATGTCATATGTCAATTAACAAATAAAGACAGGCTGGGTACTGGTGGCTCACTCCTGTAATCTTAGCTACTCAGGAGGCTGAGAACTGAGGATCACAGTTCAAAGGCAGCCTGGGCAAGAAAGTCCATGAGACTCTTATCTCCAATTAACCACCAGAAAACCAAAAGTGGTGCTGTGGCTCAAGTGGTAGGGTGCTTGCTTTGAGCTGCAGAGCTCAGGGTCAGTGCCAAGGCCTGGAGTTCAAGCCCCACAACTGATGGGGAAAAAAAAAAATGAAGACATACGGTATGAAAAAAAAACCAAGAGTAAATGTGCAATAGCTCCCATTGTTATAATCAAGAGTAAATGTGCAATAGCTCCCATTGTTATTTATCAGACATCCCATTACAGAGCTCAGTTTTGAAAAGTCTCTGTGAAGAATTTAATGGAAGTCTGGATATGTGGGGGGGGGGTGCAGTGAGAAGTGTTCTGCATAAATGTCTCAAAACATATTTCAATTTAAAAATCAATACACTGTCAAATATTTTTTTTAAAAAATACATTCACATTGCCAAGCACCAATACCCCTTGCCTTTAATCCTAGCTACTTAGGAGGTTGAGATCTGAGCATCAAGGTTCAAGTCCAACCCAGGCAGGAAAATCCATGAGACTTTTCTCTCCAATAAACCACCAAAAATAAGCTGGAAGTGGAGCTTTGGCTCAGGTAAAAGCATGCTAGCCTTGACCACAAAATCTCAGGAACAGAGTGCAGGCTCTGAGTTCAAGCCCCAGGACCAGCACAAGAAAACCAGTAAGTGTTTACATTAATTGTTGTACACTTTGAAGATTAGTTATCTAGCACAAATAGTAAATCCCAATAATGAACTGGACATAATCATACACATAATCTGGCAAGGGAACATGCAAATACTGACATAATGACACAGCTATGTGACACACATCTATCAGTATGTTTCACATCTTACACAGTGCCATCTTACACAGTGCCACAGTGCCACTTCTGGTTTTTTTCTGCTTATGTGGTGCTGAGGAATCGAACCCAGGGCTTCATGCATGTGAGGCAAGCACTCTACCATTGAGCCAACTTCCCAGCCCCGTCTCTATGGCTTTTTGGCGGCTAATTAAAAATAAGAGTCTCACAGACTTTCCTGTCTGGGCTGGTTTCAGACTTCAGTCCTCAGATTTCAGCTCTGGAGTAGCAGGATTATAGGCATGAGCCACCAGTGCCCAGCTGTTTGCAAATTTTAATAACAAAAAGTATTAAGCAAATAATTCAAACACCCCAAAATTCAAATACTTAAATTTTTACTTCAGTACTTTCTTAAGTAATTTTTAAGAACCTAAGTAAAAACACATGCTTTTAACAAATAAATTTAATAGAATCATGCCAAATTACTTGTAACATAAAATATTAGTTACATATTCATCACAAGCATGTAAAACATTACCTACATTGACCAAAATCAGAGTGGCTTAAAGATGAAAATTTTAGTTGCATCCTAGACAAAGACGCTAAGAAGTTGGAATAATTTTCATAGCATATCCTAGTGTACATTTCAAATTTCTAATCATCAGAATGGAATAAAGCTACTCAAAATAAGAAACAGACATAGATTTAAATGGACATTGCAAATTTTGATATCTTGCTACTTTAGGTAATGATATAACTTACATATAAACACAGTAATATCATACCATTCCATACAATATATTCGGTAATTTTCTTACTCAGCAAATCACCAAAATTAGCTAATAAACCCTCAAAATGCTAAATTCTCTCATCAAATATGTTGCTTATTTTTCTTAATGAAATGCAGGCTCAGATCCTTTACTTTTTCAATATTCAGTTGTTCTTTGTATTATTGTCCTAGCATTGAATTTAAAATATATAAAAAGAGAATTAATTTCTCTTGGAATGAGGGTTTCCCATGTAACAGAAATAAAAATGCAAAAACTTTATCAATTTTTTTTTAATGAGAAAATAAACCAACTTAAGGCAACAGCAAAAGATGATGGAAAAGGATGTCAGCACTGAGATGTCACAGGCCTTCACTGTGCCCAAGGCAAAGGCGCTGCACACAAGATGAGGCCTGCCCTCACAATCCCACCCCAGGGACAAGCTCTATGAAAGGTTGGAAGCTGGGGCCCATGCGTGCTAAGGACTTATTTTTTGTCCCTCCCTCCCTCCCTCCCTCCCTCCCTTCCCTCCCTCCCTCCTCCTTCCCCCCCACCCTCCTTTCTTCCTTCCTTCCTTCTTTTCTCTCTTTCTTTCTTTTCTGAGTTGTTGTCTTCTATTGTTTGGAATTAGTTCTCTTCAACCACAAAATGTCCAATCAAAGTAACTCATTATAAAGTCTTCGCTTACTTATGAAAATCTAACTTCAATTCCTTTATGGCCATTGCAGAAACTTAAAGCAGATATACAAAATACATGCACTTAAAATACGCATACAGGGCTGGGAATGTGACTTAGTGGTAGAGTGCTTGCCTAGAATGCATGAAGCCTTGAGTTCAATTCCTCAGTACTACATAAACAGAAAAAGCAGGAAGTAGTGCTGTGGCTCAAGTGGTAGAGTGTTAGCCTTGAGCAAACAAAGCTCAGGGACAGTGCCCAGGCCCTGAGTTCAAGCCATAGGACTGGCAAAAATAAAAAAAAAAAAGATAAAATACCCATACACACCAATATAAAACACAGTATTAGTTGTTACTAGGACTGACTCAACAGGAAGTGGTACAGTGTGTTTAAGATCATCAACCAAGCAGCTTATAAGTACCGCACACTAACCAATTGCGCCACTGGAGCTCCTCAACCATCTTAAGATACTTTTATGCTAGTACTTCCAATGTACTAGTTCTTTCTAAAAATAGTTGCAGATACTTAAAATGCATAAACTAAAATGTTTATTGCAGAATGTTAAATATATAGGAGGATATAAGCAAGAAAAATGACAGATATAACCAGAGTAAGGGAAGGGCTATAATCTCGATGTTGGTATCTCCTCAAATTTGTTCAGCCTACTGACCGATATGACAGTGCTAAGAGGTGGAACCTATGGGGATTGAGTCAGAAGGGTCTGCCCTGATGGGCAGGATTAGTTTACTTCTAGAAGAGGTTGAAAGGAGCTGCTTTGACTCTTCCCCATGTGAGGATGTAGCACCAAGGTGCCATCTTGGAAACAGAGAGCAGCCTTTACCACTCTGCATCAGTATCAGACATAGAAACAATAAATCTATGTTGCTTATTTGTATGTGTGTGTGTGAGAGAGAGAGAGAGAAAGAGAGAGAGAGAGAGAGAGAGAGAGCGTCCTGGGGCTTGAACTCAATAGTTTGGGTGCTGTTCTTAGCTTTTGTGCTCAAGGCTAGTGCTCTACTACTTGAGCCACATCTCCACTTTTGGCTTTTTTGTTAGTTTAAATATCCTGCCTTGGCTGGCTTTGAACCTCTTAGATTTCAGCCTGAGTAGCAAGGATTATAGGCAGAGCCACAGGTGCCCAGCCCTGTTATTTATTAATTACCCAACCTAAGGTATTTTGTTAGAGCAGAAAGACTAGGCTAAGATAGGAAGAGTCAAAATCACTATGTACCTATCTATCACGGAGTTTTTTAAGCCTTAATGTGAGAACATAGTGTACTCTAAACATGAGACACAAAGAAAACGGGAAAATCACTTGCAATTGGAAGGATTATATTAGCCACTGCTGATAAACTCAAATTCCAAATTCATAAACTTAGAAGCACACACACTCAAAGGGAATGGGTTATCAGGTAAGTGGCAAATGGCCTGTGGTTAAAGTTTAACAATAAGATAATGTACTCACTAGAGAGACCTTTAAAAAGTAAGTACAGGTTAATCTAATTAGACTTTTAACCCTTCTGCTTTGGGAATTTATAAAGACACTTAAACTTCTATTTTTGTGGAGATTTTTGGTGGTGTTAACACTTGTTAGGAAGGCACATTACCACTTCAGCCGTGCCTTCAGCTCTTTGTATTTTTTTAGATAAAGTCTCTCTCTCTCTCTTTTTTTTTTTTTTGCCAGTCCTGGGGCTTGAACTCGGGGCCTGGGCACTGTCCCTAAGCTTCTTCTGCTCAAGGCTAGCACACTACCACTTGAGCCACAGTTCTACTCTGGCTTTTTCTGCTCATGTGGTACTGAGGAATTGAACCCAGGGTTTCCTGCATGCTAGGCAAGCACTCTACCACTAAGCCACATCCCCAGCCCAGAGGCTCTTTTTGTCTGTACTGGCCTTAAACCATAATCTACCAACAATTCTACTCATAGGTATATCCAGGAGAAATGAAACATATGTCCTTGCAAAACCTTATACACCAATGTTCACAGCAACATTATAAATAATAGACAAAAGGTAGAAACGATCCAATTGCTATCAATTGAGGAATGAATAAATCTATGGATATTAATATACTAGTTAATAAAAAGCAATGACATAAGACCAAGTATGGAGACACACACCTGTAATCCCAGCTTTTAGGAAGCTGGGGCAAGAGAATCATTTGTTAAAGGTTAGCCTGATTATATAGCAAGAACCTGTCAAAAATAGAAAGAAGAGAGGGAGAGAAGGAGAGAGGGAAGGAGGAAGAAGGAAGGAAGGAAGGAAGGAAGGAAGGAAGGAAGGAAGGAAGGAAGGAAGGAA
>NW_012267221.1:21973933-22022315 GCF_000151885.1 Dipodomys ordii
AGCTTTTTTCTTTTTGCTTATGTGGTGCTGAGGAATCGAACCCAGGGCCTCAAGCATGCAAGGCAAGCGCTCTACCACTGAGCCACCTTCCCAGCCCCGCATGCCGTTTTCTAAAAGGTTAATTTAGTCATTTCATGGTAACAGAATTTCTCTCCTATCTATCTACAAGAAACTTGACCCAATTCCTAACTAATTCTGCTTGGAAAAGTCTATAACTCATTTATTCCTTTTCTTTTCCCTTCCTTTTCTTCCTTCCCCCTCCTGCCTCCATTTCTTTCTTGTGCCCCAGAATAGGGTTTGAACTCAGGACCTTGTGCCTTCTCATCTTCATTACTCATGGCTGTCACTCTACAACTTGAGTCACATTTCTAATCCAGCTTTTAAATAAATACGTATAATTGTATTGTTATTGTTAGGTATTGTACAGAGGGTTACCATTTCATAAGTCAAATAATAAGTACAGTTCTTTTTTGGACAAGGTCACTCTTTCCTATGCTTTCTCCCAGTTTTTCCCTCTCCCATCCCTGCCCACAAGTTCCATAGTTTATTTTATACGTAGTGTATACTGAATACCATGATTGCATCTGTTCACCCTTCCTCCCTCCCTTTCTGTGCCCGACTATGTTTTCATTTCCTGGAATTCATTTCAGTAAATAGTATTTTAAATGTCCAGATCTAGTCCGGCTTTTTGATGGTTAATTGGAGATGAAGTCTCAAAGACTTCTGCTGGGACTGGTAGGAAAAAAAAAAAAAAAAGCTCAGCTTCTTGATCTCAGCCTCCTAATTAACTAGTGAGCTATTTCTTCTTCTTCTTCTTCTTCTTCTTCTTCTTCTTCTTCTTCTTCTTGCCTGAATTTTTTTATTTTGTTGTAAAGGTGCTGTACAGTACAAAGGGGTCTACTTCTTCTTTAACCTTAGTTACAGCTTTAAAATTGGGTAGGTTTTGGAAAAGCAGCAGCACTCTTCTGACAGCACCGACAGCACTGAGCTAAACACCTTGCACATTTTACCATCACCAGTACCTTGTCTGATGGGAACTCCGGATCAGGCTGCCAGTGTTTATCTGTTATCATTCAGGGAAGAGAATATCCTGCATCTCACAGTGTCCACTATTCTATAAACAGATAATCACCCATTTGTCTAAGACTATGTTGAAATTTATAAAGTTTTGGGAGAACCAAAGAACTATGCTTTTACACTGCGGGATGACTAGTTCTCAGGAGAAACTCAAGCAGGACCTAATGGAACACACTTATAATACTTAGGAGGTTGAGGCAAGAGGTATGTTTATGTTTGAGGCCAGCCTGGGTTAGACAGTGAGTTCCAGACCAGCCTGCCTATAGACCATATCAAAAATTTAAAAATAAATAAAATAGCAACAACAACAACAACAAAATAAACAATTATATATTTCTTTTTTATTTGCCTAGAGACTAGCCCACTATTCATGTTGTTAATTTCTAGCTAATATTTAACCCATCAAAGCTTTCAGAAATGAGTCATGATTAAGGAAGAGATTTAAGGAATCAGTACGTTTCTCAAAGATTCTCAACTTCAACAGAAATTCCTGAAGTTCAAGCCTATAAACAGGGTCTACACCTGACAGAAACAAAAAGAACCATATAGATAATTATAGTTTAATGACTTGGGTCACATGTCAGACATGGGGCAGAGTCCATTTTACAGCCAAAATCTTCTGGATATCACAAATGGGAACAAATCACTAGCCATATGGAAGATGAAAAGCATGACTTGCAAGTTTCTGGCAGATTTGTGTATGTGCTATGGTAAAATGAGTTGGGAAGCTTGTTAACCAGATGGAAACTTAAACCACTGAGAAAAATATTTATGATTCACAAAGCTTCTGTCATTAGATGAGAAACAATTACGGTACTCATCATTGGAATAAAGAAAAGACAATATACTTTTGGTGAGCTAGACAAGAGTCTTATTCTTTTACATTGTTTATCTTTCATGAAGAAAAGAAATTCAACCAAAGAAATTTCCTTCCTGAGCATGCAGTCTAAGAATGTTTGTATGCATGCAGACAAATATGCAAATGTGATTGCTCACCTCCCTCAACTCCCCCTTCATCCCCTCCCCCACTCCTATTCCCCTGCAACCAATTCACCTCTTCCATAAGAACTTTGATCTCAGAAAGGTGAGGACTTATGTCTGTGCCTAGCTGACAAATCTCATCAAGGAGGACCTTCTCTCTCTGACCTCAGGGGCATCTTCTCTGAATTAAAAGTTTGAAGGTCACTGACCTCACCACCTCAAGCTCCAAGAGCAACTGGGAAAGTTTTAGCACAACCACCAGCCAGTCCAACAATGGTATTTTCATTTTTAAAAACAAAATGGACTAAACAAATCTCAAGCAAATGTAAAACAAATATTGTAAATAGGATAACTGGGCTATAAACTTAGAGGTATGAATTGGGCTAAACCCAGTGTAAATGCTTACACTTTAAAAATACATGATTTGTGCTTTGAGTAAATATAATGTGAATCGCTGGTTTCAGAATTTTTGTCAATAGCTTCAATATAATTACAGTTGTTTAATCATAACTCCCAGACCCAAAAGAGACACTATTAGAAAACTAGACCACCATGGCTCAGTTATTACTTGTAATTTTATTTATAAATTAGTTATAATTTAGGTAGCTACATTACCTGAAATATAAAGACCCAAGTAATAGTTATCTCACATGTAAAGTTCCAGTCAATCAAAATATATGATTATTCTACTTACATTATACTTCCTATGATGGTTAAAAATAAGAATTAGGACTTTTTAAAAGTCTGGAAATTAAAACTTTAGAAGTTTCTAAAACAGAAGCTAATGAAAATAAAGCTCAGGAAAGTGTCTTTTTTTCCCTGTCCTAAAAAACAGCAAGATCATACAATAAAATTAAAAAAATTTTTATATGAGAACATTTGCTTAAGATACCTTGAGTTTGAGAAATGTCACTTGTAAGGTGTAAAAAGTTTACAGAATATATTTGTCACAAGAAGCACCCAGGATTAATACTTACACAACCACCAGCAAGGATTTCTGCTGGAAGTGGAATGGAGCCATCTCTTCTGGTAAATTTGTCTCGGACAAAATCATTAACCTAATTAGGAGGACAATATCAGTTAACCAGAATTCCCAACCAGTTTTTCTATAGGCACATTGTTGCCTTCCAAGTAAATAACATATCTCAGAATAAAATTAAAAATTATTAAATGTGTACAAAAGTGTCTTAATAGAGTGCCAGTGCTGGCTGGGTACTAGTAGTTCATGCTGGTAATCCTAGCTACTTGAGAGGCAAAGATTTAGAAAATCACGGCCAGTGTAAAAAAAAGTTCTTAAGACCCACATCTCAACTAATAACTGGGCATAGTGTCATACAACTATCATCTAGGTATATGTGAAGTATAAATAGAGGAGTCATGGTCTAGACAGCCCAGGAATACCATTGAGACCCTACTTAAAAAATAACAAAGGCAAAATGGCTGGTGTGGCTCAAGTCATAGAGCCCAATTAGTGAGCTTAAAAAGAAGTACCCCCCCAAAATGTGTGTCAATCTTAGCAGCATCGATTTTAATTTTGTGCTTATAGTAATTTAAATAAATGACATCAACTCAGTAAGAAAAAAAACTTACAGTCAGCTTAATGGCCTTTTCTGGGGCAACTCCTATAAGCTGTGGTATCAGACCTAGGTAAATAGAATCATTAGCAAATTAGGTTTAAAACAGAAAGACACACAAAACAAAGTATTTTCTTTGTATTATTCATGCATCAAGTATTTCTAGACTTCCATTAAAATGGGAAAAGTGGCTATCCTAAAAACTCTGTATATGCACATAATAATTATTTACAAGTATGACACTATGTTTCTTGAAGCTATACATGCTTTCCTTAAGCATGAATTAAAAAAAAAACTATCAAACTGGAATTTTTATCCAAAAAGCACTGAGGAAAAAAATACAGCCTATGGATTTTCTCAACTCAGGAAACATTACCAACAACAATGAAACCAATTTTCCTCTCTTATTACAACGAACAACATTCAAACTTGCACAGAACTTGAGATATGCTAAAGTTGTATATGGGGAAAACTCCACCCAGGTTTTGTCACAAACAATGCTACCTACATAACAGTATATAGTAGCTCAGTTATAATAGAATACTAACTCCCACAATTTTCTCTTCAGAGAAGCCTTCACTATTCATTTATTCATTATTCATTCAGTATTCATTTATTTAAAGGAAAGCCACAACCACAGAGAAAAATGCAGTTTTTAGTATCATCTAATGAATATCTCCAGTAAGCAAAAAGCATGCCAATTGTATTTTTATTTACTAGTGTATATCCAGTTTAAGACATTTTGAAAAGATTCCTCTCAAAATAAAAACATTATTCTAAGAAAAGTTAAATTTCCCAGTCTGGCACACTAGAAAAAGAGAAAAATATATAAACAATTCAGCATCTGTAGATATTCATAGGACTCACTTTTCTAAGGCACACAGCTTATCCAAATTGTTAGCTTATATAATTTTGCATACATTTATAAAAGATGCTAACAATAAACATTGTATATCCTTTAAATCTTCTTGCCAAGGGAGAGTGCTTACACGTTTGCTCACTGCTGGTCTTAAGCCTACTTTGAGGATGCTGCTGAGTGATTTTCCATGAGTTGAGAGCCAACAAGTAATCATGCATACAGGCTACTGTCAGTCAAACTGAATTATCAACGACAAATACAAATCCACACATACCTTTCATGGTTAGCAGGCTGACTTAAAAGAATAAATCAGCAGATGGCAGTCTTAACTTTCTAACCCTCCTGATTATCAGGCACAATTACTTTTCATCTTATTCCCATACAACCATGTCAGCATGTGTATTTGTTTTACAACTTGCCTTAGTAAAGCTCATGGAATTTTAATAAAGTACTGATTTATGTCATTTTATCATTGTTTCCTACAAAGAAATTTAGCTAATCTGTCAACAATTTTGTCAATCATTTGACAAAATAATGGACCAGTTCTAAGCAATATATGACAATCTCAATAATCACAGTTCTCACATACAGGACTCCTACAATCTTCTCCCTAGTATAAAATCTCTCATTTAAAGGATGGATTTTATCATCTCACACCCTGCATAAAGCCAGTATCCCTTCTCCCCTAGTTACTATATTGCACACAATTAATATAACATCTAACCCAAATGAAATCTTCTCGAAACAGCTATTTATTGAGAAGGCTAAACTATGCATTGTATATCTAGGTTTCTTCTTTTTTAACCTTTCCTTCTTTTTTTACTTTTTACTTAAAAAAACTGATTCTCCCTTATTCAAATCCCAATTAATAGGAAAAAGCAAAGTTTATTGATATTTTAGTCTCCTGCACAGTGATGCATATTTTTCACAAGCTTTCTATGTATGCATAACTTACTGCAAAATAAATGTAAATATACTAAACCCTGTAAAATCCTGACACTTATTTTAATTTTTCTAATTTTAAATTTTACTGTAAAGGTGATATACAGAAGAGTTGCAGTTATATAAGCTAGGTTTCTTCTTATAATGTAATACTCTACCAAGGAAAAGAAGTCATTATTTGATAATGAATAATTGGAGATTTCAAAGAAATAAAAAATTTAGGGATACTGAACGCTGATTCCATTAAGTAAATTTTAGATATGAAGGCCTTAAGTCAGCTTAAAGCAAGCCTTCACTGGTCAGGCAGCTCTGTGCTGAGTACAATGCACACTTCTTCCCATAGAGTGCAAACTGCACAGGAATTTAGATTGCTGAATATTTGAACAAAATTAATTATATTTATTCTCGGAACCTAGGTATTTGAGCCTAGTTTGAATTCAAAGTTATTCTCTTATTTTACACATAATCCCCCATGAGCATCCTCATGACTTTCTCTATCAACTATCAATAAATCAAAGTTACATTTTTCACTTGACTTTTTGAATATTATGTCAGTTGGAGGTGTTGGTTTTCTCCTGTCCATGAACATAAAGCTTTATTCAGGTCCAGTCTTCCTATTTGAGGGAGAGAATCTAAGCCAAACTGTTGAATACAACTCAGAATGAGCTAGGGATTAATAAGCCAGGGTGTGTAAACAAACAAGTACAGTAAATTACATAAATGCCCTGGACTTGAGCATGTTGGGAGTATTTTCAAAGAATTTCAAGTGGCGCCCAAAGGGATTAAAAAATTAATCTCCAGCCCCCTCCAAGGAACCCAAAATTCTAATGTAGATGAAAGCCATTCTCTTTCCAAGGAGAACAAGTTCCTACAAAGCCAAGGGGTGGGGGAGAATTCTGCATGGAGTTACAGTCTGTAATGCTGACAACAGTCTCTATACTCAGTCTAGCGTTGGTGGTGACAATCTCTTTGCTTTGCTGTGTGTCTGAGCTAAGGGGAAGAAAGGGTAAGAGCCACAGTTTTCTTTCCTTTTTCTTTTTAATTCAGATGACTCATTGGAAAAGACCTACATCTGGCCTCCCTGGAAATGACAAAAAAAATTATATTTCTTTCAGTTAAAACAAGTATATAAATTCACTTTCAAGTAGCAGCCTGGCTTCTGCTTTACAGAGAAGCTTCTATTTCTCCTCTTCAATGTACTGGGAAAGAAACTATTTCCGAGCTGCAGACATGTGTCTTAGCTTGTAAGGACATGGTAGCCTAGACTCATACTGGGGAAAAATACAGAATCTGGAATCCTAGCAGGAAGAAGAAATAATTAGCAAGACTAATACTGCTAGATACCAGAAAGAATGTAAAAAGGAAAAATGAGCAGAGAAAATAGAAAGCGCCTGAAATAAAATCACTAAATTTAGCTGTGAAACTAGCCCACTTACCCCGGTAGAGTCCAAAGAAGCCCTCATAACGTAAGACCTTCTTAAAACAGTCAAAGCTATTTTTGTACATCAGTTCCCCAACAACAGAGCCAGTGCCACGCTGGTTTTGCATCCGAGTCTTCACTAGATCTATTGGATACACTGCAGTGGCTCCCACAGCTACAAACAGAACAATTTTCAAACTTAAAAAGAACAAAATTAAATCAGAGTTCATAAAGAAAATATATCTTCACCTGACGGGCGAAAATATAAAACATAAAATTTATTATCACAGAAGACAATTACATTACATTCTTTTATACACTAAGGATGGGACACTTAACAACCCATAAATACAGTTGCTTCATGAAATAACAGTCGGGCTGGAGATATAGCTGGTACAGTGCTCACCTAGCATGTGAAAGGCCCTAGATCTGATCCCCAGCAGTCCAAAACCAGAAGAAGAAAAAGAACAAAAAAAGGTGTCAAAAAATGCTCTTTGATATCTTAGGTTTGTGACTTACAAAGTGGATTATCCAGTCATCACCAACATTAGAGAACCACTCACTTTCCCATAATCACAATTTAAATTATTACATTTTATAACATTCTTTTATATTTTCCATTAAACGCCTAAATATTATGCCAATTACTTCTGAATAACTATGAAATGACTATATATGTGAACTAAGTGACTATAATTTTATAATTTAGTCTACTACTAAAGCAGTTTAGTAAATTAATCACTATTACAACCATACTATTGGAAACAAATTTCAATATGATCCTTATCTCTAGTTATAAAATTTGCTTGAGGAAAAAGCACTATGTTTTAGAATTTTTCAGGGACTGAGATAATTATTATCTGATAATTATTATTTTTTGAATGTTGGAAACCAAAACAAGCTTTACAATTTCTAAAACTGAGACTGAAAAAATACTAATATCATCAGTTCAGCCTCATTTTGAAAAAGTTGGAGTATTTTAATCATGCCTTCTAGGTTCTTCTCAACAAAACAACTTCAGATTCTACTATATACTTTCCTTGTAGAGTACTTAATTACAGTCCCTCAAATTTCTGCTGTGAGCAGGGAACAGAAAGGAAGTTCAATTTTGCAAATAAACTACTAATCTACATATTCTTAAGCCAGGAAAAGAGAAAAATATATATAAGCCAAAACAAAAGTGAATCCCTTTGGGAGGTTGTTTTATTTTATCAGATTCTAGGATTTGAAATATAAATCCTAGAAAACCAAAGTCTTCATTTTCTACCTACTCCTATGCCTGACCCCATAAACTCAGTCTTACTTTCCATTTTTTCATACTGGCCTTAACCAAAATAATTAAGGTAAGAACAGCACTGCACCTCAGACTTTCACATCATTACAGAGGTTTTATCTTGGAGACAGACTGGAGCCAGAGGGGCCACAGCCATGCTATGACATGTCCTCAGATCACAGGTAAAAATAAAGAAAGCCCTGCAGTCGTGACCCCCAAAACAATGAACTGCATCTCTGCTGATCTGTCCAGGTCTAGTGAGATAATATTACATTAACACCCGCCTCAAACAGCACACAGACATGTCACTCACCTCCAGCAACTGAGCCCAGGGTGAATCTGTAAGCGGACTCGGCAATCTGGAGCCAGACAGGCCTGCCTAACCCAGGAGATTGCTGTGGGAAAAAAAAGAAACATGGAAATGCATACAGCAAATGAAAACAGCTACAATATGACTATCCCAAAATAAGAAAAAGCAAAACCTGAAAGTAATATTGTTCATGACTTAACCTCTTCTCTGAAAGAACAAATTAAGATATTCACCTAGTTAAAATGAAAAGCAGTAGAATCATGACTTTTTGCTTTTGTTTTGAGAGTACCCCTATTATTCGAATGCACAGGAGTTTTTCTTATCTTTAACAAGTCTCTTAATGTATCAGTTATTGACCACTATTTGGGAACAAACCATTATTTTCCAGAAATATAGTTTTTAGGTAAACAAGTATTTCAGGTATAAAATCTTTTTCCCTTTTTTAACTTAGAAGTTTGAAATCTTTCTAAAATGTATAAAAAAAATCCTGATACCTAAATTGGACAATACTAATGATAACCTAAAATGTCTACTGTGAAATAAAAAAACAAAAGCAAAGTAAAAAATTCTACTATGATTCAGAATGTACTTCACAGGCATCCTATAAATCACCTAAAATAATTTATATAGGTCAATGTGTCAGTCTAGTTCTTAAATACTTTCATTATAAAAATAGCTGCTTCATTATGTAAGCAGACCGAAACAAAGGAATATTATTAAGAAGCTTTAAAAAGTATCAGGTTGAAATGAACCTTAAAAAAAAGAAGCTGGAAGTGTGGCTCAAGCACTAGAGCATATACCACATACCACACAAGTACAAAGTCCTTCTTACTTCTAACAGAAGGAAGGGAGGGAGGGACGGAGGAGAGAGGGAGGCAGATAGGGAGGGAAGAAGGAAGGAAGGAAGGAAGGAAAGAAGGGAGGGAGGGAGGGAAGGAGGGAGGGAAGGAGGGAAAATAGTGAGAAAATGAAACAGTAGTAGCCAGAGTCAGGCCAGAATTCCCAGCAGTGGCAGAGAGAACACAAGTTCAAGACTAGGCTGGACTGCACAATAAGAATGTGCCTCAAGCGCTGTGGCTCAAGAGGTAGAGCGCTGGCCTTGAGCTGAAGAGCTGAGGGACAGCGCCCAGGCCCAGAGTTCAGGCCCCACGACCAGACCCAAAAAAAAAAAAAAAAAAGAATGTGCCTCAAGGAAAAAAAAAGACAAACTAAAATATAATAATGGGCTGGAGGTATATATAGCTCAAAGCTAGCATACTTGTCTAGCATGCTCAAGTACCTAGGGCTGATTCCCAGCACCACCAACAAATAAAAACCAAGAAAGCACATTAAAAGGTTTAGATAGCCTGGGTGCTGGTGTCTCTCATACCTGTAATCCTAGCTATTCAGGGGGCCGGTTCAAAGCCAGCCCAGGTACGAAAGTCTGTGACACTCACCTCCAATTAACCACCAGAAAACTGGAAGTGGTGCTGTTCCTCAAAGTAATAAAGTCCTAGCCTTGAGCAAAAAAGAGCTCTGGGACAGCACTTAGGCCAAGAATCAAGCCCCATGACCAATAACAACAACAACAAAAAGAATCTGTTGGTTGCAAGCTACTCAGGAGGCTGAGATCTGAGTGCTATCCTTGAGCAAAAGAAGCTTAGGGACAGGTCCAGACCCTGATTTCAAACCCCAGGACAAGCAAAAAAAAAAAAAAAAAAAGCTGAATTAAAATTTGTAGTCAAGTCAGGTGTGAGAGAGTAATCCCAGTTACTCAGGAGATTGAAGCAAGAGTTTGAGCGCACAGGTTGGGTACTGTGGATAAACACCCATAATCCTAGCTATTTAGGAGATGGAAATCAAGGGGATCACAGTTTGATACTAACCTAGGCAAAATGGTTAGGAGTGGTAGACTGCTTGCCTAGTAAGCACAAGACCCTGAGTTCAGACACCAGTAGTTCTTTTTTTTTTCTCTCTCTCTCTCTCCCCCCATATACACACACACACACACACACACAAAGTTCAAGGCCAGCCTGTGCTATATGGTGAAAGTATTTCTTTGTTTGTTTGTTTATTTTGGGTCCAGTCGTGGGGCCTGAACTCTGGGCCTGGGCACTGTCCCTCAGCAATTCTGCTCAAGGCTAGTGCTCTACCACTTGAGTCACAGCGCCACTTCTGGCTTTTTTCTTTTTTGCTTATGTGGTGCTGAGGAATCGAACCCAGGGCCTCAAGTATGCAAGGCAAGTGCTCTACCACTGAGCCACCTTCCCAGCCCTGAAAGTATTTCTTTTGTGTTCTATCTCTCTCTGTTTTGCTCTTTGCTCTATCTCTCTTTTACAGACTCTCCCTCTCTGTCTCTGTCTCTGTCTCTCTCCCTCTTACACACACAGGTGTTTTTTTTTTCATAATATGAAAAAACTATGGTCCCAAATAAGTTTTACATAGTACAAATTTCCTTATTCATCTAAAAGGTTTCTTCTCTGTCTAACCACATACATTTTTCTTTCTAGTCCTTTTCTTCAAAGAGTGGCTATAAGCCCTACAAAATCCTATGAAAACAGAAGGATTATATGATGCTTTAATTTTCAGCTAAAACATCTTAAAGTATAAATACTCAAATAACTTTTGGCAGAAATGTCATCTCCATTTCTATTAAATAGCATTTGTAAGAAAACATACAATATATGGTTACCAAGATTTTTCCCCTAAGGCTTAGTTATTGCTGCAAGTTATTGTTCACTTCTTTTAGGTATGTAAATTAATGTAATTAATGCTATATATTTCATATCATGAATATTCATAAATGGATTGCTACTATAGCTATCATCCCTATTAATGACTGTGTACTGAATTTTTAACATTTAGACTGAAAGAAAACACTCAGTACTAAGAAGATCCCCCACTGCGAACAAATAGGCCAAAGGAAAAGGCACTCTTTTGCTTAAGGTTATGATTATGATCATGAAGCTTGATATTTAACAAGGTTAATTAAGTGTTTTTCAAAGCAAAACAAGAGGTGAGAATCTTAAATGATTTTTAACTGGCTCCCGAAGCATTATGTGTATGATAAGGAGCGAGTTCAAATGAGATTTAGACAGGAGATCATGTCAGTGAACAAGTCAAGCAAGCTGCCCAGATCAAGAGGCTTCATGTATCATGTTGACCCAATAAAGAGAATGCTTCTTCCAAATGATAAATTACTGGTGGGTATATGCCAAGGGATAGATGAAATCAATTTTATACTAAGCACTAAAGGCTGGATTCTGCATTAACTAAATGTATGGCTAGCATAGCCACAGCAAAACAAAATTCTATCTGCAAAGCACATCTAGGATTTTAATACTCCTCTAATATTCTCTGGGCCTTTCAAAGTAAGATTAAAACCAAAAAGTGTACCAGTATAGGAGAAGATGATGAGGAAAATAAAGCATTTATACCTATATATGATATAGAGAAATGTAGATATAGACATTTCCCTAAAAGCTAAATAACATATATACTTTTCTCTAAGAAGGAATTAATGTGTTTAAAGGAACAACTAATTAGGTAAATCACTAATAAGTAAATAATCTTCTGGTTTTTGAGAACAGATTTGCATTTATAGCAAAAAGTACCACAGGTAACGAGTAGAAAGATCTGGGTGGAAAAAAGAATGTTCAATAGACTGTAAAGCTTTCCTCTACTTCAAAGAATCTAAAGCCCACTAGAAAGTACACTACCCAAAGAATCAAAGTCCTATAACGAAGGAATGCAATAGATAAAATACAATTAAAATCATTTAAATAATACTTTGACAAAATACAACCCAGCTCATCTTTAGTAGTCTATAGTTTTAATATAATTAGCATAAAAACAAAAACATTTTAAAAATAAAACAAGTCCATCATAGATCATTTACTTTTTCCTACAGTTGAAAAGTTAATTGTGTAAGACAGAAAAGTAAAAGAGAAAGTTCGTTTACCCATTCTCACACAGGACCAAATCTAGTCTTTAACTTTGTTTTTAACCTCCTCCAAACTGTTAGAAGCTCCAAAAATGTGTATACCCTTTTCTCTGCACCCTACTCCCTTTCCCCCCTCTTCTTTAAAAACTTACTTCCCTTCAACCAAAATTTCTGCTTTTTGGTGCTGATAACTCATGCCTGTAATCCTAGCCAGACCAGGCAGAAAAAGTCCATGAGACCCTTACCTCCAATTAACCACCAAAAAGCCAAGTGTGTGGCTCAAGTGGGAGAGTACCAACCTTGATTGAAAAGGCTAAGTAAAAGCAACAGATTCTGAGTTTGAGCCCCAGTACTGGTAACAGCAACAACAACAAAAATATGTTTTCTCATTATAGGTCATTTCTATTCCACAAAATAATTATCCAGGAGTTTCTAATTTTTGGTTACTGCAAATACTGCTACTACAAACAATATTGAAAATGTCTTTTCTTTTTTGCCGGTCCTAGGCTTGAACTCTGGGTCTGGGCACTGTCCCTGAGCCTCTTCGTGCTCAAGGCTAGCACTCTACCACTTAAGCCACAACACCACTTGCAGCCTTTCCTGAGTAGCCTACTGGAAATAAGCACCTTGGGGACTTTTCTGCATAGGCTGGCATTGAACCTCAATCCTCAGATCTCAGCCTCCTGAACAGCTAGGATCAAAGGCATGAATCACCAGTGCCCAGCTTGGATATGTCTTTTAACACCTATAATACTCATTCTGGTGAGGATTATATCTGGAAGAACCAAGAAGATAGTTGTTTCTTCACAGTAGTTTATGTAACAGTTTTCAAAGTTGTGCCAGCAGTTTTGAGTTTTTATTCTTCCACTTCCTAAACAATATATCCCTGTCAGTGTAATTTTACAATTTTATAATTTGGATAAAATAGCATTTCAATGTATTATTAATGTGTTTTCCCTGTTAATATTAAATAATATTCAACTTTTCCTCTCTCTGCCTCCTTTATCTCCCTCTCTCTTTCTCTCTCTCTGTCTCTTTCTGTCTCTCTGTCTCTCTCTCATTCTTGCTAGGTACTATCCCTCCTGAACTATTCTTCTCTCAAGGCTGGGTGCCCTACCACTTGAGCTACATCTCTATTTCCATCTTTTGGGTGGTTAATTGAAGATTAGATCTCACTGACTTTCCTGTTTGGGCTGGCTTTGAACCACAATCCTCAGATTTCAGCCTCCTGAGTATCAGCTAGGATTACAGGCATGAGCCACCAGTGCCCAGGGTACTTTTCTCTTTTTAAGGCCTTTTACCTATTTTCAACTAGCTTCTCTTTTGTTTATGAATTCATAGAATTTCATTTCACAATCTTTTATTTTTTGAGATATTTTCTTGAGTATGTAGCTGAGACTAGCCTGGAATTCATGATCCTCCGACCTCAGCCTTAAGCCTCCGACTTCTGAGTGCTAGGATTACAGACAAATTACAGGCCTAAGCCAGCACTCCCTCCTTATTACATATTCTGGATACAAATCCTCTAACACTTAAATGCTAAATGTATTTCAAATGTCTCTCTACGATGTAGCATGGCCTTTAGCTATTTTTGTAATATACTGTGATGAATAAAACTCCTTAAATTTAATGAAGTTCAATTTATTAATCTTTTTCATTGGATGACTGGTGTTTTATAGCCCTTTTATAAAATCCCTGCTTATCCCTAGATCAGGAATATAATCTTCTGTGTTCTATTATCTTTAACATTCAAAACAGTCCAACTGAGATATATAGAGTAAGGATTTATTATCCATCATTAATTAAATTTAAAAAATAACTGGTAGAATCTTATCCAGCACAAAAAATTAAAAAGCAAAATGTTTTAGGCAATAAAAAAGAAAATACAAAATCATTCTCCTTAATGAAGGAATTGGGTCACATACTTATTGCAGCTAATTTTGAAGTGGGCTAATGTTTCCCAAATTCAAATAGTAAAAATAAAAAAAAAAAAGCAGTTAACTTTGCTGCATGTTTAGTAGGTGACAGTCGTAACTACATTATCTCACATCATTTTCTTTTTTTTTTCAAATTTTTTATTGTGATTAAGTGGTTACGTAATTTCCCAAATTTCACAGTATTGTGGGATAGTGATGCTCAGTTAAAGTTGCAAACACATTCTAACTTTCCTGGAGCAAATTGTCTATCACGGTCTATAACATTTATGACTTCTATGAGCTTTGCGGTACAGTTATTTCTTCCACATTGGGTGGTATGTACATTTCTTTTGTTTTGCGTAGCATCATTTTCACAATAATCCTGTCAAATGGAAAACAAGGCACCAACCTAATCATGAGGAAACAGAAGGATGTTAGGAATCAGTGCCAAAACTCTTCTTCGTTGCCTCCCTCCTCACTTTTATTTCTGAACTCTCAGGAACCTTTTAGTTCCAGAACTATTTTCTTAACAACTTTGGTAGGCTCAGATAACAATAATACTTATTTTTTCTTTCTTTAATATTTAAAATTTCAAGTCAACTCCTATAGGGAAACACTATACACTAACAATAAATAATCATGTACAATTGGTCTTCTGTATCTGTGAGTTTCAGCCATGTGTGGGAAAACACTACATCTACAGCCAGATACCTGGATTCCTAATACTTGAAAGGCTGAGGTAGGGGAATTATGAGTTCAAGGCAAGTCTGGGTTATATAATGTGTTTGAGAGCAGCCTGGGCTGCATAGTAAGTCTATCTCAAAATTTCTTTTAAAAATCTATCTAGCAGCTAGCAATGTGGCTTAGTGGTAGAGTGTTGGCCTAGCATGCATGAAGCCCTGGGTTCAATTCTTCAGTACCGTATGAACAGAAAAAGCCAGAAGTAGCACTGTGGCTCAAGTGGTAGAGTGCTAATCTTGAGCAAAAGAAGCTCAGGGACAGTGTCCAGGCCCTGAGTTCAAGCCCCAGGACTGGTAAAAAAAAATAAAATAAAATAAAAATAATCTAGTTATCTCTATACTGAACATTCATACACTTTTTGTCTTCAAATAAAAAGTACTGACACAGCATGTACATTGTCATTAGATCTGATAAATAACCTAGGAATGATCTAAAATACACAGGAGGAGGTATGTGCTATTTTAGATTAAGGATGTGGGTATCCACAGATTTTGTTATCCATTAGAGTCCGGGAACCAATCTCCTTTGGATACCAAGGAATAGCCAGCCATAATCCTAGTTTGACAATATAGGAAAAAGTATAAAGTCACATAGGAATAGCTGTAGTTAATATAACTCTGTGAACTAAAGAATTCTAAAAATTGAGTACTAGTGTATTATCTTGAAATTGTTAAGACACCGTAGCCTACGTGACTACCTTTGAGTTTACCATAAATCTGAAATAGGTTAAATGAAGAAAATTTTTTCAAGATTAAAACTTGAAGAAAGTTTATTCTACTACTTTGGTTCTGTAAAAACTAGGCATATTTCCTTTCTTCTTCTTCCTTTTTATGTACACAGGCAAGCACTCCACTAATGGCCTACATAACCAGTCCAAAAACTTAGGCATATTATTCTATTCGATCCTAGTCTGCATTCATCACAAAAATTTAAATGCTATAAAGGAAAAAGGAGAATAAATGTAAAACTGTAAAATAAAACTCATTGATCACTTTACAGAATGCAAGACCTTAAAATGAACAATTCTTGAAAGTATTTAAAGGTACTCATTTTAATAAATGGGGAAATTGAGGCCCAGAGAAACTTGTATCAGATTTCAAAGACAGTAAAGATGCCAGTGGATCACACTTATAATCCAAATTAGACAGCTGAGATCCAGAAGTCTGAGGTGTAAAGCCAGTCCTGGCGGAAAAAGTCTACAAGATTTCATCTCCAAAATAACAAGCAAAAAAGCAAGGCTGGAGGTATGACTCAAATGGTAGAGTACCAGCCAAGCAAGTCTATGGCCCTGAATTTAAACCTCAAACTTCTCCCCTCCAAAAACATAGCTACAGTGATAAAACATATGTTAAGTATTTAAGTTCAGTAAGAACTCTTTAAACATTTGAATCTCTCAAGATTTTTTTTTGGTAATTTCACAAAATTTTACTTTAAAATAAATCACTAAATTTGAATAAATCCATTTAGTTTTAAAAGATCTGAAAACTCATAATGGAAATAAACTTTGATGGTAGCACATAGTTTTTTGGCACAAAAGAAGCTATACTACAATAGGTTACAGGCTCATTTAATCTGCAGGGAGCTCTATTACACACTAAGCAAACAATTAAAGTATTACCATAAATGTAGATATAAAAGCTCTCTTTCCCATTTTTGGTTTGCTTCAACAGAGCACAAAAGTTCTTATTCATTATGTAAAGTGGACCTGAGAATTTTAATTAATTTCAGAAGCAGAATCATCATTCCACAGAGCTCAAGTAGAAAAAGATTTCGTATCAAATCGTCCCAAGGTGAACCACATTTAAGTGCCTTGTGATTTCCTCACTAACTCATCTGGTAAAGGAGAATGGTAAGAAGCTCACAGGTCCTTCCAGAGCGAGAGCAGGGAACATAAGGAGGACAAGGTGTGTGACCATTCGCTACAATTGAAGCTTCCTAAAAACTGCTAGGGCTCAAACTATGGGTTTTTATAAATGAAACCAAAAGTTTCTGTCTAAAGCAAGACTTGTTTAAATCATTCCATTCTACTAAATAAAGTAATTTTATGGGATTTGCTTTTGCCTAATATGTATAAAGTTAGAAATGGAACCATTATTAACCAACCTTACACATCTAAAGATGGTTACCCTTTGGGGAAGAACACAAAGGTGTAATATCTCTAAACATTTAAAATACGATTAGTTATTAGAAATAAAATAGCCCTCTTCTATTTTCAGGGATATTCTGAACAAAGCAATTTCCAATTTTGTTTTTCCTTACTACTAATGGAGATGACAATTTTTTTTAATGCTGCTTTAAAAAACAAACAATTTATTGTAGTGAATTCCAGGAAATGGAAACCTGGTTTTGTTGTTAATGGTGATAGTGGTGGTATGGTGTTTGCTTTGTTTTTTTTTTTCTTCCTTTGGGGGAACATGAGGGGTGTAGAAAGGGAGGGAGTAGGGTGAACAAATGCAACCATGCTATTCAGTATACTCTATGTGGAAATGACCTATGTAACTTGGCAGCGATGGGAGAGGGAAACTAGGGGAAAGTAAAGGAAGGGAAGCCTGTCAATTTATTACATACATCACAATACCTTAATAGTAACAATATAATTACTTTTTAAAAATCTTATACATGACGGGCTGGGAAGGTGGCTCAGTGGTAGAGCGCTTGCCTTGCATGCATGAAGCCCTGGGTTCAATTCCTCAGCACCACATAAGCAAAAAGAAAAAAGCCGGAAGTGGTGCTGTGGTTCAAGTGGTGGAGTGCTAGCCTTGAGCTGAAGAGCTGAGGGACAGTGCCCAGGCCCAGAGTTCAGACCCCACGACCAGACCCAAAAAATAAATAAATAAAAATAAAAAACTTATACATGTATGCATAAGCAATTTTTAATCATCAATATTTAAAAAATAATAATATTGCTTTAAAAATGTAATAAGTCACTTTAAATATTCACACACAGAGAGACTAAAGGAGGATATTCGTTTTGTTTGTTTTGTGGTTTTTTGGTCATGGAGCTTGAAGTCTGGGTCTGGGCACTGTTTCTGAGCTCTTCAGCTCAAGGTGAGCACTCTACCACTTGAGCCACAGCACCACTTCCAGTTTTCTGGTGGTTTATTGGAGATAAGAGCCTCATGGTCTTTCCGGCCAGGCTAGCTTTGAACCACGATCCTGAGATCTCAGCCTCCTGAGTAGTGAGGATTACAGGCGTGAGCCACCGGCACCTGGCCAGAGGAGGATATTCTTAGGAGAGGAATACAAAGGCAATATGCCTATGTGCATCTGATCAAATAATATTTATTGAAATGACTCCAGAAAATGGAAACAAGAGGTTTTTTCTCTTTGGTGTGTTGCTGTTTTTATTTTATTTTTGTCTTGATTGTTATTTAGTTATCTTTGGGAGGGTAAGCAGGGGCACAGAAATGGAGGGACAAAGAGTGAACAAATGCAGCAGTGGTACTCACAGATACTATGTTGAAAATGAACAATACAACTTGTGTATGGGGACAGAAGGGAAAAACTGGGAGAGAGAGAGGGAAAAGGTGACCTTGTACAAAAAGAAATGTACTCACCACCTGACTCATATAACTGTAACCCCTCTACATATCACCTTTGCAAAACAATAAAAAGAAAATATGCTAACAAAAATGTAAAAGTCAAAGTTTTCTTTCTAATTAGACATGTTTCCTTTTCTCTTATAAGCTATAAGGCACTATCTCAGTGAATAAGAAATGTACTGTTAAAACCTTATAAATCTCAGCTTCATGATACAAGGAACCTAGCACTAACCTTTAAAAATTAGACAAATGAATGGAAAACATGCTAATTCCAATGGAAAGGAAGTCAAGCCCATGCCTATTTCAACTCTTATTCTTTTACCTTAATAAGGCAAAAGAACAAAGCAAAATCACAAATCTAGGAATCCCATAAAAATATTCTGAGGATGAGGGTAACTCACATAAGTAAAATTGGGAGTTAAGTCTTTCTCAAAAAGTTGTTTTCACAACAATCAGAAGTTTTAGGTTTGCTGTGCACATATTATTTCAGCATTTTGGGTAATTATTTTTATAAGACTGTTTTTACCTGTCTCTGAAGTTCTGCCAGGTTGTAAGGTAAGGCCCCCTCAGCCAATGGAGCTATTCTCTCAATATCTGCCAATGTCAAGCGCCTTAAGGGAATAATATAGAAACAAGTAACTGTTAGACACTGACCGACACTGACCAACTCCTCGCATAGAGAACATCTTTTCTTAAAAAAAAAGTTAACTGTAATTTAAAAGTGTAAGTGTCATTTCATTAGTCATACAAATCATTTTGGTAAGAAAAAATAATCTTCAGACCCTGTCTGCAACAACATTCTAGAGAAATAATGTTGGAATACACAAAATTAATGACTTCAGCGATAGATATTAAAAGCAAAAGAATAATTCTTGCCAGAAGCAAAGGACAGCTACCAACAGGCCACACATGCTCAATATATCTTCCACAGCATATAATGCACAGGTATAAGGTATAAGGTATCCTAGAAAATAGGATAGATACAAAACTAAGGAAGGCACAAGAATAAGAGGAATTTTTAAACTATATTTTAACTGTATTTTTTAACTATCTTTCAAATACTTTGAGTTTTGAACAAAATGAATGCACTATTGTTCCCAAAAATTTACTTAAAAAATATACATTCTGTGAACCAACTAAAAGGTCACCTTAGATTTAATAAAAGTATTTTGAAAGTATTTAGTATTTTATAGAGGTTCAAAACCTGTGTCAAATATGTAAATTATACATGGATATAACAGCCTGGTATTTCATGCTAATCATCAAGTTATAGATATGTAAGATTGCTGAAATATTTAGCATTATATCTAACCCAACCATTCACTAGCATTAAGCAATTAAGCACTCGTTTTTTCAACTTCTATTAGTACTCAGTCCTAGAGTTAAAGACTATTTTTCAGATATTGCTATATTTGATGAAGACAAAATGTAACTGGAAAAAACATCCAATTCAATGTCTTAATGGATCATAAGCTCCCTTTCTACAGGTTTGTTGGGAATCAGTAAGTAAGGGCTTTATTTGCCTGACTTTGCAAATAAAGCACTGTCTGAATGTTGGGTTTTTGTGTCTTTTCTTTTAATTTATAAACTAGAGTCATTTTAAAAGAATCTGAGCTTGTCTGTGACAATCCCTATGAGGATGTCAGAGCATACCTCAAGAAAATAATTTAGAAATTTATAACACCTCCAGAGAGCCCAGATTAAATCAATCTTTTCCTTTCCTTTGTTCTCAGTTCTCTCTTTTCTTTCATTTTTCTTCTTTCTCTCATCTCCCTCTATACCTTAAACCTTATTACTCCTTTCTCTTACCTGTCTAGCTCCAACTCCGTCCTCTTCTTTTCATCCCGTTTGCTCTTTCTTCTCCCCCCTTGTCCTCTCCCTTTCCCTTTCTTCACCTCCCCCCACCCTCTGTCTTCTTTTTCCCACTCCTACACTTCTCATATGTGCCCATTTCTTTCTTAGTATTCATATGTTGACTGAACTACTGCTAAAATTAACTGATGGCACAATACTGTTTCACATTTTAAAAGAATTGGCCTATATTAAACACCATAAAGAATTACTAACAGAATTAAACACAATTGAAGAACTATTGTAAGAGTTACCCTGAAGCATTATATAAGTCTGCAAGCTGGTACAGGATATCAATTTCCAGTGGAGTAACTTGTCCATAGCGTATGGCATTCTGGGCAAATTCCTCTGGAATATAAAGAAAAAAGTATTAAAATCTTGAAAGTCTCTTAGTAGACAGCATATTTCTACCTATACCAACTCAAACATGTTCTGAAATGTAAAGGCATTTTAGTTGTATTTTAGAATCTAAAGCTGAATTTAAATATAACTGCAGTTCTCAAAGCTAGTAAAAAGGTACAATGCGAAGAGATGAAATAGCAAAACAGGTAAATTAACTTCAGCTATCCAATGATTATTCCAGAGTTACAAAAGGGAAGAAGTGGTTGTTCTCCAGTCACCTAATACATCCTGTTACAACTCACTAAAAGTAGTAGTAGGCATACTCATCTTTCTGTGGCAATTCCTTCCTAGCACAAACAAGCTGCTGCCACAATACCAATGACCTGTTTGACAGAATGGACCAAGGTTCTTTTCAAAACTGTCAAAGTCACTTCCATTCCTGACCTCAGCATCCCATTAAATCCACCTGGATTTCTGGAGCCTATATGCACTTTCTAGAACTGGCTTCAGTGTGGTGAACTTCGATCAACCTCAAGCTTAGTTGATGAAAAGTAAAAATGTGGAGATTTGAACAGAGTTTTAAATCTTACCCTTTGTGACTTCAATATCTTTCCTTGTGCCAGCTAAAGTGCTATATATTTTACGAACAAGCTCCATGTTGTTCAATAAGGAGTTAAATGCATTGAAGTAGGAGAAACTAACTTGGTGTGAGATACTTCCTCCAGCAGCCTAAGAAATAACAACACAATAAAATTAAAGATTTTTAAAAGAAACATACTTTGGATACTATATTACACTCAAAAAGGACTCAAAGGAGTTCTCGTCATTAAAATGATTAACAACCAGTACATAAATACAAGGAAGGTATCATACTAAAACACCCAGTGTATTACATGCCCTCAGGGAAGTCTATGTAATTTAGGTTTGAAGGAAGAAAGCAACATCTGGAAGTAGGACTTCATGGTTCATCTACTTATAAGGTCAGAAACAACAAATATAATTATTATAGATCAAAAACTGATATTTAAACAGGATTTTCAAGACCCTCAACTATGGAACTCCTGCTAGTCCTAGATAAATGAAATATCAATGTACAAGGTAAGGGACATTCTTTCTTGCCCACACACATTGACAAAAACTAAGTTGCAACTTTAAGTTTTGTGCTGAGAATGAAACTCAGGGCATCTTGCATACTAAGCTTGTGTTCTATCACTGAGCCACATACCCCTGCCCTAGTAACTTTAAATTTTAAGACTATTTTCATCATATCAACTTTTCTGATTTATTTGTGTGTGTGTGTGTGTGTTGGTACTGGGACTTGAACTCAGGGCCTGGGTGCTTTCCCTGAGCTTTCTCACTCAAGACTAGTGTTCTATCACTTGATCCACAGCTCCACTTCTGGCTTTTGGTGTTTAATTAGAGATAAAAGTCTCAGGGACTTTTCTGACTGGGCTGGCTTCAAACTGAGCTCCTTAGATCTCAGCCTTCTGAGTAGCTAGGATTACAAGCATGAGTAAACAGAGCCCAGCTACTTTTCTAAATTTTTAGCTATTTTAATCATTAATATATTTAGTCTTATAGTCTGCATTATAAGAAGTACAACTACCAAACTCCAAGAAATATATAGACACAGTGATGAGTATTTATTTGCTATTATGTCTTCAGTACAATAGCACAAATGACCCTCATGTCTACAGACCCTCATGTCTACAGGGTAGGAAAGTTCTTCTACTCACCACATGGTCATAAACTCCATTCTAAAAACCCAATTTCTAAGTCAGAAGTCAGAGAAATTCACATGATTGAAAATATATCCTTTTTTTTGGGGGGGGGTCCAGTCGTGGGGCCTAAACTCTGGACCTGGACACTGTCCCTCAGCTCTTCAGCTCAAGGCTAGCGCTCTGCCACTTGAGCCACAGCATCACTTCCAGCTTTTTTCTTTTTTGCTTATGTGGTGCTGAGGAATCGAACCCAGAGCCTCATGCATGTAAGGCAAGTGCTCTACCACTGAGCCACCTTCCCAGCCCATGACTGAAAATATTGCTATTAAAATTTCAAAAAGATGCTTGTGGAATTCCAGCATGACAGTCATAAAAGTCTATTACAAATAATGTAAATAATGATAGGCTATGTATGTACCCCTCACCTTTATGTACATGCCTCAACCCAAATACAGATTATATATATATATATATATATATATATATATATATATATAAATTTTTATTTTATTATTTACTTTTTGTTTATATGGTACTGAGGAATCAAACCCAGGGCCTCATGCATGCCAGGCAAACACTCTACCACCAAGTTACATTCCCAGCCCCAGATTACATATTTATTAACATGAATGTAGGTACCAGTGACACAAAAGCAGGACTCAAATTACTTAATATATTCCTGAAGAATAAAAACGTTATTTGGTAAACTAAGGCTATCATACCTACTTGGAAAGATTAAATAGGTTTCCTCAACCTAATTCACATTAAGTCAACCTTTTATTTAGTTTTTTTAAACTTTTTCTCTTTTCTTCCCAGTTTCTTTTTCTTTCTTTTTTTATTTTTTTGGTTTGAATATGAGGTGAGGGTAGGAAAGTGGAGGATGGGTGTCAGGGAGGTGAAATGTGTAGGAGAAAGTGACATGGTCCATGTTCAAATTCACTGAAGAAAAAGAACAGAAGTTGATCTTCTACCCTAGTCTAAATCGGGGATAATGATCTTCAGCTGAAACAACAAAAGCACTCATTGGCTTTCCTCCATTCAAAACAAGCAGTAATCAAAAACTTATACATAAGTGCATGAACAAAAAATTGGGTAAGTGAGGAAAATTTCGCCACTCAGTAAGGAAGTGGATGACATGAACTTGCTATTGGTCCAGTTAACTGTTGAGTTTTACCATTCAACCTATCAACAACCACCAAACAACAACAAAAACTTGTGTCTGGTGTATAAACACTGAAAGCACAGAGAGGGGCAGAAGAGTGAACCACAGAGGCTAATGGCCACATATTTCCTCCATACCTCCTGCCATGAGCATGAATATTAAAATTGTGCAGAGGCCAGGACAATTTTTCCAGCAAACAAAGAAAAAGTCATCCACATAACAAGATGAAAGCAGTAATGTCAGGAAAAGATTCTGCCCACTGAAAAAAGTAATTGTTCACTCTTGTCTATAAACCCTTTTTCCCTTAAACTAGACTCTGTCAATGGAAACAACCAACTTAGAAATGTGAAAGAACAAGATGATGACTCTGTAAAAAGCTTTACAATCTGAGGAAGCATCACCTCTACCTCCTTTACACACACACATACACACACACACACACACACACACACACACACACACACACACACACACACACACACACACACACACACACACACACACACACGGTTAACAACTACCAACCAAGCATGCAGTTTGAATAGCTGAGAGTTTTATAGGCCCAAGGAAGCCACTGAGGACCTAATGATTCAAAATGTCTCTGGAAAGAGAAAATTAAAGAACTGTTTTTTACTTACTGAAACCAAGTTCTCCTCCACAAAAGGAGTAAGCATGTGGGACCGAATGGTAACCATGATATCACTGAAGTCCAGACCAGAAATCATGCCACTTTTGCTTTTGTCTTTTAGTGCAAAAGCTTGCCTTGCATGTTCCAATTGCAGTTCCTGGAAGGAAAAATGAAAAATAAAGTATTAAATTGGTTAAAGCACATCCAAAGTACATGTTCTGGAAATGAAGGAAGCAGACCTCTTTCCCCATGTGTACTTACTATAAAGAGAAATAATATACACCTCGGAAATCACAACAAAGCTTTAAATTTAGGAGGCACATGCTTTCCTAGAAATATACTACACATAACACTCCTAAGAAAAACAAATTAATCAAATCATAGCAATGAAAAAGAACCTTCAAATTTTGTTCAAAAATTTTTGATCACTGAAAATAAGAGTGTAATTTTTTCAATGCTTTGTTTTGGCCTTTAAAACATACGATAATTTATTCTTTCTTGCTTGAAGACTTTGTCATTCAAGAGTACTTCTTGAATTAAGAGTTTTAATTTTAAATTACATAATCAAAGTTGGACTCTCATTTTTAATTAAACATCATTTTTTCAAATATTTTTTAAATGAACTCAGTGTGAAATTCTACCAACTTTGTGACATGTCATAATGCTAAAGGAAAATGATAAATAAAAAACTGCATAAGCAGAGTTTGGTTACTGCTGTAGGGCTCTGGGTACAGTTACGCTTAAACCATAGAAAAACAACTCAGAAAAACTACTGGACAGCCAAAGCTGTAATAAGTGATAGCTGTCAATAAAAATGACAAAATGCTGGACACCAGTGGCTCACGCCTGTAATCCTAGCTACTCAAGAAGCTCAGATTTAAGGATCACAGTTTAAAGCCAGCCAGGGCAGGAATGTCTGTGAGACTCTTATCTCCAATGAACGACTAGAAAACTGGAAGTGGTGCTGTGGCTCAAGTGGTAGAGGGCTCGCCTTGAGCTGAAGAACTGAGGGACAGTGCCCAGGCCCTCAGTTCAAGACCCACTACCAACAACAAAAAAAAGACATGGCTGGGAAGGTGGCTCAGTGGTAGAGTGCCACCCAGTGCCCTGGGTTCGATTCCTCAGCACAACGTAAGCAGAAAAAGCTGGAAGTGGCGCTGTGGCTCAAGTGGTAGAGCACTAGCCTTGATCTAAAGAGTGGAGGGACAACACCCAGGCCCAGAGTTCAGGCCCCACAACTGACAAAAAAAAAGACAAAATGTACCAATAACTCCCAAGATACTATACAAAAGCCAAAAATCAGAGAATTTCTGACCTGGGGTTCCATGGCATGATACAAATATATCTGTTGATACAACATAATAAAGGTGTGACCAGATGCCACTTTCATCTCTAAAAATGATATTTAAACATAGAACTACTATTCACATATTAAATAATATAACTTTTATTGTCACTCATTTATCAAAACCCTCAAAGTAATGTTGCTTTCCCTTTTTCTTTAATTTTGGGGCCTGGGGATGTCTCTAACTGTTAGAATGCTTACATAGCATGTACAAGGCCCTGGAATATACTCCTATTATGATTGATAGATACATAGATAGATATTTTGGTAGATATTTTGATAGATATTTTATAGTCACAAGAGGGATTTGTGACCTCTTAATGATAATTCAGTCAAAATTACTTTAGCAGATGTTTATAATGCATTAAGTTATATGTGAGTGTATATAGTTTTCAATATGCTTTAAAAAAATAATTTTAGGGAAATGAACTAAAGAAAAACATACTAAACCTACTAAATCACTCAAAACTTTTTTCTTGGTCAGTCATTGGGCTTGAACTCCAGGTCTGGGCCCTGTCCCTGAGCTCTTTTGCTCAAGGCTAGTTCTCTATCACTTTGCCACAACTCCACTTATAGTTTTCTGGAGGTTAATTGCAGATAAGAGTCACACAGACTTTCCTCCCAGGCTGGCTTTAAACCATGATCCTCAGATCTCAGCCTCCTGAATAGCTAGGATTACAGGCATCAACCACCAGCACCCAGCTCAATAGTCTTAAGTTTAAAAACCTACATGGAAATACTAAGTTATCTACAAAAATATGTACTTGTATTATCTTGAAAAGAGCAACAGAAATGGAAAAACAAATGTAACTTGTAAATGTATGTGTTAAAGAGGAGTCACTCCATTTAGTTCATTTCTATCATCTCAATTTCAACCTGCATCCTTCAAATGAATGAGAGACATTGTTTGCATCATTAGATTGGCTGAAAGTGGTCCTAAGACAAGGCTATTCCTAAGACAAGCAGCCTCAGAAGCAGAAAAAGGTTGACTCTCTTTCTTACTACATTTTTTCCTCACTCCTTCCTTTTTTTTTTCAAGTCTTTTGTTATTATGTCTTTGTCTTCCCTATGCACATGTCTTAATCTCCCAGAAATAATCAGTGGCAATTACACATAAATTTAACCCCAATGATACCAAAGAAAAGGTAGACTTTTAACAAAGAAGCAGAATGCACATTGAAAAATATTAAGAGATTTTATACTTTCTATAAGGTCAACAGTTGAAAGAGTCTTACCTGTTTTTTTAAAGACACACAGTTGAAGTACTATAAATAAAACCAGTATGGGGGAATTGGCATATGAGAAAAGCCATGAACCAGAGATCCAAACAGACACACAAGAGGGTCAAAACCCAGGCCCTGAGTTCAAGCCGATGACCAAAGCAAGCAAGCAAGTAAGAAAGAGAGAGAGAGAGAAAGAGAGAGAGAGAGAGAGAGAGAGAGGACACTTAAAGAAAACACTTTGCAGTGAATGTTTTTTAATTCTAAAAAAAAAAAGGCAAAAAACAGAAGACAGAGCAAGATGCAGCCTGAAATGTTATCTTCCTATGGTATATTTATGCCACCTGCTTTTCTTCTCTACCAGACTTTTTTCAATTAAATTTTCCTTTCATTAAAAAAAGTCTTTAATATCATGGGACAGGTGAGAGAAAACAGAACGCCTATGAAATAAAAAGACTGCTATTTTTTTAAGGAATGTTCAGAAAACCAAAAGTTCCTTTAAAAACTCAAAATATAACCATTTTTTAAATAAACAGAAGCTACAGAAGGAAAATAAGAAAGCAACTAAAATATTTATATTTACTAGTCCTAGAAAGGTATAAAGCTCAAGAAATATAAAAATGAAAACTTTAAGACCTGAAGTTTCCAAATTATAAGAGCCCACAGATGACAAGAAAATGTCTTAAAAAAAAACAAAAAACCCTCACACTAAGGAATATCATGAAATTTTATACCCAGACAAGAAAAAAAAATCCTAAAACCAACCAGAGTAGAACAAAAGAGTTTCAGTACTGAATCAAGAATGAGAATGGAGGGGCTGGGAATGTGGCTCAGTGGTAGGGTGCCTGCTGAGCATGCATGAAGGCCTGAGTTTGATTCCTCAGTGCCACATAAACTGAAAAGGCCAGAAGTGGCACTGTGGCTCAAGAGCTAGAGCTCTAGCCTTGAGCACAGAGAGACTCAGGGATAGAGCCTAGGCCCTGAGTTCAAGCCCCACGACTGGCAAAAAAAAAAAAGAATGAGAATGGAGGAAGTGGCTGCTCTGGCTCAAAGTGGTAGAGTACTAGCCTTGAGTAAAATGACTGCAAGGACAGCATACAGGGCCCAAGTTCAAGCCCACTACGATCTAAAAAACAAACAAACAAAAAACATGAGTGGCTCATGCCTGTAATCCTATCTGCTCAGGAGGCTGAGATCTGAGGACTGCAGTTCAAAGCCAGCCCAGGCAGAAAAGACTCTTATCTTCAATTAACCACTCAAAAACCAAAAGTGGAGTTGTGGCTTAAAGAGGTAGAGTACTAGCCTTGAACCAAATTGCTCAGGGACAGCACCCAAACCCTGAGTTCAAGCCCCACAGCAACAACAAGAACAACAAAAAGGAATGAGAAGGGAGCCTACCACCATTGGCTCATACCTGTAATCCTATAATCCTACCTATACTGGATGCTGAGATCAATATGGATCATGGTTCAAAGCCAGCCTGAGCAGAAAAGTCCAAAAGCTTCCATCTCCAAAAAAAACAGCAAAAAGCAGGGCTGGAGATGTTGTTTAAGTGGTAGAATGCCCCTTGAATAAACAAGCAAAGTAGGCTCAAAGCCTTACACTGAATTTCTTTTTCTTTTTTTTTTTGGGGGGGGTCTGGTCATGGGGTCTGAACTCTGGGCCTGAGCGCTGTCCCTCAGCTCTTCAGCTCAAGGCTAGCGCTTTACCACTTGAGCCACAGCGCCACTTCCGGCTTTTTTTTTCTTTTTGCTTATGTGGTGCTGAGGAATCGAACCCAGGGCCTCAGGCATGCAAGGCAAGCGCTCTACCACTGAGACACCTTCCCAGCCCACACTGAATTTCTTGATAGCTACACTACAAATTAGAGAAAGGAAAATAATGAAAAAATCCCTACAACAATTTAATGCCCAGTCAGATTATTTAATGATAAAGTAAGAGGTTTACAGATAGAGAAAAGTCTCAATATTTTAAACTGTACCTTCCTTAGAAAGCTAAAACAGGAACTATTCCACCAAAATGAAGTAAATCAAAAGATAAAAATCATGATAAAGAGAAAGATACAATCCAGAAGATAGGAAATTCAATAAAGCAAAAGACAAAGAGGTTCTCCAGGTTGAAGGTAAAAGGAGATCATAAAATAACAGCTGTGCAGGAAGCTTAGAAGGTTCACTTTCTGCCAGGTGCCAGTGATTCATACCTATAATCTTAGCTACTCCGAAGGCTGAGATCTAAGGATTAGGATTCAAAGCCAGCCCCAGAACTGGCACATGCACAAGCACAGGCACACGTACACACAAACATATTTACATATACACACATACAAAGCCCACTTTCTTTTTTTTTTTTTTTGTCGGTTGTGGGGCTTGAATTCTGGACCTGGGCGCTTTCCCTGTGCTCTTCAGCTCAAGGCGAGTGCTCTCCACTTGAGCCACAGTACCATTTCCGGTTTTCTAGTGGTTTATTGGAGATAAGAGTATCAAGGAGTTTCCTACCTGGGCTGGCTTTGAACTGTGATCCTCAGATCTCAGCCTTCTGAGTAGCTAGAATTATAGCTGTGAGCTACCTGCACCCGGCTACAAAGCCCACTTTCTGACCATAAAACAAATCAGGAACTTAGGGTGGCTGACATGGACAATAGTCTAGCGATTCCTTAACCTTAAACAAAGGGGTTGGGGGATGGGTCAATGGTAGTCCACTTGCCTGGTATGCACAAGGCCTTTGGTTCAATATTTAGCATTATTTTTTTAAAAAGAGGGGAGAAGGAAGAGGAGGAAAAGGAGGAAAAAGGAGGAGGAGGGTGGCAGCAACAGGAAAAAAAAAAAAGACAAGAAAAGAACACAGAATTAACCCATGATTCAGAATAAGTGCTCCTAGAAATATGCTCAAAAGGACTGAAAACAGATATTCAAACAAGTACTTGTATATGAACATTTGTAAGGCTCAATTCCTAATAGCCACAAAGTAGAAACAACTCAATAGTTTATCAACTGATAGACAAAAAATATCATATAGTTTTACGATGGAATATTAAGCCAAAAAAGAATAAAGTATTAATATATCTTACAATATGAATAATCCTTAAAAGCTGTTAAGTTTTTTAAAAAGCTAGTATGATAGGTCATATCTTATGATTCATTTACATGAAATATTTAGAATAGGTACAATCTGCTTTTTGTTCCATAGGAAAAAGGAGATTGTTGGCTGTCAGAAGCTGGGAGGGAAGCAAGAATAAGAAGTGATTATTAGGGGCTGAGAAGGTGTTTCAGTGGTAGAGTAGCTTGCTTTATATGCATGAGTCTCTGGGTTCGATTCCTCAGCACCACATAAGCAGAAAAAGCCGGAAGTGGCGCTGTGGCTCAAGTGGTAGAGCACTAGCCTTAAGCTGAAGAGCTGAGGGACAGTGCCCAGGCCCAGAGTTCAGGCCCCACGACTGACCAAAAAAAAAAAAAAAAGAAGTGATTATTAAACTTCCTTTTGGGGTAATGAAATGTTTGGAACAAGATAGTTGGGTTGATTAAAAAATACTATCAATCATCTAGGAGGCACTGAATTATGCTAGGTAAGTGCTCTACTACTGAGTCACATTCCTAGTCCCAAATATATATATTTTTAGAAAGCTCCTGGAGAACTCCAAGAATTTTTTTTTTGTTGTTGTTGTTCATGGGGCTTGAACTCTGGGCCTGGACACTGTCCCTTGGTTCTTCAGCTTAAGGCTAGTGCTCTACCACTTGAGCTACAGCACCACTTCCGGTTTTCTGGTGGTTTATTGGAGATAAGAGTCTCACAGACTTTCCTGCCTGGGCTGGCTTTGAACCATGATCCTCATATCTCAGCTTCCTGAGTTGCTAGGATTACAGGTATGGAGCCACTGGTGCCCAGCCAAGAATTTTTTTTTTTTTTTTGTCAGTCATGGGGCTTGAACTCTGGGCCTTAGTGCTGTCCCTGTGCTCTTCAGCAAACGGTGAACACTCTACCACTTGAGCCACTGCACCATTTCCATTTTTCTAGTGGTTTATGGGAGATAAGAATCTCATAGACTTTGGTGCCTGGACTGGCTTTGAATGGTAATCCTAGATCTCGCCTCCTGAGTAGCTAGGATTACAGGCGTGAGCCACCAACGCCTGGCCCAGCCAAGAATTCTTTATAGAAATCTTAGTAATAAGATATAAGAATGAATTATCATTAATATTATAAAAAGCTAAACAAAGACTGGAAATCTAAGAAAACTAATCATTTTAGTCATGAACTGCACAGTCCTCCCTGCCTCCCCCCTCAAAATCTGAGGATGTTAAAAGTTCCTTATATAAATGGTGCAGGATTTGTATATAATCTACACATATCCTCTCATGTACTTTGACTTTTTTTTTTTAGCAGTTCTGAGGGACTGAACCAAGAGCTTCTTACACATTAAGCAGGTGTTCTACCACCATGCTATACCCTCAGCTCCTCCTGTATCTTTAAATTATCACTGCATATAACCTACAGACATTCTCCTTTATACTTTCAATCATCTCTAGATTAATAAAACCAAATATGATATAAATGCTACATAAATAGTTGTTATGCTATATTGTTTAGGCAATACTGACAAGAAAAGACTATATTTAACAGAACCTATATATATGAAGGGCTGTATAGTAATTATAATTAGAATAATCTTATCATTACTGATCTAAATGGAATCATGACATAATTACATGGGTAGGGGAAGAAAATATCCATTCTATGGCAGGAAAGGAGAGATCACTAACTTCTAATCTACAATTAGAATTTGATCAAAAATAGCCAAAGTGAAAGCTGCGCACCAGTAGCTGACACCTGTAATCCTAGCTTTTCAGTAGGCTGAGATCTGAGGATTGCAGTTCTAAGTCAGTCCACAAAAAAATCCAGAAGTGGCGCCAGGCTCAAGGTGGAGCCTTGAGCAAAAGAAACTAAGCACCCAGGCCTTGACCAGCATACATACAAAAAGTAAAAATAATTTTAATATACCCAAAGTGAAATAGTAAGAGCCCCAAAAGGACTTCACAAAGTAAATGGGGATAAATACTTAAAGAAACAGCTACAAGCATTTAAACAATTTGCTTCCAGTAAGTGGAAAATAAAAAATGGGGACAAAATAAAGACTCCTACTTCTGTACTAAACTTAAAAAATTAAAGGGGAGGTAGAGGAAGAATAGTATGTAATTATGCCACTTATTAAAACTAAGCTTACCTGGAGAAACTGTGTGAATTCTGTGTAGTTAAGATGCTTCTTTCGATTATGGCCAAAATGCAGTCGGATAAATTCACAGTCCCAGTTAAAAGGGATATGATGATGAATAATAGTCTGCCCAAAAATTTCTTTGACATTTTCTTAAAAGGGAAAACAAGAATAAATTAATTATACTTGTAAGTAATTCAACCCACTGCAATGTTCCTACAGAAAAAAAATGAGAGTTTTTAAAATCAATATCATCTGCTTCTATTAAGATTAACTGCGAAAAAATTTTTGTGCCCAGAAACCCATGCACAGGAACACATTGATACAAAATATAATTTTACACTTAAGATTGTGTACCATTACACAGAAGGCCACGAAATTCTTAATTTCTCTTGATTTAATTTTAATTAGAAACTGATTTATAGCTTGAATTATAAATGTCTGCTACTTTACATTCCAGCGTAAAATCAATAGTGTTTTCCTGGTTCCTCAAGGAGTCGAATTAAACCCTTTATCAGAATCATGAATACCTAAATTACAGTATAATGCAATATTTGTCATAGTAAGTATGGTTTGATTGAGGCTTGATTATTACATTCACATTTCCCTGAATATGTCTATTGAAGATAGGTATAAAAAATACTACCAAAAGCATATCATTAGCTCAGCAGCAAGTACCTTATTAAAAGCTTCTGATATTGTCAAAAATATGGTCTTGACACAAAGCTTCAAAATCCCTATAAAATCCATGATTAGTAGTCTGAACTATTATAACATTTTAAGATAAGTGAAATTAGTGAATCATTTTTTACGTAAAAAACCAGACATGGTACACTAACTTTTAAATAGGAACCAGTCACACTATAATATGCAACAAAAACTCTACAGCTTGTCTTCATGCAACTAGCAACATCATTCACTTTCTTAGTTTTACATTTATTAGAAAAGTCAGTTCACAAATGACTGGTACTTTAACAAGCATAGACTGACTACGCTAATTTAGAAGCTCATGCCAAAGGACAAAAAATAACATAAGCAAGGTTAAGAATGCAGGAAGCCTCTTTTACTGATGTCTTAAGAACAGAATTATTTTCAAATTTAAGCCAATTCTATTAGTGAAATAATTTACTATTAATATCTATAAATTGTACTGGAGAATTAGTAAATACAAATTTAATGTTTTATAGTCTCCTATAACTATACAGTCTTTTCTAATTTCTACAGATTCTTTGAATAAGACACTAATCACATATTATAAATAGTTTAATGGATTCCCTCGGTTTTATATACCTTCTTTCCTAATAAAAGCATTGCTACTGGGTTGGGAGAATGTAAGAATTCTGAATTGGGAATCCTACACATCTAGACCCAATATAACAGCTAAGCAGTTTACAGCCATGAGCAAAGTTAAAAGAAGACATTGGATGTCACTGGGGAGATGGGATTCTCATCTTTTTTCTCAAATGGAGCACAGGATTTTTTTCTTACCTAAGTCACAACTATATTTCAGAGTTCTCAAATTAATTCAAGTATTTTCACCTTATATAAACACAAGTTAAATACTCTATGGGTCTTTGTTTCTAAAAGACAAGAACTCAATAGCAATTCATGGGATCCTAATTTCTTTTTCTTTTTCACTTTAATAATTCATTATGTAAAGGAAAGCGTTTCAGTACAATAAAATGAGGCTTCTCTATGCCTCATCTGTGCTGGTATCTGACCAGATTGAAAGCTCAAATAAAACATCATTTTGTCTTTCAGTAAATAATCTTTTAGTCACTGCATGTGATCTTGGTTTCTAATTACTATAAAAGGACAGGCCTTAGAATGAGAGTATGGGAATGTAGCTCAGAGGTAGAATGCTTGCCTATTATGTACAAGGGTCTGGATAACAATAAAAGCTTCCAAAAAAATACTTGGGACTAAAAATATTATGGAAGACCAGTGGAGATGTTTTAGGATCTAATTTAATTAGTTAGATGCTTCTATTCTTAAATGAACTAAATTGCTTACTTTTTAATCAAAACAAGTGTTCAACTAAAAGTTAAAAAATGGGAAACAAAGCCAGGCACCCATAGCTCATGCCTGTAATCTTAGCCACTCAGGAGGCTGAGATCTGAGGATCACAGTTCAAAGCCAGCCACGAACATCCATGAGACTCTTATCTCCAATAAACTACCAGAAAACTCAAAGTGGCACTGTGTCTCAAGAGGTCAAGCTCCACGACCAAAAAAATGAAACAAAATAGTTAACAAATTAGTTAAGTAATTAATTAAAAATCAAGCATAAGCCAGGCACTGGTGGCTCACGCTTGTAATCCTCGCTATTCAGGAAGATGAGATCCGAGGATCATAGTTCAAATCCAGCCCAGGCAGCAAAGTCCAGAGACTCTTATCTCCAATCAACCACCAGAAAACTGGAAGTGGCACTTTGGCTCAAGTGGTAGAGTACTCACCTTGAGCTGAACTCTGGACACCCAGGCCCAGAGTTCAAGCCCCACAACCAACAAAAAAAATAAATAAATCAAACATAGTACACATATTAGATAGAAACCACTTATGGTGTGTAATATATAAGCAAAACTATACCATATTTTGAGGGATTAGCAATATCATGTACTTCTTACATCATTTTATACTTTTAGGTGTAAACATTACATCTAAAAAATTAGAATTAAAATGTATTGTTTAAAATATGTAACTAAATAGTAACTAAATAGCTCATGCTGGAGCTACTCTTGAGCTACTCAGGAGGCTGAGATCTGAGGATTACAGTTCAAAGCCAGGCAGTGCAGGAAAGTCAATAAGACTATTATCTTCAATTAAGCACAATCAAGCTTTGACTCAAGTGGTAGAGCACTAGCCTTGAGGAAAAAACTTGGAGACAGGGCTGAGGCCATAACTTCAAGGCCCAGGACTGGCATAAAAAAATTATTATTAAAGTAAGCTATTTAATAGTACTCTTATGTGTTTGTTTACGGTACTAGGGTTAGAACTCAGGGCATTAAGCTTGCTAGGCAAGTGAGCCACATACACCCAGTTTACTACTTGAACTATGCCCCAAGTTCTTTTGCTTTTAGTTTATTTTTCAACTATGATCTCAAAACTTTTACCTAGGGCTTCAGACGCAATTCTCCTACCTCCACCTCTAAGTAACTAAGACTTACAGATATGCACTACCACATCCAGCTTATTTCTCAGATAGGGTCTTGTGCTAACGTTTGCTTGGGCTGGTCCTGAACTACCCATCTTCCTTTCTCTACCTCCGAAATAGCTGGCATTACAGGCATGTATCACCACACCTAGCCATGAGGCTTTATTTTAAAGGCTGTAACTCAAACTCAATCATTTGAAGAAATGTTCATATTGTTATACAGTGAGTTTGAGGTTAGCCTGGTTAGCTTAGCAAGATCCTATCAAAAAATGTAAACAAAGGAGAGAAAGAAAAAGAGAAAAAAAGGAAAAAATACATATTGCTATGTAATGCGAATAAACATGAACCCCTTTTAAACGATCAAAAAATATCAGAAAATTAAATGTGACTGCAGGTATGATGTGATAGGTATAAACCAACAGTGAGAACGGTGAATGAGAGCATGGGATGCCTTAATTCAAGCCCCAGTACCACAACAAAAAAATTAAAATTAAAATTAAAATAAATGTGAAAGTAAGTGAAAGACTCAAAAGCCTTTAAATTTAAAATTTTTAATAATCTATATTTTTCTGTTATTGTGATATATTTGTTATTGTGTATTCATAAACTAAATTTATAATATATTACTTATACCTAGAGAAATATCTCTAATAAAACCTTCGGGGGGGGGGTTTCCTATAGGAGGAGGACCAAACCCAGGTCCTCACATATATTAGACAAGCACTCTCCCACTAAGTCACACTTCTCTTCTAAACTTTCTAGCATTCTCTAGTAAGATCTCAGAATGTCTTTGAGGTCAATAAAATAATAGCCTAAACAACTCATAGCAATCTCTCCCAATACAGAAGGGGCATTTCCTGTGAGCATCTGTTTGGACATTTACTACTTCTCCTAAAGTGGTCTCTAGACAGCTTTGAATATGGTTTTATTATGACTATTATTATACACTCATTTATTAACTACTCACCAGTTATTTTTTATTATTTTAGTAGTGTCACAGGCTACAACTAAAGTTATTAGAATTAATACAATTTTAAACCTACTCTGGACCCTCTTGAAATATATTCTACTTTTCTGTTACTGTTTCTACACCAAATGCCTCAGGCTTGTTCAGGAATATCCCAAAAATCACAGCCATAACTACTGTGCTAGTTCATAATCACTTTTTAAAACTAGAATATGCTTATATTAATAGATATATAGTATATAGATCTATATGTGTGTGTGTGTGTGTGTGTGTGTATATATATATATGAATGGGGCATGGCCAAATAGTGGAGCATCTGCCTAGCAAGTGAGAAGCCCTGAGTTCAAACTCCAGTAATGCCGAGGTGGGGGAAAGAGTGAATGCTCTAGAACTGGATAGTTTATAATTGTTGATGTTCTGATCTTGCTTGGTTTCATCAAATACTGCGTGACATGAAAGGGAATACCAATCATCTAACAGAAACTGCATAGCAAGTTTCCCACCCAGAGAGAATCCCATCTTTCCAGTGGCAAACAAGGATCTTTAGCTCTAAATAGCACTCCTTAACAGTGCTATTTCAGGGGGCCAGAGTTCTAGCCTGGATGAAAGGGATATGACAGTCACATCTTACTGGTGGCAAAAATCATGATCTAGTATTTTATAGTAGGTTGGCATTGCTAAAAGGAACAGGAATCCATTCGTTTTCTGACATATAGAAAACAATAGACCACTTTCTCACTTCCTGCAGAGCATGGGTTTATGAAAGGGATGGTTTATAATTCCACAGGAAAGGGAATTGAGGCCAGACACAAAAGTAGCCTGTCATTATGTTCTCTTTGCTCAAAGGAGAGGAGCACAATGATTTGTCAGGAAGGCAGGTAATGGTGACAACTGTGATTAAGTGAAAATGTTCACAGACGTTTAACATTAGTCAGTTTAGCTGTATCAGTCACTTATAAATGATTGAACTAAATGAAATACACATTGCAGAATATATATTACATAAGTTGTCTTAACAGAGGTTTCCATTTCCCCAGCTGCCCACGCTGTGTCTTCCCATCTCATCCACCCTTATCCCTCCCCTGGTTATTAAGGGAGCTTCCTACTGGTCTTGTTATCCTTCTGCAGTACAAAATTACCTCTGACCGGGGCTGGCACTCTTCTCCAAGCCTGCCACCATGCCTGTTCCATGAATGAGCCTGGAAGGAGCTGCTGTACCAACGGTGTGGCCAGAGAACTCCTCCTGTAGGTATACAAGCCATCAGCCCTGTGTCACAGCCCACCTACCATCAGCCCAGCTTGACATCGAGTCCAAGGATTCCAGCCCAGCAGGAGCCACTGCTTCCAACTTACAGGCTTGAGAACCAATGTTCTTATTGTCAGGGAGGGGAGGGGAATTCCTCAATAGCTGAGTCTGACGTGCACAGTTAAAGTCAAATTAGAGAAGCTCTCAGGACACCCACCCTGAGCAGTGACTATCCTTATGTATAACAAACACAATGGTGAGACTTGTGAAGGTGCTTTTCAGTGAAGGAAAAATTGAGGGGAAAGAGTAGGAACAACTGGGAGGTCAAAAAAAAAAAAAGAAAAGAAAAACAACAACAAAAAGACCAACAGCAAAACTTGTGAAGTCTCAACCAACATAGCACATATATAGACTCAGTCCCAGCTTCTGAGTTCTGCTCCCAGGTAGGTCATTAGAAACCTGGGTGAATACCCTCCCTATTTCTCTGGAAGAAAGTATTTCTGGTAGCCCTTTACCTACCTCCAGAGGGGATTACTGTATGATCAGTCAATAGAGTGGTCCTGTGGCCAACTATATGTAAAGAGTTCATTTCTCAGAAAAGAGAAGTTCACATTCAAAGAGCATCTTTTAGTATAGAAGCTTCAACAGTCTACCATCAAACAGCAGAGAAACTAGCATTGTGCCTGTTTTTCCTTTAACCTCAAACTGCAAGCTACTCGAATAGCCTAGAATATTTAAAAAGTAGTCCTCTGTGTGATGTCTGAAAGCAATACAAAAAAAAATCATGATTTAATTGAATACTTGGTTGAAACGCTATGCTAAATTATCTTAGTTACTTATCACCAATAGAATTTCATATTATTCCATGTCTATAAACTCGGTATTTACTACCATTATAATTTCATATTATTTCATTTAAAGCTTTGTTTCTAGTGAGAAAGAACTTATTTTTCATATCTATACTACCATCTCCTAACCCTTTAAATAATAGTAGTGGTTATACCCAAACAACTTCAATCTATTCTTCCATTTAGTGGTGAAAAACTATTTTAGAGGCATAAATGGAACACATTTTTATTTGCTATATTGGCTGACAGCCACCATATACTAAATCAAAAGTTATTTCTTCTTTGGAGAGGATCTACAGTCAGGAGTAAGGATGTATATTTGAAAAAAATTGAACTTCCATTTCTATGTAAACACTGGTACAGAATGCTGATGAGTTTTTAATAGGGAATTCAGAACATATGTTTCACAATCATCTACTTAAAAAAAAGATTACTTCTTTGACAAAGCAATACACTTTTTTTGGTTAATTTGGGATAAATAGATGGCAACTTTTGACAATACAATGTAGGATTACTACTTAATTAGGTCACCTCAGTCTAATTCTACCAAGCAGAATGTTCAGTACATCGTAGAGAATAGTGAGATCCAGGCAAATTTACACACCAATCATGCAATGGCCTCTACAAGGCTCATGCCACCTAGCAGTAACATATATACAAGCCATTAAATATTTATCCACAGCATGCATTAGGAATTGTATTAAAAGAACACTGAAGCTGGAATAATTAACTGATGGTTTAATTATTAAAGAAAAGAAAACCTCCAGAATGCTTTCCTGAACTTTTACAATATGAAATGGTTAATCAAGGTCTCAATATAAGTTCTGCCTCTCAAGATGGAGGCGTCTTTAACAATGAGAACAAAAGAAAAACAACTTAGTCCAGCACTTAAGTAAATGTTGTTCAATACTGCTATATATAATCATTGCAAAGATGATACAATTTAAACATATAATTTGATGTGCATAAAGGCATATCTAAGAAAAAAAGCATAGATGAGAGCAATACACTCAAGTATACAGATAACATTATCTTTACGGTCTTCTAGAGACAGTAATGACATAATGGTTTTTCCTCTCTCCATTGCATCTTGTATCCAATATTCTCTCCTAACTTTCTTTGTGTGCACGAGAGATATGGACAACTTAAATTACTTCAAACTAGAAAATATAGGTCATCTGATAAAAAGGATTTAAGTCTAGTTAGAATGAACTCAAAATTTTCTTCAATCTAAACATGTGTATAAATACATAGCATAATTCATTTTATTAAATGGGTACAAACATAAAAACTGACCTTCATCATAGATCCAAAAAGCCTATAAAAAATAAAGTCCAAGTGAATTATTTCCTCATGCAGAGATTCTGTAGTCTTGAATACAACCTGAAATAAGTGGGTCTCAGAAATTTTATTAAATGGCATTTGTTATAAGTAACCATTTCAATGCTTTTCTTGTTTTCCTCCTTTTTTATGATTCTTTTCAGTTTAAGTGGAACAAAATGGGGTTGGGAATGTAGCTCAGTGGTAGAATGATAATCAAGCATGTATGAGGACTCGGGTTCAAACCACACACATAAGGAAAGTCTACAAATTGATCCTCAAAACTAAGGATCCAGTCTAGGCTAGATAATAAGACTGCCTGAACTAAACAAAAACAAAACTAGGACCAAAAAGGAAAATGTTCAAAGTCCTTAACAAAATCCTTAATTAAGACAAAGTGGGCATGCTAGAAATCTCAGCACTTGATAGGCTAAAGTAGGAGAATCATGAATTCAAGGCCAGCATGGGCTGCATAAAGACATCCAGTCTTTAAAAAGAGGGCTTGAGAGGACTTTTCCCCCTGGGACTGGGAAATCAAATCTAATCTATTCATTCTTCCTTTTTTCATGGCTTTCCATTCACATTCAAATTAATTTATTAAATGAGAAAGAAAAAGAGAGAGAGAGAAACAGAGAGAGACAGAGAGAGAGAGAGAGAGAGAGAGAGAGAGAGATCCAGCCAGACAAGGACTCTGGGAAGTTTCCCCTATTCCATAATAATCTTGTCACTAGATTCTGGAAAGCAAGATTCTGGAAAGTTCATCTGTTCTTCAGTGTATACCAGATGCTATAAAAACTAAAATTTATTTTTTAACCTAATTATAGTTCTTGAATTCCTAATTTTTAAGTTGTAATGTAAGAGAAAAAGTAGCTATAAAATCATGAGAGATCAATTAACTACACACTATTATTCCTATGAAGTAAGGTATATATAAAGCAGCTTCTTACTACATTCATTTTGATCTTCTTAACAACATCATGCATCTCTGTTACTAGTCTATTGGATGAAGTATCTTAAGCAACTTGTTGGGAAAAGCAATCAAATGGAGGAAACATGATACCAAGGCAGGGGACTAAGTATATTAAAATTTGATTTTGAGAAATTAAATTCATATTGCAATAAACACAAGTATACCGTCTCTAACTCAGACATTTGTATCAAACTATTTCCCAAGTAGTCTGTACCATATTTGGAGGACATGTATGTGTAATACTTACTGAAAATAAAAAGTACAGCACTAACAGCAGTACAGAATTGATGTTAAATGATGAGATGACATCAATTTTGTTCTTTATACCACAGAATGCAGGTAGTTAAGAGGAAAGTCAACATTCTTCAGGAGGCAAAATGGTCAGAGCTAGCTCCCAAACAGGGGGATTGCCAAGATATATGCAGAAATATAAAGAGTGCTACATAGTATTTATTTTGGAAAATGTTCTCACACAAAGGACTGTATTGGATCAACGAGCATAGGAAGGTAATCGGTGCCAAGCTAGAAAATATGCCCACCAAAGTTATAGCCAAGGCGCCACTGGTACTTTTGATTGATTTGGATTATCTCACCATGTTTACCAGTACTGTGATACTTCTTCCTTCAGGTTTAAGGACATCTATGTACTTTATAAAACAAACATCACAACAAATTTACATTTAGTGCTATAGCACTAATGTACTTGGGAAAAGCCTTATTTTAGAGCTTCAACATGGGTCAGCAGTAGAGTTTCCTGCCTAGCAAGTAAAAGACCCTGAGTTCAAACTCAAGAACCACCAAAAATGAAAGGGGGAAAGGGGGAGAGAGAGGGAAGCCCAATTTTCATTTTTTTAAAACATATATTTGTGCTAATTCACACCATAACAAGAGTTCAGGTTCAGTTTTGCAAGATGAAAAAAGTTATGTAGGTATATTTTACAGCAGTAAAATATAACCATTCTGAACTATATACTTAAAATGGCTAAGTATAAATTTTATATTTTTCCAGTATTAGAAGAAAAAATAGTACAAAAGGGACTCAAAATCTTTGAAAGCATTATATTGTTTCCATTGAAATTATTCCTTTTGTAAGAATAAATAGCCAATACTTTTTCTGAAAATAAACTAATTTCTGCAAATAATAGAGGGTGCCATTGGCTCATGCCTATAATCCTACCCAAGATTTCTGAGCTGACATCTGAGGAGGACAATTAAAAGCCAGCTCCATTAGGAAAGTCTGTGAAATTTTAATCTCCACATACCAAAAAGCCAGAAGTGAAGCTGTCATTTCAGTGGTAGAGTACTGGCCTTGTGCACAAAAGTTCAGGGACAGGCCCAGGCCCTGAGTTCAAGGCTTAGAACTCTCCTAAAACAAAATGAAACAAAAAAAAAAAACCTAACATAGAGTTACAAATAAAAGTCCTAACTTGTATAGTTATGAGACATCACTATTAGATGATGTGCCCACCAAAGGATTTAAATCAATTTCTATACACAATTTGGATGGTGATTTTAATAGTCTAGCCTTATTTTGTATAAAGTCAAAAATTTTAAATGGAGGATGAGAAATTAAGAGAACACTAATCAATTTTGTCTTAATTCTCCTTTAAGCCTACTGTTGACATAAAGCAATTTTCCAAAGATGCTGCAGAGAGTCTCTGAACTCCCTACCCCAAAATTCTTTAAACAATGACAAGACTGTTGCATGCTGTTTTACAGTCTACTTTCTGAAGAATTTTGCTTAGGCTGGCCCAGAACAAGATAATTTTGAACCATATATTTCAGGAATGTCAAAGTATCAGTGACTTACTGAGCTAAAGTAACAGCATTCTAGATTCCTTAATCTTTTGCAAAAGCCTAACAATTTGAAGAAAATAAAATCACTTGTGTCTCTGTAAATTGTTTTAGGAAATAAATGCTTTGCTTATTGATTAGGTCATAAATACTCAGTTGTCTATATTCGGTTGTTAGACTTAACAATCAGAGTCTGCATAGGCATCATTAACTTTATTTAGCACTTTTAACCTTTTCTTTCCCTTACCAAATGTCACTTCTCCATTTCCACTCTTGTCAAACAACTGGAAAGCCACTATGAACATGGAATCTGGAGCACACAAAACAGATTCAAAGGCCAAGAACTCTTGATAGGAGATCAACCTAGAACAAAATGTAAACTATTACTAGCTAATAAAGGAAGGGGAAATATCAGGCATTTCATCTGCCACTACAGTATGAATGTAACTCAAGGTGACCAAATAACAGATGAAAGGTAGATATATTCCAGGAAAGGAGACAGGAAGGGAATATTACTCTTTCAAAAGTCCCTAACAAAGACCCCATGCCATCTTTCTGCTATTCTCAAGGGACTACTGTCTAAGTAGAATTATAAAAATTTGTTTATATGCACAAAATATGCATACTGTTGTCTATTTTTCTTTTTCAAACTGAAATTTCATAAAGATATACTATGGAATATTCCTGTAGTAATGAACACATTTGAAAATATACAGATTAGGAAAGATTAATTTTCTTGGGAAAAACACAGCATTGACAATTTTAATAATACCTGAGGAGACATACATGGAACATTATTTCACTAACAAGTCATAAATGCTTTGTAGAGGTAGTTTTTTGATTCAATGTTTTGCTCAACATTTGAACATACTAGCCCAGGCAGTGTTTTGGTTGTTGTGTGTGTGTTGGGAGCAGGTAAAAGGATTAGGCTGACTTTCTAGTTTTGAGGTAGAACAGAAGGATTTGCTAAATTCCAGAGACAGGTTGAGGGATTTATCCGGTACACCCATCATTGGTGGGGACCAGAGAGCAGCAAGAGGGGCAGCCACACTGTCTACCCCAGGGGATTTCTTCTGAGCCAAGTCTCAGGTACCTTCTTGGGGAAAGCACAGAAGTGTGTCACAGAAGTGTGTCATCTTTTGCCCTGAATAATGTGAATACGATCAAGTGCAAGAGGCATGAAAAGCTGTTCCTTCATCAGAATTAATAAACAAAGATATTTTCATCACCCCTCCCCGCAAATAATAATAATAATAATACCTGAGGGGAAAAAAGCAGCCCATAGCCAGGCACTGGTGGCTCACGCCTGTAATCCTAGCTACTCAGAAGGCTGAGATCTGAGGATCACCGGTTGCAAGTCCGTGAGACTCTTAACTCCAATTAACCACCAGAAAACCGGGAGTGGTGCTGTGGCTCAAGTGGTAGAGCACTAGCCTTGAGCTGGAAAGCTCAGGGACAGTGCCCAGGCCCAGAGTTCAAGCCCACAACTGATTAAAAAAAAAATGCAGCCCATTTTAAAAATAGTATGTTGACAATAATAATATTAAACCTCATTCTAGCTGCTCAGATCTGAGATCTGGGAATCATAGTTCAAGCCAGCCAGGCAAAATCTTTCAAAATGAAAATATGATCAAATCACTTTTCTTTTTTTTTGGGGGGGGGGTCCAGTCGTGGGGCCTGAACTCTGGGTCTGGGCGCTGTCCCTCAGCTCTTCAGCTCAAGGCTAGCGCTCTACCACTTGAACCAAAGCACCACTTCCGGCTTTTTTCTTTTTGCTTATGTGGTGCTGAGGAATCGAACCCAGGGCTCAGGCATGCAAGGCAAGCGCTCTACCACTGAGCCATCTTCCCAGCCTCAAATCACTTTTCTATCTTAACCTTTTTAACTATTCAGTGGTCATACTTAAAATAGAGAGACCAGATATCCTATAAAACTACTAGTAACATACTCAAAGTGGCCTGATTTGGACAAAATGTTTATAGAAAGTTGTAATCTACACTTGATCTTAGCTGAAAGGCTGAGAAGAGATTAGAAAGTTGTAATCTAAAGGAACAGACCCAGTCTTTCATGTGGCTTGCTTGTATGCCCACACAACTGATTAATGCATATCTTCTTGTTCTCTACAATGCAGCCCACTCACTATCTGCAACCAGAACAATTCATGTTCCCTCTACTCAGGGCCACCGCTCAGCAATTCATATCCTCTGAATAATCCCACAACCTCCAATGTTTTTTTTTTTTTTTTTTTTTAGGTCCGGTCGTGGGGTCTGAACTCTGGGCCTGGGCACTGTCCCTCAGCTCTTCAGCTCAAGGCTAGCGCTCTCCCACTTGAGCCACAGTGCCACGTCCCGCTTTTTTCTTTTTGCTTATGTGGTGCTGAGGAATCGAACCCAGGGCCTCATGCATACAAGGCAAGCACTCTACCACTGAGCCACCTTCCCAGCCCCAACCTCCAATGTTTTACTCATTTAATTTGCACCCAGTTCTTACACCAATCGAATGTAGTATCTTTGCCTCAAAAGAAGCATCCCAGAGTCCCAACAGTGCTTAAGAGTCTTGTGAATGCTTGAAGAAAAAGTTCCCTAGTCAAAATTATTTGTCCATTATGATTGGCACTGGTGAACTACCAAAAAAAATAATTATAATTCACAACACAAATTTTAGGAAGTAAAACCAAATGCATTCATAAAACACAATGGGTAGACTTGGGGTATAGATCAGTGGCAGCACGTATACTAAGCATGAATGAGGTCCTGGGTTCCATTCCCAGTAACAACAACAAAACAATAAAATAAAAAAGGAAAGAGATAGGGAAGAGGAGGGAGGAAAGGAGGAGAGTAAAGAAATAAAAAGAAGGAAAAAAACAGGAAGGGAGGAAAGAAGGGAAGGAAAAAGAGCAATGACTAACATGTTGTTTTAGTTTTGAATAAAATCTAAAGATAGGTGGTATCTTCCAGAGGTCTGAGAATATATAACACAAACAGTTATGTAGGGTAAGAGTTAGAAGACTGCCACTTTCTACCTATTTTTAGATGCTTGATACTTTTACAATGAAGAGCTATTAGCATTATTTATTCTGATTATAAAAGAAATTGTAAAAGACCTGGGCTGACTATGGGTAGAAAACAAGCCTATATTTTTTCCTAAACAGTTTCCAAAATTGGGTATTATAATTAAAACTATCCTAAACTATCAATATATAGCCTTAAAACCTATTTCCTACTCAATAAGCAAAACCTGTAGTTATGAGAAAAGACCAAAGATTGTTTCCTTTTTTTTTTGGTCGGTTGTAGAGCCTGAACTCTGGGCCGGGGCACTGTCCCTCAGCTCTTCAGCTCAAAGCTAGTGCTTTGCCACTTGAACCACAGCACCATTTCTGGCTTTTTCTGCTTATGTGGTCCTGAGGAATCGAACCCAGGGCCTCATGCATGCAAGGCAAGCACTCTACCACTCAGCCACCTTCCCAGCCCTAAAGATTGTTTCCTTAATGAGCACAGATTATAAACTGTCAGTTAAGAGACTAAAGTTGGCTTACAGATATATTTTCTTTGGCATAGAAAGTAGATTTTTTGTGGGTTTGTTGCTGTCATCATTGTTGGGGGGTTGAGAAAGAGAGTTTCTTTTTAGTTCTGAGGTTTAATAACTCAGTGGCTCAAGTTTCCTAGGGAGGGGCTCTTATCAGCAAGTCAGGCCCCCAGCCCTGATTTTTGTTGGTGGTGGTGGTGGTGTGGAGTTTAAACTCAAGGCTTTGCACTAGCTTGTTTGCTTGTTATCCAGCCTTGGTTTTTGCTGATGGTGTCTTACTTCCTGCACATTCCTGGGTGCAATCCACCTAGATTAAGCATCACGGTAGCTAGGATAACAGGCACATGCCACTGCACCCAGCTATTTGCTAAGAAACCTTCTCACAGACTTTTGCCTACCTTGGGTAGCCCAAGTGACAATACCAACAATCTTAGCCTCCCAACTAGCTAGGCTTATAGGCCACCGCACCTGGCTGAAAACATTTTTTTTTCAGTTTCATTGGCTGTCAACATTAGGAAACCCTAAGATTTCATATAAATTTCCAGAGTTTTGGGTATCTGTTCATAAATGGCAAGGTTGGGCAACTAGAGGTCTCTGGGTCTAAGTGGGACCAGCAGCCCTTATAGCCAAGCAGAAAGTGCCTCATCAATTATCTACAACTACCTTGGTCCTGTAGATTTGAGGCTTGCATAGGTTCTAACTATGCAACAAGTAGCCCACTGCTAAAATGCAAAGTCTATGAAATTTACTATATTCATATTCAAAAGACAAAATTTCCAAAAATGTATTTATTTTCTAACTTTGAAATAATATTTTGTGAATGTGGTGGTCACGTTAAGAAAAATTTCCTACAAAGTCCCCTAACTGAATGGAAACTAATAAAAATGCCAAAACATTACTAGATGACCTTTGTAATTTTTAAAACAGCCAGGATTTCTGTATAAAAGATTCTTCTATATGCATGTGGTACATCAAGGGAAACACTTTTTTAAAAGTACAAAAAGAAAAACTAATATTTCACATTATAGGAGAATAAGAGCCACCAGATGAAATTCTAGCTAGAATTAAATATAGAAATTACCATTCTAGAAGCAACTGTCCAAATATTTCACATCAGATCACACAATAAGTCTATGAGGTATGCATTTAGTGCATAAAAGCATTATATAACCAGAACTTTCAAAGTTTAAACCACAATCCCAACAATAATACTTGACTAATGACTTTTACTTTTAGACAATCCATCAGGCTATTTATACCACACAAGGCTGTTTTCACATGTCTGTCCATAGCAAGCATCTGTATCAAAACACTCCCTATTTCACCATCTACTGAGGGATAAGAAATGGGGAGGAAGAAAGTGAACAGTTTATATGCCAAGAGGAAGTGTAATAAGTCTATGTCCAGAAGAGTAAAATATTGACCACTATTAAATCAGCTTTTCCCATGCTCTGAACCAAGAAATTTCAACTTTTCTATACTGTTTCTACTCATTTGATCTGATTTGGTCATGGATGATTATAAGCTATGCTATATGTTGCCATTTCAAGTTACATATCTATAGGACTCATCATCAAAAGAAGTATAATAGACTAAGAACCACAACTTGGGGGTAGACTAAGACTTCCAACTTTATTTTAACTTTTTATAACTGTTATAGATAGACAAAGAGAATGTATTCTTTTTCTTTTGGTCGGTCATGGGGCTTGAACTCTGGGCCTGGGCACTGTCCCTGAGTTCTTCAGGCTCAAGGCGAGCACTCTACCACTTAAGCCACAGCGCTACTTCCAGTTTTATGGTGGTTAACTGGAGATAAGAGTCTCATGGATTTTGCTGCCCAGGTCTGGCTTTGAACGGCAATCCTCAGATCTCAGCCTCCTGAGTAGCTAGGATTATAGGCATGAGCCACCAGCGCCCGGCAAGAATGTATGTTTTAAAAAAATAATTGTAAAAGCTAAAATGACTACACTCCCTTTGAGCTAGGGAATTAAATCAAATGGTAGAGCACTTACTAAGAAAATTCAAGGTCTTAGGTCCAATTTTGATAAGAAAAACGGTCTAAAAATTAAGAAAAACTGATTTTATGTTACCAAGCAAGTCAAGCAACCACTCTGGGCCTTAATTTCCCATTAAATAAGAAAGGGTGACTTCTTTGACTAAGTAAAGCCTTTGATTCTGTTGAATTAATAAACCTTTAACAGTTGAGTGCTGGTGGCTCATACCGGTAATCATAGCCACTCTGGAGGCAGAGATCTGAAGATCATAGTTCAAAGCCAACCCAGTCAGGAAACTGTGAGACTCTTCTCTTCAATTAATGACCCAAAAAGCTGGAAGTGGAGCTGTGACTTAAATGGTAGTGTGCTAGTCTGTGCTAGTCTGTGCTCAGCAACAGCACCCAGGCCCAGAGTTCAAGCACCAGGATGAGAAAAGAGAAGAAAGAAAGAAAGAAAGAAAGAAAGAAAGAAAGAAAGAAAGAAAGAAAGAAAGAAAGAAAGAAAGAAAGAAAGAAAGAAAGAAAGAAAGAAAGAAA
>NW_012267221.1:22022365-22030409 GCF_000151885.1 Dipodomys ordii
AAGGAAGAAAGAAAGAAAGGGAAGAAAGGAAGAAAGAAAGAAAGGGAAGAAAGGAAGGAAGGAAGGAAGAAGGAAGGAAGGGAGGGAGGAAGGAGGAAGGAAGGAAGGAAGAAAGGGAAGGAAGAAAAGGAAAGAAGGAGGGAAGGAGGGAAGGAGGGAGGGAGGAAGGAAAGAAGGAAGGAAGGAAGGAAGAAAAGGAAGGAAGAAAAGGAAGGAGGGAGGGAGGGAGAGAGGAAGGAGAGAGCGAGGGAGGGAGGGAAGGAAGGAAGGAATCTTTTATGATACAGCTCTTTTGAAGTTGTAGAGATTTTTTTAAAGACTTGAAATTTCTCGCTAGTAAAATGCAGATACAAATCCATTCATTTTTGCATTGTAGTCAGGAAAATCAGAAGCTTTTTCAGATGTCAGGTACTACCTGACATCAGCTCACACCTATAATTCTAGCTACTCAGGAGGCTGAGGTCTGAGGACTAAGGTTCAATGCCAGCCTGAGAAGAAAAGTCCATGAGATTCTTATCTTTTACTAACCACCAAAAAGCCAAAAGTCGAGCTGTGGCTCAAGTGGTAGAGTTCCAGCCTTGAGCAAAAAATCTAAAGCACAGTGCCTAAGCCCTGAGTTCAAGGCCCAAGTACCAGAACAAAACTAAAAGAAACCTATTCAGAAAACCCCATGTGTTTCTAGAAAATTTCACAATTCGCTGGAAACAGTCTATGTGTGTGAAACACACTCATTTATAATTTTTATGACTTAACTCCATAAATCAATTTCCCACCCAAACTTACTCTGACCCTCAATAAGGGAGGGTAGAAGACTAAAGAAGTTTACTTATCTTCTTAATTGTTATTTTAAAGGTGACATAAGAGGGATTATAATTACATGAGTCAGGAAATGAGGACATTTCCTTTTGTACAGTGTCTTCCCTTCCCTCACTCTCTCCCAGTTCCTCCCTCTCGTTTTTAAACTTTTGAAAAATATAGATCTTCCTTTTTAAAAGTGAAACAGGAGTATGGCAAGGTGGCTCATGCATGCATGAGGCCCTGGGTTCAATTCCTCAGCACCACATAAGCTGAAAAAAGCCAGAAGTGGAGCTGTGACTCAAGTAGCAGAGCACTAGCCTTGAGCTGAAGAACTGAGGGACAGCGCCCAGGCCCAAAGTTCAGGCCCCACAACCAACAACAGCAGCAACAACAACAAAAGTGAAACAGGCCCTTTAACAAGTAAACTCTACTCAACATTATTAGATTCTCTTCTAGACAAAACTCATTATTGATTTATTGTACTCTAGCAAATTAAGACCTTGATTCTACTTGACTATTTTAACAATGCAATCTAGCTGAGGAGAACACAGGAAACTTCAGAGAAAATATACATCTGAAATACACTACTGAAATCCTCACAAAGGAAGCATATGGATATTCTAAAAGATATGGAAACCAGGCCACGCTAGTGGCTTACCCCTATAATCCTCTACTCAGGAGCCTGAGATCTCAGGACTGAAAGTTCAAAGCGAGCCCAAGAGTTATAAGACTCTTACCTCCAATAAACTACCAAAAAAGACAGAAGTGAAGCTATGGTTCAAGTGATAGAGTGCTAGCTTGAGCAAAGGAAGTTTTGCATCAAATATTGCATTTGCTCTATAAAAGTCAGGTATTACGGTTCTTCTTGAAATGAACAAAGTGATATTCTTGTAAGATGCATATTGTCATCTTTGTGACTTCACACTCATGCACAGACAGGATAAAAAGTACCCCCAAGCCGGGCACTGGTGGCTTACGCCTGTAATCCTAGCTACTCAGGTGGCTGAGATCTGAGGATCACAGTTCAAAGCCATCCCAGACAGGAAAGTCCGAGAGACTCTTATCTCCAATAAATCACCAGAAAACCAGAAGTGGCGCTGTGGCTCAAGTGGTAGAGCGCTCGCCTTAAGCTGAAGTACACAGGGACAGCGCTTAGGCCAGGATTCAAGCCCCATGACCAACCAAAAAAAAAAAAAAAAAGTAGGTCAGTATTCTTGAAAATGGAAGTAATGGCATTTTTATAAACTTCAAAGGTATGGTTTACAATATTAAAAAACTAGATACAGATAAAGCTTATAGTTTTTAAATTCTTAGTAAGATGTTTCAGATCATTCATTTTCAGAAAATGTATAAAAGTTCTTACCCATCCTTAGTTTGATCAGCTACTCCTGCCAAAAGCTGTACAATCTTTGGATTGCTATTTGGATCATTATACAGCCCAAGATAGCGCTGGACAAAGTCTTCTGGGGTCATGTAATGTTCTCCATCAACCTCAGTACTGGCATACTAAAATATAAATAAATAATGTACACTGAAAATTTTGAATTACTCAATTTTTTTAGAGTCAACAAATGTTTTGCAAACAGATATATTAAAAACCATCATTAAAATTGAAGAATAATGAGTGCAATATTTTTCCCTAGACAGTAAAAAATCAAACACCCAGAGATCAATTTAAGAACACTGTAAATACTGATGCATAGTACATTGATGAACCATGAAAACTTGTTAAATAAAATGAGCCAGATACAAAAAGTGCATATTGTTAACAGCTTCAGCTCAATAAGTATCATAGATAGGGCTGCTCTTTGGGAGTGATGAAAATGTTCTCAACTTAGACAATGGTGATGTCACAAAACATTGTAAATGTACAAACAAAACAAAACAAAACAAAAAATTTACTGGAAATTTTATGTTATGTGTATATTTTATCTCAATAAATATTAAATATTTAACATAAATATTCTAAAGATAAAAGACATGAGAGAAAGACCAAAAAAAGTAAAAGGGAGACCAGGACCTGAGAGTTGAGAAAAGAACCTCTGTAGATTCTCAGAGGTTCTCTGTCTATCAGACTGGGAGCAGAGAAGATGACTTGCCAATCTTAGAAGTACAACAAATAAAAGTGAGAAAAGGATTATTTAAAAAAAAACTTTCCATTTGTTTTTAGTTCCAATATCTGGAAAAAATAAATTTAAATATGTTCCTTTTGTCAATTATTTTTTAGAAAGAAATAACATTTGCCTATTAGAGAACTGTCTCATTATTTTAAAGGTTCAATGCCATATCATGTGACCAAATATCAACAACCCAAACCAACTCTTATGGGCTGCAGCAGATTGATCTAATTACTTTAGTCAGTCAATAAAATAAAAAGCAGTAGCCAGGTACCAGTGGCTCACACCAGTAATCCTAGTTACTCAGGAGGCTGAGATCTGAGGATCACAGTTCAAAGCCAGTTGGGACAGCAAAGTCCCTGGGAGACTCTTATCTCCAATTGACCACTCAAAACCAGGCAGTGGCACTATGGCTCAAGTGGCAGAGCACTAGCCTTGAGCACAAAGAAGTTCAGGGACAGCACCTAGGCCCTGAGTTCAAGCCCTGCAACCCACAAACAAAAAAAAAAAAAAAAAAGCAGTAAGATCAGAAAAATTCCTAAAATTGGAGAATGGAAAAAAAGCTTGCTAAATGTCTAGCACAAAATACTATAGCCAACAAAGATCCACACTAAGACCTAACCCAAAACTGCAGAATATCAGATGATCAAAGAGAAAAATCCAAAGTTTTCAGAGAGAAGCATCAGGTCACAATAAAAAAGAACTCAAGAATCAAGGGCATCATATTCCTCAACAGCAACCCTAGAACCATTTGTAGACAATGGAATAAGAGCTTGAAAATTCTGGAAGAATTTTATTTTAAGAAATTTATTTCTCCCTAGAACTCTAAACTCTTATTGAAATGTAGAGTTAGGTTAAAGGTACTTTGAATTATCTATGTCCTCAATATTTTTTTTCTGCCTTCATGTACCCTTTCTCAGGAAGTTAAAGAATTTAAATAAAGAGCGTAAGAGTAGGATATTGAAAATTTTTAAGTATGAGATAGTATTTTTGTTGTATGAAAATAGAAAATATTGGGCTGGGAAGGTAGCTCAGCGGTAGAGTGCATGCCTTGCAAGCATGAGGCCCTGGGTTCGATTCCTCAGCACCACATAAACAGAAAAAAAAAAAAAGCCGGAAGTGGCACTGTGGCTCCAGTGGTAGAGCACTAGCCTTCAGCTGAAGAGCTGAGGGACAGCACCCAGACCCAGAGTTCAGGCCCCATGACCGGCAAAAAAAAAAAAAAAAGAAAATAGAAAATATTAAAAGGTATAAACTGGCCCAAAATAAACAGTATTGATAGTATATTAATGTAAACACATACATTAATATTTATTCATATATTTAATATTCATTCTAAATGTTACTTTATAAGTGTTAGTAAATAAAATTAATTCATAAATTTAGTTAACACCAATATATTTAAAAGAATAGAAGGAGAAAATGGGAAAGAAAGTAATATAAAAAAGCTAAAATCTCATCAACTGGAAGAATGCCCACAAAAATCAGTATAGAATATAGAAATGCCAAAAAAGTAGCTAAAAGGGTTGCAAATAGTTACTTCCAGAAAAGGAGATGAAAAAAAAAAAAGGATCAGAACAAATGTTGGCTTACTTTCTGGTTAATATTTCAAATGTGAGAGAATCTGACTAAACCAAGCTACCTGCTCTTTCAACTAGAATTAAATCAGAAATGTTTCCTTTGTCTTATTCTGTAAAATACCAAATGCTACCATGGCAAGTGTACAAAAGGAGACCAAGATGGACTTTTTTTTTTTTTAACCAGCTGATGCTATGAAAAGAACTCAAGAAACATCACAACCAAATGAGTCATGTACTCTACCAAAGCTGTTCCAGAAGCAGTCTTAGGTTTCAATCTTGGCTCTACCACTAAAACAATGGGTGTTGTTAGTTCTCAAATAAGTCCACTATCTTCCCAGGTCTCTAGATATTTCACACATCTGTATTATGATCCTTTATGTTGCAGAAGAATAAGCATGGAACATGTAATAAAGAAAAGACAAATTGTAAGATATTAATAATAGTAAATAGAATCTACCCAATTCCTGTCAATGGCTTGTTTTCCTCTTCTTTCTTCAATGTATGACACTAGTTGATTACATTCTACCAAGATCACAAAAACACCAGGTTTTGACTACATTTTAGCTATGACCTATTATGTAAGATCAGAGGTAGAATTTTCCACTTCCAGCATCATGTCAGCACTCAAAAACTTGGATAACGTCCAACCTATATAGAAAGGCAATTTGAAATCAAATAGTGGAAGAATTTGAATGCTAAACTAAATAACTTTATTCTGTAAGCCAAAACCCATTATGGACAGACAAGAGTGGAAGTAGGCAAAGTAGTCAGGGAGATCACCAGAAGTGAACAGGGTGATCAATACAAATAAATCTAAAAATAGAAATGAAGGGAACAAGGGGATCAATCACTAAGTAGAACATGAGAGCCCAAAACTAAACAATGGAAAGAGAGTATACTCTGGGAACTACAAAGCACTGATTCATTCTAAGGACACATGGAATGGAGCTGGAGGAGCAGGAAGAAGGCAAAATCCATTTTTTTCAACTGCAAATAGAAAGAGATTATTTCAAGCTAAAATTATATACAAACAAATATAGAAATGAAATAAACTTTTTAGCCCAGCCCCCATGGCTCATGCTTGTAATCCTAGCTACCTAGGAAGCTAAGATCTGAAGATCACAGTTTGAAGCCAGCCCAGGAAGGAAATTTTGAGACTCTTATCTCCAATAAACTACTCAAAAAATCCAGAAGAGGCGCTATGGCTCAAGTGGTAGAGCAAAAGCAGCTCAGGGACAGCACCTAGGCCCATAGTTCAGGCTACAGGACTGACAAAATAAACTTTTTGTTTCTTTTTCCTGGGTAAGGTTAGTAGGAGAGAGAAATGATAACATTTACATGTATAAATTAGTATTTTATACATGTATATATATTATATATACAACCATATGAAATTCTTATAATTTTTTCATCATTAGATTAGATTATACTACTAGGAATACCTCACTTTTTTTCAAATTTGACTCTTTTAAAAAATAATTTGAGGGGTAGGGAATGTGGCTTAGTGGTAGGGCGCTTGACTAACATGCACAAAGCTCTGGGTTTAAATCCTCAGCACCACATAAACAGAAAAGGCCAGAAGTGGTGCTGTGGCTCAAGTGGTAGAGTTCTAGCCTTGAGCAAAAGAAGATCAGGGACAATGCCCAGGCCCTAAGTTCAAGCCCCAGGACTGGCAAAAATAAATAAATAAATAAACAAATAAATAAATAACATTGGAAAAAATAATAATTTGAAGGGGTGACATTGGTCAAGAAGCATGGTACTCACAACCTGACTTACGTAATTGTAAATTCTTTGTATAACAATTTGATAATTAAAAAATCAATCTGGCAATAAATTTACACACACATATGCACATTACATCAAAATGAACTATAAAAATTCTTAGATTCTTTGACAAGGAATCCTGGGCCTAACTCCTAAAATAATAAAAAAAATAAATAAAAAATTAAAATGAAACAAAAGCAAAACACAGGAAGTGATGCTATGGCTCAACTGGTAGAGTGCTAACCTTGAGCTAAGAGCTCAGGGACAGTGCCCAGTCCCAGAGTTCAAGGCCCACAACCAACAAAAATACAAACAAACAAACAAAAAACTATCTTTGCCAATGGCTCACACCTGTAATTCTAGCTACTCAGGAGGCTGAGATCCGAGGATCACAGTTCAAAGCCAGCCTGGGCAGGAAAGTCTGTGAGACTCAACTCCAATTAAACACCAGGAAACCGGAAGTGGTACTGTGGCTCAAGTGGTACAGCGCTCACCTTCAAAAGCTGAGGGACAGTGTCCAGGCCCAGAGTCTAAGCCTGCCACTGGGCAGAGCTGGGGGCGGGGGAGAGGGGGGGAGTGGAGCCAAACAAAAAATAAATGAGGTGGGGGTTATCGTGACTTTTGTTTTTTCTTCAAAACTGTGTTGTTTTGTCTTTAACTAGCAAATGACAAAAAAGAGAAAAGAATATGAAAACATTACAGAATTTTTATTAACAAAACTTGGCAATCAAATGTCCACTCCTTTTGCCACAGCAGTATTTATTCTCTTGTACCTGAATGTGATCACAAGAGCAACCACTTTACCTTCACAGAACACAATCACAGACAAAGAAAGTATATTTTAACTATAGACCTCAGGATTTTACATTTTTTACTTTCAAACTATCAGGAAATAGAGCAGCCTTTGCATAGCTACCAAGACTAGAGTAGCCAACAAAGAAAACAAACGCTTTTATTAACATGAAGTAAAAACAGGCTTTGCCAGTGTCTAAGGTTATAAATGAAGCCAGAGAACTACTTACCCTGAGGTATTTTGCCAGTGTTTTCACAACTCTCCCAGTCCATTTTAACTTGATTTTAACTGAAAGATCGAGTGCATAGCTCAAGGGGGAAAAATCCTAAATCTCATCTATAAAGAGTTAGTACTTGACTTCTACAAGAGACAGTTAACTAATTAACTCATTAAATTAGAGACAATTACTTGGCAAAGACAGTAAGCCTGTTTCCTAAACAGAAAGAAAGAGGGAGAAATGAACTAAAACTGGAATCAACCAGTAGTCAGATAAAAATGCTAAAATGGTTTTTTTGTTTTGTTTTTTTTGGTTAGTCATTGAGCCTGAACTCTGGGCCTGGGCACTGTCCCTCAGCTCTTCAACTCAAGGCAAGTGCTCCGTTTTTTTTGTTTTTGTTTGGTTTTTTTGCTTATGTGGCACTGAGGAGTTGAACCCAGGGCCTCATGCATGCAAGACAAGCACTCTACCACTGAGCCACCTTCCCAGTCCAAAAACTAGTTGGTGGTGGTAGTGGTGGTGGTGGTGGTGGTAGTGGTCGGGGGGCTTGAACTCAGGGCCTGAGTGTTGTCACTGAGCTCTTTGTGTTCAAGGCGAGTACTCTACCAATTTGAGCCACAGCTCCACTTCCTAAATCTTAACCTTTTTTTGTGGGGCCTTGAACTCTGGGCCTGGATACTGGCCCTGAGTGCTTCAGTTCAAGGCTAGCACTCTACCACTTGAGCCACAGGGCCACAACCTAAAGTTTGTTTTTGGTTTTGCTTTTTGTGGG
>NW_012267221.1:22030864-22036753 GCF_000151885.1 Dipodomys ordii
GACCCAAAAAAAAAAAAAGAATTATTCTAACAGAGGAAAAACTGGTACCTCAAAAACTGTTAATGAGGGCTCTAGGTATAGCTCAGTAGTAGTATACCTGCCTAATATGCTCAAAGTCCTGGTTCAATCCCTACACCACAATAACAAATCTGTATAGGCTGATTCTAACTCAGTGGTTGAACACATGCTAAACATATGTGAGGCTCTAAGCTCAATCCCTAGCACCCAAATAAACAGATAAAATATATTTAAACCCAAAGTACTTTAGTTTATACAGTAAGAATGAACCACTGCCAGGCACCAGTGTCTCAACCCTGTAATTCTAGCAACTCAGGAAGCTGAGATCTGAGAATGACATTAAAAGCCCGCTGGAGCAGGAAAGTCCATGAGACTTTTTTTTTCTGGTCGGTCATGAACTCAGAGCTTGGGTCCTGTCCTTGAGCTTTTTCACTCAAGTCTAGTGCTCTACCACTTACAGCCACAGCACCACTTCTGCTTTTCTGGTGGTAAATCAGAGATAAGAGTCTCATGGACTTTTTTGCCTGGGCTGGCTTTGAACCACGATCGTCAAATCTCAGCCTCCTGAGTAGCTAGGCTTACAGGCACTGGGCCACTGGCACCTGGCAAGAGTATTTTTTTTTTTTGCCAGTCTTGGGCTTGAACTGAGGGCACTGTCCCTAAGCTTCTGTTGCTCAAGGCTAGCATTTTACCACTTGAGCCACTGTGCCACTTACAGCTTTTTCTGTTTATGTGGTCCTAAGAAATTAAACCCAGGGCTTCATGCATACTAAGCAAGCACTCTACAACTAAGTCACATTCCCAGCTGGCAAGAGTATCTTTTTTTTGGGTCAGTTGTGGGGTTTGAACACTGGTCTGGGGCACTGTCCCTCAGCTCTTCAGCTCAAGGCGAGTGCTCTACCACTTGAGTCACAGCACCACTTCTGGTTTTCTGGTGGTTTATTGAAGATAAGAATCTCACGGACTTTCTTGCCCTGGCTGGCTTTGAACCATGTTCCTTAGATCTCAGGCTCCTGAATGGCTAGGTTTACAGGCATGAGCCACGGGCAGCCGGTGGGCAAGAGAATTTTTAAACAGACTTTCTGAATTAATAAAAAAAAAAAAAAGCCAGAACCAAGTATAGTAGTGTATGCCTCTAATCCCAGAATTTGGGAGGTAAAGACAGGAGGATCAGTTATTTGAGGCATGGGCTACACAGAACTTTCAGGCTACCCTGGGCTATATAGAAAGATCCTGTAGTGGCGCTGTGGCTCAAATGGTAGAGTACTAGCCTTGAGCTGAAGAGCTCAGAGACAGTGCCTAGGCACAAAGTTCAAGCCCCAAGAGCGATAAAAAAAAAAAAAGAAAAGAAAAGAAGAGGAGAGAAGAGGAGAGGAAGAAAGAAAGACCCTGTATTAATGACAAAGACAGGCAGAGACAGAAAAAGCGAAAGAGCTTAGGGTAACACATCATAAAACATTTGGGTCTCCCACACCAACATTATGCAAAGATTTAATTTATCAAATAATTTAGAAAATAACTTCTAAATTATTTGATAAATTAAAATATCCCATTTTGTTCTTATTCTTTCAAAGCCCAACTAAAATGACTTTAAGAAGATTATCAAATATGACTTCCTTCTTCCAAATAACTTTAGAGTTAATCATTTGCCATTTCAAAGATGTCTCTTAAGTAGCTGTAAAGCCCTGCTGGGCAAGAAGTCAAGGGCACATGAAAGACATTGACAAAAAGTAGCTGACAGTATCTGAACAAAAATAGGTTCTATTTTCTACATTAAACTTTTTCCAAACCCAACTCAAAAATGAACAGAGACTTTACATTTCTAGAAATATTGAAATTTACATATAGTACAGTAAGTATATGTATAATTTATATATAGTACAGTTCACATGTGTTAGCATTCTGAAACTGGGGAAGTAAAATGTAAGAGACTGGAATTCTCATACTTTTAATCACAATTATTACCTCTAAAAAATGACAAGGTTTCACAAAAAAGATTATGTTGTAATTACAGTGAAATCATGTGTAGCTCCAAATGAGAAGATTATGTTAACTAGAAATGCTTTGCTTATGAAACCAACAGGTCAACATAGCAAGGCTTCATCCAACTGGAATAAACTAGGTAGTAGTAACTCCTTTACAATTCACAGAAGTTAATCTTAAGTGACCTTTAGAATGCAACCTACATTATAGCATAACTCTATCACTCTACCTTACAAAGAACTTACACATAACTAAATTTCTAACAACAAAAAGAAAAGAAAATGAAAAAGAAAGGAAAAACTTGAAGAAACAATGATGTATTTTTTTTAAATATGTCTAAATGATACAAATTGAACCTGTTTAAACTGTTTTAAGTCTAAAAACAAGTCCTTCAATACTTTTGATTTATAAAGGATATCTAAACACTGAAGGAAAATTGCATTTGTGCAGTGAATTTTAAAAACTGGTTAGTGTGAGTGTGTGTGTGTGTGTGTGTGTGTGTGTGTGTGTGTGTGTGTACCCCTACTGGGGCTTGAACTCAAGGCCTGTTCTTTCACTTCGCTTTTTCACTCCAAACTGGCACGCTACAACTTGAGCCACACCTCCACTTTCAGCTTTTTCTGGTTAATTGGAGATAAGAGTTCCACAGATTTTTCTGCCTGGGCTGGCTTAAAAACCATTATTTTCAGATCTCAGCCTCCTATGTAGCTAAGATTTTTCAGATGTGAACTACCAACACCTCCTGACAAATAGCAGCTACACACACACACACACACACACACACACACACACACACAATGACAAAAGCAAAGGTTTTCTTTTCAAGTCTGCATATCAAAACTGAGGTCATATATCTAAAAACAGAATTTAACAAGCCACAATCTGCTGAAATCTAATCTCTCATGCTATTTTTCATTCATCATAAATCTCTGTACTGTATGCCTGCCTGACTTGGGAATGTCAGAAAAGACAGATCAATACACACAGTTCATGTCAAGTAGCTCAGAAATAATGGTATAATGGACACTAAAACTGGGAGTTAGCAACATAGGTTATAAATCTCTGAGCCATTAACTCATTAGGAATTTTTGGGCAAAAACATACAGCTCAGTTGTGGTTCTGGTTACTCAAGAGTCTGAGGCAGGAGACTAGCTTGAGACTAGGAGCTTGTGACCAGCCTTGGCAACAAAGCAGAAGCTGATTTCAAAGGAAAACATAAGCTGAGTGAGGCTTCTCTCAGTTTCTTCCCTAGATTGCAATCAAAATAGTTGTTCTGCTGTGAGACAGGAAAAATAATGACATCTTGGGTACCAACATATTTAAAACTGGTAAAACATATTGAAAGAAGCATATTGAAAGAGTCACTGTAAACTGCTTAGAAACAGAAAAACAGGTTTCCAGATTCCCTCCTCACTTACTCAATTTTCCTGGTTTTGCCCAAACATGGAAGAGTTATCATTCTTTCTCTTCCCTTCTCTTAAAACCAGCTTCTTAGGGTTGGCTTTTAGTATCCCTGTGCTTTACCAGGAGATGAGTTATGGCTAATCTAAGCAGCTATCTCAGCTTAGCCAACATGGGCTGTAACAGGAGTCAAATAAACTATTCCTCCATGACCTTATTCCAACTCTGAGATTCCCTAACATTTTCAGATCCTAAATGCTTTTCAATTTCAGTAACTCAAATGACAATATCTCAAAGTAACTGTAGGTATCACATGGCGTATTTTTCATGTAGAGAAATGAATTATGTGACTAGAAGAGGTTGATATGTACCAAACTGAATGTGCAAAGCTAATCCTTTTGCTGTGCACCATTACTACTCGTGCTGCCTACAGAAGCCAAATTTAGACAGGAATTCATGCCCTTTCACTATACAAGTGCTCTGCAAAGACCACAGCAGATCTGATACACAAACAACAGTTCAATGTGGAATTCACCTAATTTTAGTATATTGATCAGAAAGAAACAATATTCTATCATAAATATTTTAATGAGAATAAGTCATTTTAACACATTTGGCCACAGGGACTTCTTTTAATTTTAATAACTTTATTAAGCCATAATGTTTAAAATAGCCATTTTAATTAGTAATATAAATTTTTTCCACTAATTACATGTAAATAAGAGAAAAGCAATTTTATATGTCTTTCATGTGTTGGCCCTGAGGCTTAAATTCAGGACCTGGACAATGTCTCTGAGCTTTTGTGCACAAAGCCAGCACTCTATCACTTGAGCCACAGAACCACTTCCAATTTTTTGGTAGCTAATTGGAAATAAGAGTCTTATGGTCTTTTCCTGCCCAGACTGGCTTTGAACATTTCCTCAAATCTCAGTCTCCTAACTAGTAGGATTACAAGGATGAGCCACCAGCACCCAGCATTATAAATCTAATTTTAAATAGTACTTTTAGTTGTATATTTCACATCCACCAGAAACAAAATCTCCTGTTTATTTTTGCAAAGAAAATTCTTCAGAACACTGCCTTTCTGGGAAGGCTTCCCATAAAATGCTATGTGCTTAATTTTTCTTTTCACTTTAAGTATTTTTAATTGAAAAATATTTTAAAATTAAAATAAAATAAAAATATGCATATATTTTCACTGTTAGCTACTGGACTAAAACATTACTCACAGAGTGGGAAGGAACAGAGCCTTACTAAGCATGGAAATCACTTCAGCTACCATAATGAACTAAGGCTACCAAAATAATTTTCCTCTCAAAGTGATTGTAAGCATTCAAAATAAAATAATGACCCCAGAGAACCCAATAACTGGAACTAGAATGTTTCACAGGGGAGATTAAGTTGAATAATTAATTTTCATTGTTCTTTAAATAAATACTTCAATCTCTTGTCCTAAGGAACCATGGGAACATAAAAGGAACATATATATTTATAAGCCTAGGAAAATTGTGTGTCTTTGCAAGCAAGGAGCTGCTCCTGAAGAATAGAATGCCATAATGTTGGTACGCCTTGATTAAATATCAACATTTTTGTCATTTAAAAAAAAAGGACCATGGGCTGGGAAGTTGGCTCAGTGGTAGAGCGCTTGCCTTGCATGCCTGAGGCCCCGGGTTCGATTCCTCAGCACCACATAAGCAAAAAAAGAAAAAAGCCGGAAGTGGTACTGTGGCTCAAGTGGCAGAGCGCTAGCCTTGAGCTGAAGAGCTGAGGGACAGCGCCCAGGCCCAGAGTTCAGACCCCACGACTGGCACAAAAAAAAAAAAAAAGGACCTTTATCCTGATAGGGAGCAAAAAGTGTTAAATGATGTGAGAGAACAATCAAATGCAAATGTATTAACCTAGTCTGGACCCTGTTTTTAATAAAGTTTTTTGGTTGGTTGGCTGGCTTGTTACTGGGGGTTGAACTTACAACTTTATACTTACTAGGTAAGTGATCTACACTTGAATCATATCTCCAGTACTTTTTGCACTGGTTATTTTTGAGATAGGGTCTTACTTCCTGCCTAGACATATTCTCAGATCACAATCCTAATTTTGTTTCCTTCCATGGCTGAAATGCCAAGCACATGCCACTATGCCTGTTTGTCTAGTATGTGTGTTAGGTTTATCATCAACACTACAAAAATAAAATAAGTAGCCAAATGTTTATGGCTCATATTGCACTCATAGCTCCATGGGAAGATGAGAATGGGAGGATGGTGATTCAAAGCCAGCCAAGATATAAATGTGAGACTCTCATCTCAACCAATAGCTAGGCATAGTGGCATGTATCCATAATCTTGGCTACACGGTAGGCTGATACCAGGAGGACTATGATTCCAGGTCACACCAGGCAGAAAAGTCCCCAAGACTCCATCTCAAAAAAATGAAGCTGGAGGGGCTGGAAAGGTGGTTCAGTGATAGAATGCATGCATGAGGCCCTGGGTT
>NW_012267221.1:22037118-22087244 GCF_000151885.1 Dipodomys ordii
GGAAGTGGTGCTGTGGCTCAAGTGGTAGAGTGCTAGCCTTGAGCAAAAAAAGCTCAGGGACAGTGCCCAGCAATGAATTCAAGCCCCAGCACTGGCAAAAAAAAAAAAAAAAAGAAGCTGGGAATGGAGGTCTGTGCCTGTTATCTTAGGTATAGGAGATGGCTAAGTGACACAGCATCTGCCTAGTAAGTGCAAGGTCCTGAGTCCAAATCCAAGTACTATATGATAATGATAATAATAATAATAATAATAAATAGGAATACTAATATTACCTGTATCATAGAGTTGCTACATGACAGTGCCTGATTTACATAAATTACAGTGACCTACTAAGTATGGGCTATTATTATTTGTATTTTTTTTTTGCCAGTCCTGGGGCTTAAACTTAGGGCCTAGGCACTGTCCCTGAGCTTCTTTTGCTAAAGGCTAGCACTCTCCCACTTGAACTACTGCCCCACTTCCAACTTTCTCTGTTTATGTGGTACTGAGGATTTGAACCCAGGGCTTCATGCACGCCAGGCAAGCACTCTATCATTAAGCCATAGTTCCAGCCCTATTATTTGTATTTTTTAAAACTATAACCTATGGGGGCAGCGAGGTGGGGTGGGGGGTGTTCAAATGGTAGCACATCTGCCTAAGAAGTGCAAGGACTTAATTCAAACCCCAGTACCATCAAAATAAATAACAGAACAAATTTGTGAATGTCATTTTAAAACAACACACACATACACACACACACACACAATGCACACATCTTACATTTTCTAAGTAAATGTGTAGGGAAAACAAAAAAGTAACACAGTAAGAACTGTGTGACTATGTTTTTAGTGGCAAGAAATCTTAGGAGTAGGGGAGAAGGTAGAGTTCAGAAAAGACTTTAAACCTTTTCTACAGAACTTTTTCCTTCTTTCTTTCTTTTTTTATTTTTTTTGCTGGTCATGGGGCCTGAACTCTGGGCCTGGGTGCTATCCCTCAGCTCTTCAGCTCAAGTCTAGCACTCTACCACTTGAGTCACAGTGCCACTTCTGGCTTTTTCTGCTTATGAGGTGCTGAGGAATCGAACCCAGGGCCTCATGCATTCAAGGCAAGTACTCTACCACTGAGCCACCTTCCTAGCCCAGAACTTCTTCTTATTTGCAGATAAAACCACGGTTTGAACTCAGGGTCTCATGCTTGCTAGGTGGGTGCTATAGTCAGTCATGTCCCCATCTCAGAACATTCTACTTTTTAAAGTGTATTCATAACTGGTGCTGGTAGTTCATGCCTATAATCCTAGCTAATCAGGAGGCTGGGATTTGAGGCTCACAGTTTGAAGCCAGCTCAGGCAGATAAATCCATGTCTCTTGTCTCCAATTAACTCACAAAAAGGCCAAAAGTAGATTATAGCTCAAGTAATAGAACACCAGTCAATGAGAGAATTGCATCCCTTTGGTACATAGTAGGGGGCTGGGGACAATAAACAACCTAACAAAACCTATCCTAAACAATCTATCAAAAGGTTATCTCTTTCTGTCAAACATGCTGAACTGGTAGAATTCTAATCTGGGGCTGCTTGGCAGAGCAACACCTATCTGAGAATGAAACCAGCACAAACATACACATACACACATATACATCTGTGCTCATTGCTGCACTATTCATGAAAGCCAAGATACAGAAATAGCCCAGATGCCCTATAATGGATGAGTGGATCAATGCAATGGAATTTTAACTTATTAGAAGTAGATGTACCTAGAAAAGATGGTGTTTTAAGCAAAGTAAGTCAGGCTCAAAGAGACAAAAGGCACATGTAGAAATTAGCTCTAAAATACAAACATATGCTAACATACAAAGATTATATACATACACACACAAATTATCTAAAGGATGGTTTACTTAGGGGAGGAGCCCAATGGTATAACATCTTTCAACAACTAATGAACAGTTTGACAAAGTGAACACCAAAAAATTGAACATGCTTTTTGGGGGTGGGCAACAAGAGGGGGTACACCAATGAAGAAAGGGTGAGCAAATACAGTCATTATATTCAATGTACACTATGCAAAACTTGAACTACATAACTTGAGGGTATGATTGGGATGGAGAATGTTGAGGGAAAATGGTGGAAGGCCTGACATTGATCAAGTTGCATTGTACTCATAACCTGACTGGTGAATTGAATCCTTTGTACAACTACTTAATAAAAATAAAATTTAAAAAACCCTAAAAGATGAGTTGTCATACTGGTGATATCAGTTAACATCCCTATCTCGTAAAGGCTAGAACCAGTACATTCTGACCCAAGCAAGTTTACCTGAGTTTCTGTCATTTAAGGCTGAAACTGGCTTGACTAATATATGATCAAAATATGTGAATCTTCAAGTTCTAGAAGTCTGCTACTAGCCATAGGAAAGATTTCAGTAGAAAAATGCTTTTAGAAATTTCCATGATCTCAGGGGAAAAACAAGTCGTTTAAATAAGGATACAGGTGGACCTGTTGCAACAATGAGAAGTACAAGTTGTCATGTCAAAAACGAACTTTACAACTTGGGGGGGGGAGAGGGAGGATGGGAAGGGTAAACAAAGGAGGAGGCTACAATGTTTGATAAGAAATGTACTCACTATCTTGCCCATGTAATTGTAACCCCTCTGTACAGTATTTTCACAATAAAAAAAAAGAAAAAAAAAAGAAATTTCCATGATCTCAATAGAGAGCTTGACAGAACAGGAAAATATATACATATATATACACACATACATATACACGCACATATATATATATATATATATATATATATATCCAGATATCTTTTTTTTTTTTTTTTGGTCGGTCGTGGGGCTTGAACTCTGGGCCTGGGCGCTGTCCCTCAGCTCTTCAGCTCAAGGCGAGCACTCTACCACTTGAGCTACAGCGCCACTTCCGGTTTTCTGGTGGTTTTTATTGGAGATAAGAGTCTCACAGTCTCTCTTGCCCGGGCTGGCTTTGAACCGCGATCCTCAGATCTCAGCCTCCTGAGTAGCTAGGATTACAGGCGTGAGCCACCAGCGCCCGGCTCATATCCAGATATCTTAACCAATATTTTCACCAAAAATAAAGAATATAATCCCCAATTTTACATTCTGAAGAACTGATGAAAACCTTAATCAGAATGGCTAATAAAACAATAGGTTCTCAACAAGCACTGGGAGTTCATGCTTGTAATCTTAGCAACTAAGAAGCCTGATATCTGGAGATTCATAGCTCAAAGCCAGCCTTAGCAGAAATCTGTAAGATAGCAAAATGCTGGACTGGTGGTATGGCTCAAGTGATAGAGTATCATCTAATAAGCAAGCTCAAGACTCTAAATTCATCCTCTGATACTGTTTTTTAAAAAGTCTGGCTTAGCAGGGTGCAAGTAGCTCATGCCTGTAATCCTAGCTACTCAGGAGGCTGAGATCTGAGGATCAAGGTTCAAAGCCAGCCCAGGCAGGAAAGTCCGAAAGACTCTTATCTGCAATAAAGCACCAGAAAACCAGAAGTGATGCTGTGGTTTAAGTGGTAGAGCACTAGCCTTCAGCTGAAGAGCTGAGGGACAGCACCTAGGCCCAGAGTTCAAGCCCCATGACCGACAAAAAAAAAAAAAGTCACATAAACCCACCATGCCACAGATAAGATTAAGCATTCATTTTGAAATTTGTCAGGCTTAGAACAGTCTATTCTAAGCCAGTTGTTCATACTTCACCTGCTTTGTCATTGCTGCTAATGTATCCTTTTGCTACTATATACTTTGGATGAAAACAAAATTGAGTCAATGATAGTGTGTGGCTGAGAGGTAAAAGAAGAGATAACTCAAGAAATTACGGTTATACAGTAGTAAAATCTTGCTGTGGTTTTTTTTTTTGGTCCGGTCGTGGGGCCTGAACTCTGGCCCTAGGCGCTGTCTCTGCGCTCTTCAGCTCAAGGCTAGCACTCTACCACTTGAGCCACAGTGCCACTTCCGGCTTTTTTATTTTTTCTGCTTATGTGGTGCTGAGGAATCAAGCCCAGGGCCTCATGTATGTAAGACAAGCACTCTACCACTTAGCCACCTTCCCAGCCCCCAGTAGTAAAATCTTATCTTGACAACTAGTTGTAAAATTATAGTACAGTCACACTCCTTGAGAATTAATTTGTCAGGGTGGTTCCCACCTGTTATCCTAGCTACTCAGGAGGCTGAGATCTGAGTTCAAAGACCAGGCAGTAAGGTCCACAAGACTCTTATCTCCAATTAACCACCAAAAAAAAAAACAAAAAACAAAACCAGAAATGGAGCTATATAGCTCAAGTAGTAGAGTGCTAGCCTGGATCACAAAAGTCAAGAACAGTGCCCAGACATTGGTTCCTCACATCTGTAATCCTACCCAGGAGGCTAAGATCTGAGGATCACAATTCAAAGTCAGCCCAAGTAGGAAAATCCATGAACGAAAGAAGCTCAAGAACAGTGCCCAGGCTCTGAGTTCAAGCCCCAGGACTGGCTTTTAAAAAAAAATTGTTTGTTATGCTCAAATTTTATCAACTTATTAGGGGGTGAGGTAGGAAAATACTAATAAACATCTTTCTTATATTCTTTTCTTTTTTCTTCCCCCCCCACATTTTTATTAGCCTAAATTGTCATACAAGGAAAGTTCATTTTGACATGTCCATACATCCATATAGATCAAACTCACCCCTTCTATCACTCCACTTCTCCCCTCTCCCCGCTTCCCAAACCAGTTTCAACAAGCTTCACTATTCCATTTTCATACCTGTATATAAACTATTTGACCATATTCACTATATTCTCTATTCACCCTGCCTCCTCCCACAAGTGCCCACACCCAAGATAGGATCTGCTGCACATTCTTGTCATTCATTTTTTAAAGTAATGTTAAGTGTTCAAAGGGATTTCATCATAGTCTTTTTAAAAGCTATTTCCCTGTATTCAAAATAATGTTTCACTCTTTTTTTTGGGGGGGGAGTGCTAGTCTTGGGACTTGAACTCAGAGCCTGAGCACTGTCCTTGAGTTTCGTTCAAGGCTAGTGCTCTACCACTTGAGCTTCAGCTCTACTTCTGACCTTTTTGGTGGTTAGCTGGAGAAAAGAGTCTCAAAGACTTTTCTGCCTAGACTGACTTCAGATCTCAGCCTCCTGAGTAGCTAGGATTACAGCTATAAACTACTGGCACCCAGCCTAGAGTGCTTCACTCTAACAAAGCCTTTATTAGGAATTTACATATATAATTTCATTAAACATGGGCATACCTGTACTCTGTACTTTCAAAAAGGGATAAATTATTGTTTTAACTGCAGAATCGTGTGTGTGTGTGTGCGCACACACACACACACACACACACACACACGCCAGCATATACATATGCTAGTACCAGGACTTAAACACAGAGCCTCCTGATCTCACTCAACTTCTTGCTCATGGCTGGTGCTCCACCACTGAGCCATACCCTCATCCTAACTCATTGTTTTAGGTAACCAACCACTCTTTTGGTTTAATTGGTTTCTTGTGATAGAATCACAACTATGTAGTATAGTAGGCTAGCCTTGAACTCTGACCCCTCCTGCCTCAGCCTCCTGAGTTCTAGAATTACATGAATTATATATGTGCATCACCATGTCCCACTACAATTGACCTTTTTTTTTTTTTGTTCGGTTGTGGGGTTTGAACTCTGGGCCTGGGTGCTGTCCCTCAGCTCTTCAGCTTAAGGCTAGCACTCTACCACTTGAGCCACAGCACCACTTTTCTGGCTTTTTCTACTTATGTGGTGCCGAGGAATTGAAACCACAGCCATATACATGCAAGGTAAGTACTCTATCACTGAGCCACCTTCTCAGCCCCTACAATTGACTTTGGAGTCTTACCATTTATAAAGACAGACAATGCCACTGATCTAAACGTTAAAGACAAGAACTTTTAATTATATTCTTAGTTCTGTTTTTTAGAGACAAGGTCATTTATGTAGTCCAGATTGACCTCCAATTTGCTCTGTAACTGTAGTCTCAAACTCCAAATCTTTCTGCCTCAGCCTCCTAAATACTGAGATTATAAGTGTGTACCACCAAGTCCAGCTTTAAATTGTACTCTAAAATTTAAAAATAGCCAAGCATGTTGGTATATATTTGGGAACCCAGCCTAGGTTACATAATAAGACCATCTCAAAAGTAATTAATGAAATTTAATTTAAATTGAACCCTTCTCTGTAGAGAAACTCAAATGATGCTAAACTCAAATGACCCCAAAATTCTATCAAAACCAAATTATATCAAAAATAGAATACTCTATAATGTAACATTGACTTACCTTTGTCCTTAACTCCTACTTTAAACCCCTACAGGACTATTCTCCTTAATTTTACTCATTTTCTTGACCATTTCAATCATGCATGTCACCTATAAATCAGTACCTGATCCTCTGTTCTTTTATTTCATATTTAATTCATCATAAAAATTAATCTACCACCCATAAAAATCTGTATCTTCCAACCTGATGTTAATTTAGTGGGTTACATTTATTTAGAAATCAAACAAGTTCACCCTCCAAAAAATCCTGAAATAAAATGCCTTATCTATTAATATCTGGCCTAAAAATGCCAGGTTTACTACTCTTCTATTATATTCGTATTTAATAGCAAATTCAATAGATTTTTTTTCCCTTATAAAGTCCCTAGTATTGTCCTTCCTTTCCATTCACCCAGCCATCAGCCACTCCAGGTCACTCTCTCTCACATGTATTATTTCAATAACCTAATAACTGACAGCCACTTACTTCCAATCTCTTCAGACTTTACCTAACATACACAAAAAGCTGCCAGAATTTACCACTTCAATGTGAGCACTCAGAAACCCACAGAGCCTCCCAATTGTTTCAAAGCCAAAGTCGCTGGCCAATGTTCTAGGTAGTTACAGCAAAAAAGACACTTTTTGTTCATCACATAAGTAGCTATATTATTTTTTTCTTTACATTCTTAACACAGCACAGCTGCCATTAGCTCCTGACATAATTTTGTCTTTCAAAAATCGCCTTGTTTCAAAATCCTACTATACTAGAAGGTTTTAAAGTGTAGGGTTTGACCTGACTCTGGTATCTATCATTTTTTAACTAAGTAACAGTAACAAGTCATTTGATTACATCTACATAATAGAGATATCAAAATGACTTCTTAAGATTGTTATGAAAAGTAACATAAATAACATTCTTAAAGCACTGGGCCAATATATAACATACTCTAAACAATTAGCCACTGTTAACAGTTGGCCACTCTTTCCAGTCCAATTGCTCTACCATTTATCCCCACTATTCTTTTTTTTTATTGTGAAAATACTGTACAGAGGGGTTACAATTACATGGGCAAGATAATGAGTACATTTCTTATCAAGCATTGGAGCTTCCTCCTTTGTTTCCCCTTCCCATCCCTTCCCATCCTCTCCCCCTCAATCCTCCCTCCCCTCCCGCACCAAAGTTGTAAAGTTCGTTTTCAACATAACAACTTGTACATCTCATTGTTGCAATGGGTCCACCTGTATCCGTATTTAAACGATTTATTTTTCCCCTTCCCCTCCACAAATTATACTGACATCAAATACAGTGAAAGCAGGTATCCCCACTATTCTTGTCTCCATCACTGATCTGTAGAGATGGACTGGTCCTCGGGAAAGAACTAGTTCAATCATATGTCCATCATCAAGTCTTGACTTAATTCTCTGCTTTAGTCAATTTGGTGTTTTTTTGTTTTTTTACTAAACTAAATACAACTATAGGTATGCAAAAAAAATGGTTCTCACTAAATACTAGTTGGTAAATAATTACTACAGAAATGTATAATTAGAGGCTGGGAAGGTGGCTCAGTGGTAGAGCGCTTGCCTTGCATGCATCAGGCCCTGGGTTCGATTCCTCAGCACCACATAACAAAAAGAAAAAAGCTGAAAGTGGTGCTGTGGCTCAAGTGGTAGAGCACTAGCCTTGAGCTGAAGAGCTGAGGGACAGCACCCAGCCCCAGAGTTCAGGCCCACGACCGGAATAAAAAAAAAAGTATAATTAGCAGATATGTGTCTAATATATCTAAATGCGCCTATAATAAAATCCAATTCAAACTTGTATCTATCCTAAAACTTTTTGTAAGGAAGTGGAACTATGGCTCAAACGGTAAAGTGCTCACCTTGAGCTGAAGAGTGCAGGGACAGCACCCAGGCCCAGAGTTCAAGCCCCACAACCCACCAAAACAAAACAAAAAACCACTTTTTGTAAAAGTATCCAATAATTTTAAGTATCCTTTGAAGTAGTCAAGCCAGGAATAAACATTTAATATGTTACTTGGTAACTGTAGTCCAAATGCTCCAACCAGCTACAATGTATCTAAGAACCTTTTGCTTTCCTGAGGTTGTATTTCTCTCTTCCTTTCTTATAAGAAAGTTTAAGTCAATATAGAATTTTCAATATAAAAACAAAATAAGACTATCATAAAAATAACATGTCAGGGGTTTGGAGTATAGTTCAGTAGTAGAATACTTGCCTAATAAAAAGAGGCTCTAGATCAATCAACAGCACCACAATAATACTAATAATGTGCAAAAATAAAGTAATATGCAAAACATTAAATGAAAAGCTAAGATTTAAAAGTTGTCAAATAGTCTTAGTCTCTTTCCTTGTACCACCAAGCCACACTACCACCACCATTACCCATATACCCATTCCAAAACAAGCCTTCCAAACAAAATAAAATAAAATAACAGGCTGGGAATGTGGCTTAGTGGGACAGTGCTTGCCTAGCATTCCTGCATACCACATAAACAGAAAAAGCCAAAAGTGGCCCTGTGACTCAAGTGATAGAGTGCTAGCATTGAGCAAAAGAAGCTCAGGGATGGTGCTCAGGCCCTGAGTTCATGCCCCAGGACGGGCACAAAAAAAAAAGCAAGCAAGAAAGAAAGAAAGTAACAAATCCATGCAGAATTAAGATTTTTTTTCATAGAATTTTTAAAGCTGGATTTTCATTCTCTTATATCTCACTAGGTCTCACATGAGAAAATGAAACCCAAAAAGTCAAACTTAAGGGTATAAGAGCCAAATAGATAAATGCAAGCCTGGAAATTGAACCAATGATCCTGATTCTTGAACCAATGCTCATAGTACTATGTCAAGTAGCATCAACTGATTTTTTTCATGACCATTTAATATAAAAAATGTAATACTATATCATTTGAACTCCTACAATTGAGATAATCTTATGACAGAGTTAACACTGATATATTTTGGGATGTTCTCAGAAATACCTGGGAAGAATACAAGCCACAAATTGAACAGTTCTGTTGTAACTACTTTTGTTCTTGAAAAGATACTTCCTTCAGGGGCTGGGAAGGTGGCTCAGTGGTAGTGCACTTGCCTTGCATGCCTGAAGCCCTGGGTTCGATTCCTCAGCACCACATAAGAAAAAAGCCAGAAGTGACGCTGTGGCTCAAGAGGTAGAGCGCTAGCCTTGAGCTGAAGAGCTGAGGGACAGCGCCCAGGCCCAGAATTCAGGCCTCACGACCAGACCCCCCCCCAAAAAAAAGATACTTCCTTCAATTAATTGTGTAAGCCCAGCCCTTGGGAGGCTAAGGAAGGTAAATGAACTACACATGGGTATGGTATAGCATTCTCCCCAATAATAACTTAAAATGATGTTTCAGATAAAAATGGAATCAATCCAAGGCTCATATATTAGAATCTTTTCCTAATATAGAACCATAGAGTTTTGGAATTAGAAGTAACCTTGGAGGTCACCTTTCATTTCAGAGAGGAAAATAATACCCAGCAGGAATCTGCCCAAGGTTAAAATGTCTACGCAAGAACTCAAATCCAAAATAAAGTTTTCAAAAGAACAATTCTGGAAAAAACCACAACATTTAGTGAAATTCCTTAAAAATCTAAGAAAGTGAAGCAAAAATTAAGCAAACCTCTTAAAAAAAAAAAAAAACAAGTCTACAGCCTAGTCACTGATCCTAAAATCTTAAAATAAGGTAGATGCTAGGCAAGGGTTTTAGACAATAACATTTTGTATCAAAACCTCCAAAAGCCCTATGGTTATGCTATGAGTAAGCAGAGAATGGGAAAGACACACACAAACTAAGAATAGCTTTAGCTTTAATATTATCTCCGTAACAAATTATATGAAGGATTATTCTTAAACTAAAAAATTGAATAAACATACTATTTTCAAGAAAGTAAGAATTTTGGTCATAATACTTACCAATTATACAAGTATGCCAATGAATTTTGAAACTTTACCTTGGTCTTAGCTTAAGGGAAGCTATAAATTGTTTTAAGTCCATTTTTACATATTTTTAAATCAAAGAGAAAATAATTTGAGGAAAACCTTTTATCAATGGTAAATATAAAGAAAATCTTTTGATCACATATCAGCAATAGAATTACAAACTATATTGTCTTGCCATCTTTGTAAGCACACATGAAATTAAAACATTGCTTAAAGGTAAGGTTTGAAAAGGTTTAGAGTACATTTATTTCTTGTTGAAAAATATGTTAATTTACCTGTAGGAATATGTTTCTCAACTCATGAGGATCACCTCGCTTGGTTGTGTGTATCTGTAGGGGGAAAAAAGCCAGTTAATGCTTCACTAGAGACCACACAGTCTCTTTAGATTACAGCTCAAATCGGCTAACAATCAATGGTCTAATCTTATATGGTGGCATTTAGTTTTAAGCAATCCAAAAGCCCAAATTGCTGATAACTACTGTCAAATTGGAGATTTTAGACTAGAAGGTGGGAAAACAGTGTAAATGGTTAAAAAAGGGGAAATAACAGTGTTACCTTTTTACTGGAAAGAAAAGGCAATGAGTGTCAGTCTTTTACTTTACTCCAATTCTTAGAACAACACAGTAGCAATCACCAAGCTTCAAACCCAGAGACCCACAAGAGTAGGACAACAGGAGTGTTAAAATGCACAAATTAATAGCATGGCCTAGCAGCCTTTCTTCTCAATGGAAACCAATAATTACATATAATTATCTCGGCAGTCCTCTTTCCCCATCGAAACCTAAAATATGAGCGCTTCCACAATACAGATACTTTCAACATCCTGAGCTCTGCAACGAAAATGACAACCACTGCCCTGGCTGTACCAAGGCTCCGAATTACTCAATACCTACCCCCTCCCCCACCCCACACACGGATGCCCTAGGTAGCACCGGCTATACCGGCCACTTCCACTCCCTTTCCGATGCTCCGTAACTCTGTGCTCACAATTCCACGTACCTAAAGGCAAGACCCTACTCGTCCTCCAATGCCCAGTGGTCCTCACAGCCCCCTCCAACTCACAGCCCTCGTCCTTCCCCTCCCCCAGCCGGGCATCCTCTTCCCTCCGATGTGAGCCCCGCGCCGCTCTCCCACCCGCAACCTGGAGCCCCCGGACGCGCTACCTAAGAACTAGCCACAAAAAGAAATGGAAAAAGGGTAGGGGGAGGAGGCTGCAGGCAGGGCCCTTGGAATGTCTCTTATGCAATAAAGGCAGCAGCAGAGAGTTGGAGTCACCTTGACCGCCATGCTGTGCTCGGAAGCCGGGGACGAGCGAGTGAGCGAGCAGGGCCCAGCTGTCACGGCGCGCGCGCGCCACCTCGCCCGCCGCGCCCGCCCTCCCGCTCGCCGGGGCCGCGCGCGTCCCTATGCAAATGAGCTCGGGGCGCGGCCCGCCCCGAGAAGGCCCGGAGTCGGGGCTAAGAGAGCTGGACCCCCGGCGGGACCCTGGCCTCCGGCTTGGGGTGGAGAAGAGGGACCGCTCCTCCCGCCACCAAGACTGGAGTGCGAGCCTGGGGATTCCGATGCGCTAGAGGTTGTCTGCGGCCGAGTCTGGGACGCACCAGCCTCAAGTTGCCTAAGGCCTCTTAGTGGGTGTGGCTTTGGGCTCAGGCTTCAGCCAAAGGCGGTCTCCCCAGAGGCTTTTAAAGGAGCCCTTTGGGGTCTATATTGCACAAGATTTCGAAATACTGAGGAGCAGGTCCCATTAATAATCGTTAATTCTAGGCAAATACTGACGAATTGGGAACTGCTCACTCGGGTGGAAAATTTTTAAAACTAGGTAACTATAACTAGAAACGTGCTTCTAAATTTGTCATGGATGCGTATCTTAATACGTGTTTGTTTCATATACCATTGTAAAGGTTAGTACTACACTCACTCCACTTTCCTAATTATCCAAATCCTTTGTACAGGTGGGGTGCATATAGAAAAATCTCCACTGATCCTCCGGGCTAGCGCTGAATCCTGGCCATTATTTGGACATGAACAGACAATAACTCTCTGTTGGATTCCCTGTCCTTCCTAAGAAATGATAGCTCTATCTTGAACCAAAATAATATCTCTAAAACTGAGTCTTGCTATTATAAACACATCAGGCTACATACTGATGCATTAAAAACAGTTAATGGGCACCTACTCTATGCAAGACATAGCCCTGCTTGTAAAAAATACGAAGACAAGATTTACTACCTACTCTTTAGGCACTTAGTGACAGCATAAATGCTTCTCCAAAACCTCAACCACATGTGAATTTTTTTTGTACTTTTAAAAAAGTTATACTACTATTCACTTATTTTTTTATTATAATCAAGTGATTGTCCATGGGGATTTCATTTGACATGGAATACAATGTATCCTGATCAGACTCACACTTTCAATCACACTCTTATTCCTCTTTTCCCCTTCCCAAACCAATCTCAACAAGCTTCATTGTTCCATTTTCACAAATGTACATAAAGTATTTGGTCCATAGAATATATATGCTTCTTTTTTTATATATACACTTCTTTTAAAACATTTTTTAAGTCTAAGAAAGCCAAGATCTACCTTAATTTCACTTAGTTTGTCATTTTGGTAAGTAAGTAACAGAAATAAAGAATAGCTTACAGTAAATGGGAATTGTTGGTAAGCTATTAGCTACACTGCTAGTACTCCACAAATGAGCTTTTCTGCTACAGTTGCTTTGGCTTTCACAGTTTCATCTTTCCTCCATCTTTTCAGTGTGTTTTATTTTTTGATTTCTTCTTTTTGTTCAATGTATTTTGGAACAATGTAACATTTTTCCTTCTAGTATCTCCTGTCCATCATTCTCTACTGTTTCTTATTTTCTAAAGTTTCTGTAAGTAGGAATGTAAGGCTTATTTTGTCATTTTATAAGGGAAAGATGTCTAATTGGCAGGCCAAAGTCTCTCCCTTTGAATCAACATATTGAGGAAAAAGTCTCACAATTTCTTGTCTAGGCTGACTTTGAACCCCAGTCCTCAGATCTCAGCCTCCTAAGTAGCTAGTATTACAGTAGTGAACCACTGGCAATTGGCTCAAAATGAATGTTTAAAAAGTAAAACCTGGGCTGGGAAGGTAGCTCAGTGGTAGAGTGCTTGACTTGCATACCTGAGGCCCTGAGTTTCATTCCTCAGCACCACATAAGCAGGAAAGGCTGGAGGTGGCACTGTGGCTCAAGTGGTAGAGTGCTAGCCTTGAGCTGAAGAGCTGAGGGACAGTGCCCAGGCCCATAGTTCATGCCCCATGACCGACCAAAAAAAAAAAAAAGTAAAACCTAGAAATACAAAACTCCTAAAAGAAAATTACAGAAAAAGCTTGTTGACAATGCCCTGGGCAATAATTTCTTAAGCATCAAACCCAAAGCTCTAACTATAGAAGCAAAAAATTAATTAGCAAGACTATATCAAACTGAAGTGTTCTGTACACCCAAAGAAATAACCAACAAAATGAAAGGCAGCCTTCAAACTGAGGGGAAAAAAATGAACTCATGAATCAGACTAGGATATACCCTTGTTAGTTGTAAATAAATATATGATATATACCCTTGTATATAAATATATATGTATATATACATATATATATATAGAGAGAGAGAAACATAGAAAGAGGGAGGGAAGGAGAAATGGAAAAAATAAAACTGATTATATCAGGGTTGGGATGTAGGAAGAAAGTGAAGTGGGAAAACGTAGATCAAAAGATGAAAAGTAACTAATACAAATTCAAAGAGCTAATATAAAGACTATAATTGAAAGAATTTAAACTTTTGTTAAATGAGTATTTTATTGTTGTTTTTGCCACAAGACAGAGGGATATGGGCAACTATGTAAAATGATGACTATGTTAATTAGTTCCACAATAGTAACCATTTTGCTATATATACCTTTTTGTGTATGTGTGCCAGGGCCTGGGCCCTGTCCCTAAGCTTTTGTGCTCAAGGCTAGCACTCTAGCACTTGATCCACTGCTCCACTTCTGGCTTTTTGGTGGTTAATTGAAGATAAGCTTTTCCTAGGCAATCCTGCCCAAACTGACTTTGAACTGTGATCCTCTGATATCATCCTCCTGAGTAGCTAGGTTTAGGCATGATCCACAGGCATCCAGCTATGTATACCTCTTATAGCATCATGTTATATATCTTTGTTTTGTCAGTCGTGGAGCTTGAACTCTGGGCTTGGGGCTGTCCCTGAGCTCTGGCTAGTGCTCTACCACTGAGCCACAGCACCACTTCCGGTTTTCTGGTACTTAAATGGAGATAAGAGTCTCACAGATTTTCCTGCCCTGGCTGGCTTTGAACCTGATCCTCAGATCTCAGCCTTCTGATTAGCTAGGATTACAGGCGTGAGCTACTGGCATCTGTCTCATGTTGTATATCTCAAATGTATACTATAAAATTTCTTTAAAAAAATAAATACTAGAGTTCTTGCTATGAAAAAGCTTTTGTCAGGCGCCAGTGGCTCACGTCTATAATCCTAGCCCCGGGAAGTGAGGCTGAGGCTCAAGTGGTAGAGTGCTAGTCCACAGCTGAAGAGCTGAGAAACAGTGCCCAGATCCAGAGTTCAAGCTCCACGACTGAAAGGAAAAAAAAAAAAAGCTCAAGGACAAGGCCAAAATAAACAAACAAACAAACAAATCAGATGAGGCTAGGTGTTGTGGTGCCTACCTTTAAGCTCCTGTCAAACTCCTTTACTTGAAAAGCATATATAGAAGTATTGAAGGGTAGGAATGTGGCTTAGTGGTAGAGTGCTTGCCTAGCATGCACAAAGCCCTGGGTTCGATTTCTCAGTATCATAAAAAAATCTGGTAGTGGTGCTGTGGTTCAAGTGCTAGAGCATTAGCCTTGAGCAAAAGAAGCTCAGGGACAAGTGCTTAATTAAGCCCTGAGTTCAAGCCCCAGGACTGGCAAAAAAAAAAAAGGTATTGCAGGCTAGCCTGGGCAAAAATACAAGATTGTACTTCAAAAACAATGAAATCAAAAACAGCTGCAGGAATGGTTTAAGTGGTAGAGTACCTGCAAAAAAAATCATATGAACTACATGTATTCCTTAAATTACATTTTCTCTAAACCATTCTTTCTCATAGTATGGCTCTAAGTCCTGTAAATTATGCAATGGAGATGATTTTGATCACATTTTTGGACTAGAGCCTTCTTTATTCCCTCAGGGAGACAATAACAGCCAATTTTCTTTTCAATGATGAATTTTGAAATCCATGGAATAAGCTACTCTAAATATTTGTGAGTGCTTGTCACTATACTAATAGTGACAAAACAAGATGGTACTTAGGGGAAGGCTGCATGATCAGATAGAGGACTGAACTAGGTAAGTTTTAATGAATAAAGTAAAAAGAATTATACTAAAACTTTTTCTCATGTGCTAAATGTAAAGGCAGCTTTAGGCAATAAAGGGGTAGTAGGTCTAGGAATGGAGTTCAAAGGTAGAGTACTTCCCTAGAATGCGGGATGCCTTGGGTTTGACACAATACAATATAAATACAATACAATACAAAATAAAGCATAGTAATGAGTCAAGAATTTGTGGTTTATTACATTCTCTTAGGTAAATATATATATATATATATATATATATATATATATATATATATATAACTAGAGTTGAGTGCTGATGGTTCAAACTTATAATACAAGCAACTCAGGAGGCTGAGACATACACATATGTATGAAGGAACAGAGAGGAAAAAGAAAATATATAAATGGTCAATAAGCACATGAAAAAGTGCACATTTTTAGTAATCAGGAAAACCCAAAATATTCACAGTGAGAAGATAGTACTATACCCGCACTAGAATAGTTAAATTAAAATGGAACATATTAGTTGCTGGCAATATTTGGAGTAAGCAGAGCTTTCATACACTCTGGCAGTCATATAAAATAATATAACTACTTTGGGAAAAGGTCTAAACAGGCTCTTTCAAAACTAAATATAAACCTGGCACCAGTGGCTCATGCCAGTAATCCTAGCTACTTAAGAGTCTGAGATCTAAGGACTGTGGTTTGAAGGTAGCCAAGACAGGAGAGTCTGTGAGACTCTTATCTCCATTTATCCACTACAAAGTCCGAAGTAGAGCTGTGGATCCAGTGGTACAGCATAGCTGTGAGCAAAAAAACCTAAGGGAAAATTCCAAGCCCTGAAATAAAGTCCAGTATTAATGCACGCGCGCGCGCGCACACACACACACACACCACATTAGAATCTGGGTGCAACTGGCTATTTGTAATCCTAGCTACTGTAATACTAGGATTACAGTTTGAGGCCAACCCTGATAGAAAAATTCACAAGACTCCTTCTCAACTGATAGCTGGGCACTAGTGGCATACCTGTGATTCCAGCTATGGTAAAAAGTATAAAATAGGTAGATTTCAGTCCAGTATATACTGGGTAGGAAGTGAGACTCTATTTCAACTGACATTAAAAAGGACTACAGCTGAGATCCAGAGGATATTCAGGAGGCTGAGATCCAGAGGATTGTAGTAGTTTTGAGGCCAGCCCAGGGTACAAGTATCACAATTCCAGCTCCAAAATAACAGCTAAAAACTGGGTTAGAGACATAGTTCAAGTAGAAAAGCATAAGCTGAATAAGCTAAAGATGAGTAATTGAAAGCCCTTGTAATCAAATCCTGGCAGAAGAAAAAGAGAGAGGGAGAAAGAGATAGAGGGAGGATCTAAATATCACACTATTCAAATTCAGAATATATTGATGAATAACCTATCCACTAATATGTATGCAGTAGTTCCTATGTGTCAGACTCTAGTTTATCCTCGAAACAATCATAAAGGGATAGTGGTATATCCTTGTGATAGAGCACTTGTCTAGCATCCATGAAGCCCTGGGGTCAAGCTCTAGCACCACAAATAAGAAACAAACCCTAAATTATAGCTATTTCATTTTATTATCTCAATTTAAAGATTAAGAAATTGAAAGTGAGATTAAACACCTTTTTCTAGGCAAACAACTAATAAATTAAATTCCACTACTGCCCAGCACTGTGAAAGAAGATCATAACACATATCTTTGGCCCAAGTAAAGAACAATGAATACACAATACACTGAAGGTATATTGGTTGTTTTTTTTTTGTTTTGTTTTGTTTTTTTGGGGGGGTCCAGTCCTGGGGCCTGGACTCTGGGCCTGGGCACTGTCCCTCAGCTCTTCAGCTCAAGGCTAGCGCTCTACCACCTGAGCCACAACGCCACTTCCGGCTTTTTTATTTTTGCTTATGTGGTGCTGAGGAATCAAACCCAGGGTCTCATGCATGCAAGGCAAGCACTCTACCACTGAGCCACCTTCCCAGCCCCTGAAGGTATATTGTTTTCACAACCTTATACAGTTTAAAAATTGTCTAAGTTGATCCATTGTAAGTCAGGGTCCATCTGTTTCAAGACAGACAGTAACTCTGACCATCTACACATACTTTTCAGTGTCTTGGAATATCTACTAAATCACTTATTTTGAAAAGGCCATAAGTCAGTACTTTCATACAAAAAGAAAGCCCCATACCAGGTGTCAGTGGCTCACGCCTGTAATTCTAGCTACTCAGGAGGCTGAGATTTGAGGATCGTGGTTCAAAGCCAGCCCAGGCAGGAAAGTCTGTGAGACTCTTATCTCCAATAAACCACTAGAAAACCAGAAGTGGCGCTGTGACTCAAGCGGTAGCGCACTGGCCTTGACCAGAAGAGCGCAAGGACAGTACCCAAGCCCAGAGTTCAAGCCCCATGACAGACCAAAAAAAAAAGAAAGAAAAAAAAAGTCCCATGAGTTATGATGAGGTTAACACAGAAGGGAGTTTTCTTTGTTTTTTACATTGACTTTTGGATGCTCTTGAATCCAGATAGACTTTCAGTCTCTTTGGCATGTCCCCAGTTCTGATTGCCTTCCAGAGGTAACCACAATGTCAGCTTTTCAAAGCTCTCTCTCTCTGAATGTACATTCCTATTCAGATGGAAATAATTTTCAGACAATTCTTTGTTGTTGTTGGTTGTGGGGCTTGAACCCTGGACCTGGGTGCTGTCCCTCAGCTCTTCAGCTCAAGGCTCTACCACTTGAGCCACAGAGCCACTTCTAGTTTTGAGAGTGATTTATTGGAGATAAAAGTCTCACTGACTTTCTTGCCGGAGTTGGCTTTGAACTGCGATCCTCAGACCTCAGCCTTCTGAATAGCTAGGATTACAGGCGTGAGCCCCCAGCGCCCAACCATAAATTTCTTATAAGTCATGGCACAGGAAGATATTAGGATTTGAACTTCCTTTTCAGTGTGTCACCCCAAAGAATGGCTGGCTGACTAAAGAGATCGTAGTAACATGAAGCTAGAGTCTGCTGAATCCCCTTTACACTTAACTGGCACTGTGTGCCAGTTGTTCACACCTGTAATCCTAGCTATTCAGGAGGGTGAGACCTCAAGGATATTGGTTTAAGGGCAGCCTAGATAGAAATGTTAATGGCACGTGAAAGGAAGCAAACATTTATTTATTTTCTTTCTTTCTATTAGCATATAGTAGTTGCATGGGGGTGGAGTCATCGTGACATTTCTACCATGTATTCAGCGATTCAGCACCCTATTTTGCTCTCCTTTATCCTCTTCTCCATTTCCTAACACAATGTCAACAACTTTTATTGTTGTTTTCAAACATACTATCAACTTAAATCAAATTAATCCTCCTTTGACGTCCAAAACTTCTCCCTCTAGTACCCACTCCTCTTACAAAACCTGTTTCTCTTTCTCTGACACCTCAATTCCCTACTAATCAACTGCTTTCACTGAAGATCTTTATGGGCTGTCCCTGAACTCTTTTCTTCAGGGCTAGTAATTTACTACTTTGAGCCACAGCTCCAATTACAGTTTTCTGGTTTTACTGGTCATTAATTGGAGATAAGTCTCACTGACTTTACTGCCCCTGACTGGCTTTGAACTGTGATCCTCAGATCTCAACTTCCTGACGAGTTAGGATTACAGGCATGAGCCACCAGCACCTGGCCAGGGGCTGTAAGAATTTCTATGGCCAGGGTTGGAAATGTGGCTTAGTGGTAAAGTTCTTGCCTAGCATGAAAGAAGCCCTGAGTTCTATTCCTCAGTACCACATAAACAGAAAAAGCCATAAGTCGTGTTGTGGCTCAGGTGGTAGTATACTAGCCTTGAACAAAAAGAAGCTCAGAGACAGTACCCAGGTCCTGAGTTCAAGCCCAAGACTGGTTAAAAAAAAAAAAGCCTGTCACTGTGGCTCATGCCTGTAATCCTAGCTACTTAGGAGGCTGAGATCTGAGGACTACGGTTCAAAGCTAGCCTGCTCAGGAAAGTCCAGGAAACTCTTATCTCCAATAAACCACCAGAAAACTGGAAATGGTACTGTGGCTCAAATGGTAGAGTGCTAGTCTTGACCTAAAGAGCTCAGGGACAGCACCCAGGCCGAAGGTTCAAGCCCCATAACCGACAAAAAAAAAAAAGAAAAAAGATAAATATTGCAAATCTTTATGCCTTTGCCTTCTAATAGTTAAGATTACAAGCATGCATCACTGGCTAAAGCAACCAAGATTTTTGTTGTTGTTTTTTGGGGGGGTGTTTGTTTTGTGCCAGTACTAGGGCTTAACCTCAGGGTCTAGGGCACTCTCCCTTAGCTTTTTTCCCCCTCAGCTTTTTAAAAACTCAATTGTGGGCTGGGATGGTGGCTCAGTGATAGAGTGCTTGCCTTGCATGCCTGAGGCACCACATAAGCAAAAAGAAAAAAGCCGGAAGTGGCGCTATGGCTCAAGAGGTAGAGCGCTAGCCTTGATCTGAAGAGCTGAAGGACAGTGCCCAGGCCCAGAGTTCAGGCCACATGACCAGACCAAAAAAAAAAAAAACTCAATTGTGGCTCGACTGCTCAAACCCTAACTCCACTTCGAGCTTTTTGCTGGTTAATGGGAGATAATAATCTCAGTACTGAGGTTATAAAGCTAAGTGAATAATTCAGAAATTGAATTTTTTTTTTTGGGTCCGGTCGTGGGGCCTGAACTCTGGGCCTGGGTGCTGTCCCTCAGCTCTTCAGCTGAAGGCTAGCGTTCTACCACTTGAGCCACAGCACCACTTCCGGCTTTTTTCTTTTTGCTTATGTGGTGCTGTGGAATCGAACCCAGGGCCTAGAGCATGCAAGGCAAGCGTTCTACCACTGAGCCACCTTCCCAGCCCCCAGAAATTGAAATTGTATGTATGTGGATAAGTAGAATTGTATGACTAATCTGAATACATTAAACAAAGCCTGGAGGAAATAACTGAATTTTCTCAATTTTACATGTGGTCACTAATGATCATATATCTAACTAAACCTAGTATGGTACTTCTTTTTACTATTTGCTTGTTTAAGATATAAATTTAGTTAGAATACTTGCTACTTAGCTAACCTCTGTGGCCTTCCAAGTAGAAGATATTTTATCTGTGAGTTTTCTTTTTCATGTGTGATTGTTTTTCAAAGATTAACACTACAGTATTTCAAAGAAGCACACTAGAGTATGATCCCTCAGTTCCTCCCTTTTCCATTAAAAACTGAGTATTATGATTATCTTTTCCCATTATCTGCAATCATTTCAGTTTCCAGGGAGCCCATACATATAATTGTTAATATTGTAGATATTTCAGAGAACATATCTTTGAGCAATCCAGTGAAGATTCCTTGGGCCCACCTGATGTGAAATCATCTACCCTAACCTGTTCTATTTCTAACTCCAATTTCTATAGTGTCATTTGTAATAATTGTGTGAGGACTCTAATTTGTGAAATCTTCCTTGCACAGTGGACTGTTTAGGACAGTAGAATGAGTTAAGAATTCCTTGGAACTATTTATTACATATGACCTCATATCTAGGAATATCTTAACCTTTCTTAAGGCTACTAGCAGATAAAAAGAGATAAAAAGTTTATGGTCACTATTCTTTTAGAAATCACAACTCTTATAGGACACCATTGGAAAATATATATGGACAATATAGCATAAAATAAGTTCATTCTTTTCACCAAATAATGAACTTTCAAATGCACCTTTTGTTCTTGTCTATCAAGTCATTATTTAAAAAAGTGTTTATCTAGTTGTAGTAAATGGATAATAAAAAACATAAAATAAGGGAAAATTCACTTGTGGTTAGGTATGACCTTACATCCAATTCTTTTTACTTTTTATTAATTTATTTTTCTAGTCCTGGGGTTTGAACTCAGCACGTGGGCTCTGTCCCTGAGCCTCTCTGTGTTCAGGGCTAGCCCTCTTCCACTTGAGCCACAGCACCACTTCCTGCTTTTTCTGTTTATGTGGTACTGAGGAATGGAACCCAAGGCTTTATGCATGCTAGGCAAGCACTCTACCACTACACCATATTCCCAGCCTGATTAAGTAAATAAAATTGTAATTTTGTATTTAATGAGGTATATAACTTATTTTATTTAACAGAAAGAAAACCAAACATATAACTAAATCATATTGCTAATAGTTGAGTGAATAAATAGGACATCTAAGCCAGGCGCCAGTGGCTCACGCCTGCAATCATAGCTACTCAGGAGACTGAGATCTGAGGATCGCGGTTCAAAGCCAGCCCGGGCAGGAAAGTTCGCGAGACTCTTATATCCAATAAACACTAGAACAACGGAAGTGATGCTGTGGCTCAAGCAGTAGAGCTGAAGAGCACAAGGACAGCGCCCACGCCCAGAGTTGAACCCCACGACCAACCAAAAAAAAAAACAAAACCAAATTGGACATCTATCATCTCTCTGATATGGTCCTATGTATTTTACTCAAAAGAACAAGGTGAACTTTAAAATATGAGAATGAAAGTCTGAAAGTTTGCTTGCAAAGGAAAAAAATGTTTATCAAATAAAACATACAATTTAGCTCAGCTATGTTTCTATATATACAAGGAAATGTGGATATGCAATTACTTTAGAAAGGAAAATTTTCTATTCTTTGTGATTATATTTTGACAGATATTGCATAATAATGTTATAAAATTTTCTTAATATTTTAACAAGTTTTAGGAGCCTTCTGAGAGTACTCATTTTTTTTTTTTTTTTGCCAGTCCTGGAGCTTAAACTCAGGGCCTGAGCTTCTTTTGCTCAAGCATTCTACCACTTGACCCACAGTTCCACTTCTGGGATTTTTTGTTTTGTTTTGGATAATATTTTGGAGATAGGAATCTCACAGACTTTTCTGTCCAGGTTTGCTTCAGATTACTATTCTCTGATCTCAACCTACTGAGGAGCTAGGTTTACAGGCATGACCCACCCATGCCTGGTTTACTCAACCTATGCCCAGATTGCTTTGTTATTTTTTGATAAGATCTTGCTATGTAGCTCAGACTGGCCTCAAACTCAAAATTCTCCTGCCTCTGCTTCTTGAGTGCTGGTAAGCAGGCATGGGTTACCACACATAGCTAAGAAAGCTGCATTTTAAAAATTTGCATTAGTATTTATACATCAAATTCGATAAATGAGAATGCAATCCAATATCATAGTAAATAGTTTCCTTCACTTAGGGAATGTCCTTAAGAATCAGGCAAGAAGGGAAGCAGATAAATCTAAAAGATGCCAGGCCTCACTGATGGCTCATGCCTGTAATTCTAGCTACTCAAGAGGTTGAGATCTTATGATTGAGGTTCAAAGCCCAGACAAATCTGAGAGGGTCATATCTCCAATTAGCCAGCAAAAAGCTGGAAGTAGAGGTGTGGCTCAAGTGGCAGGAAGCTAGACTTTAACAAAAAAGCAAGAGAGCTCCCTAAAAGTCTCATAGGATTCAGTCATAAATCCAAAAGGACTTGGGCTTTTCCTTGTTGGAAGACTGCTGATTACTTTCTCAATCTCATTGCACATATGGGCTTGTTTAAGTAGTTTATATATTCTTCGTTCACATTAAGCAGTTTGTATGCCTTAGTAATTTATCCATTTCTACTAGATTTTCCATTTTTTATTTGAGTATAGGTTTTGAAAGTAGTCCTTCATAATCTTTTTGATCTCTTGGATGTTTGTTCTTTGGCATCTCTGATTTTGTTGATCAGAGTCTCCTCTTCATCAATATAGCCAGTGACCTGTCAATTGTATTGCTTCCTCCCCCCCCAAAGAACCAACTCTTGTTGATTTTATGTATAGATTTAAAAATCTCTATTTCATTGATTTCTGCCTTATTCTTTACTATCTTTAGTAGTCCTGGGTTGGGTTTGTTCCTATTTTGCTAGCAGCTTTAGTTGGATCATTTTTTTTCCTTTTGTCAGTCATGGAGCTTGAAGAACTCAGGGCCTTGGCACTGTCCCTGAGCTCTTTTTGCTCATGGCTACTACTCTACCACTTTGAGCCACAGTGTCACTTCCAGTTTCTGAGTAGTTAATTGGAGATAAGAGTCTCATGGAGATTTTTCTGCTTCATATGGCTTGGAAGGGCAAACTTTGCAATCTCAGTAGCTCTGATGACAAGAAAATGTCACTATGTCCAGCTATTGATTAAGAAGGGATTTTGTGGCTGGGAAGGTAGCCCAGTGGTAGAGTACTTGTCTTGCATGCATGAGGCCCTGGGTTTGATTTCTCAGTACCACATAAGCAGAAAAAGCTGGAAGTGGCACTGTGGCTCAAGTGGTAGAGCGCTAGCCTTAAGCTGAAGAGCTGAGGGACAGCGCCCAGGCCCAGAGTTCAGGCTCATGGCTCACAAAAAAAAAAAGGGATTTTGTGTATATTTTTTGCCTTGTGTCAAATAGCAGTCTTCATGATCTCAGCCTCCCAAGTAGCTAGGATTACATGTATGACCCACTGGTATCCAGTGGCATGACTCCTTTATTGGGACATGAGCTCAAGGTGAAGAGAGATAGCAGATCTATAAAGGAATAAGGTTGCTGCTTGCTGAGAAAAGGAAAGAAGCAGATTTTACTGATTTTTATTTGAGAGACAGGAGTGAGCTAAAGTCTAATAATTGTCCATTGGTTATAATTGGAGTTTTCAAAGATGTTTTCCTTTCTGTGTGCAAGCATTTTTTGTTGTTGTTGTTGTTGGTCATGATATCTGTTTTTGTTCTTAGTAGTTAACAGTAGGGTAAACTCTAGCTCTAGAACAGGTAACTTACAGCTGGTGTTATCACACTGCATAAATATCTTGGCCTGTGTTTTTTTGTTGGCTTGAACTCAGGATCTGGGTGCTGTACTTGAGCCTCTTTACACTCAGGGTAATGATCTACCACTTGAGCCACAGCACTACTTCCACTTTTTTAGTTGTTAATTGGAGATAAGAGTCTCACAGGAAGCCAGACACTGGTGGCTCACGCCTGTAATCCTAGCTACTCAGGAGGCTGAGATCTGAGGATCACAGTTCAAAGCCAGCCTGGGCAGGAAAGTCCATGAGACTCTTATCTCCAATAAACCACTAGAAAATCAGAAGTGGTGCTGTGGCTCAAGCGGTAGAACACTTGGCTTGAGCTGAAGAGTGCAAGGACAGTGCCCAAAAGCCTAGAGTTCAAGCCCCAGGACTGACCAAAAAAAAAAAAAAAGGTGTCTAACAGGGACTTGTCTGCCCAGGCTGGCCTTGAACTGTGATTCTCAGATTTCAGCTTCCTGAGTAGCTAGGGTTACAGGTATGAACCACCAGTGCCCAGCATCTTGGCCTTTTGATAGGGCTAAAGAACTCTCAGTGCTCTGAGATGGAAGCAGTTAGGGAAAGAAGAAATGCACATTTGCTCCAAAAAGCAAGAGGCCAAGTTAACCATCTAGGAACATTTTGGATAGCTAGCATTGGTAGCTCACATCTGTCTGTAATCTTAGCTACTCAGAAAGCTAGAATCTGAGGATCAAGGTTCAAACCAGCCAAGAAAGAAAAGTCTGTCAGACTCTTATTTTTAACTAATAACAAAAGTCTAGAAATGGAGATGTGGCTCAAGTGGTAGAGTGTCAGTCTTAAGCAGAAAAAAACTAAAAGAGAGTACAAGACCTTGAGTTCAAGGCTCCGTACCAGAGTAAATAAAAGTCTTGAATAAAATGACTCTCAACCGGTTTGTCTACATTCAGAGTTCAGTAGAGTCTGAACTAAAGGTTGGGGCAGTAAGGAAATAGTATGAGAGCTGGGTACTGGTGGCTCACACCTGTAATCCTAGCTATTCAGGAAACAGATCTGAGCATTAAAGTTGGAAGCCAGCCCCAGGCAGGAAAGCCATAGGACTCTTATTGCCAATTAACCATCAGGGAATGCTGTGACTCAAAGTGGTAGAGTGCTGGTCTTGAACAAAAAAAGCTCAAGGACATGCCCAGGCCCTGAATTCAAGCCCCAAGACCTACCCAGAAAAAAGAAAAGAAAGAAAAAAGAAACAGTATGAAGACACGTAGATGATATAAATTTTAGTCACACACACACACACCCATATATAATTTTTTTTTGCCATTCCTGTGGCTGGAACTCAGGGCCTGGACATTGTCCCTGAGTTTCTTTTGTTCAAGGCTAGCACTCCACCATTTGAGCCACAGTGCCACTTCCGGCTTTTTCTATTTATGTGGTACTGTACCCAGTGGTAGAAGCAATCTACCACTAAGCCACCTTCCCAGCCCTAGCAGATATATTTAGCCTCTAGTTAAAAGTCAGTGCTGGGGCTGGGAAGGTGGCTCAGTGGTAGAGTGCTTGCCTTGCATGCATAAGGCCCTGGGTTTGATTCCTCAGCACCACATAAGCAGAAAAAACTAGAAATGGCGCTTTGATTCAAGTGGTAGAGTGCTAGCCTTGAGCTGAAGACAGTGCCCAAGCCCAGAGTTTAAGCCCCATAACCGAAAAAGAAAAAAAAAAATGTCAGTGCTTTCATGCACTTTCCTGCCCAGCCTGGCTTTGAACCAGGATCCTCAGATCTCAGCCTCCTGAGTAGCTAGTTTTACAGGTGTGAACCACCAGTCCTCATCTTAGAAATATTTGTGTGTGTGTGTGTCTATCGTGGGGCTTCAACTCTGGGCCAGGGCACTATTCCTCAGCAATTCAGCTCAAGGCTAGCTCTACCAGTTGAGTCACAGTGCCACTTCTGGTTTTCTGGTGGTTTATTGGAGATGAGTCTCATGGACTTTCCTGCCTGGGCTGGCTTTGAACCACCATCCTCAGATCTCAGCCTCCTGAGTGACTAGAATTATAGGCCTGAGCCACCGGTGCCCAGCTTAGTGAGCTGCTTCTTAAGCCTAGCATTCTACCACTTGAGCCACAGTACCACTTCCAGCCTTTTCTGTTTATGTGGTGCTGAGGAATTGAACCAAGGGCTTCATGCGTGCTAGGCAGGTACTCTACCACTAAGCCACATTCCTAGCCCATAGCTTATCCTTTGGTAGAAATAAATGATACCAAGGTATCTGACCAAAATCAGGTAGCATCCTACTAGGGTGGAGTTCAAACCATAACTTCAAACATGCAAAACTAAATCAGGCCACGTGGAGGTGTTTTTGGTAACCATTTTGGTGAGTTAAATAGTTGCCTAATAACCTGAAGCACAGAAAGCAGAGTATTTCTAGATCACCCAATGTGATGACTGGACGTATATCTCAGTCATAGATCTTGCTTAGACATGCATGGCTCTAGCGCCCAGACTACCCAACCAACCCAAAACGCAAAACCAAAACAAAACGAAAAACCCAGCCAATAGACCAAAGAAAAAATCCACCGATAAGCCGAGGTTAAAAGTATTTAACGGCAAAAGAAGGATCAAATAAGGAAAGTAAGAAGTGAAATTTTCTCCTCAAACTAAAAATGCCCACATTTTTACCTAGGCTGGATTAGGTCATTTGTATCTATAGCTCAGGGCAAAGGGAAAGTTTTCAGTCTCCAGGACATCTCTGAAGAGGAGATATGAAAATAGCCTTAAGGAGTTTGCTCAGTCACGTCAAGACCAAAGAAACTCCCCGAGATCAGTGAGCACCTCAACATGGAGGGTCCCTGTCCCTCCTCTAGGATCCTCCACTTCAGGAAAGCAACGCAGCCACCAGCCAGCCCCAGTGGTGGCTAGGCAACCCTCGGAACACTCTTCCCTGTTAGCCCCGCCTCTTGAGGCACTTCCGCTACCGCGAGCCCCAATACTCTCCCTTTCATTGGTCAACATCCCCCAGGAGGAAGGCGGGGGAAAATACGTCAGATAGTGAGGTAATTTCCGGCCCGGGAGCGCGCGGGTTGATTCGCCCTTCCTCAGCCGCGGTCGCTCGCAGCTCGGAAATGGCGGGTAAGTTCCCGGGAAAAAGTTTACCGAGGAGAGGAAGCGGGCAGGTCTGGAAAAGAACGCTGGAACGGCTGTGACAGTACCCGCTTGGAACTTTCGGTCCCTAGCCTGAGTTCCAGACGGGCGGCTTTGGTCGGGAAGCTCAGAACTCCGAGCCTAGCGTCTGGTCGGCCGCGCTCCGCGCCCCCGCCCCCACCGCTCAGGGCTTTTGCGCCGTCTGCGAACAACCTGGCCCGGGCCGAGGACCCGAGACGTGGGGAAAAGCGTTATGGACTTCATTTCAGTGCCACACGTCTGGGGGCCTGCTAGTTTTCCGGTTCCTTTTGCAGGAGTGTTTTAGCGCTGCCACATCTGGTTGTGTTCCCGCCAGCTGATTTTCATACTCAAATCCTCCTCTTGCAGGTCTCCTCCACAGCCAACTTTGAGCTAGCGCATTCCCTTCCATCTTGACCCACTTTGTAATCACCTCCTTATCCCTTCTACTTTAATATTCCAAAATCGTAGTTAGCTGTCCTTGGGGAGAGACGTGGCCCCCTTCCTTCATATTCAAACGAATATGACTGAAGTACTGTTATCTTGGGTTCTACTTTGTCTATTTTTAAGTTCATTCCCATCAGTTTACAATGTTTAAAATTTAAAACTGCTTTTTCTTTGTACTTGAATTGATACTCTTTGTGGTTCTAAGTATGCCCTCTCCCCTCCCACCTATCTTTTGAAGTGATGAGCAGTAATCAGTTTTAATCACTGTACCCTAGCAGTAGTATCACTGATAGTTCAGCATTTCAGTTTTATAGGTAATGCAGCTTGAACGAGGTATAAAGTGAGGTCTGCATGAAAATTGTTCTTACAGATAGAGACTGTATGATACTGGTGTTACCGTAAAAGGCGAGCAGGAGTATACGTACTGTGTAAGGTGTACATGTTTCTAAGAATTACATTAAAAAATCAAAATTCATCAAAAATGACATCAACATTTAAATGTCCACCTCACCACTTAGTGGTTGGGTCCTTTCAACTAAAATTTTTTTAATGAAAAATTGATACAGTACCTATTTATAGACTTGAGGTTAAGTTAATATACAGTTTCACACAAATTGTGTTGCTTAAGTCATACTTTTTTTTTGTTGGTCGTGGGTCCTGAACTCTGGGCCTGGGCACTGCCCCTCAGTTCTTCAGCTCAAGATTAGTGCTCTATCACTTGAGCCACAGCGCCACTTCTGGCTTTTTCTGCTTATGTGGTGCTGAGGAATTGACCCCAGGGCCTTATTCATGCGAGGCAAGCACTCTACCACTGAGCTACCTTCCCAGCCCCCATACATGTATTTTTTAAAGTAAATTCTTTAGTCTCAGGGTTTTGTTTTTGTTATCGTGCCATACAGAGCTTGAACTCAGGGTCTCATGCTTTCATTCTGCTTTTTTCCTCATGGTTGGTGCTCTACTGCTTGAGCCACACCTCCTGCCTGCCTTTATTGTTAGCTAATTGGAAATAGAATCTTGGACTTTTCTGCCTGGGCTGGCTCCGAACCTTGATTCTCAGATCTCAGCCTCCTTAATAGCTAGGATTAGAGGCATAAGCCACCTGTGCCTTATGACCAGGCTTTTTGTTCTGAAACAAGGCTTAACTATGTAACCCAGGTTGGCCCCCAACTCCAGATCCCCTTGCCTCAGACCCCTAAGACATATGCTACCATGGCTATCCTAGAAGTGATTTGTTCTTTTTTTTTGGTCAGTCGTGGGGCTTGAACTCTGCGTTTGGGGGCTGTCCCTGCGCTCTTCAGCTCAAGGCGAGTGCTCTACCGCTTGAGCCACAGCACCACTTCGGGTTTTTGAGTGGTTTATTGGAGATAAGAGTTTCGTGGACTTTCCTGCCTGGGCTGGCTTTGAACTGTGATCCTCAAATCTCAGCCTTCTGAGTAGCTAGGATTACAGGCGTGAGCCACCAGCACCCAGCTTGTGATTTGTTCTTAAAAAGCACCAGTACTGGGGCTTGAATTCAGGGCTAGTGTGCTATCCTTTAGCTTTTTCTTTTAAAGGCTTGGTGCTTTACCGCTTAGCCAGATCTCTACTTCTGGCTTTTTGCTGGTTACATAGATATAAAGAGTCCTAAATTCGTCTGGTCTGCTGTCTTCAAACTATAATCCTCAGATCTTGAACTCCTGAGTGGCTAGAATTACAACTGTGTGTCACCAGCATCTAGGTTTCAGAATGTTATTTTGAGGGTCAAGTATGGTGGGACTTTGGAGATACAGGTAAGAGACTTGCAGTCTAAGGCCAAGACAAAAGTCAGAGCCCCTCTCTGAAAAGCAAACAAAACCAAAAGGCACTTGAAAGTATTTGGCCCAACCAGAAGAGCCTTTAAGAACTGAGTTCAAAATGCTACTACTGCCAAAAAACCATTTTTCACTTATTTTGTTTTGTAATGAAATGTTCATATGTACTATTTATTGAGGAGTATATGGAAAATGACTTGTACTTTCAAACTTCTTAAAATTTAAGTAGTTGTAGTTTATGAATACAGTGGGTCTTGATGAGTGTCACCCTTTGTTGATATTTTAAATCCTATCTTTATCCTACTTCTAGTTATATATTTAAATCACTTTAAACCAAACTTTAAAACTTTTCTCTTAGGATTTGGTGCTATGGAGAAATTTTTGGTAGAATATAAGAGTGCAGTGGAAAAAAAATTGGCAGAATACAAATGTAACACCAACACAGCAATTGAACTGAAATTAGGTATGTATACAATTTCTAGGTGACTGTGGTGTATATTTATCTATGTGGTTGTATATTTCTATTTAATCTTTTAAAGTTTGACATAGAATTTTATGTAGAAACATTGAGCTCATTCAGATTTTGTGCAGTCTTGGTTTATGTTACGGAGTAGGTAGGTATTTATGAGATGGTAGGTGATGGGAATCTGCTTTGTTCTTATAACTCTGTGTTGCTCTCCTCTCAGCCCAATATTTTTATGTATCCAAAGACCTTATATGAAAGACTTGCCTTTCCCTTCTCTGTCCAAACTTTTTATGTATCTAAAGATGGAATATGAACGATTGACTCCCACCTTAGTCCCCTAGGTCAAGCAAAACACCAGGTTCATGTTCACATGCTTATCAGTAGGCATGTCACTCTGATCTTGGCTTAGCTGAAAGCCCCCTCACCCCAGGCTGAGCATTCTATTCTGGGCCTGGTCTAGAATACCACCCTTAGCTCCCAACCCAGGTGGAGCATTCCATTTTGAGCCTATTTTTTATTTTCTGCTTCTTTGTTAAGGTTCATATAAGCCTGACCCCAAATCCAGCCCCTCATACAACCTCCGTACCCATGGGAAGGTCTCCTCACTGACAATAAACAGTCTTAGCCTATTGAAGATCAAATCTGGCTTGTTTTCTTCCTTTCTCCAGTAAGGTTTAACATGGGAAAGACATTGTGGCAAAAAGTCAGGTGTATGTAGTCTCAGCCTCTTTTTTGTCTATAAAGAAAGAGATAATGTGTTGGTGAAGATGTGGAAGAAAAATCACTTGTGCATTGCTGGTGTAAAATAATAAAAGATCATTTAGGAAACAGTTTGGCAGTTGAAAATTTAAGAATAAATTAACTGACTCAGCAATTCTATTTCCAGATATCTATCTATACAAGAAAATTAAGAACTAGAGATATGACTCAAGCCCTGCATAGTTAGAGAGAATCCTTGAATTCAGATCCCAGTGGCCCACCCCCAAAATAAAGAACAAGAGAAATTACATTTATATCCGTGTAACATTATTTAGATTCACCAAAAATGAAAACACCCCATATATATATATATGTATGCTAAAAAATGAATAAAATATAATCTATCTGTACAGTAGAATACGGAGGATAAAAAGGATGAAGTTTGAATACATGGAGAAACCTAAAAGAACATTATGTTAATTGAGAGAAGCCAAATGGAAACACCATACTGCTAGGCACAGGTGTCTCATTCCTATAATCTTAGCTACTCAGGAGGCTGAGATCTGAGGATTCCAGTTGGAATCCAGCCCAGGCAGAAATGTCCATAAGACTCTTATCTCCAAAGAAAGCTGGAAGTGGACTTGTAGCTCAAGTGGAAGAGTGCTGGCCTTAGCCTAAAGCCCAGGAACAGTGTTCAGGCGCTGATTTCAAGCCCCAGGACCTGTACAAAACAAAATAAACAAAAAAAAGCCTTTACACAAATATACTTACATGAAATACTGAGGAGGGAAAATCTATAAAAACACAGTAAATTAGTGTTTTACCTAGGACTGGAGGTAGAAATGGAGAGTAATTGCAAAGAGGTATTAAGTTGCTTTTCAATGTGATAAAAATGTTTAAAAAATACATTGCGGGGGGGCTGGGAAAGTGGCTCAGTGGTAGAGTGCTTCAGTGGTAGAGTGCTTGTCTTGCATGCATGAGGCCTTGGGTTCAATTCCTCAACACCACATAAACAGAAAAAGCCAGAAGTGGTGCTGTGGCTCAAGTGGTAGAGCACTATCCTTGAGCTGAAGAACTGAGGGACAGTGCCCAGGCCCAGAGTTCAGGCCCCACGACTGACCAAAAAAAAAAACACATTGCATGTCTGGAGGTTGGGCTCAAATGGTGCCAGCCATGAGCAGAAGAGACTGAGCAAGAGTTCAAGGCCCAAGTACCAGCAAATAAATGAGTGGATGAATGAAAAATTATAGACAAAATTACTAAGAATATATTGTGCTGTAACTTAATTCATACTATGTTAGTATGGTTCTTTTCCATACTTTAGTTTCCTCAAATGTAAAATATTGTTAATGGTACTTTGTCCCTGAGCTTTTTGCTAAAGGCTAGCACTCTACCACTTGAGGTATAGCACCACTGACAGTTTTTTGTTTATGTGGTACTGAGGAATTGAACCCAGGACTTCATGCATGCTAGGCAAGCACTCTACCACTAGCCCACATTCCCAGCCCACTTTATGATGGTTTTAAAGACTAGATAAGTTAAATACACATAAACTATAAAAAATAATCCGTAAATGTTATTTTTATTGAAAATAATTTTGAAATGTAACATATAGAAAGAAGTTGATGAAGAAGCTAACAGTTTCCTAAACCCTCACTTCAAATATCTAGATTGTGTGTGCATGTTAACTTTTTTTTTTTTGGTCCGGTTGTGGGGCCTGAACTCTGGGCCTGAGCACTGTCCCTCAGCTCTTCAGCTCAAGGCTAGTGTCCTACCACTTGAGCCATAGTGCCACTTCCGGCTTTTTTCTTTTTTTATGTGGTGCTGAGGAATCGAACCCAGGGCCTCAGGCATGCAAGGCAAGTGCTCTACCACTGAGCCAGCTTCCCAGCACCCATGTTAACTTTTTTTTTGTCGGTCATGGGGCTTGAACTCTGGGTCTGGGTACTATCCCTCAGCTCTTCAGCTCAAGGTGAGTGCTCTACCACTTGAGCCCAGCACCACTCATGGTTTTCTGAGTAGTTATTAGGGATGAGTCTCAACTTTTCTGCCCAGGCTGGCTTTGAACCGCGATTCTGAGATCTCAGCCCCCTGAGTGGCTAGGATTACAGGTGTGAGCCACTGGTGCCGGGTGTTGTTCCTCAGCTCTTCAGCTCAAGGCTAGCACTCTACCACTTGTGCCACAGCGCCACTTCTGGCTTTTTCTACTTATGTGGTGCTGAGGAATCAAACCCAGGGCCTCATACATGTGAGGCAAGCACTCTACCACTGAGCCACCGTCCCAGTCCCCATATATTAACCTTTCTAAAACAAGGATTCTGTTGTGTAGCTGCTTTTTTAGGTAGGTTAACAAGACCTCAGATACAGTTTTCTGTGACTACATACAGATTCATGTCAAATTATGTGTTAAAAAAAATCTCTGTGAGACTCTCATCTCCAGTAAACTACTAAAAAAAAGCCAAAAGTAGCAGTGTGGCTCAAGTGGTAGAGCAGTAGCTCAGAAGCTTAGGAACAGCACCCAGGCCCAGAGTTCAAGCCCAAGGACTGGGGGAAAAAAAAGCATTTTTAGGGCTGGGAAGGTAGAGTGCTTGCCTCGAATGGATGAGGCCCTGGGTTTGATTCCTCAGCACCACATAAACAGAAAAGGCTGGAAGTGGCGCTGTGGCACAATTGGTAGAGTGCTAGCCTTGAGCTGAAGAGCTGAGGGTCAGCGCCCAAGTCCAAAGTTCAAGCCCCATGACCAACCAAAAAAAAGGCCTTTTTAGCTGGGTGCTGGTGGCTCATGCCTGTAATCCTAGCTACTCAGGGGGCTGAGATTGAGGATTCCCATTTGAAGCCATTCTGGACAGAAAAGTTTGTGAAACTCTTCTCTAGTAAACTACTCAGAACAAGCTGGAAGTGGCTCTGAGGCTCAAGTGGTAGAGTGCTGGCCTTGAGTAAAAGAAGCTAAGGATTAGCACCTCAGCCCTGAGTTCAAGCCCCAGGACTGGTGCAGATATTAAAACAATAATTTTATAACATATATGTGTGAATGTGTAATCTGACTACAAATTGAAATGTTAGGGTGAATTTCTCCAATTTACCACTATTGACTGTTTTGTTTTGTTTTTGGTTGGTTGTGGGCTTGAATGCTGGGCCTGGGTGCTGTCCCTGAGCTCTTCAGTTCAAGGGGAGTTCTCTACCATTTGACCCACAGTTTCACTTCCAGTTTTCTGGTGGTTAATTGGAGATTAGAATCTCAGGGACATTCCTGCCCAGGCTGGCTTTGAACCGTGATCTTCAGATCTCAGCCTCCTGAGTAGCTAGGATTACAGGCATGAGCCACCAGCACCAGGCTTATTGACTGGTTTTGTTTTTGTTTTTTTGATTGTGGGCCTTGAACTCTGGGCCTGAGTGCTGTCCTTCAGGTCTTCAGCTCAAGGTTAGTACTGTACCACTTGAGCCATAGTGCTACTTTTGGTTTTCTTAGTGGTTTATTGGAGATAAGAGTCTTACTGACTTTCCTGCCCATGCTGGCTTTGAACCAGATCCTCAAATCTCAGCTTCTTGAATAGCTAGGATTATAGGTATGAGCCACCTGCGCCTGGCTATTGACTGTTTTTTAATGGGCCGTCTAATACATTGTATTACCTTTACCATCATGTTCCTCCTAGTCTTTATACACTGGATGCCAGTAATACTTCTCCAATTTTAACTACTAAACGTATCACCAGATATTGTCAAACATTGAGATAATGAATCTAACCTTAGTTTCCCCATTCTGAGAATCATTGTGCTAGATGAAAATAAATGAACATATTGTACTTACGTCCCTTTTGTCAAATTGCCTTCCAAAATAATATTCATACTTTTGCCAGTATTTACCTATTTCCTTGTCAGTACTGCATATTTTAAAGCAGAACACAAAACCCCTGTCCCTCTTCGTGAATGAAAAAGTTTTCTTATTTTGATTTGTATTTTATATAATCATTAATGAGATCAAGATGTTTCCTTTTTTTAAAGGAAACTTTAAAATTGTGGTTTAAAAACCCCTAAATTTTATTGAATTTATCACTTTGAGATGTTTTTTGAGATGGGGGGGTCTCACTGTTTAAACAGGCTCAAACTCCTGATGTATGTGTGATCTTTCTCCCTCAGCCTCCCAAATAGCTGAGACTATAGGTGGGCACCTCTGCTCCCAGCTTTTAAATCTTTATCATTTAAAAGTATTCAAGTCAGCCTGGTGCCGGTGGCTCATACCTATAATCCTAGCTACTCAGGAAGCTGAGATCTGAGGATCCTGGTTCAAAGCCAGCCTGGGCAGGAGAAAGTCCATGAGACTTATCTCCAATTAACCACCAAAAAACTAGAAGTGGTGCTGTGGCTCAAGTGGTAGAGCATTCGCCTTGAGCTGAACAGCTGAGAGACAGTGCCCAGGCCCAGAGTTTAAGCCCCATGACTGACCAAAAAAAAAAAAGTGTACAAGTCAATAGTGCCCAGTGGGTCTTCCATATTCCTTGCAACTCTTATTTATTTATTTATTTATTTGTTGGTCGTGAGGTTTGAACTCTGGGCCTGGGCACTGTCCCTCAACTCTTCAGCTCAAGGCTAGTGCTCTACCACTTGAGCCACAGCACCACTTCTGGCTTTTTCTATATATGTGGTGCTGAGGAATTGAACCCAGTCCCACATGCATGTGAGGTAAGCACTCTACCACTGAGCCACCTTCCCAGCCCCACAACTCTTATTTTAAGAGTTTTCTTTTATCTATCATTTTTCCATATGAACCTTTTTATTAGGTTCCCAAGAGAATTTTTGTTTATTTTCTTAAATTGAGATTCTGTTATATTTTCAGCTTAAGCTGTGCAGAATCCTTACAGTTTTTAGTAGTAAGAATGTTTTTTCAGGCCTTTTTAATGTTTATAGAATTATAAACTATTCATAGATAATTATTAAGTTTATTCCTAAGCATTTATCTATTTTGTAGCTATTATAATTGTGATCTCTTCATCTTCTTCCTTGCCTACTAGGGATTGAGTGCAGGGTTTTGCACCTGACAATAATCTCTCTACCACTTGAGGCATGCCCTGTAATGTTTATTTATATATTTGTTTTTGAAATCAAGTCTCGCTAACCCATATGCTGGTCTGGAACTTGTTATCCTCTTGTCTCTGCCTCCTGAGTAGATGGGCTCACAGGCATGTGCCAACACACTTGGTTTTATTGTTTATATTTATTTGTGATGTGCAGGGAAATTTTAGGAAAAACTTCCAAGTATGTATACATTTTCCTATATCAAAACCCAGTTTGTGCACCTTAAATTCATATATATGAACAAATATTACATGTCTGGCCATTCTAACTTTTCCAGTCAGTAGCAGATACCTTTGTTTCCTCAAACCAGTCTTTGATATTTCTCTTACACTTCATTCTTCCTTATCTGTACCCTCTTTGACCAAACATTTATTGAAATTTATGTGACAGGTAAAGTGCTAAAAATGGAGTAATTTAACTTTTGATCACATACCAATAATGCAATTAAGGTTTATTGCTTCACTTGTAGCAGATTTTTCGCATTCCATGTGGGGGGTTGACAGGTACCCTTTTTTTTTTCTTTTCTTTTTTGTTTGGTCATGGGGTGTGAACTCTGGGCTCTACCACTTGAGCCACAGCACCACGTCCAGCTTTTTTCTGCTTATGTGGTACTGAGGAATTGAACCCAGGGCCTCATGTATGCTAGTCAAGCACACTACCACTGAGCCACCTTCCCAGCCCCGAAAGGTACCCTTTTGCATAGGGAATGGATGCTGTGAAGTAGTTTATTGTAGGAAGAGTAAATCTTTTTTTAATTTTACTTTTTTGTATGTGTATGTGCTGGCACTGAACCTTGAACTCATGATTTGGGCACTGTTCCTTAGCTCTTTTGCTCAAGGCTAGCATTCTACCACTTGAGCCACAGTTCTACTTCCAGAATTTTGGTTAGTTGAAGATAAGAGTCTCAGGGACTTTTCTGTCCAGGTTGACTTCGAATGGTGGTATTCAGAGCTCAGTATCTTGAGTAGCTAGGATTCAGGCATGAACCACTGGCATACAGCTCATTTTTATCAGTTTTCAAGTCTATAATTAGGTAGCTAATAGCTTTTATAGTGTGCTACCAACACTACTCGTTTTTTTTTGTGTTGTTTTTTTTTTTTGGTAGGGCGTTGAGCCTGAACTCTGGGCCTGGGCACTGTCCCTCAGCTCTTCAGCTCAAGGCTAGTGCTCTACCACTTGAGTCACAGTACCACTTCTGGCTTTTTCTGCTTATGTGGTGCTGAGGAATCAGGGCCTCATGCATGCAAGGCAAGCACTCTACCACTGAGCCACCTTCCCAGTCCTCAACACTACTATTTCTAAAACAGTACTAGATAAGTAGTAAATTTTCATTTACCTTACCCTCCAGCTCTTGGCAGTCCCTAAATTAAAATCATGGTTGCAGTTGTTTATGGTTATCTCCTTTATCATCTCCTGTAGGCTGGAACAGTTTCAGTCTTCTTTTTACTTTTATAACTGTAGTTTTGCCTTAACTTTCATAACCATGTTTTCAAAAATAATGTTAGAAAATCACTATTTGAGTTATGTATTAGCTCCAGCCATGATTATGAGCTTTTTTGATAAAAGTTTTTGTTTATCATAAGTTAAATTATATCAGGAAAATGGTAATATCAGTTCTCATAAATACAAATAAAAATAACAAAAAATACCCATCTCTATCTTATATTTGTAGAAATCAAAATTGAGAATATATTGTTCACAGGCCTTTAGGTTACAAACCTGTTGTTATAGCTGCTGTCGGAAATATTTAAAAACACTTATATACTCTTGTGTGTGTGTGCTTGAACTCAAGGTCTGGGCACTGTTCCTGAGCTGCTTTTGCTCAAGGTTAGCACTTTACCACTTAAGCCACAGTTCCCTTCTGGCTTTCTTTCTTCTTTCTTTCTTTATTTCTTCTTTCTTTCCTCCTCCTCCTCCTTCTTCTTCCTTCTCATCCTCCTCCTTTTTCTTCTTCTTCTTATTTTTTTTTGTAGTTTATTAGAGACAGAGTCTCATGGATTTTCCTGCCCAGGTTGGCTTTGAACTACAGTACTCAGATCTTAGCCTCCTAAGTAGTTAGGAGTATGAGCTAGGTGTGAGCCAACAGTGCCCAGCTCGCTTATTCTTTTTGAAAAATATTTCAGTAAGCTGGTTTTTCTATTACCAAGTATACAAATACAGCAAAATGTATAAAAGGATGTCATTGTAGCTTTTTTTGTGTGTGCCAGTTATGGGGCTTGAACTCTTTTTGCTCACGGCTAGCACTCCATCACTTGAGCTACAGTTTCACTTCTAGCTTTTACATCCTTCTGAGTAGCTAGGATTACAGGTATGAGCCACCAGCACCTGACATCATTGTAGCATTTTAAATTTATTTGTTTACATTGTTGTGTTTGAACTTAGGGACTACTTGTACTAGGCAAGCACTCTATACTGAATTATATCCCTAGCCCCATACAATGTTGTTTCCAGTGGAGCTGTGAATGGGTGGCAAAGCAACAGCATTAGTGACATCTAGCAGTCAAAAAACAAAATAATGTGTGTTGGTAATAGTAGAACATGTCTGTAATTCTAGGTATTTGGGAGACAAATTCAAGGCAGATCCTTGAGAGGATCACAGTTCAAGGGCAATGCAGGCAAAAAGTTAGTGAGACCCTAGCTGGAAAATGACTAGAGCAAAAAGATTGTGAGTATAGCTCAAGTGATAGAGTGCCTACCAGAGTACAAGACCTTGAGTTCAAACCCCAATTCTACAAAAAAAGAAAAAAGAAGAAAGTAATGCTAGTTACTTCATTATAGTGAATGATAGTGAGTTCATCAAATTCAGGATATATCTGTTCTCAGAATATTTCTTTTAACATTCTGACTTCATATGATTCATAGTTTTATTCCCTCCAGATGTCATAGATTTTTATGTTTCTTCTTACTCTGAATTGCATTTAAACATACAGAACAATAAAAACGAAATAAAAGTGTTTGTATCATTCCTAGACTTATAATTCTAGAATTATAAGATGTTGATGTTGAAATTTTCAAAGTTAATAATTTTCATTGTTTTCTAATCTCATGAGAATCTAGTATAAATCATGTAATGGAGAAGTGATATTTTTAAGTAGGAAAAATGTTTGCTGTATTCTATAGTAAAATTCTTAATGTAGAAATGCTTATCTCATATTGCTGTATTTTTAATTCTTTTAAACAGTTCGTTTTCCTGAAGATCTTGAGAATGACATTAGAACTTTCTTTCCTGAGTATACCCATCAACTCTTTGGGGATGAGTAAGTAACTTAGTAAAATACTTGACAAATGAGTATAGCAATAAGAAAAATTCCCATTCTTCTTTAAGATTCGGAAATCATTTTCTTTCTTTCTTTCTTTTTTTTTTTTTTTGTCGGTTGTGGAGCTTGAACCCTAGGCCTGGGCGCTGTCCCTCAGCTGTACAGCTCAAGGCTAGTGCTCTACCACTTGAGCCATAGCGCCCACTTCTGGTTTTCTGTTTTTTTCTGCTTAAGTGGTACTGAGGAATCAAACCCAGGGCCTCATGCATGCAAAGCAAGCACTCTACCACTGAGCACCTTCCCAGCCCCTCATTTTATTTTCTTTACTGTTCTTTTTTCTGTATATATTTTTAATATATTTTTATGTATATCTTTTATGTATGTATTCTAATATATATTTTAAAATATATTAGAATATAATAGATAGATGACAGCATCTTAGAGCAATAAGCACATTGTTTCATTTAATTCTGATAGCCATGTTAGCTGTGGGATTATTTACTACATTGTACATTGCTGGAATTGCCAGAGGACATATGAATGGTTAGCATTAAAATTCAGACAACCTGGTTTTAAAGTCCATACTTGCTTTTTGTCTTACTTTTTTTCTACTTCTTTGTTAAATTATTTCTGGTTTTTTTTTATTTTGAAAATACTGTATAGAGGGGTTACAATTACATGGGCAAGATAATGAGTACATTTCTTATCAAATTAAATTACTTCTATTATAGCATATACTCACCTACAGCTAGAAAAATCTAGTTGTTATTCTATAATTAAATAATAATTCAAAATATATTTTTAGAAACAACTCTAAAGATACCTACTTAGTATTCAGCACTTTCTTTGATTTCCTGTACCTTCATTGTATTATTAAAATAGTATTTTCTTTTTATTCTGATTAAAAAAATTTTTGATTATAGAAAATTAGGATAGCACAACAAATACTATTACCTGGATTTCCCTTCCTTTTTTCCCCTGTGTTGGGAGTGGGTCTTGAACTCAGCCTGACTACTGTTAATTATCTTTTTTGCTCAAGGCCTGTGCTCTGCCACTTGAGCCACAGCTCTATTTCCAGCTTTTTGTTGTTGTTATTAATTGGAGATAAATCTCAGGGACTTTCCTGCCTGGGCTGGCTTTGAATCTCAATATAGGCATGAACCACTGACACAGGACAATTTCTTACAACTTACCAAAAAGCTGGAAGTGGAGCTGTGACTCAAATGGTAGAGTACTAGCCTTGAGCAAAAAAACTCAAAGATAGCCTTGAGGCCCCAAGTCTAGGCCCCAGGACTGGCACACAAAACAAAATTAAATTAAAACTGTCTATGAGGCTCCCCAGTGTGTAAATATGGGTAATACTTTCCCCCCACCCCCACCCCCCCACCCGGTCGTGGGGCTTGAATTCTGGGCCTGGTAGCTGTCTTCAGCTCAAGGCTAGCACTCTACCACTTGAGCCACAGTGCCAGTCTCATGGCCTTTCCTGCTCGGGCTGGCTTTGAACCACAATCCTCAGATTTCAGCCTCCTGAGTAGTTAGGATTACAGGTATAAGCCACCACAGCCCAGCGGGTAATACTTTTTTATTAGTGACTTTTGTTTTTTCATTTCAGTGAAACTGCTTTTGGCTACAAAGGTCTCAAGATCTTGTTATACTATATTGCTGGTAGCCTGTCAACAATGTTCCGTGTTGAATATGCATCTAAAGTTGATGAAAATTTTGATTGTGTGGAGGTAAGAACAGAAATACATTTATTTTAAACTGTTTTCCAGTTGAGTTTAAGAGACATTTTAAAGTTTTAATGTTTGTGGAAGGAAAAGCTAATACAAAAGTTTTTAAATCACATATTCAGTTTTTAGTTATGGAAATATTTACCTCCCTGTATAAATAGTCTAATCCTGTAGGTTGTCTAAAATGAATATGGTCTTTAACATATATATTTCCTGGGTGGACTTTTTCTATAAAACCTTCATTTTTATGATGAGAGGTTTATTTCCTAGCTTTTGTAAATAAATGTAGTGGACAGGGAAATTCTTCCCTAGAACGACAGAGGGAAATACCTAAATTTGACACTTAATTTTTCTTTTCTGTCTTTTTTCTGAGACCATATCTTGCTATGTAGCCCCAATCTGACCATAAACTCTGGTTCCTCCTATCTCTCTTCCTAAGTGGTAGGATGATAGGCACATAATTTCATGCCATTTTATATAGATTCTTTAGATTTATTTTGCTGCATTTCTAATTCCATAAAATTTTTCTAACATACTTCTTTATGAAAATTGGTAATTAAGATTATTATAAAACCATTTGAAAAGTGTTTCTAAAGGAGGCAAATGATGAGACATTAAAAAAAAAGTAGGGCTTTGGAAGGTGGCTCAGTGGTAGAGTGCTTGCCTTGCATGCATGAGGCCCTGGGTTTGATTCCTCAGCACCACATAAACAGAAAAAGCTGGAAATGGCGCTGTGGCTCAAGTGGTAGAGCCCTGGCCTTGAGCTGAACAGCTGACGGACAGCGCCCAGGCCCAGAGTTCAAGCCCCACAACCACCACCACCAACAAAAAAGTGTGCAGCCAGGTGTTGGAGGCTCATACCTGTCATGCTAGCTACTCAGGAAGCTGAGATCTAAGACTCACAGTTCAAAGCCAGTTGGGGTAGGAAAGTCCATGAGACTTCCATCTCTAATTAACCACCAAAAAAAAAAGAGAAAAGCTGGAAGTGAAGTTTTGGCTCAAATGGTAAAACACTAGCTTTGAGTGAATAAAGCTCAGGAACAGAACCCATGCTCTGAGTTCAAGCTCCAGGACCAAAACACACACACACACACATACACACGCATGCACATACGCACGCACACACACGTATCTGTGGTAGCTTAATGGCCTCTGAAAGCATATCTCTTAGTCTCTGGAACCTACATTAGTACTACTTCATAGCAAAAAAAAAAAAAAACCACAGTAGATATGATTAAGACTATTTTAGAATATCTGGTAGGCCCTAAATGTATCTTTATGAAAAAGAGGTAGAAGGAAATATGATGACAGAAAAGGAGAATGCAGTGTGACCATAGTGGTAAAGTGATGTGGCCACAAGCCAAATAATGCCTAGCCATTAGAAGCTGAAAGAAATAACCAAGGGTACAGGTGTACTGTAATTCCAGTACTTGGCAGGGTGAACATAGTATTGAGAATCCAAGACGAGAGTGGTCTATATAACAACCTTGTCTTACCTTCTCCCCCCAAAAAACTCCCAAAAAACAACTGAAAGGCTTTTTGCAGTTAAGAAAATAATCTAGGGCTGGGAAGGTGGCTCAGTGGTAGAGCGCTTGCCTTGCATGCCTGAGGCCCTGGGTTCAATTCTCCAGCACCACATAAGCAAAAAGAAAAAAAAGCCGGAAGTGGCACTGTGGCTCAAGTGGTAGAGCGCTAGCCCTGAGCTGAAGAGCTGAGGGACAGCGCCCAGGCCCAGAGTTCAGGCCCCACGACCGGACCCCCCCAAAAAAAATCTAGAGCCTCCAAAGAGAAGTAGATCCCTAATTATATATGACCCAGCGGTCCTGACTTTAGACTTTGCTGACAAGGTCTGCATGTTTGGTTCAAGTGGTAGGATTGCCTGCCTACCAAGCATGAGGCCCTGAGTTCAAATGTCTAGCACTTCAGACAAAAAGAAAGAAAAATTGTCATGATAGAATGCCTCCAAATTGAGAGAGAATAAATGTCTTTAAGTCACCAAGTTTGGGGTAATTTGTTACAGTAGTCAGAGGAAAAGTACAGATTTTCATATTAGGTAGTAAGGGTGCTACTTGTCACACATAACTAAAAATCTAGAAATAACTCTGGAAATGTGTAATGTACACAGAATTTTCAGGTGAGTGATAGAAAAATGTGTTGCCTTGAATAGACTTGATAGAAATGTAAGCATTAAAGACAAGGCAGATTAGAACTTGGAATTGCAGTTAGGAATGTGGGAAAGAAACATATTCTTTTTTTTTTTTTCTTTGGCCAGTCCTGGGGCTTGAACTTAGGGCTTGGGCACTGTCCCTGAGCTTCTTTTGCTCAAGGCGAGCACTCTACTACTTGAGGTATAGCACTACTTCCAGCCTTTTCTGTTTATGTGCTAGGCAAGCACTCTACCACTAAGCCACATTTCCAGCCTGAAACCTTATATTCTTTTTGATGTTTGTTTTCTTTTTGTTATTAGCATATGGCATAAGTTGTACAAAGAGTTCATCGTGACATTTCCACACATGAAATCAGTGTATCCTGACCAAACCCTTCCATGCTCCCACCCCACCATTGTTCTCCTTTTCCTCCCCTTAAATAGTGTTACTAGGTTTAGTTGTTTGGTTTTCAAACTTGCAAATAAACTACATAGACTATATCCATTCCTGTTTATTCTCTTTTTTAGTCCTTTTCTCTTCTGTTGGTACCTACTATCCCATCTGAGACTATTTTATTTTCCTGTCATTCATTTTTTCTTTTATATATTAATTTTACAGACATTTCACATTTGCATATATTACATTTTGTTCAGAATAATCCATTCTATTGGTTTCCCTTCCCCTGCCCTCGCAAAACACTATTCCTCATTGAGGTTCCTTATTCATATTTATACATTTATACCATATTTCAAAGTTATTTTTCCTTCATCTTTCTTTATCACTTCTTTCTTCTCTTCAGCCTCCCACAGACCTATACTTAGAATTATATTTTTTGTGTGTGTTTGTATATAAGTGTGTGTATGTTCATGTGTGTGTGTGTGTGAGAGAGATCTATGTCCATGAGTATATGTATCTTTTACCTTTAACATTTAAGAGTGAGAATACAGTATTAGCTTTTTGAGCTTAGCTCATCTTACTCAACATAATGCTCCCCAACACATCCATTTCCCGCAAATGACATGATTTCATTTTTCTTTAAGTCTGTAATTTTCCATTACATATATATGTATGTATGTATGAATACACACACCATATCTTCTTTATCCATTCATTTGTTGTTTTAAAACCTTTTCTGATTCCATTGTTTACCTGTTGTAAACAGTGCTGCAGTTGACATGAGTATGCAGATATTTTTCTTTTTTTTTGGTTAGTGACTATTTCAACAAAAAATACAAGAGTGTGAAAATAGAGTTTCAGATGCTAAAGAGTTGAACTTAGCTTATATAGATTCAACTATACATGTTTAGCAAACACATGAACAGAAGCTAAAAGAGGAGAATAAAATTCCACTGCCATGCCTCAGTGAGTGTTTGCTCACACAACTTGTGAGATGTGCAGCCTCTACCTGTGTCAGGCTCCTCTGCCACCAGGGATGGACATCTTGCTGTGTAAATGTGATTGCAGAGCTTGGGCACCAATGAGTTCATACCTTATGGACCTTCAAGACAAATTGCTTCAGTGGTCCAAACAAAGTGATCTATTACAGGGCTAAGGAAAAATAGCAAAAACTGGCAATGTTGACATTTATGAGAGATGATGCTTTCAAGAGTTATAGTCACCTTTTATGCTGGCATTAGAGTCAAGTTTTTTTGCAAGGTATTATTCTAATGTGCATTAGATAACTATAAATAGGCAATACTTATAACAGGTTCTATTTTCTAAGTTTTTCAAAAAGCCTACTTTGAGCCGGGGGCTGCTGGCTCACACCTGTAATCCTAGCTACTCAGGAGGCTGAGATCTAAGGATCACTGTTCAAAGCCAGCCTAGGAAGGAAAGTCTGTGAGACTCTTTTCTCCAATTAACCACCAGAAAACCGGAAGTGGCACTGTGTCAAGTGTTAGAGCTCTAGCCTTGAGCAGAAGAGCTGAGGGGCAGGGGCTGGGAAGGTGGCTCAGTGGTAGAGCGCTTACCTTACATGCATGGGGCCCTGGGTTTGATTCCTCAGCACCACATAAGCAAAAAGAAAAAAGCCTGAAGTGGCGCTGTGGCTGAAGTGGTAGAGTGCTAACTGAAGAGCTGAGGGACAGTGCCCAGGCCCAGAGTTCAAGCCCCCCCCGGCCCCCACCCATGTTGCTGACATGCTAGTTTATCAAGCAGTTGGGTGTTTTATTGGCTATACGTCTAAATGCTAACATGAAACCTTGCTTTTTTTTTTTATTGATATTATGAAGGTGATATACTGAGGGGTTACAGTTACATAAGCAGGTAAAGAGGACATTTCTTATTTGTGTGTGTGCACATGTGTTTGTTTGGGGCCACCAGTACTGGGGCTTGAACTCAGGGCCTCATGCTCTCACTCAGGTTTTTTCATTCTTGCCATGCCTCTAGTTTTAATTTTTTGCTGGTTAATTGGAGGTAAATCTTGGATTTGTGTACCTGGGTTGACTTCAAACCATGACCCTCAGATCTTAGCCTCCTAAATATTAATAGGTATGAGCCACAGGCACCTGGCTGCAGGTAAATTCTTGAATTTTTTTGTATATTAATTACTTTCCTTTGTTTTTTTCTGTCTGCCCTGGGGCTAGAACTCAAGACCTGAGCTATCCCTGAGCTTCTTTTGCTCAAGTCTAGTGCTCTACTACTTGAGCTACAGCTTCACTTCTGGCTCTTCGGTAGTTTATAGGAAACCAGTCTCATGGACTTTCTTAAACTGTGATTCTCAGATTTCAGTCTCCTGAGTAGCTAGGATTACAAGTGTAAACAACCGGCACTCAGCTCTCTCCTTTGAATATATGTTTAATAATGATATGGTCAAAATGTAATGTAGTGGTTACACTAGATGTGAGGGTTCCTTTTTCTCACCAGTATTTATTATTTTTTTGGTGATTGCCCTTCTCACTGGCATAAGATGGGACCTTACTATAGTTTTAACTTGCATTTCTATTATAGCTAAGGATGTTGGAACATTTCTTCATGCATTAGTCATGAGATTTTTTTCCTAATTAAAAACAATATATCTTTAAGAAGTTATATAGAGGGATTATTTCAACATGTCAGTTTATGAGTACAATACATCTTGAATAATTTCTTGTTTTGACAGGTGGTTGCTCAGTTTGCTTATTTATTGGTTAGATTGTTCTCTTTTTTTGTCAGTTGTGGAGCTTGAACTCTGGGCTTGGGCACTGTTCTTTTTCTATTAGACGGTTTTTAGCTCTTTGTGTATTTGGATATTAATACTTTAGCTGTTGAATAGCTGTTGAAGATTTTCTCCCATCTATGGGTTGTCTTTTGGTTCTGGTAATTGTTTCTTATACTGTAGAAACATTTTTTTTTATACTGTAGAAACATTTTTAATTTGAATTTGATGTAATTCTATTTGTCAGTTCTTGTTCCTGCTTTCTGGTAATTGGGGTCCTATTTAGAAAATAATTAACTGTACCTATAATAACTTCCAGAGATTTCTCAATGTTTCAGGTCTTACTCTGAGTTGTTTGATCCATTTGTAGTTGATTTTTGTACAAGATGGGGGTAGGTAATGAGAGATTAGGGATAGGGAAACAGGGATAAAAGAAAATACAATCGAGGAGTTTTGCTTATAGATGGAAGGAAAGCATAAATGGGTCAGGGATATGAAAGGGGATGAAAATAAGATTTAAAATTTAAGACAGGTGCCAGTGGCTCACACGTGTAATTCTAGCTGCTCAGGAAGCTGAGATCTGAGAATCCTGGTTTAAACTCAGCACTGGCAGGAAAGTCCATGAGACTCATAATTGCCAGGTAAACACCAAAAAGGCCATAAATGGAACTATGGCTCAAGTATTAGAGTACTATCCCCTGAACACAAAAGGGCCGGCACAAAAAAAAAAAAAAAAAACTTAAAACTGAAATTAGGTGTTGTCATTTGGCCATGATGATTTCAGAGAAAAGGAAAGAAAGAAAAAGCAGAATCTATCCTAAAAGGTAAAAACTAAAAAGTTAAATGGCCTATATTTACAAAACAAACCAAAACCACAACAAAACAGGCTTAAATAAAATAAAATATGAGTTTTCAGTTGTTGGGTATGTTGTGTGTCTGCTTTTTCTGTAGACAGACAGACTGTAGTGTGCAGAGATTGGAAATCATGTAGTTGAGGTCTGTCTCAATGGGAGGGCTTTCTCCCACTCAATCGTCAGCACCTGGAGTTAGGGAGCAGTCCCTGAACAGTGAACATGTTGTAAACTCAGGCTCTAATCTCCATTTCCTCTCTGGTCTCAGGAGAAGGGATTCTCTTCTGACTGGGAAAGGTGGAGTCAAAGGGATTCTCTTCTAGCTGGGAAAGGTAGAGCCGTCCCAGCTGCCTCTAATGGCACTTCTGCCCTGGGGTTTTGAACTATACATTCTGACACTTGGGCTGCCACACCCATGTCTCTTCTCTGCTGTATGATTTGGCAGGGAATCAAAACCTTCTATTACTAGACATTGTCAGGTATCAAAACTGCCACCCCTGGCATCTAAGCTGACAATGTAGCTTCTCTGTAGAGGGCCCTGTCACACATAAACTCTTCCCTGTCTTCACCTTTTTTTCTTTTTACTTTTTTTTGGCCAGTCCTGGGGCTTGAATTCAGGCCTGTGCACCGTCCCTAAGCTGCTCTTGCTGAAGGCTAGCACTCTACCACTTGAACCACAGCACCACTTCCAGCCTTTTCTGTTTATGTGGTACTGAGGAATCAAACCCAGGGCTTCATGCATGCGAGGCAAGCACTCTACCCCTAAGCCATATTCCCAGCCTCTCTGTCTTCACCTCTTAGGACTGACTTCACCACCTCTAGCCTCCCACACCAAAGTAGTTGCTGCCTCAAAAATCTCTGTACTAGAGTGAAGGCTTGCTCTGGTGTGGGCTTTTCCTGCAGCAAGATAGAATTAACAGTCTTCAGTTTTTCCTCCCTCAGTCAGGGAGACAGGGACCAAGTCTGAACTCCTTGCTGTTCTTCTAGATTTGTTTCTCAGCAGTTTCTTACCTCCTCACCACTTCTTTCATAGTTTTTGGTTCTTGTTTTGTCTCTTCAGAATCTAGTCTCACCTGTGTTACCATATTCTTTCCATTTATAGAGTAGAAACCATGGGTGTTCCTGATCTGCCATTTTGCCCCACCCTCTCTATTATAGAATATTTATATAATAAACATAATTTTGATGAAAACAGAAACTTTATTTCAGTTTTTCATATCTTTTTAGAATACTAAATGTACTTTAATAAAAAATACAATTATTTAGAGTGCCATTTCATCTGTTACTCTATAAGAAGTTTTTACTTAAATTTGGTTCTTTCAAATGTTTGACAATGCTGTACCCAGTTGAACAGTCCTAAGGTACTTTGAAACTTTCAGGTTTTAAAATAACAATGAATTGGGCTGGGAAGGTGGCTCAGTGGTAGAGCGCTTGCCTTGCATGCATGAGGCTCTGGGTTCGATTTCTCAGCACCACATAAGCAGAAAAAAAAGCCGGAAGTGGCACCATGGCTCAACTGGTAGAGCACTAGCCTTGAGCTGAAGAGCTGAGGGACAGTGCCCAGGCCCAGAGTTCAGGCCCCACGACCGGACCCAAGAAAATAACAATTAATTTAAATAATTGCAGCAGTTAAATTTTGTGTGTGTCAATACTGATGCTTGAACTCAAGGCCTCACATTCTCAGTCACCGTTTTTGATTAGAGCTGGCACGCCACCACTTGAGCTATACTTCCAGTCCTGCTTTTTATGCAGGAATCTCAGACTTTTCTGCTTGGGTTGGCTTTGAGCTGAGATCCTCAGATCCCAGCCTTCTGAGTAACTAGGATTATACTAATGAGCCACGGGCTCCAGGCTTTTAAAAATAGGAACTTTAAAGATACTTCTGTTGTGGCTCAGAAGAAAGTAAGGAACATGTTTTTTGGAACTGGAGAAAAGGGGAGCCTTATATATATCAACAGAAAACCTAGTTGAATTGTGTCTTGCAATAATGTGGAAGGAAGAACTTTTTTCTTTTTCTTTTCTTTTTGTCGGTTGTGGGCCTGAACTCTGGGCCTGGGCACTGTCCCTCAGCTCTTCAGCTCAAGGCTAGTGCTCTACCACTTGAGCCACAGCACAACTTCTGGCTTTTTCTGCTTATGTGGTGCTGAGGAATTGAACCCAGAACCTCATGCATGCCAAGCAAGCATTCTACCATTGAGCTACCTTCCTAGCCCTGGAAGGAAGAATTTTAAAGCACTGAATTTAGATGTTTAGCTCAGGAGAATACTAGACAAAGTATTGAAGGTATGACCTAATTTGTTTGCTTATGGTGAAATGGGAGATAAAAAGGATAAATTGAAGAAAGAACTGTTAAAGCAAAGAGTGTCCAGGATTTGAAAAAGTCTCATCCAAATTGTGAAAGACACTAAAATTCAGAGATTAACTGCTTCTGCAGAAAAAGCCAAGGTGTGTGAGGATAATAACCTTTGCTAGTGCTAAAGAGATTAGACTTGTAACTATGAGCCTTTTTAAAGTTCAAAGTCATGCGCTGGGAAGGTGGCTCATTGGTAGTGTTTGCCTTGCATGCATGAGGCCCTGGGTTTGATTCTTCAGCACCACATAAGCAGAAAAAGCTGGAAGTGGAGCTGAGGCTCAAGTGGTAGAGCACTGGTCTACAGCTGAAGAGATGGGGGACAGTGCCCAGACCCAGAGTTCAGGCCCCACAACCAACAACAACAACAAAAAAGTTCAAAGTCAGAAATAAGAGATCTGAGGAAGACCTGTGGAGGATCTTCATAACATTTGTGAGTGGTATTGACAATCAAGAACAGCAGACTAGGAAGTGGCGCTGTAGCTCAAGTGGTAGAGCGCTCGGCTTGAGCTGAAGAGCTGAGGGAAAGCGCCCAAGCCCAGAGTTCAAGCCCCATGACCGACAAAAAAAAAAAAAGTAATTATGTTGCCGGGCGCTGGTGGCTCACGCCTGTAATGGTGGCTCACACCTGTAATCCTAGTTACTCGGGAGGCTAAGATCTGAGGATCGCAGTTCAAAGCCAGCCCGGGCAGGA
>NW_012267221.1:22087989-22090279 GCF_000151885.1 Dipodomys ordii
CACCTTCCCAGCCCTAGAGATTCTTATCTCTAACCAGCAAAATGCTAAACTGGAGGTGTATTTCAAATGGTAAAATACTAGCTGTGAGTGAAAAAGCCAAGTGAGACCACCTGAGTTCAAACCCCAATTCTGGTGTATTACATATGCACACACACACACACACAGAAGATTAAACAAATAAGGGAGAATGAATGAGGGTGGAGCTGCATGCTGTAATTATTGCTCAGACTTTGAAAGCTAGTGGAATTTTCACCAATGGAATTTTTTTAGTTGTTTGATACCAATGAAGTTTTTTGTTGGTTGTAGGGCTTGAACTCAGGGTCTGGGCACTGTCCCTGAACTTGTTTTACTCAGGCTAGCACTCTACCACTTGAGCCACAGTTCCACTTCTGATTTCCTGTGATATAAGATAAGATTCTCAAGGACTTTCTTGCCCAGGCTGGCTTTTGAACCTCGATCCTCAGATCTCAGCCTCCTGAGTTGCTAGAATTACAGGCATGAGCCACCGGAGCCAAGCCCAATGACTCCTTTCTTTGTATTTTTCTCCTTTTTGGGATGAGAAAATCTGTAACTGCTATTCTCTCTTCCTTACCAATTGTCATATAGAAGTATTAACTTATTTTCTAGTTTTATAGGTGCACAGATAGAACTTTGCCATACTATGTATCATACCTAGAATCTCACTTACAATTCCCATAATTTAAGTGATGAGGTTTCTGGTTTTGAGCTGATAATTTTAGGTAAGACTTTATTTAGACTGCTTATGTTATGCTATGTTATGGTTGAGACTTTGGGCATGTTGGGCTGGGATGAATCTTATTTTACTGGCCCTCATAAATCTTTGAAGGCCTTAAGAAAATTACGTATTTTAAACTTGTTCTTTTACTGGACGTTCCTCATTTAAAGACATTAACAGGAATCAGCAATTCACAACTGATTTTTTAAATTAAGTTCAATCTTGTCACTGATTCATATTTATAAAATCTTATGTCCTTTACATGTATGAATTTAGCCAGTTTAATAATCTTGTTTGTTGACTATGATGCATACATAGTATCACATGGGCAGTTAAACTGCCTTTAACGTCTTCATTAACATCTTTTGCCAGCCCTATACCTTACCTTTTTTTTTGGTTAAATGCACCTGTTACTTATTGAACTGGCTTATTTGGCCTTTTTTAAATTTAATTTTTTATTTTATTGTAGAGACCTTGCTCCAAGACACACAGCTAATATCATAATAGAAGATGGTCACAGTGGCATCATCCATAATACATAATAATATATATGTAAAATATGTTCACATTGGCTGGGGAGGTGGCTTAGTGGTAGTGTGTTTGCCTAGCATTCATGAAGCCCTGGGTTCGATTCCTCAGTACCACATTAACAGAAAAAGCCAGGACTGGGAAGGTAGCTCAGTGGTACAGCACTTGCCTTGCATGCATGAGGCCCTGGGTTCGATTCCTCAGCACCACATAAGCAAAAATAAAGCAGGAAGTGGCGCTGTGGCTCAAGTGGTAGAGCGCTAACCTTGAGCTAAAGAGCTGAGGGACAGCACCCAGGCCCAGAGGACAGGCCCCACGACCGGACCCAAATAAAAACAAACAGAAAAAGCCAGAAGTAACACTCTGGCACAAGTGGTACAATGCTGACCTTGAGCAAAAGAAGCTCAGGGACAGTGCCCAGGCCCTGAGTTCAAGCCCCAGGACTGGCAAAAAAAGGTTTTAGGAATGTGATGTGTACAAATGGGTTTGTGCTCTTATGCTTATCACTTATATCTGTTGTTTATATTTTTTTTTACTTGTCCATGTTTTGTGCTATTAGATCATAAATTTACTACAGTCCTCAAGAGGGGTGTTCCTCTAACAAACCATATGTGGATATACATATTATATTGGTAAATTTGGTGGAATTATGTATAACATGAATTTTGTGCATAGTATGAAAGAGGTCTTAAGGTTTTTTTTTTACTATTATTGTGCCAGTTCTGGGGCTTGAACTCAGAGGCATGGTCCCTGAGCTTTTGTGTTCAAGACTACATTCTACCACAAATCCCACGGCTTTAATTCCACCTTTTTGGTTATTAATTGGAGAGTCTAATGGATTTTCCTGCCTGGGCTGGCTTTGAACTGCAATCCTCTAATTTTAACTTCTTGAATTGCTAGGTTTACAGGTATGAGCCACCGGTACCCAGCCTCAATTTTTTTTTTTCACTAGACAGTTAACATCTCCAGACCCAAGCTCAACTAAGTTTTCTTTTTCCCTCCCTCCCTCCTTCCCTCCCTCCCTCC
>NW_012267221.1:22091049-22133513 GCF_000151885.1 Dipodomys ordii
CAGCTCTTCAGCTCAAAGCAAGCGCTCTACCACTTGAGCTACAGCGCCACTTCCGGTTTTCTGGTGGTTTATTGGAGATAGGAGTCTCAAGGTCTTTCCTGCCTGGGCTGGCTTTGAACCCGCGATCCTAAGATCTCAGCCTCCTGAATAGCCAGGATTACAGGCGTGAGCCACCAGCGCCTGGCTAGCTCACAAGTCTTAAGAGGCAAATAATGTTCTTCTTTGTATTATATAAAACTCATTATCATATGCAGGGTTTTTTCCCAAGTTGGAGCTGATAGAGCTAAATTGATTTCTTCCAAAGGATCAAGTCAATAGACTTGGTTATTGATAAATCTTTCAAATACCATGTGAAATGAAAATCACTATGTATTTACCTTTGCTTCTAATTGCTCCATTTCTGAAAAAGGTTTTTTCCCATTTGATATATTGTAGTCAGTTATCAGGAATCAATCTTTTGTAATGGTCAAAGATCATTTGTATAGTGTTCAGGCAAAAGTTATCTCCCTTTTCCCCCACCCCCATTAAAAAAATAAGACTGTCAGTGAATGTAGGAGTAATGGGCTTGCCTCTTCTGTCTCAGCAGTGAGAGTGTTCATTCCACAGTTCTGTGTTCTTGTTGCCAGGGATGCTGTGATAAATAAAACAAAGATACTACAATAATAGAACTTGGGTAAATAATAAACATTTAATTTGGTTATTATTAAGAAACATTTTTGCTGGAGTGGTTAAACAGATGACACAGCTAGATTGTGTATGATCTTAAGGTTTTTTTTTCCCAGTATTTGTAAGAGGCAAGAGTAGTTGGTAATCTTTGAAAGGTGTTTTTTTTGTTGTTTTTGTTTTTTTTGTTTTTGCCAGTCTGGGGCTTGAACTCACAGCCTGGGCACTGCCCTTGAGCTGCTTCTGCTCAAGGCTAGCACTATACCACTTAAGCCATAATGTAACAACCCAGGGCATTGAGAGGCTGACGTCACCGCCTCACCGCCATACCGCCGAAAGGGGTGGGGCATACCACCGAAAGGGGGCGGGGTATGCTACTGGACGTGAGTGGGGCATGGAACCCCACATGGTAAGCTGCCTATAGGGATTGGACGGGGCAAGCTTGGGGGAAGAGCATGAATGGCGATTTGAAACCATTAGTAGGGGAGGGGCTCAGCCTATCCATATATAGGCTGCATGCTCTGAGGCCCGGGGTGGGGGCTGGGGAAGGTTAGGGGGAAAATAGTCTGGAGGGAGGAGAGAGGAGTCTGGAGGAGATCGGAGTCCAGAGGAAAACAGTCCGGAGGGTACTGGAAGAGACCGGGAGTCCTGAGGTGAGGAGAGTAAAGGGAAAACCAGAGTTCTGAAGGGAGTAGAGTAGAGGACGGAGTAGGAGAAAGCCTGCCAGAGCAGAGCAGAGGAGAGCAGGGCAAGCCTCGAGAGGTCATTTGGAGCCTCCTTGAGAGGTCATAAGTCCATAGCGCAAATTCCGGCTTTTTCTGCGTATGTGGTACAGAGTCAGACTCAGGGCCTCATGCATGCAAGGCAAGCACTCTACCACTAAGCCACCTTCCCAGCCCCCTTGGAAAGTTTTAAGCAGGTAGAAAAAAGTCATGTAAATGTACTTTACCTTTGTGTGTGTATACGGATATGGAGCTTAAACTCAGGGCCTGACTGATGTCCCTGAGCTCTTTTGCTCAAGGCTATGCTCTATCACTTGAGCCACAGCACTACTTCCAGCTTTTTTAGTAGTTAATTAGAAAGTCTCACAGACTTCTTGCCTAGACTGCCTTTGATTTGTGATCCTCAGATCTCAGCCTCTTCAGAAGTTAGGATTGCAGGTGTGAGCCATGGGCACTCAGCTTCTGATTCTGGTAGCTTGTGCTTGTGATCCTAGCTACCCAGGAGTCTGAGATCTGAGAATCCAGGCTTGAAGACAACCCAGACAAGACATTGCTTGACACTCTTACCTCAAATTAACCATCAGAAAGCCATCACTTCACTAAACATCAACTTTGAGTGAAACACAATTATTCTGAATTTTATAAATATAATAAACTTGATTATTGATATGTTGATTTATTCTTTTTTGTCCTTTGCTTTTATTAATATTTCTTGCCTTGGAGTAGTTTCAATATTTTCAGTGAAAGGGTATGTAACTAATATTGTTCAGTCTTGCTAATTGTACTTCTGGGAGAGATTTGATAGAAAAAGTTGAAATACATGGATAGGTTTATATTGCCTATGAATTACCTGTGAATTTCATCTTTTTTTAGTCAGTCATGGGGCTTGAACTTGGTCTGGGCACTGTCCCTCAGCTCTTCAGCTCAAGGCAAGTGCTCTACCACTTGAGCCACAGTCCCACTTCCGGGTTTCTGGTGGTTAATTGGAGATAAGGGTCTCACAGACTTTCCTGCAGGCTGGCTTTGAACCGTGATCCTCAGATCTCAGCCTCCTGAGTAGCTAGGATTAAAGGTGTCGTAAGCCACCAGCGTCCAGCTTCTTATTGCATTTATATATTTTTTCTTTTTCCTTTTTTTGGGGGTGGGAGGGAGAATGCTAGTCCTGGGGCTTGAACGCAGCATCTGAGAGCTGACTCTGCCTGAGACTTTGTACTCAAGGCTAGCTTTCTACTACTGAGCCACTTCCAGCTTCTGTTGTGCTTAATTGTAGAGAATAATCTCAAGGACTCTCTTGCCCTGGTTGACTTCAAACCTTGATCTTCAGATCTTAGCCTCCTGAATATGTATGGACCACTGGTGCCCAGCCACTCTTTCTGTATTTTTACTTGATTTTAACTGAAATTTAAAATGAACATTTTTGAAGGTAGTGACACAAAAACACTTCAGACATAGAGTCTAATTTTTTTTTTGGAGGTCCGGTCATGGGGCCTGAACTCTGGGCCTGGGCGCTGTCCCTCAGCTCTTCAGCTCAAGGCTAGCACTCTACCACTTCAGCCACAGCACCACTTCTGGCTTTTTTCTTTTTGCTTATGTGGTGCTGAGGAATCGAACCCATGGCCTCAGGCATGCAAAGCAAGCGCTCTAGCACTGAGCCACCTTCCCAGCTAGAGTCTAATTTTTTAATCACAAGCGTAAGATCTAAAAGTTTCAGTTCTTTTTAATTCTACATTGATTATATTTTTTCCAGTGCTGTTTTTTTTTTGGTTGGTCATGGAGCTTGAACTCTGGGCCTGGGCGCTGTCCCTCAGCTCTTCAGCTCAAGGCAAGCGCTCTACCACTTGAGCTACAGCGCCACTTCCGGTTTTCTGGTGGTTTATTGGAGATAGGAGTCTCACGGTCTCTCCTGCCCGGGCTGGCTTTGAACCTCGATCCTCAGATCTCAGCCTCCTGAGTAGCTAGGATTACAGGCGTGAGCCACCAGCACCCGGCTTCCAGTGCTGTTTTTATTATTATCTGACAAGTATATCCAAAATGAAGAATGAACGTCATAAAAGACAACTCCACAGACATTTTTCTTTAGTTGACTTTTTTAAATAAGGCCAGCTTCTTAATTCTAGATTTGACTTTAAGTTATGTTTTATATCAATAAATGAGATACATACACGTAAGACATTTACATACCCATAAACAGATTCCTTGCTTTAAAACTTAGCTTTTGCTCCCCAAAAAAGTTCTTAAAATAACATACAGATTTGCCCAGAGTGAAGTATTTTATTTGAAGATGTTTTTTCCAATAAGATTTTTTGAAGGATGAAGGTTAAATGTTAACTCTTTCAACTTTCTGGAGCTTAGACCTTTGGGTAGCTCTCTCCTCCACCAGAACTGCCACTTGAAACTTAACATTGTTTCTGAGAAGCCTTTGAAGTACATTTGATGCAAGATAGGTAAAGTGACTTGATCATGCTTGACATGAATGATCATAGTTAGAAGACAGGACATATAAAGAAAGTTATTGAAGATTAAAGTGGTACATGCCATGAATGTTTTATGCAGATTTAAAAAAAATTAACAGATTATAAACTCCTTTTATTTAAAAATGTTTTTATGACATTTAAAAACCTGAGCTATAATTATATTTTATCCGTCACTTTTGACCTACCTTCTATACCACAAATCCATTGGAACTATCCCTCATAATAACTTCCTGGTACAGTTATTAAGGATATGCTTAAGGTGGTCTCTTTACATTATATAGCACTTTCAAAGGAATATTTATCAAATAGTGTGTACTTTAGGACAAGTAAAAATAGTACTATTAGACTTACTTTATTTGATCATGAGAATAAATGGATTGATTGTATGTATTAGAAATAAACTGCTGAGCAGAATGTTGAAGAACTACATTTTAAATAATAGTTCTTATTTTTATAGCTATAAACAAATTACATATAAATGTTGGTGGTACCAAACCACTGAAAATAAAACTTGTTTGTGATCAACTCAATCCTTCCTTCTCTCTCCTAAAATGTAACTGAATGATAATAAAGTGCTATTCAGCTGCAGGTGCATTGCTTCTACTTAGTTAAGATGGTTGAAAGGACAGGAATTAGTAGCATGTTGTATTAGCCTTTTGTAGTGTATTTTGTTCTAAGCATCTTAATTTCCCTGTTTTGAATGCTAAGTAGCAAGGGTCTTGGTTTAGAACTAATACCCATCATGCATGTAAACGGTATGAAAGAGCTGCTTAGTAAGTTAACACAAAGTGTTCTTGTGTCAGTCCTTGTGGAAATAGATACAATACAAACATTACAGCTGAACTCACGGCAAACTCCATTAAGTAAAAACCTGGCTTCATTGTTCAGGAAAAAGTTTGAATAGAATGCTAGCTCATTTTGTTGAATGTAATGTCAGGCTTTTAGGGACTGTATTGAGGGATAAGGTTTTGTTAAGTTGAGACCAATTCATTAAGTTTTATTGCCTGGTGAGAAGAAGTAATACTTTATTGTAAGACTTCATCAAATATTCATGGTTAAAGAGAAGTAGTAAATGTATTCAATCAAGTGGTCTTTTGGGTCTTGAAAAGGATTATGAAGTCTGCTCAGCTGATAGTTTTAAACATTCATCGAGGTGGTTTAACAAGGGTAATTTTAATCTTGGGGTTTAATTTTGTTGTCCTGTCTTGTGTTTTTTATACTATCACAAATCTAGGTTTATAAAAATTGTTATGTTATAGGGATGAGTGGATAATATGTTCATTCATAAATTTGTATATTTCTTAAGTGGGGATATTTTAAAAATTATCATCTTAGCTTGACATATGAGAGAGTTACCTGTCTACTTGTTCACTGTGAAGTTGATACTCATTTAGTCATACTCTAGCTTTAACCGCACTACTGCTGGTGATCTTTTTGTATCCTGAATAATATGGTCTCTTTGACACACATAAAATAATAGGCAGCCTTTTGTTTTGTCCAGTTCAGATTTTTATGAAGGAGGTAGTCAGTGTTTTTATACATCATCTAGAAATTTCAATAGCAGTGCCATTGTTTCTGTGCTTGATATTAGGCCACCTGACTCTTACCTACTTTTATATTACGCTTATCTCAGTTTCATGTGATAGTAGTTTTGCACACAAACTTCACCTCAAACTTACTGCATGTTTAATTTGTGAACTAAAATTTTGTAATGTGCATTGCAAAGAAACATGTTCAACTAAAATCAAATTTGCTGCTAATTTTTGTGTTCTTTATCCTTCTTGGCAGGCAGATGATGTTGAGGGTAAAATCAGACAAATCATTCCACCTGGGTTTTGCACAAACACAAATGATTTTCTTTCTCTGCTGGAAAAGGAAGTTGATTTCAAGCCGTTTGGAACCTTACTCCATACATACTCAGTTCTCAGTCCAACAGGAGGAGAAAACTTTACATTTCAGATATACAAGGTAAAGAAAAATATAAATAGCAAAGTCTTTCCATTTGCCTAAAACCAGTGTGCAGTTTTGTTGTTATTTTCAGTGATGTATTCTAGCTTTGGGAAACAAGATTTGTTGGCATTAAAACCATCTATTGTGTGTGTGTTTGTGTGTCTTGTCTGTCTGTGTGTCTGTGTCTGTGTACACATTTAATCTGAGACTTCTAAACATTTTCCCACAGGATAGTTTTGTGTTCCACAGACTTTCACTTACCTCTGTGATGAGTTTCACCTGACTTTTCCTGGCTTTTTCCCTAGGCTGACATGACATGTAGAGGCTTTCGAGAATATCATGAAAGGCTTCAGACCTTTTTGATGTGGTTTATTGAAACTGCTAGCTTTATTGACGTGGATGATGAAAGATGGCACTACTTTCTAGTGTAAGTACAGTTCTAAAGCAACAGTAGACCTTATTACCTCCACAAAGGCAGCATTTTAATTGTGGCAGTCCAATTATTGGGACAGTATAATGATATTTTTCCCAGGAAAGAAAAACTATTGTTTATGAGGCTTGAGTTTTCCTTCATTATGCTTTGGGAGACCTTGAGAATAGAGCTGAATTAAATGCTGTTGTCCGTTAGGACCCTGAATGTAGGCTTAAACAGTAAAATGAGCTTTGCCTGTGTTTTCTTTTACTTGCCACCTATTCATCTTTATAATAGGCAAGTGCACTGAAGTGATGTAAAGAGGTCTGATTTATCCAAGTTGCTGCACACCAATTAAGTGAATTGTACATTCAGAACATAGCAGGTGTACCCATTGGGCCCTCACAGAGTAGCTTGCTGACACTGAAAATTCAGTCAGAGAATGGAAAAGAAAATGGACACTGCATGGGAGCGCGACTGTAATTGACCTGCTTGGCTTTCTGTTTTATCTGCAGATTTGAGAAGTATAATAAGGATGGAGCTACGCTCTTTGCGACCGTAGGCTACATGACAGTCTATAATTACTATGTGTACCCAGACAAAACCCGGCCACGTGTAAGGTAATTGGCAGTATAACACGTGCCTTGTCTTTTATTTCAGAAGAAGGAACTGCTGAAGTTTCCAATACTTGTTATAATAGTGTTGATTTGTTTAAAAAAATCACTATTATTCATTGCCTATGTACTGATTTATTTCATTGTTTCCTTTGAAACAGTATGGCATAGTAAACCAATTTTGAGTATCTCAATTTTTGGGTTTCCTGAAGGTTGATTCAAAAAAAAAATCACAACCTTTAAAATGATCATAATATACAGTAATTTTTAACTGGCTGTCATGATATTTTAATTTTAAAATGATTTCTTTATTGTAGTCAGATGCTGATATTAACTCCATTTCAAGGTCAAGGCCATGGTGCTCAACTTCTTGAAACAGTTCATAGATACTATATTACGTCTCCTTCAGTTCTTGATATTACAGGTATGTAAGTTTTTTATGTGTTTTGTTAGATGTAACCATTTAAACTAACAGCAGTACCCTCAGGTCTCTTTAGGTGGTTAAAGATGCCTCCAGGTTACATTTTAGATCATGAGCCTTGGTGAGGATTGCTTTGCATCTTTTAACTGTGAAGTGCTTAATTGAACAAACTGAAGATAATGAACTAACTATCTTTGGGGAAATCTTGATCATGTATAAATACACTGCAAGTATGGTCTAATTTACTATGCTCAATTTAGTTGACAAACAGTTGCATCATGTAAAAAGTGCCCATGCATTCATTTTCATGTAGAGACAGACGTTTTTAAACCTTAGGGAGAAAAAAATTGAGGTAAATAGTTCCTGAGTAGAATATGTATTTTTTAAGTTAGGCACCGGTGGCTCATGCCTGTAATCCTAGCTACTCAGGAGTCTGAGATCTGAGGATTGAGGTTCAAAGCCAGCCCAGGCAGGAAAGTCTGTGAGACTCTTATCTCCAATAAACCACTCAGAAAACCAGAAGTGGTGTTGTGGCTCTAGTGGTAAAGCATTCGCCTTGAGCTGAAGAGCTGAGGGATAGCGCCCAGGCCCAGAGTTCAGGCACCATGACCGACAAAAAAATAAAATAAAAAAGAATATACATTTCCTAAAGTGAGTTTTTTATAGTCTTAAAATAAGTACTTTCATAACTGTAGTAGATAAGGCAAAATTAGACCTATTTATTTTGGAAATACCTTTCACAATGAGTTAGCCACAAAAGTAGTATTAAGAGCTAGGCCTGATGGTATAAATCTGTGATCCCAGCACTTGGGTAGCTGAGGCAGGAGAATCATGAATTGATGATAGCCTGGGATACATAGCAAGACATTGTCTCAAAAAGTAAATAAATAAGTAAATAGGAAGTAGGTAGGAGTTACCCATCCTAGCATTCCAGCTGCTAAGGAACACAGTGGCCTTAGGAACATTTATGTTGTCATTTTAGTTCCAGACCTGTTGCTCATGAAGTTTCCGATTAAGGAAGTGGAGATGTAGCTCAATTGGTAGGTCACTATCTTTGAGCATAGATGCTCAGGGACAGCACCCAGGCCCTGAGTTGAAGCCCCACAACTGATCCCACCACCACCACCCAAAAAAAAAGTTTCTGATTAAGGCTGGGCATAGTGGTTCATGCCTATAATCCTAGCTACGTGAGAGATAGAATTCAATAGGATCCAGACTTGAGAGGCCAGCCCAGGCAGAAAGTTACTGAGACTCCCATCTCAATAAATAATGTGAATGTGGTAGTATTTGTCTGTCACCCTTGCTACTCTGGAGGCATCTAGTAGAAGAATCACATTCCACACTGGTCTGTACAAGAAAAGCAAAGAACCCTACCTGAAAAATATCTGAAAGGCAACATGGGTGACAGTTTGGCCCAAGTGGTAAAGAGTCTAGCAGGGCCTGTAGGTAAACACAAGACCCTGAGTTGAAACTCTGAGACTGCCAGCAAACAGAACACAAAATAAAGTTGCTAATTATATGAAAAACCACTTTTTCTTCCCTCATGAAAAATACTGTATAGGTGAAAAGTCCCTAATCTTAAAATCTGAATTTTATAATATTCCAAAAATCTAAGACACTTAAAAAGGTTCAAATGGGCTGGGAAGGTGACTCAGTCAGTGATAGAGTGCTTGCCTTGCATGCATGAGGCTCTGGATTTGATTCCTCAACACCACATAAACAGAAAAGGCCTGAAGTGGCACTGTGGCTCAAGTGGTATAGTGCTAACCTTGAGCTGAAGAGCTGAGGGACAGCATCCAGGCCTAGAGTTCAGGCCCCATGACCGAACAAAAAAAAAAAGAAGGTTCAAGTTTCTTCACTATTTTAGATTTTCAGGTTAGGGATATTCAACTGGTAAAGTTTGTGTAAACACACACACACACACATACATATACAAAGCGTGTGTGTGTGTGTGTGTTATTATAAGGTGAACAGGGAGGTTACCATTTTTTAATTTCAGAAAACTGAAACACTCTTGGCTCCACCCATTTCAGAAAAGGTTATTCAACCTGTACCAGACATTCATCCAAATTAGGTTTGAATATAGGCTAGAATGTCTTAAGTAAAGTGCCTGCCTAGTGAGCAATACCACTACACACACAAAAAAGTTTGAGTACACTGTGAGCTAGGGTTGTAGCTCAGTGGCAAAGCATTTGTCTGTCATGCATAAGACCTTCGGTTTAATTCCAAGTGCATCTACACATAGACATACACAAAAGGTTTGCTCTTTAGTTTGTGTTTGGTTGTTTCCAGGCTAGCCTCAACCTATTATTTAAGCTAGCCTCAAAGTTGTAATCCTCCTGCATTGGCCTCCTGAGTGCTGGGATTCTAGGCTTACATTGCCACATCCAAGTTGAATATTTTTTTTGTTTCTAAAGCTACAATAGTAAACATGTGTTGAAATATTAACTTGTTTTATAGTGTTTTGGAATTAATTAATTTTTGTGCTTGTTCTGGGTCTTGAAATCATGGCCTATTCTTGAGCTTAGCCCTTCCACCCCCCAAGGCTAGTGCTCTACCATCTGAGCCACAGCTTCACTTCTGGCCTTTTTAGTGGTAATTGGAGATAGGAGTCTTTTGGAGCCAGGCTCCAGTGGCTCACCAAGCTACTCAAGGGGCTAAGATCTGAGGATCAAGGTTCAGAGCCAGCCTGGGCAGGAAAGTCTGTGAGACTCGTGTCTCCAATTAACCACCTGAAAACTGGAAGTGGCGGTGTGGCTCAAGTGGTAGAGCACTACCCTTGAGCTGAAGAGCTCAGGGACAGTGTCCAGGCCCAGAGTTCAAGCCCCATGACCAAGACAGACAGACAGACAGACAGACAGACACACACACACACACACACACACACACACACACACACGAGTATCATGGACTTTTGATCTTAGCCTCTTAGTGACTAGGATTACATGCATGATCCACCAATGCCTGGCTTGGAATTTTATTAATTTGTTTAAAGACACCAAAAAAATAGGGACTATAAGACTAGCAAGTTGTAAATAGACTAATGGAAAGTTTCCCTAGAACAGTAAATTGTTTGAGTAGATTTATAAACTAGAAGGAAGTTGTCTGTATTTGTTATATTTGCTGTGTTTGCTATACTGGGAATTTAACCAAAATCCTGTGAATGCCAGACAAGCATCTTAGCACTGAGCTGTACCCCTGACTCAGAGTGTTGCTTTTAAAGAGAGATCAACATGTATAGAGTGGAATTACCTTTTCCTCTTGTTGTCCTGCTACTGTTAAGTGGGCTGGACCTTGGGAGATGAAGAGTAATTAGTAAATTTAGGTTATATCCAAAGTTTAAAATTATGTGACACCTTTACTAGTCTAGTGACATGTAAAAGTATATTAAAATAGTACAACTATATCACTTCTTTTAGCTGAGCTGAAGTTGTTTAGCTTCTATGTAGTTACAGAGCTTAGACTTGGTGCTACATGAGAGACATTTGGAGGGATTTTAGTCTGGAGTTCACATAAGTAGTCTTTGTCTGTTGTAGTGGGTAATGTGCCAGCAGGGGTTGTTTCTCTGAAGCCTCTTAACCACTTTCTTCTGTCTACTCCAGCCAATAAAATCCTTGATACTTAGCACCAATTAGCAGATAAAGAATTTTATTTCTTAAATCTCAGTGAAGAGTCATCAATAATGGTAGTAGCCTTTATTCATTGCTATTATTCAGTAGAAACTGAAGTCTAAAGAGTAAAGCTAAACATGCCAAAAGACTTCTGCATTTGACAACTGGGTATTGGCTAGCATTTCTTCTTGGTATTAGCATTTCTTAGCACTGTAAAATACTAAGAATGCTTATCAGCTGTTCTCATTGAGATGTATTTTCATTGGCTGTATCTCCTTTGCTATTTGTATTGACTGGACTTACTTGATATAGGCAGATATAATAATAATTAAAATTTATAGTCAGGGGCTTAGGTTGTTAGTGATATAATTGCCACCCATTTTTAATTTTTTTTTTCAGTCGTGGGGCTTGAACTCTGGGCCTCGCTGCCCCTCAGAGTTTCAGGGACTTTCCTGCCCAGGCTGGCTTTGAACCATGATCCTCAGATCTCAGCCTCTTGAGTAGCTAGGATTATAGGGGTGAGCCACTAGTGTCCAGCACCACCTTTTTTTGTGTGTGTGTGAAAATACTGTATAGAGGGGTACAATTACATGGGCAAGATAATGAGTACATTTCTTATCAAGCATTGTAGCCTCCTCCTTTGTTTCCCCTTCCCATCTCTTCCCATCCTCCCCCCTTGCCCCCCATCCAATCTTCCTCTCCCCCCACCCCCCAACAAAATTGTAAAATTGTCGGCCTTGAACCCTGGGCCTGGGCGCTATCCCTCAGCTCTTCAGCTCAAGGCTATCACTCTACCACTTGAGCCTCAGTGCCACTTCCGGTTTTCTAGTGGTTAATTGGAGATAAAGAGTCTCATGCACTTTCCTGCCAGGGCTGGCTTTAAACCACAATCCTCAGATCTCAGCCTCTTGAGTAGCTAGGATTTCAAGCATGAACCACTAGCACCCAGCACCACCCATTTTTTTAAGAACTCATTTTTGAGGTAAAATATTGGCAAACAATTCCTTATGAAATGTATTGTTTTCCTTTTAAGGTTGTCAACTGTATAGATACAATCAACTGTTTCCTCCAGAATTCTGAAAGGAGTCATGTGGCAATAGAAATTGATCTTGCTTAAATACATACATATATATACATATTATTAATTACTCTATCAGTAGTGTACTGTGAGCAATTATATTTGTGCTTTAAATGTCCCTAGCTCTTGTCCCTTTATAGACTATTATATGTGGATTTTTTCAAACCTTTTGTTTTTTGAGTTAGGGTCTCACCGACTTTTCACACACTGGCTTTGATCTCCAAATCATCCAGCACCCTCCTGCAGGCAAGCACTACCATGCCTGGCTTAAAATATAATATTTTTCTATCATAAACATAGTCTACTAACAATGGCGAGGCTTTTAAAAATGATACATGAAAAGCAGGGCTCTGCTGGATCATGCCTCTAATCCTAACTACTCAGAAGGCTGAGATCTGAGAATCATGATTCAAAGCCAGCCTGGGCAGTTCTTGAGACCCTTAGTTCCCATTAACCACTAGAAAACAGAAAGTAGAGCTGTGGTTCCAAGTGGTAGAGCCCTAACCTTGAGCAGAAAAGCTCAGGGACAGTGTCCAGGTCCTGAGTTCAAGCCTCACAACCAACCCTACCCTCCCCTCCAAAAAAAAATAAAGATAGATGAAGGGACAACATTGTCCAAAAAGAAATGTACTCTTGGGGCTGGGAAGGTGGCTCAGTGGTAGAGCACTTGCCTTGCATGCACTGGGTTCAATTCCCCAGTACCACATAAGCAAAAAGAAAAAAAGCCGGAAGTGGTGCTGTGGCTCAAGTAGTAGAGCACTAGCTGAAGAGCTGAGGGACAGCGCCCAGGCTGAGTTCAGGCCCCAGGACCGGACCCCCCCCCCAAAAAAAAAAAAAAAGAAATGTACTCTTTATCTGATTTGTTTAACTGTACTCTCTGTATAACATCTTTATGATAACAATAAAAAATTTAAAAGATAAGTAAACACATGTTATTATATGATATATTTGAAAATAAGAATGTTTTAAATTTAGAAATTTCAAAAATTAATTTTCAAAAAAAATTATTATTAATTTTTGGTCAGTTGTGGGGCCTGAACTCTGGGCCTGGGTGCTGTCCCTCAGCTCTTCAGCTCAAGGCTAGGCTCTACCACTTGAGCCACAGCACCACCTGGCTTTTTCTGCTTATTTGGTGCTAAGGAATTGAACAGGGCCTCATGCATGCAAGGCAAGCACTCTACCACTGAGCCACCGTCACAGCTCCTAATTTTCCAAAAATTTTAGAAAATTTAATTTCAGAATAATCTCTGACTACATATCTAGAATATATTTAATCAAACTTCCTCTTTATATTGTCTTTGGAGCACAGGAACAAAGGAAGAGAGTTACAAATTATTTAGTGTCTTCATTTATTCTTTTTTTAGACCAATTCTTCCAGTTAAAGAGCTTAAAGAATGAGTTGAGTTATGGCTCCTAGCTACAAATATAATATTAGTTTAAAATCATTCATTTAAAATGGGAAACTTTTGGCAACTTTATGTAAAAATGTGAGATTAAGTTTTTTGTTGTTGTTGGTCATGGAGCTTGAACTCAGGGCCTGGGCACTGTCCCTGAGCTTTATTATTTTTTTTCCAGTTTATAATTTATTGGTACAATGCATCTTGCTTAATGTCACTCCTTTCATCATTCTACACCATTCCTTCCCTCCTGAACCCTCGCCTCAGTTTTCTTAGTTTCATAGGATATGAATTCAATAGTATGACTACATTCTCCCCACTCCATTCCTCTCTTCATTTGTCTACTCACCTTTTCAACATCTCTTTTCCAATACATTGTGACTAATGTCAGAAACTTCTGAGAGCCTTCACCCTATTCTTTTTTTTAAAATTATTTTAAAGTCACAAACACCTTTTAGTCTTCAAAATGATAGTCATTATCTTAATCTACTTTGCTTATGAACTCTATGACCTTTAACAATAAAACTATTTTTTAACCAATCAGGTAATAGGGGCTAGGAAAGTGGCTCCGTGGTAGAGTGCTTGCCTTGCATGCACAAGGCTGTGGGTGTGTTTCCTCAGCACCACATAAGCAGAAAAAGCTGGAAGTAGCACTGTGGCTCAAGTAGAGTGCTAGCCTTGAGCTGAGGGAGAGAGCCCAGGCCCAGAGTTCAGGCCCCATGACTGACCAAAAAAAAAAAAAAAAATCAGGTGATAATGTACATTTCTTTCCTTTTGCTTAGTACCAACTGTTCTCTCATTCTCTCCCTCCTCTCGCCACTCTTGAGTTGCTTAGTTCACTTTCATCAATGTCCAGTGCAGCTGATGGGCCCCTTTGCTGTAGTTTTTCACCTTTCCACTGATTCTGTGCTCTGCTCCCACCTTTCCTCAGATGTACAAATGTATATACCATATATGAGGTTAAGAATACAGAGTCATCTAAAAAAACGATAGGACAAATTAAGACGAGGTCCTTTGTTTCCTTATCTTTGGGGTTCTTTTCAGTATGCCTATTATTTTATATACAAATGAAGCATTGCTTGGGTATTACAATTTGGTGCTTTTCTCCTGAGACTATCCTCTTTTGGTCTCATTGGGTGTGGGTAACTTGAGTCCTGTTCTACTTTGTCATATCTCATTGCATTTTAATTTTAACATCTGCCTATCAGGGAGAACATGAGCCATTTGGCTCTCCAATCTTTGCTTATTTTGCTCAATCAATATGATTTGTTCTAGTTTCATCTATTTCCCTGTGAACATCAATATTTTATCCTTTCTAATGGCTGTGTAAAATTCCATTGTGTATAGGTACCACAGTTTTTGGATCCATTTATCTGTAATAGGGCACCCTGGGTTGTTTCCCTATCTTGGGTATTGTGAACAGTGCAGCAATGAACATGGAAGTGAAGGTGCCCTGTTGTATCTTAATTCCTGTTGCTCAGGGTAGATCCCTAGGAGCACTATGGCTGGGTTGTAGTGTATGTCTGTGTTTAGTTTCTGAGGATTCTCCAGATTGCTTTCCAGAGTGGTTGTATTAGTTTACATTCCCACCAGCACTGCAGTAGGGTTCCTCTTTCCCCACATCCCCACTAGCATTTGTTGTTGTCTGAATTTAGAATATAGGCTATTCTGACTGGGGTAAGGTAGTATCTCAGGGTTGTTTTTATTTGTATTTCCTTTACAGAGTCATAGTGCCACTTGGCCTTTTCTGAGTAGTTTATTGAAGATCAGTCTCATGGCCTTTCTTACCTGGCTGGCTTCAGTGATCCTCAGATATCAGACTCCTAAGTAGCTAGGTTTACAGGTGTGAACCATTGGTGCCCAGCACAAATAAATATCTTTGCAAAAATATACTTGTGAAGCTGGGCGCTGGTGGCTCATGCCTGTAATCCTAGCTACTCAGGAGGCTGAGATCTGAGGATCGAGGTTCAAAGCCAGCCCGGGCAGGAGAGACCGTGAGACTCCTATCTCCAATAAACCACCAGAAAACCGGAAGTGGCGCTGTGCTCAAGTGGTAGAGCGCTTGCCTTGAGCTGAAGAGCTGAGGGACAGCACCCAGGCCCAGAGTTCAAGCCCCATGATTGCCAAAAAAATAAGTAAATACAAAATAAAAATAAATATATATATATATATATATATACACATATATATATATACACTTGTGATTTTATTTGACAAAGATAATTATTTTAAAAAATAGTCATTTCATATTCTAATTTTTGTATATATAATATCCTATCTTAAAATGTACCTTGAGATAACATGATAGAGTTACGTTGGTTAAGGGAATGTTATTCTGCTTTATTTCATTAGCGGAAGATCCATCCAAAAGCTACGTGAAATTACGAGACTTTGTGCTTGTGAAGCTTTGTCAAGATATGTCCTGCTTTTCCCGGGAAAAGCTAATGCAAGGATTTAATGAAGATATGGCGATACAAGCACAGCAGAAGTTCAAAATAAATAAGGTATTTTATTCTTTTTTCTTTTTGCTGGTCGTGGGGCCTGAACTCTGGGCCTGGGCACTGTCTGTCAGCTCTTCAGCTTAAGGCTAGTGTTCTACCATTTGAGCCACAGCACCACTTCCAGCTTTTTCTGCTTACATGGTGCTGAGGAATTGAACCCAGGGCCTCAGGCATGCAAGGCAAGCACTCTACCACTGAACCACCTTCCCAGCCCATAAGGTATTTTATTCTGAAAGAGGAAAACATTTAAATTTTAAATATTTTTACTAGCTTAAAGATAATGTAAAGACATTAAGAATACATGTATGATCCTGGTGCCAGTGGCTCATACTCTGAACCCAGCTACTCAGGAGGCTGAGATCTGAGGATCACAATGTGACGGGAAAGACTGTAAGACTCGTTTATCTCCATTTAAGCTGGCTCAAATGGTAGGGTTGAGCAAGAAGCTCAGCAACAGTGCCCAGGCCTTGAGTTTGAGCCCCAGGACCAGCATATACGCAGGAGTGCACACACACACACACACACACATGCACACACACACACACACTCCAGATCCAAACCTAGATCACTGTACTAAATGTAAAGATGTATAGTCATATTTTTCTTTTGCTTAAAAAAAAATTAAGCGGTTATACTTCTAGAGACAGTGTTGATAGGGAGAAGAGCTGAAACATACATTTGTTTAATTTCTAAGAGGTAAATATCTCAAGATAGGAATAGAAAAATAGTGGAATTCAGAAAAGGGAGTTATAAACGAAGATATTTCATGGAAAAAATAGCATTTGATCTAAACTTTGAAGAATAAGGTAGGATTTGGATTATAAAAGTATGCAACGGGGAGGGGGGGAGGAGATGGGAAGGGATGGGAAGAGGAAACAAAGAAGGAGGCAACAATGCTTGATAAAAAATGTACTCATTACCTTGCTCATGTAATTGTAACCCCTCTGTACAGTATTTTCACGTTAAACAAGAAAAGATTAATATAGGCAAAAAAAAAAGTATGCAGCAACTACTTAAGCCAACCTCCAGTCCAGTTTTTTCTTTTTGTGATGGTATTTTGACATGGATTCAGGACCTTGTTCTATCCCTTAGGTTTTTCACTCTACCACTTAAGCCACAGCTCCATTACCAACTTTTTTTTGGATATAAGGTCGAATATAAGCATCTCATGGACTACTTAGGTTGGCTTTGAAATGCAATCTTCAAATCTCAGCCTTCTGAGTAGCTGGATTTTAGGCATGAGCTAGCAGTGACCAGCTAATGCAGTGTTGTTTTTTGTTTTGTTTTGTTTTTTGCTGGTTAATTGGAGATAGTCACTGACTTTGCTGCCTAGCTTGCCTTTGAACCATGATCCTCAGAGCTCAGTCTTCTGAGTATCTAAGGTTACAGGCATGAGCATTTGGTGCCTGGCTCACATTCTTTAATTAGCTTTTTTTTTTACAGGGGGCAGTGGAGTCAAAACTCTGCAAGGGCTACTGAGCCCATTGTAATCTGGATCCTACCTACCTTGCTATAACTTCCTGTGACTTCCCTACATTCTCTTGCTTTATAGAACTTGTTGCCATTTCCCAGCTATGCTACAGCTTTCTTCTGAGTTCTTTTACATATACTACACCCAATGCTCCCTTATCATTGTTTTTTTCTGGGAGTGCAGGAGTTTTCTGTTCTTTTTGCCTTTGAGACAAAGTCTTACGTAGCAAAAGTTGTCCTCACATTTACAATCCTCCTGCCTCAGATTCCCAAATGCCAGGATTACAAATCCCTCAGTCTCCTGACTGAGGGAGTTACAAGTTACACTGCTTCCTTTATTGAGAACACTTCCTTTTTCTGTTTGCCTGGCCAAGTAGTGCTCAGTTTTCCAGACTCGACTCACATATTCATTCTAGTAAGTTAATATGTCTTCTCAGCCTTCTCACACTCACTTCCTCACCAAAAAAAATACACAAGCATAGTAACAAACAGAAAAGCCCTATTACTCCTTAGCTTGCTTCTAGAACTTCCCGATTTCTCCTGATGTTCTCTTGACTACTTTTTCTCTGTCTTCAGAACCCAAGGCCTTGTGCTCTACTATTTAGCTATGTCTCTCCCCCAATCCCCAGTCCTTTTATTTGCCCTTTAACTGTCACTGTGTGTAGGGTCTGATCACTCTAAATTTATTTATTTTTATTAAGTTGTACAAAGGGCTTTCAATTCTAGAAGTCAGGTTATGACCATTCTCTCCCATCTTTCCCCATCCCATTCCTAAAGGATGGTATACTTAGGGGGAGGAGTCCAATGGTGTAACTCCTCTGAATAGCTAACAATCTGGTTAACAAAACAAATCCCAGGAAGCTGAAACACATTCAGAGTGGAACACATGAATGGGGAGAGGAGGGGTGAGCAAATACAGTCATTATATTCAATAATTTATTTTATTTATTTATTTTTGGCTGATCATGTGGCGTGAACTCGGCCTGGGCGCTGTCCCTCAGCTCTCTCTATATATGTCTGTACACACACACACACGCATGCACACACACGCACACACACACACATATATCTTCCATTCCTATTGAAGAACACGATACCTAGCTGGGCAATGATGGCTCATGCCTGTAATCATAGCTACTCAGGAGGCTGAGATCTGAGGATTGCAGTTCAGAGGCAGCCGAAGCAGGAAAGTCTGTGAGACTCTTATCTCCATTTAGCCACCAGAAAACCAAAGTGGAGCTGTGGGTCCAAGTGGTAGAGCACTAGTGTTGAGCAGAAGAGCTTAGGGATAGAGCCTAGACCCTGAGTTCAATCAATCTCTAGTACCGACATGCACATACACACACACCAAGAATATGATACTGTGGGCTGGGAAGGTGGCTCAGTGGTAGAGTGCTTGCCTTGCATGCATGAGGCCCTGGGTTCGATTCCTCAGCACTATATAAGCAAAAAGAAAAAAGCCAGAAGTGGTGCTGTGGCTCAAGTGGTAGAGTGCTAGCCTTGAGCTGAAGAGCTGAGGGACAGCGCCCAGGCCCAGAGTTCAGGCCCCACGACTGGACCCCCCCCAAAAAAAAAAAAAAGAATATGATACTACTGGGTTGAAATCTACCTCTTTAATGTTGTATATAAGTTCCATCCCTTCTGTATTCCAATTTTGTGCTTTATGTCAAAATACTCTGTTCTGTGTACATGTATGCACACATAGGCACAATGGACTCCCCTATTTCTAGAATGATATTGTCCCTTTGAGATTCAACTCAGAGGGAGCTGGGAATGTGGCTTAGTGGTAGAGTGCTTGCCTAGTATGCATGAAGCCCAGGGTTTGATTCCTCAGTACCATATAAACAGAAAAAAAAAAAAACAAAAAACTGGAAGTGGTGCTGCGGCACAAGTGGTAGAGTGTTAACCTTGGGCAAAAGAAGCTCAGGGACAGTGACCAGGCCCTGAGTTTAACCCGTTACTGGCAAAAAAAAAAAAAAAAGATCCAACTCAGAGCTGGGAGTGGTGGCTCAAGCCTGTAATCCTGGCTACTTAGGAGGCTGAGATCTGTGGTAGAGCATTAACTTTGAACATAAAAGCTCAGGGAGAGCACTTAGACCCTCAGTTCAAGCCACAGCACTAACAACAGCAAGAAAAAAGATTGCAACTAGGGAGTAGGGATGTAGCTCAGTGTCTTAACATTTTTCAAGGCCCCAGGTTCATTACCCAGTACCACAAAAGAAGGAAAAGATTCAGCTCAAGCTTTATATTTTTTTCCTCTAGGTATGGCTTTGACTATTTTTCATACTCTCAGGCTGTGCATATTTGTCATTAAATAAACCATCCTCAATAATTTGTTATCCCCATTATACTGCTAAGTCCTTGTATGCAGGTTCTTTCATTGCTTTTTCTCTCGTATTCAACACAATTTATTCCTCATATCAGATAATTAATACATTTTGTGCTCTTTTAGAAAAACGTTACTTTTTTATTTTCCTCATTTTTTTAGCAACATGCTAGACGTGTTTATGAAATTCTTCGACTTCTAGTAACTGACATGAGTGATGCTGAGCAATTCACAAGCTATGAAATGGATATTAAAAGAAGACTAATTAGCCCATATAAGGTAGGACTTTCAAAAGTAATAAGCATTATATTCTTGTTACTGTATAAAACAGAAATAAAGCTAGTGCATGCCAGGATTTGAATAGAGTACAGATCACTTTACTAAGTTAACTTTACTAAAAGTGAAAATATGCTTTCCATTATAGAAATCCTCCATAATATTCCTACTTAAACTATGTTTTTGAATCCCTTAACTAATCCAAGAAATAGTCTGTCGTGATTTTGGTTGCTATTGTTCATTTGCAGGGGAGGGTTGGGTTCATACTGTAGTTTGAACTCAGGGCCTGGGTGTTGTTTCTTAGCTTTTCCATTAAAGTCTGGCACTCTACTATTTAAATGAGCCACACCTTCACTTTCTGCTTTTTGCTACTTAATTGAATATAAGAGTCTCATAGACTTTTCTGCCCAGGCTGGCTTCAAACTAATCCTCAGATCTCAAGCTTCCTGGGTATCTAGGATTACAGGCCTGAGTCACCAGCCCCAGCTTTTCAATTTGTCTTTTGAAAAGCAGTTTGAGACAGAGAGGAAGAGTTGAGATTTCTGTTAGAGTTTGAATTGGGATATCATTCCTTTATCCCTGTTCTCTTCCATGTAATACCTATCAGAATTGTTAGGATCATACAAGTTAATATACATGATTACTCATCTCCATGTAAAATCAACTCCATTATATAAATAAAACAATTGGGATAATCTAGAACATTCATCTTAAATATATGAATGCTTTAGATACTGTAGTGGTGCCACATTCCTAAAATGAAAATCTTAACTGTTATTCTTAGTGCTTTCTCCCCTAAATTTAACCTGTCCACTCCAGTTCTTCTGCTGGGCTCCATTTAGGCTTTCATAATCTCTGGTTTGAACTACTGCCATAGCTGTTTTATTGTTTTCTGTTTGTTTGTTTTTTGCCAGTCCTGGGGCTTGAACTCAGGGTCTGAGCACTGTTCTTGAGCTGCTTTTGCTCAAGGCTAGCACTCTACCACATCTGGCTTTTTCTATTTAATGGCACTGAGGAATCGAACCGAAGGCTTCATGCATGCTAGGCAAGTACTATACCATTGTGCCACCTAACCAGCCCCCATAACTAGTTCTTTAGACCTTAATTTATACGTATAAGAGATCACTGGCATGTATTGTTCTGCACAAAAATTGATACCAGCTCACTATTGCAAACATCTCTGCATATTATATCTCCTTATTAAAATGAGGATTTAATAAGATACTTTATAGCTAGAATTTAGTAGAAACTCAGTTAATACATACTTTTTAAGCCAGGCACCAGTACCTCACACCTGTAATTAATCTCAGCTGCTTGGGAAGCTGAAAATGGGAGACTAGGTTTTAGGCCAGCAACAGCAGAAAAAATTTGTGAGACTTCAACCCTCCCTCCCTACCCCCATCAGAAGGAGGCTAGAAAATTTCTCATTGGCTACACCTATGATCCCAGTGATGAGAAGCCTAAAATTAGGTGGATTGCAACACAAGGATGGAAGTATGGCTCAGAGGTATCTTGCCAACCTAGCAAGTATGAGGCCCTAAGTTCAAACCTTGTAATGCCAAAATAAAAAATTAATAAGTGGAAAATATGTGTATATATACTATTTAAGTATAACACTTTTCATTGATCTTTCTGAAGTTTGTTCAAATTAGTGTGTCCATAAATATATCATTTGATAAGGTATCCTAGCAATGAGCATAATGCCAGGAGAGTGCCACGTTAGAATTTAAAATTAATCTAATTAGGTCAGGTAGCTTAGTGGTTGTTCTGCATTTCATATCAGTTATCCTCAGTTGATATATTTATTAAAGAAATGTTTTCCAACACTGATGAGCATGAAGAGAGTTTTTCTGGCTTCATACATGTTGGGCAAGCACTCTGTCACAAACTATATACCTCCTTTCCTGGCCAGAGTTATATTACATTTTGGAGGAGGCTAATAGTCACCTGTTTATATTTCCTATCATTTGACATAAATACCAAATCTTATGATAACTCCTTTTGCAGCGTTTATAATTCATAGTTATCTTTATGTTTAACCTTCCCTAAGAAAATAGCTATGTAACAGAAGTTTGGGCATATTCCTCCTTTTCTTTTTTTTTTCTTTTTTTTCTTTTTTTGCCAGTCATGGGGCCTGAACTCTGGGCCTGGGCACTGTCCCTCAGCTCTTCCGCTCAAGGCTAGTGCTCTACCACTGGAGCCACAGCGCCACTTCCAGCTTTTTCTGGTTATGTGGTGCTGAGGAATCGAACCCAGGGCTTCGTGCATGCGAGGCAAGCACTCTACCACTGAGCCACCTTCCCAGCCCATTCCTCCTTTTCTTAAATATGTTTTTATTGTAGAAATACTGTACAGAGGGGTTACAGTTACATGAGTAAGGTAATGAGTGCATTTCCTATCGAGCATTGTTGCCTTCTCCTTTTTTTCCCTCCATTTAATAGTGAAGACTTAAAATCATAGGAATGTAAAAAAAAAAAAAAGTTCTTTCTTCTAACAAATAATTGTTTGTTGCTTAGAAAAAGCAGAGAGATCTTGCTAAAATGAGAAAATGTCTCAGACCAGAAGAACTGACAAATCAGATGAACCAGATAGAAATTGAGTTGCAACATGAACAGCTGGAACAAAGCTTTCAGGAACTAGTAGAAGATTACAGACGTGTTATTGAACGACTTGCTCAAGAGTAAGATTGTATACTCTGAACAATATGCTTGCAATTTTCTGTATATTGTGCTGTGACAAACCTATGATGACTTTAATTTTAATATCTTGTAACATTTTACTTACATTAAAAGTTATCTATGTTATGTTTAGTTGAATATTTTCTTTCAGAGAGATTGTATATTTTAAAATACTGTCTAGAGTCTATGAGCATATATTGCGTTAAATGATAAGTCTGAAATACCACTGCGATTGCTTTTATTCTTAAACAGTATAATAAATGATTAGTTGTGGTATATTAAAGTGTGATATGGTTTTTACATATTTACAATAAACTTCTTCAGTCTTGTTAAAAAAAAAGATTTTAGGTAGGTGTTATGGTTCAAGCTTATAATTCCAGCTACTTGGGATCAGAGATGCAGGATCACATTTCAAGGCCAGCCCAGGCATATAAGTTGAGACTTGATCTCAACGAATAGCTGGGCACAGTGGTACACACCTGTTATTCCCAGTGATATGGGGATGCACAATTAGGATTGAAATCTAGGACATAAAGCAAGACCCTACCTTGTAAATAACCAATATAAAAGGTGACTGGACCCATGGCTCACATTGGCAGAATGCCTGCAAAGCCCTGAATTCAAACCCCAGTACTATTTCCTGTTTCCCCAACCACCTCAATAAAAAATGAGCCAGGTACCATGCCTATAATCCTACCTACACAGGAGGCTGAGATCTGAAAATTGAGGTTTGAAGCCAACCAGAACAAACAAATCTGAGAAACTATCTCCAGTTAACTGGCAAAAATTCAAGAGTGGAGTGGTAGAGTGCTAGCCATGAATAAAAAAAAAACCTCTTCAAGTGGCCTAGAATTCAAGCTTTAGTACACACGTACACTTTAAGAGGTTTTTTTTTGGGGGGGGGTGAGGTGGGGGTGGGCTTCACTGCTAGGCAAGCACTCTTAACTCAGGCAATGTCTCCAGACCTTTTTGCTATAGGTAATTTTTCTAATTAGGTCTTTTTACCCAGGGCCTGTCTGGGACTGGGATGACTGCAGCCTGAGGGAAAGATGATAAAAGCCTACAAATCTAGCCAGGCACAGTGGCTCTCCTGTGTAATTCCACCTCCTCAAGAGGTAGAGATTTGGAGGATCTCAATTCAAGGCCAACCTGGGCAAAAAGGCAGAGCCATCTCAAGGTGGGCATGGTGCACTTACATAGGATACTGAAGCACCTTTCAAAATTTATCACAAAACAAAAAATTTTTACACCATATTATAAATATACATACCTGTCACAATTTGCTAAGATGAAGTAACTAAGATGTTAAAGGTCAAGAAGTCAAGTAATAATTGTTTAATATAAGAAAGAGTACAAATATATAAGAATCTTTATAAAAGTAAATGCTTGAGCTGGGTACCAGTGGCTCACGCTTGTAATTGTAGCTACTCAGGAGGCTAAGATCTGAGGATCACAGTTGGGAGCTGGCCCAGGCAGAAAAGTCCCCCGGAGACTTTTATCTCCAATCAACCACTCAAAAACTGGAAGTGATGCTGGGGCTCAGTCGGTAGATTGCTAGCCTTGAGCACAAAGAGGCTCAGGGACAGTTCCCTGGCTGTGTGTTTTAAGTCCCACAACCAACCACAACAACAAAAAAGTAAATGTTTGAGATGTTATAATGTGTGCTGGTAAACCAGGTATTAGTAACATTTGAACAGGATGTGAGTTGCACTTTACTTGTTTGATGCTCTGGCCAAATATCAACCTGAACAAGCACTGTCTTGTCCTTGGATCAACTTCCTATGAGTAAAACCTCTCAAAGACTGGAGATGAAAAGGTAATCCATAGCCTCTGGACAAAATAGTTGTGGCCAACAGCACTTAAGCTGTCTCCTTAAAATGAAGGTGTAGGGCTGGGAAGGTGGCTCAGTGATAGAGTGCCTGCCTTGCATGCATGAAGCCCTGGGTTCGATTCCTCAGCACCACATAAGCAAAAAGAAAAAAATCCAGAAGTGGTGCTGTGGCTCAAATGATAGAGTGCTAGCCTTGAGCTGAAGAGCTGAGGGACAGTGCCCAGGCCCACAGTTCAAGTCCCACAACTGGCAAAAAAAAAAAAAAAAAGATGTAAAACTTCAAATTATCTGATTTCAGAAGCCTGTCTGTAGATAAAACTTCTCTGAAGTTATGTGTATGTATACTGTTTTCTATACTTTAGCATGAATTAGTTCAGCTAAAGTCTTATACTGTGAAAGCAACTTGTCTTCCCATCTGAATTGGCTAATAATTTTGAAATTTGTCATTAATAATTTATATTGATACTTTGAAGAGAAAAAAATGCAATCTAAAAGTTTTCTTTCAAAGTAATTTTTGGGTAAAAACTAGTAGAACAATTTCCCTAGCCTATATGTATGTGTTTGTTGTGTGGGTAAACTTGCCAGTACTAGGGTTTGAACTTGGGTCCTGGGTGCTGTCCCTGAGCTTTTTGCTCTTACACTTGAGGTACACTTCCAGCTTTTTGGTAGTTAATTGGGCATAAGTTTCAATTTCCTGCCTGGGCTGGCTTTGAATCGAAATCCTCAGATCTCTGTCTCCAGAGTAGTTAGGATTCCAAGCATGAGCTACCTACCCATGCCTAGCAGCATAGCCTATTTTTTAAAAAGCAGCTATTGGATTTAAGACCTGGTTTAGCACCAATCTTTGGGACTCTAAAGGCTGTAGCTTCATTTGGAGTCAGAATGATAGTGATTTTTTTGTTGTTCTCTCTGTCTCTCTCTCTCTCTCTGTATGTATGTGTGTGCGCGTGCGTGCGTGCATGTGTGCGCGCGCGCGCGTGTGTGTGTGTGTGTGTGTGTGTCCGCCCTGGGGCTTTAACTGAGGATTTGGGCACTGTCCCTTACCTTTTGCTCAAGGCTAACACTTTGTCACTTGAGCCACAGTTATACTTCTGGCTTCGTTTGGGTATTTTATTGAGGATAAGAGTCTCATAGACTTTTCTGCACGAGCTGTCTTTCAATCTGTGACTCTCAAATCTCAGCCTTCTGAATAATTACAGGCATGAGCCACCAGTACCCAGCTTCTGTTTTGGTTTTGAGACTTGTTATATAGCCCAGGCTGACTTTGAACTCAGGATCTTTCTGCCTCCACCTCAGGAGTAGTGAGATTATAGGTGTGTAACATCACAACCAGTAAAAATCTGGTATTTAGACCTCTACCTTGAAGAGTAGTTAAATATCAGGATCCAAGTATAGAATAGTGTATGAACACTGAAATAACCAGTCACTGGTTACTTATAACCCCCTAGACTTAGTCTTCATACACAAACATACCCTATTTGTGTTCTTCCTTTCTACCACTCTTAATTTACTTTTTCCATATCCTCTACAAGCCACATTTCCTTCCAAGTATCAGTTCTTATCTCTAAAAAAGATATTTTTCTAGAATGAGTTTTCACCTCCTCTGTTCTGAGATCTCTGCTTATCCATTTCAGATCTTTTCTTCAGATGTGATATATATCATGTGATATATATCATGTGATGTGGATGTGTGTGTACATGCATATATATACACGTAAACTATAACATAGAAATTATACTTAGATATGGTTTATTATACTCAGATGTGGTTTATCTAGAAAATAATTTTTTTTTGTCTAGGAGTCAAACTCAGTACCTGATGCTTTTGCTCACTGGCTGGTCTCTACCACCTGAGCCATGCCTCTAACCCCAATAAAGAATTTTTCTAAAGCCAAGCACCAGTGGCTCACACCTGTAATCCTAACTACTCAGGAGGCTGATATCTGAGGATCACCAGGGCAGGAAAGTCTGTGAGACTCTTTTTTTTTTTTTTTTTTTTGTCGGTCATGGGACTTGAACTCTGGGCCTGAGCGCTGTCCCTCAGCTCTTCAGCTCAAGGCGAGCGCTCTACCACTTGAGCTACAGCACCACTTCCGGTTTTCTGGTGGTTTATTGGAGATAGGAGTCTCACGGTCTCTCCTTCCCCGGGCTGGCTTTGAACCTCGATCCTCAGATCTCAGCCTCCTGAGTAGCTAGGATTACAGGCGTGAGCCACCAGCGCCTGGCAGTCTGTGAGACTCTTATTTCAACCACCAGAAAACCAGAAGTGGTGCTGTAGCTCAAGTGGTAAAGTGCTAGCCTTGAGCTAAAGAGCTCAGGGACAGTGACCAGGCCCGGAGTTTAAGCCCCACACCTGACAAAAAAATTCTAAATCTCACATGAAAATCCATAGTTTATGTATGACATATTTTATGAAGAGAAAATACCGTATGTCCCCAGTTATCTCCAAATTTTAGGGGCCTTGGTTTCTTTGACCAAAGTCTAGCCTAGTCTGAAGACTTTGTCTGGTCCTTTGGTCCAACACTAGCCTTGCCTTGAGGTAGTGTTGCCTACAGTTATCCTTGTCAGAAAAGAACTATCAGCAAAGCCCCCAAATCTACCTGAGAATGATTAGAACTATAGATCTGTGATGTCACCTGACTTAATTGCTTATATGAATCCTTGCTGAATTTAATAGCCAGTTAACAATATTAATACTGATATTAGAAAATACCAGTAATTATTTTTGCATTTGTACAATATATACATGGAATGTAGACATTTTTTTTTTTGCAATTTCTTTATTCTTTTTTTTCTTTCTTTCTTTTGGTGGGTCATGGGGCTTGAACTCTGGTTCTGGGTCCTGTTCCTCAGCTCTTCAGCTCAGGGCTAGCATTCTACCACTTGAGCCAAAGTGCCATCAGTTTCCTGAGTGGTTTTTGGAGATTAGAGTCTCACCAACTTTCCTACCCAGGCTGGCTCTGAACTGTGATCCTCAGAGCTCAGCCTCCTGAGTATTTAGGATTACAAGTGTGAGCCATCAGCACCCGGCTTAAAATTGTTTTTTTAGGATCTGGGAAGGTGGCTCAGTGGTAGAATGCTTGCCTTGCAGGCATGAGGCCCTGGGTTCAATTCCTCAGCACCACATAAGCAGAAAAAAGCTGGAAGTGGCACTGTGGCTCAAGTGCTAGAGTGCTAGCCTTGAGCTGAAGAGCTGAGGGACACCACCCAGGCCCAGAGTTCAGGCCCCAAGACCAACAACAACAACAACAACAAAATAAGTTTATTTACTTTATTGTTGTTATAAAAGTGATGCACAGAGGGATTACAATTATATGAGTCAGGTAATGAGTACATTTCCTCATTCTCTACCAGTCCCTCCCTCCCATCTCTACCCATGAGTTATATAGTTCACTGTCATCATTGTCCAGTGAACTCCACTGCTGGACGTTTTCACCCTTTTTCACTTCAAGTTCTTCTATGCCCTCAACACTCCTGAAGATATACACTTAAATATAGCATACACACACACAAAAAAAAAACAGAATCATCAAAAATATTGAAAAAAAATCTCGTTTCCATGTCTTGGATGTTGTTTCTATGTATGTTTATATATATATATATATATATATATATATGCATATATATGTGTATCTATTTATCTATCTATCTATCTATCTGAAGAGGCACATAGGCATTGTGTTTCTCTCCTAAGAGTATCCTCTTTTAGTCTTACTGTGATACTTTTTTTTTTTTTTTTTTGGTCGATCATAGGGCTTGAACTCTGGGTTTGGGCACTATCCCTCAGCTTTTCAGCTCAAGGCAAGTGCTCTACTACTTGAGCCACAGTGCCGCTTCTGGTTTTCTGAGTGGTTTATTGGAGATAAGAGTCTCACGGAGTTTCTGCCTGGGATGGCTTTGAACTGTGATCCTCAGATCTCAGCCTTCTGAGTAGCTAGGATTACAGGCGTGAGCCACGGATACTTGGCCTGTGATACCCCTTTTTTGGGGGGGGGTCCTATCGTGGGGCCTGAACTCTGGGCATGGACGCTGTCCCTCAGCTCTTCAGCTCAAGGCTAGAGCTCTACCACTTAAGCCACAGTGCCACTTCTGGCTTTTTTTTTTTTGTTATGTGGTGCTGAGGAATCGAACCCAGGGCCTCAGGCATGCAAGGCAATCGCTCTACCACTGAGCCACCTTCCCAGCCCTGTGATACCTTTTTGAAAAATGATTTTAGACAACACTCAGATCATCTTTTAATGTTCTCTTGTATTTTTCACTATATATATATATATAGTATGATATATACATCCAAAATGTTAACTGACCATTTGTTTCCACTCAAAAGTAGGTTATTAGGGGCTGGGAATGTGAGTTAGTGGTAGAGTGTTTGCCTAGCATGCATGAAGCCCTTGGGTTCCATTCCTCAGTATCACATAAACAGATAAATGCCAGAAGTGGCGCTGTGACTCAAGTGGTAGAGTGCTAGCCTTGAGTACAGAGAGCCCCAGGGACAGTGTCCAGGTCCTAAGTTCACACCCCAGGACTGGCAAAAACAAAAAACAAACAAAAGCCCCCCTGAAAAACAGCAAACAAAAGTAGGCTGTTAGTAGTTTCAGAGGAGTCAGAAGTTACACGTAGGGCTGGGACATGGCTCAAGTAATAGAACACTTGCCTCAAGAACATGTTCTAAGTGCAAACCTTTGTACATACTAGTTAATGATAAAATAGACTCCATATACTTAATGCATTATTATTTTTATTTTTTTTGCTGGTCCTGGAGCTTGAACTCAGGTCCTAGGCTCTGTCCCTGAGCCTGTGCTCAAGGCTAGCGCTCTACCTCTTCAGCCACAGTGCCACTTCCGGCTTGTTCTTTTATGTGGTTCTGAAGAGTCAAACTCAGAGCTTCATGCATGCTAGGCAAGCACTCTACTACTAAGCCACATTCCCAGTCCACTTTTTAATTTTTTTGACATTACAATAGGGTTCAAGTGGTTTGCAAATTGACATATCTAAGAAAAAGTTCAGGGCTGGGAAGGTGGCTCAGTGGTAGAGTGCTTACCTTGCATGCATGAGGCCCTGGGTCCGATTCCTCAGCACCACATAAGCAAAAAAGAAAAAAGCCAGAAGTGGCTCAAGTGGTAGAGTGCTAGCCTTGAGCTGAAGAGCTGAGGGACAGCGCCCAGGCCCAGAGTTCAGGCCCTACGACCGGACCCAAAAAAAAAAAGTTCATCTATGAATAGATGCTCTAAATTCACAGTCATATTCAAGGGTCAACTTTATACCCTTCTCATGTAACATTTTACTTACCAACTATACTGTAAAGATGGAAAAATATCATTCAGATGCAAAGTTGTTTTGAGTCTAGAATCTTCTATCCAAACAAGTGTGAAGGTAAAATAAAGTTAATTTTTTTTAGCAATATAAGAAACCAGAGGGCTGGGAAGTTGGCTCAGTGATAGAGTGCTTACCTTGCATGCATGAGGCCCTGGGTTCCATTCCTCAGCACCACATAAGCAGAAAAAAAAAAGCCGGAAGTGGCGCTGTGGCTCAAGTGGTAGAGTGCTAACCTTGAGCTGAAGGGCTGAGGGACAGCGCCCAGGCCCAGAGTTCAGGCCTCACGATCAGACCAAAAAAAAAGACCAGAAAACATTTTTTTTAACTTACCAGTTTTTGTAGCAGAGCTGATATAAGATGAGCAGTAGAAGCAATATAAAGTGCGGTGTAAGGACGTAGGTAGCTAGTGGTAAAGCACCTCTATCATGCATATCACTCGGTTTACTGTTCAGCACTTAAAAAAAAGTAAAATCAGATTCTAATACAAAGAAATCTCAGTATGACAACTGAATAACATGTCTAAGAAAGCAAGCGATCCAAATTGGAATAAGAAATACTGAACTGCAGGGGAGAAAAGTCTACAAGATAGTCAGTGTCCAGCTATAATTAGGTGTAGTTGGCATAACTTTGAGCAGTAATTCAAAACAAAATAAAGTTGTTGAGTCTGGAGTCAGGCTGAGAGAAGCTTTAGGATAGGGGTGGCTACTGCTTTTCATTTTAAATCTTGTTATAGTTACACAGATTTGAGGGTTTTCTCTAAACTACATATGATGCCTTAATATGAATTTTATGTAAATAATATTATAGCCAGGCACTGGTAGCTCACACCTGTAATCCTAGCTACTCAGGAGGCTAAGATCTGAGGATCAAGGTTCAGAGCCAGCCTGGGCAGCCAAGTCCATGAGACTCTTACCTCCAATTACCCACCAGAAAACTGGAAGTGGAGCTGTGGTTCAAAGTGATAAAGTATTAGCCTTGAGTGAAAGAGCCCAGGGACAGCACTCAGACCCTGAATTCAAGCCCTACAACCAACAAAAATTAATAATATTATTATTATAGTATTGTTGAGCAACTGATCTCCAAGATAGGAAGCTATAGAAAAAAAATTTGCAGTATTACAGTTTGAACTCAGGACCTTGTGCTTGATAGATCAGTTATTTTTATGGGATTTCACTAACTTTTTGCCCAGTCTGGCCTCAAACAATAATCCCCCCATCTCTGACTCCCTTGTAGCTGGGATTAGAGATGTGCTCCACCACACCTGGCCTACTATGGAGATTTTTTCAAATAAAACTTTTTTTCTGAAGAAAACAAGTGGAGACTTCCAATGAGATTGTGCCATATTGAGATTGTGTTTCATCTGCCTTTTACAAACAAGGTGGAATTTACCAAAAAAGTGAAGTTTTTTTAAAGGGAAAAAAATATCTACTTCTTTTATTTGGAAACTGATTCGCAAAGGAATCCATTTACCATGCATTTTATTTGGCAAAGAACTAATGGAAAAACTGCTATCAAAAACTAATCATCTCCATCTTTGACACCCAGATACTATGAGTCAATAAACACTAGATACACAACCAGAGCTCTGAAAGTTAACATAATTTGTGGGCTTTCCATTAAGCTTGTGAAAAAGTATGACCCAATAAAAGTATAGTTCTATCAGTTATGAATATCTGATATGAGTATCTGATAAATATATTGTTTTGTAGTACTAAGATTTGAGCTCAGAGCCTTGCACTTGCAAGGCAGATATTCTACCATTTGAACCACACCTCAGCTTGATATTCCTTTAGGTTTTGTTTTTTTTTTTTCTTTAGTTGGTCATGGGGCTTGAATTGGGGGTCTGGGAGCTGTCTCTGAACTCTTCAGCTCAAGGTTAGCACTCTACCACTTGAGCCACAGCTCAAAAACTTGTAATTTTCTGGTTGTTAATTGAAGATAGTCTCGGGACTTTCCTGCCTGGGCTGGCTTTGAACTGAGATCCTCAGATTTCAGCCTCCTGAGTAGCTAGTATTACAGGTGTGAGCCACCAGCACCTGGCCTTTTTTATTTTTTATGTATTTTTATATATTTATTTTTTATGTATTGTTTCAAGTTTTTGCCTAGATAGGCTTGGACCATAATCCTCCTACACATACCTCCCTTATAGCTAGGGTCACAGACATGGGTCACCACAGCTGGCTTATTTGTTGAGGTGGTGGTTTCACTAGCATTTTGCCCAACCAGGTCTTGAATTGAGATCCTCCCAATCTTTGCCTCACAAGCAGATGGGATTATAGACATGAACCACTATACCAGGCCATAGAAAGCATAAAAACAATCAATCAAAAAAACACTCTAGTTTTTGGGCTCGGAATGTGGCTTAGTGGTAGAGTGCTTGCCTTGCATGCATGAGGCCCTGGGTTCAGTTCCTCAGCACCACATAAGCAGAAAAAGCTGGAAGTGGGGCTGGGAAAGTGGCTCAGTGGTAGAGTGCTTGCCTTGCACGCATGAGGCCCTGGGTTCAATTCCTCAGCACCACATAAGCAGAAAAAGCTGGAAGTGGCGCTGTGGCTCAAGTGGTAGAGCACTAGCCTTGAGCAGAAGAGCTGAGGGACAGCGCCCAGGCCCAGAGTTCAGGCCTGACGACCGGCAAAAAAAAAAGAAAGAAAAAGAAAAAGCTGGAAGTGATGCTATGACTCAAGTAGTAGAGTGCTAGTCTTGAGCAAAAGAAGCTCAGGGACAGTACTCAGGCCCTGAGTTCAAGCCCCAGGACTGGCAAGAAAAAGAAAAAAGAAAAATCTCTAGTTTTATTGTACTATACACAGGCATGGAAAAGGATCAGTCTTCTTTCCTAAAACCTTCCTGGAATTCAGTGTATTTATTTTAGGATTTGAAGAGTAGTGTTAAAGTTGAAATAGTCTTTTAGTTCTTGAACTATAGTCTCCACTATCTTTTAATTATTTTAATTTTAACGTTAAAAAAATTTTTTTTTTGGTCCTGGGGCTTGAATGCCAGACTGGACACTGTCCCTGAGCTTTTGTGCTCAAGGCTAGTGCTCTACTACTTGAGCATAACTCCACTTCTGGCTTTTTGGTGGTTTATTGGAGATAAGAATCTCATGGACTTTCCTGCCGGGGCTGACTTTGAACCTCGATCCTTAGATCTCAGCCTTCTGAGTAGTTAGGATTACAGGCATGAACCACCAGTGCCTGGCTATCTTTTTATTTTTAATTTGATTAAAATTTTTTTGCCAGTATTAGGATTTGAACTCAAGGCCTCACACCAGTTCAGCTTTCTTGCTCAGTTGGTACTCTACTACTTGTGTCACACCTCCAGCCCAGTTTGTTGCTTGTTAGTTTGGAGATGGAGTCTCCAAACAGCTCCTTCAGAACTTAGTTTTCTGTGTTACTATGATTACAGGAGTGAACTGCTATCCCCCAGCTTCTCACTTCTATCTTAATAAAAGACTCATCAGAAATGTGCTTTGGTTAGATTCTCATGTCACCTGGAAGGGGAAAGGGGCTGGGGGGAGGAAAAAGGAGAGGAGATCATGTTTGTGTGTTACTGGTGTTTGAACTCAGGATCTTATGCATACTGGGCAGGAGCTTCACTGCTTAAGCCATGTTCGCAGTATCACCTAGACAGTTCTATAAGTGTTTTAATTTATCATTTTGGCAGGTGAATCTGTGTAGAAATCTTCAGCTGTGTTTATCCAGCTTTTTGAATCCCCCTTTATAGGGGCCTCACAGAAAGGCTTATCTGTTGTCAGCTCCAAGAGCAGCTGCTAAGTCTCCAGTCTCCTCCTTTATCCTTTATCATTTGAAAGAAAGTGCAATGATATTTGTGCATGCTTCAGATGTGGACAATGCACTGCAAAACAGGTTATTCTCTGGGCTAAAAGTGGAGGGGGTGATCACACACAGAGACTCAGCTTAATGGGAAGAATGGTCATAACAACATCTGCCCTCTTTTTGTTTCAACAACTTTAGTCTTGAGTATACAATTTGTTGAGTGAGAAGTGAGTACAAGTTAAGAAATGCACTATGCTTAGTTTCTTAGCCAGTTTGGGACACAAGGGAGCACAGCTAGTTTTGTCTTTCTGTTAATAATCTACTTTGAAGATACTTGCAGACTCTTGTTGTTTTTGGCACCCCTGAGATCGGATCTCAAGTGGCCCATGCTGGCCTTTAATTTGCGATCCTCCTACTACAACCCCCTAAGTGCTGTTTACTTCTTTTTGCATAACTGCTAACTGACAAGAGAATAGTGTCATGGTTTTTAAGTAGGAAATATAAAAAATCTCAAAAGTGTTTCAACCTCTACTACATATGAAGTGACCTCTGATTGTCCTATAGAACTATATTTTTTATTTATTTGTTGGCTCATTGGCTGGTGTTTGTGTGTATGTGTGTATGCATGTATGTGTGTGTGCACATGTGTGGTGCACATGTGTACCAGGGTTTGAATTCAGGGTTTGGTTGCTGTCCTTCAGTTTTTTCACTCAAGGTGCTCTACCACTTGAGCCACAGCTCCACTTCCAGCTTCTTTGGTAGCTAATTGAAGATAAGAGATTCTCATACTTTCCTGCTCAGATCTCAGCTTCCTGAGTAGCTTGTGTGAGACACAAGCACCTGGTTGTATATATTTTAAACACCCTAAAGATTTATCAGCATAAATCTAGCACATGAATAAGCGAAGATGGGGAAAAATGGGGGAACAATAACAGAAGAGCTATCTTTTTTTTTTTTGTCAGTCATGGGGCTTGAACTCTGGGCTTGGGCGTGGTCCCTGCGCTCAAGGTGAGCGCTCTACCACTTGAGCCACAGCACCACTTCCAGTTTTCTAGTGGTTTATTGGAGATAAGAGTCTCATGGACTTTCCTGTCCGGGCTGGCTTTGAACCGCAATCCTCAGGTCTCAGCTTCCTGAGTAGCTAGGATTAGAGGCATGAGTTGCCAGCGCCCAGCAGTACAGCCATCTTATAGAGTGAAAATAATGAAAGAAAAAACAAACATGAAGGCAAAGGGAGAGAAGGTCCTAAGAGACTGCAATAAAGACCCAGGAAATATTGCATATTGAATATTGTACTTTTGAATGTGATTTGCCATGTCTGCCATCACTTATTCTATAAAGATGTGTGACTGATTATGATAAAAAAATGGGCACCTTACCAGCAAGTGATATACAGGAAACTGTAAGAAAAGAAAAAGAGGGGTCTGGGAAGGTGGCTCAGTGGTAGAGTGCTTGCCTTGCATGCATGAGGCCCTGCATTCGATTCCTCAGTACCACATAAGCAGAAAAAGCAGAAGTAGCACTGTGGTTCAAGGGGTAGAGTGCTAGCCTTGAGCTAAGGGACAGCACCCAGGCCCAGAGTTCAGGCCCCACGACCGACAAAAAAAAAAAAAAGAAAGAAAGAAAAAGAACAGAAAGGGTGAAACTCAAGAGACCATAGGCTTTATTCTGTCCAAAAGCCTGGAAAAAGAGTGATTAAGTCACCTTCAGCCCTTCAGTGGCGCCCCCCATTACAACTGGGGTCTCTTTAAATATTAGGCAGAAAGAGTGAAGCCAGGCAGAGCAGATGGAAGTACAGTGAGATGGAGGCCAGGTGAGTAAGCCATATTCTTTTTTCTTTTGCCAGACCGGGGCTTGAATTCAAGGCCTGGGCGCTGTCCCTGAGCTTCTTTTGCTCAAGACTAGCACTCTACCACTTGAGCCACAGCACCACTTTTGACTTTTTCTGAGTATGTGGTACTGAGGAATCAAACCCAGGGTTTCATACATGCTAGGTAAGCACTCTACCACTAAGCCACATTCCCAGCCCAAGCCAGGTTATTTTTACTGAGGAATTTCAAGGTCTCAACAGCATCTGTGTCTGTCAGGGGTGTCAGCGACAGATATAACCTTGGTCTCATGCTCTCTTCTCCAAAACCACTGTGTTCATTTTTTCAGGGGAAAGGAGAGGAGAGATGATTCAGAGGGGTTGGCACCAAAGACAGTTCTAAGATAGGTCTATTGGGGAAAGGTGAATGCCTTCAGTTCAAGTCATTTTCCATCGATGTTAGTCTCAGATTTCCAATTAGGTTCTTAAGAACAAAACTAAGTATTTCCTTATAGCCCAGAGTACCCACTTACATATTTATTGATCAGCTGTTTTTCCCTTTCTTCTATATTCTGAATGGAATTCTTTATTCTGCAGCAGGGTACAGCTTATTTTGATTTCATAGGGCAAATTCATAATTCTGCTTATATACATCTTCCTCCCAAGAGAGGAGGTCAGGAAAGCTATGTGTTTTGCTGTCCCTGTTTAGTTTCAGCACCAACTATGACCCAAGCACCATGCTCAAGCTCTTCTCTGTAGCCTTCTTTCCATTCTTCCCTCAACCCCTGACACCATTCTAAGCCAGCTACAGTTCCAGCATTGGATAAACTATTACACTGAAGCATTTTCACTGCTTGCTTACAATCTCCCATACTAGTTTCTCAGAGTTGAATGACTCCCTAGGGCAGTGTTTCAGTCTTATTCCATAACTGAATTAGCCTTTTCTGGTTCTATTCTCCCTTTCCCCTGATAGACTACTGAAGAGGAAGCAGCAGGCTATTTGCTGGCCTTGTGCCTATAAATGTACGTAGATCATGGAAAGGTCAGAATTACAGTATAGTAAAGGCTCAGGTAGGCCACTCTCATTTGAAGGAGATGTGATTTAAAAGAGCTGTTTGCTTAGGAATTACAGGACTGAGACAATATCAGAGAAATAAAAAGGAGTATGGATAGGAGGTTCACCTACAATTATAGTTCCCCTCTTGGCCTGGCCCCCTCCTGGCACTGCTCAAAAGCACAAGCACAAACAGCAAAGAGGAACCCATTGACCTTCACAACTGCTCACACATGGCTTTACTTTCTCTCATAAAACATTTCTCTGAGTACCCCTGCATTCCTTATAACAACCATATCCATGATTATCTCAAATGGCTGATAAAGAAAACATGACATTCTTCCAGCAAGTTGGCTAAAACAGTATGCCCTAGAAATGATCTATCTGAACATATAATTATTCAAAGTTAGTCCCAAACTTTAGAGGGGTCTAACCAGCTATTTAGACAGGTCTCTGTTATATGTACAGATGATGTTTATTCAGGTCTCCTGGTTCCTGGAAAGAATGTTCATTTGGCTTAAAATATGGAAATAAATAAAAGCACTTCTCATCCTAAAACTAGACAAATTAGAGGGAAGGGTTGGAAATATTCTTCTGAAGCCATTGAGTAAAATGCTAAGAAATCAAATCAGAAGGGTAATTTTTCCAATTCACATGGCAAAAAAGCAGCAGGGTCAGAGATAGTGAAGGCATGTATAGGTGTAGATACCAAGCTTAGGGAAGCTGTGCAGAGCTCTGGTTATCAGTTCCTCAGCTGACCAATGGAACCTGCTTTGTACTCAGTAAGTACCATATCAGTTCATTTAGTTACACAGTGTGTTAATATGTAATGTTGTATAGCTATTTAAATACCTTTGTCCCTTTCTACCCTATGGTTTATCTTGCATTATAGGTCATCCCAGTAAATATATAAAGTCTTGTGAGACAAGTTACAAGATGATATATTACAAAACAAAATTTTTGTTGAAAGAATTTGCTTTATGTCTCATAATCCCTTAGAGGATTTAAAGTTCAACATATGTACAGGAACTGAAATAGTTTAAATTTGATCACAAACTATATACAACTTTGGGGGTTTTTTGCTTTTTCTGACATGTTTTATAAGCAATTTATTAAAAGATTCTCAAAAGTGCTAGTGATGCATGACATTTTCAAAACCAAGTAAAAGACCTATAGAACAATAAAAATTAATCACAATAAAAGTATTTTAACATATAGGACACAGAAATTATCCTTTAGGTTTTTGAATCATAGTTCTGAAAAACTATTCAACTTTTTATTCAAGAATCCCAATTATAAAATCTGAGTATGGGCATGGTAATGCATGCCTGTAAATCCCAGTACTCAGGAGTCAGGAAGATCTCGAGCTGAAGGCCCGCCTGGGACACATAAGGATTTCAAGGCCAACCAGACTGCATAAAAGACTATCACAAAAAAACTAAGGGTTTTTTTTGTAATATTTTCAGTAAATATCCAAGATCCAATGTATATCCTACAAAATTAAGAAGAGTGAGGGAAGGGTGGGAGGGGATGAATGAGAATATTGAAAGAGGTGACACTGATCAAGGTATATTTTATTCATAAACTGCTTGGTTAAAGGGCAATACCTTTATATAGCTACTTAAAGATAGCAATAATAATATTTTTTTAAAAAACTAAGGCCTGGTACTCTTAGTTTTCCACCCCACTACCCCTTCCTTTCACAGATGCAGTGTATTTCTGTATTGTTCACCCTTTAGCTAACATTTTTCTTTCCCTCCTTCCCCCTTTCTAATCCCCTGAAGCATTCTCATAATTACAAACATGGGCGAGGGGTGTTGCACACATGCATACATGCACAAATGTGTGCACATGTGTGTGTGTGCATCCTAGCAAGAGAGTGAGTACAGAAGGTGAAGAAGATGAATATGGCCCAAATACTTTATGAATCTGTGTGCAAATAGAACAAGAAAGTTTGTTGAGGTTGGTATGAGAAGGGAGGGGGGGTGAGGGAGTCATGGAGGGGTGAGTTGGATCAAAGGTACATCGTAAGCGTAAATGCACATGTCAAAATGAAATTCCTGCCAGGCGCCGGTGGCTCACGCCTGTCATCCTAGCTACTCAGGAGGCTGAGATCTGAGGATCGCTGTTCAAAGCCAGCTGGAGCAGGAAAGTCCGTGAAACTCTTATCTAATAAACCACTAGAAAACCAGAAGTGGCACTGTGGCTCAAGTGGTAGAGTGCTCGCCTTGAGCGGAAGAGCACAGGGACAGCGCCCAAGCCCAGAGTTCAAGCACCATGACTAACCAAAAAAAAAAATAATAATAATAAATAAATAAATATGAAACTCCTTGTTAAAAAAAACTAAGGGCTGGAATGAGAAAAGGTATGGGAGGAAAAAACAGTCAAAAATTCAATGTTCATATGTGATGAAGGAAGTGGGAAACATGAAATGAATCTAGGGAAAGAGGTAGATAGGATGAAGAGAATGATGGCTAAGGTGCTTCTGATCAAGAAGCAGTAGGCATATAAATGGGCATGGTGAGTGTAATTCCCACGTACAACTATCTGAAATTAAACAAACAGAATAACTAAGGGAAGTGGAGATAGCTCAGTAGTAAAGACTTTCCCTAGCATATGCAAGGCCCTAGTCCTTCAGTTCACAGTAAGAACATATAGGCAGGAATGGAATGAGAAGAGGTGACTTACTTGTAGGGGCTGAGATCAAGGGGAATTGGGGGGGTAGATGAATGCAGAGAGAAAGGATGGGCAAATGCAGTCATAATGGTCAATATATATACTTGAAAATAGAACTAGGAAAATTGAGGGGATGGACAGGTGGGTTGAGAAAGATGGGAGAGAGTTATGAAAGGGGTAACATGGATGAAGATGCATTATAGCCACGCACCGGTGGCCCATGCCTGTGATACTAGCTACTCAAGAGGCTGAAGATCATGGTTCACAGCCGGCCCAGTCAGGAAGGTCCATGAGACTGCAGCTCAAGTGGTAGAAGGCTAGCCTTGAGCAAAGAAGTCAAGGACAGAGCCCAGTCCCTGAGCTCAAGTTCTAGGAATGGCACTTGTGTGAATGTGCGCTGCCCCCTCCCCCAACACACATATCATAAACTGATATGTTGAATGGAAACCCCTTTGTAAAGATAATCTTTATAAAAAATTGTAAGTAAATACTCTGAATGTCCTGAATCATCAGAAGTTTAAATTGCAAGGGACCAGTGCTCTAGCTCTCTATTTTGGTCATATGCATTCAACATATATATGATGGGACTGCACATGCTAACTACTTTTAATGTTAGAAGGATGTGTCATGAGAAAAGGAAGATCAAGGATGAGTGAAAAAGCAAGTTCATTTAGGAAAGTTTACATCTGTTCCATTTCTAGCTAATCCTAGATATCTACATTTTGTACTGAATTTATGAGGCATTTCCTCAATGGAATTCCATTATGCTGGTGCCACATGGTTCCTTCAAGTTGCAGAAGAATAGAGTGTGCATTTGTTCTCCCAGGTATGGATGAACTAAATAACAAGAATGTGTGTTCTATTTCAGATGTGTGTGAAAGTGGATTTTGTGACTTTTGACATTTCACTAGTAGCTTCTACGTATCTTAGTTCTGCACACTTCCTGAGACCCAGTACCCAGCTAAAACTCAGGCTCCTTTGCTGCTCTTATGTTTGCTGGCTTCTGTTCCACAGAAGACAAATACACCACATTTAGTAATCTGGAACTGATCTGAGTCTGTAGAATTTAGCAACCTGTAGAAGTACATTTCCTCTCATCTTTGTACATCTTATTTACCTTACTGAAAAATGTTATTTCTTTTTATTGTTCAAGGTGATCTAGGTTTATAGGTTATTATGGTTATTGAGCTAAGTGCTAGTGGTTCATGCCTACAATCCTAGCTACTTAAGAGGCTGATATCTAGGGGATATAGGTTCAAAACCAGCCTGGGAAGAAATCTAGAGACTTTATTTCCAAAACAGCTATCAAAAAGCTGGTCCAGAGGCATGGCTGCAATAGTAGCGTGCCAGCTGGGTAAGCAAGCCCAGTAAGCATGAGGATCTGAGTCCAAACCCCAGAATTGGTAATAATAGCAGTAATAATAACAATAATAGTAGATAAGTTTGAGTTAAGTACTCTAAGAATTGATGTTTATGATGAGTTGAAAAAGCAAGAATATGTAAAGGGCCAAGGTCTGTAATTGTGCACATGGTGGCAGGCTGGACAATAAGATTGTGGTATGAAAACAGAGTGAAGAAGGGACTCTTTTTTTTAACTCACTTCTAAATTGTCAAGGTTTTGACTGATTATGGAAATAAATTCCGTCCTCTGCTTTTTTGAGACAACATGAAAAGACAACGTGCACATTTACAAAGAATTCTTATCACTTGATTGCATATAAAGTCCAGAAACTGCTAAAGTCTCAGTTTGGTTCTTTGGAGAGGTCAGTTCCTTTACCAGACATTGCTTGGGTTCTCTGATGAGCACAAAGTCTACCAAGATGAGTAATACCTGGTGCATGACAGGATGGGATCTACCCCAGAGCAATGGATTTGGCAAAAATGGGAACCATCATCAATAGGGATACCCAGCTCTCACTTGACTCTTAATTGGCCTTCTGTAGACTCCATTTTTTTTTCTTGGCTAATGCAGTTTGACATGCATCATCCTTTTAAACATCAAATTTAGGGTTAAGACTCAAGTTACTATTGCCACCTTTACCCCCAACAAGTCCTTGGGAGGAAAAAGAAGTCCCCTGAACATACTTACTTAGCTTTGGCAGTGGCACACAGATACTGTTTTATCTGGAGCCTCTGCAGAGGAATGTGGAGACTAGGACAGCAAACGGGGCAGCTGATGACTTCGAATCCAATTTTACTGTCCGCTGAACGCAGGGAAATAGTTTAAACAGAGTGGCAGAGACGCGAATGGCTATGTTGAACACTAAATTGTGCTTTATTTTTTTCCTTTCTGCTCAACTTCGGGTTTCCATGCACCAAAATGTTGATGCTATAAATATGGGAGGCCGCGCTTACCTGACAGGCTTCTTCCAACACCCCCTGGGCCCCAGGGGCTCCAAGGCAGCTTAGGAACTGCGGCTGGAGCCTAACTCGTATGGCCCCAGCGGGCTGCTGGCCCGGGTGCTGGAGCCACTGCCCTGTGCTCTGTCCTTCGCAGCTAGCCTCCCCGGTGCAAGCGCATGCGCTCTCACCTCCCGCGGCTCGGCGCCCCGGGTCTTCAGAAGGGCAGTGGCTGGCCCGCTCCAGGGGGCGGAGCTTGCGAGGGGCGCCTGAGACCACGTGAGCGGCACCAAGATGGCGGCGCCCAGCGCTGTCCACCTGCTCGCCCGCCGAGGTGAGTACCTGCGGGAACAGCCCCGCGAGGGTTCGAACCCGCGCTCGCCGCGCGCCCGGGCCCCAAGCGGCACTGGGTGCTTCTCACACGCGGTGACACGCCGTAGGAATGCGGACGCGCACTTGTTCAACCTACTTTCTCCGGGTTCGCTTCACCTCAGGGTTACACGGTGGCCCACGGCGGGCGCTTCCCGGGGCCGCGCCGGGACTCGCGCGGGAGCTCGGCCTCCCGGGCGCGGCTCTGTGGGCGTGTCCCTTGAGGAACCCGCAGGTCCCGTTCCCTCCCGGCGAGCGAAGAGGACGGGTGCTGCCCGCGGACTGGCCGGCGGCCGTGGCTCGCAGGGAGGGCCGAGGGTTTAGTTCGGTCCGCCGGCGCGCCGGCGGCTGAGCGGCGGCAAGGAGCTGGTTCCGAGGCTCTGTGGGACAGAACTCGAAGGTTGTTCCGGGTCCGAGGGAGAAGAACCCGCCGTTGGAGAAGGAGCGGCTTGCTACTTAGAAGGCGGGCGCGTCGGCGTGCTGTTTGTTGGGAGGTAACTGTTGTTTTCGCAGCAGCGTCCGCCGTTGACTCCGTGTGCCCTTTACCTAGAACAGCGGTGATTCCTGTACCGTGCCGATTCGGGGGCCTCGGTGCCGTCCCCGAGTTCTGTGTTTTGGGGTCGTTTTGCTCCAGGCTAGCCAGCGCTCTACCACTTGAGTCATAGGGTAGCATGCACTTTGCTGCTCCCACTTGCTTCGAGAAAC
>NW_012267221.1:22135404-22141979 GCF_000151885.1 Dipodomys ordii
CACAGCGCCACTTCCGGCTTTTTTTTTCTTTTTGCTTATGTGGTGCTGAGGAATCGAACCCAGGGCCTCAGGCATGCAAGGCAAGCGCTCTACCACTGAGACACCTTCCCAGCTCCGGAAAAAAAGGTGTCATTGTAATTAATTAATTATGTGTTAGCAATGGGGCTTAAACTCAAGACCAGGGCACTGTCCCTTAGCTTTTTTGCTTCAAGGTTGTGTTGAACCACATGAGTCATAGCTCCACTTTCAAAATTTTGGTAGTTAATTGGAGATAAGGGTGTTAATTGGAGATAAGGATGTTTCTGACTATGATCCTCAGATCTCAGCCTTCAGAATAGCTAGGATTACAGGTGTAAGCCATCAATACCCAGCTCCAGTATGGGCTGTCTTTCTTTCTCCCTTCCTTCCTTCCTTCCTTTTTTCCTTCTTTCCTTCCTTCCTTCCCTTCGTTCCTTCCTTCCTTCCTTCCTTTTCCTTTGTTTTTTCTTCCATCCTTTCTCTCTCTCCTTTTCTTCCTTTCCTTCCTTCCCTTTTCTTTTTCTTTCTCTTCCTCCTTTCTTTCTTTCCTTCCTTTCCTTTTTTCTTTCCTCTTTTTCCTCTTCCCTCTCCCTCCCTCCTTTTCTTCCTCCCTTCGTCCCTTTCTTTTCCTTTCTTTCCTTTCTTACCAATCCTGGGGTGTTAATTCAGGATAGTCATAGTCATTAACTATGGCTACTCTTATTTCTTCTATACCTCCACCCACTTTGTATCCCCAAAGCTGGATTGTTTTGAAGAATATACCAGATATACAATTACATTTGTATATTATTTTTCACATTGTACAGCTAAAAGATGAGAAGTCTAAGGATTGAGGGTGTGCCTCAGTGATAGAACACTTGCCTAGCATGTATGGGGCTCTGGGTTTGTTACCTAGCACTATAAGGAAGAAAAAAATAGAATCTTTTTCCCCTTCTTATATTGTGCTTATCATTTCCAGAATTTCCATTTGACTTCTTTATATTATAATTTCTATTTTGCTTTAAAATTTCCCAGCTGTTCAGTCATTATGTCCTTCTTTTCCTTTAAGTACTTGAACAGCTGTTTTAAAGTCCTTGTCCATTAATTCTGTAATCTGGATTATTTTGGGTTCTGCTTCTGTTTGACTGCTTTATTTTTTTATTTTTTGGTTGTGGGGCTTGAACTCTGGGTCTGGGTGCTGTCCTTCAGCTCTTCAGCTCAAGGCAAGTGCTCTGCCACTTGAGCTACAGCACCACTTCTGGTTTTCTAGTGGTTTATTGGAGATAAGAGTCTCACAGACTTTCCTGCCTGGGCTGGCTTTGAACTGTGATCCTCAGATCTCAGCCTCCTGAGTAGCTAGGATTACAAGAACGAGTCAGGGGTGCCCGGCTTTTTTTTTAATGATGGTTTACAATGTGATTGTAGGTTATAAAAATTTTCTGCTTCTTCACATGTAATATTTAATTATACATGTGACACAGTGAATAATATGGTGATTATGTTGTTTTTCTTTAAGATACATTGACTATTGTTAAATTACTGGTGATATTTGATTCTGTCAGGCTTGGCTTTATTCTTTGGTAGAGCAGATCTGTTTATGTTTGGTCTTTAATCCTGGTGATGCCTTATTCTATGTAGAAGTCAGCAGTTTTCTGTAAAGGACCAGACAGCAAATATCTTTGGCTTTGTAAATTGCGCAGTCTCTGTTACAACTCTGCCAAAGTAGTGCAAAAGCAGCCTAGATACAACATAAATGAGCATAGCCATGTTCTAATAAAGCTTTATTTACAAAAGCAAATTGGTATTCAGACCTTGTTTTGAAGTGTAACCTGGATATATGATTTCAGTTTTCCCACTCTTGCTGTAAGGACATGATTTGTACTCTTCAGGTGTGGTCTTTCTAAAATCTAAGTTGAATACCTGAAGTATTCTGTGAGGTGTCCCAGTGTCTTGACTGAGCTGGGACTGGGATTCCCACTTCTTCCAGCACTGCAGCCTCTGGAATGTTTGTTCAGCTCTCAGAGTGCTGCACCTTAGTCTGACAGACCTTGTATGTCTTCCCACACTTTGATGCTGCTTTCCCAGTATCTTTACCCACAAAGCCCAATTGCCAGACTTTTTTTTTTGTTAATCTTGGGGCTTGAACTCAGGGCATGGGCACCCTGAGCTCTTTCTGCTCAAGACTAGCACATTACTCCTTTGAGCCACAGCACCACTTCCTGTTTGCTGGTGGTTAATTGGAGATGACTCATGGACTTTCCTGTCCAGGCTGGCTTTGAACCATGATCCTCAGATCTCTGCCTCCTGACTAGGATTGCAGGTGTGAGCTGCCAACACCAGGCTCCAACTGCCAGACTTTTTAACTGTTTAACTAGGTAGCAAAGTGCTGTGCTCTGTTTGAGCATCTCAATACTACCCAATACCACAACTGGGAAGCTTGCCAAAGCAGAACTCTAGGGTCAAAGTGGGCTCACCTTGTGTGTTTTCTTTTCTGTAAGGTTCGCTGTCCTGCATTGCCCAATATTCAATGCCAAAACTAGTTGTTGAACATATTTTATATAATTACTTAAGACACGAGAGAATTTCTGTAGCCCTGACCAATATGGATAGAAGAGGATGTAAATTTTTACTTTCCTTTTTTTTCCTTCAGATTTATTTGTTTAATCTGACAGAGGCCTAAGATCCAAAATATACAAGGAGCTCTAGAAATTAACCCCCTCTAAAAAACTAATAAGCCAATCAATAAATGAGCAAAAGAGCTAAAGAGAGACTTCTAAAAAGAAGAAGAATGGAAAATAAACATATGACGAAGTGCTCAACATTCCTGGCCATAGATGCAAATCAAAACAACATTGAGATTTCACCTCATCCCAATTAGATTAGCCAACATCAAGAATTTGAACAATACCAATGCTGGTGGGGATGTGCGGAAAAAATAAACCTTTTTGCACTGTTGGTGGGAATGTAAACTAGTACAACAACTCTGGATGGTGATTTGGAGGTTCCTCAAAAAACTAAACATAAGGCTGGGAAGGTGGCTCAGTGGTAGAGCGCTTGCCTTGCATGCATAAGGCCCTGAGTTTGATTCCTCAGCACCACATAAGCAAAAAGAAAAAAGCTGGAAGTGGCACTGTGTGGCTCAAGTGGTAGAGTGCTAGCCTTGAGCTGAAGAGCTGAGGGACAGTGCCTAGGCCCAGAGTTCAGGCCCCACGACTGGATCCAAAAAAAAAAAACCTAAACGTAGATCTTCCTTAAGATCCAGTCATACCACTCTTGGACATCTACCCAGAACATTACAAGCAAGGATACTCTAAAGAAACATGTACATCCATGTTGTGTTGCACTATTCACAATAGCCAAGTTATTGAAACAGCCCAGAGGCCCTATAATAGATGAGCGGATTAAAAAAAATGTGGTACCTATACATAATAGAATTTTACTCATCCCTTAGAAAGAATAAGATTATGTTATTTGAAGGGAAATGGATGGACCTATAACAAATCATGTTAAGTGAGGTAAGCCAAGCTCAGAGAGACAAATGACATTTTTTCTCTCATATATGGAAACTAGATCTAAAACACAACTGGACATGGCAATTTATGCAGGGCAATATGCATTTACACACAAAAGAGACTAAAGGAGGATACATTTAGGAGAGGAACACAAAGGTGTTAACTTTGCCAGGTTCTGGTGCCTTACATCTAGAATCCTAATTAATCAAAAGGCTGAGGTCTGAGAGTCATGATTCAAAGCCAGCCCAGGCAGAAAAGTCCTTGAGACTTACCTCCAATTAACCACCAGAAAAATGGAAATAGCACTGTGGCTAAAAATGGTAGAGCACTAGCCTTGAGCGAAAAAGCTCAGGGACAGTGACAGTGCCCAGGTCCTGAGTTCAAGCCCCACAACTGATGAAAGAGAGTGTGGGGGGGAGAGAGATAGAAGGAAGGAAGGAAGGCAGGCAGGCAGGCAGGCAAAGAACAGGTGTAACTCCTCTGAACATCTAAAATACCACTTACTGAAACAAATTTCAGGAAATGGAAACATAGTTTGGAGGTGTGATGGTGGTTTGGTGGTGGTGTTTTGTTTTTCTTTTTCTTTTTTATCTATTTTGGGGTGGCAAGGGGGAGGCACAGTAATGGAGGGAGAATGAGTGAACAAATGCATGGTACTCAATATACACTATATGAAAAATTAACTATGCGACTTCGGGCAGGGATGGAAGTGGGGAATTGGGGAAAGTGAAGGAAGAGGTGCCATTGTCCAAGAAGCATTGTACTGAATTGTACTTGGAATTGTAATCCCTTTGTACAACTCCTTAATACTAACAATAAAAAAATTATTTGTTGAACCAACTGGTTAGTTTTTGTGACCTTTGGAGCTTTTCACTTCTTGAATTTTATAGGTTGTATTATATTCCACTGGAGTTGTTTAAGATGTTCCTCTGTAAACTAACAGTTAGATCCAGAGCCTGATTTTAATTAAGTGAGACTTTTTTTTTTGGCAAGAACACTTCGTAGGCAATTATTGATTGGTGGTGTTATTGTTGTGGTTGTGTTTTGTGGGATTTTGTGTGTGTGTGTGTGTGTGTGTGTGGCATTAGTTGCCATTAGTGATCTTAATCTAGTTCCATTAACTAAATAGTTTACAAAATGGTAACAATTTAGTTTGATTATTTTTCAAAATTTAGGAAAGCACGTTTGTTCTTGTCAACAAGTATTCACTTTGATTTTAGTCTCTTAAGTTTTATTTTATTTTATTTTGACAATGTAATTGTCTTTATTTTATAGTGGTAGAAATTACAGCACAGCCAAATTTCAGGTAGTGGAGACATTGGTAGAAAGTGCAGAATTTGATCCGGTATGATCATTCATCAAAACCAAGCCAGCACAAGGATTCAATGACATATGCCAGGAAATCAGCATAAATTCAGTATTAGCTAGGATGATGAAAAAAGTTGAGATGCATAGAAATTTGGAATTTGTATATTATCCCTCTCCTCCCTAAACCCAAAGATCATTCAGATGAGATACATAAAATCCAGACACTTTTAATGCATTGGCAATTAGAAGTCCTATAGTGTAAACATCTTAAGAAATCAAAACTAGGGGCTGGGAAGGTGGCTCAGTGGTAGGGTGTTTGCCTTGCATGCATGAGACCCTGGGTGCGATTCCTCTGCATCACATAAGCAAAAAAAAGCCGGAAGTGGCACTGTGGCGCCAGTGGTAGAGCGCTAGCCTTGAGCTAAAGAGCTGAGGGACAGCGCCCAGGCCCAGAGTTCAGGCCCCAAAACTGACGTTAAAAAAAAGAAAAAAGGAAATAAAAACTAGACACCGAGGAGTTTCCAAACTGCTCATTGCTGTATAACCAGACATAACCTAGATGAATGGTTGTTAAATGAATCTAGGTGCTCACTGCTTTGTAGTTCCACCAAGTTAATAATCATTTTCATAGTTTGACATGATTCGAAAACATAAAAATAATCATAATAATTAGTGACCCATGAAAAATCACCCAAAATTAAGTTTTGGAAAAATAATCCAAAATTAAGTTTTCAGCATCCATAAATAGATTGTAATTGGAACACAGACAGACTCATTCTTTTGTGCATTTTCTACAACAGCTTCCTCTTCATAGTGGCAGAGTTGAGTGGCAATAATGACTATATAACCAGACAAATCTAATCTATTTACTCTCTAGACCTCTATTTAAAAAAATTAAAGGTTTAGACAAGTACATGTCGTTAGAGTAACTTGAGGAGAATCTTCTAGATTTAATAGTAATTGACCAGATTTTCAAATCCAGTGCATATCAACGTATACCAAATTTGGCCTCCTTTATTTAAACTAACAATTCAGTTAAATACAATAATATTATTTCAAATACAAATTAACTTTCTTCAATATTGGTCCCTGTGTTTATTTTTTGGCATTTATCAAGATCTGCCTTTAACTTCTCACATTCAGGCAATTATCTGTGCAAAGTGGACTGACTAGAATGGGAAAAAAATCACTTGACAGAGATTCAGTGCCTACCCATTTATATTCTACCCTCCTGACAATGCATAAATGTTGGATCTGATAGTAAAATGGGGATCACTTCTGATTATCTTTTTTGGGGGGGGTCAGGTCGTGGGGCCTGAACTCTGGGCCTGGGTGCTGTCCCTCAGCTCTTCAGCTCAAGGCTAGTAGTGCTCTATCACTTGTGCCACAGTGCCACTTCCAGCTTTTTTCTTTTTGCTTATGTAGGCTGAGGAATCGAACCCAGGGCCTCATGCATGCAAGGCAATCGCTCTACCATTGAGCCACCTTCCCAGCCCTCACTTCTGATTATCTTGATACCTGTATTTCTTTTTTTAAAAATTACTTGTGTCGGGCGCCAGTGGCTCACAGCTGTAATCCTAGCTACTCAGGAGTCTGAGATCTGAGGATCGCAGTTCAAAGCCAGCCCGGGCAGGAAAGTCTTTGAGACTCTTTTTTTTTTTTTTGTCCAGTCGTGGGGCCTGAACTCTGGACCTGGGCGCTGTCCCTCAGCTCTTCAGCTCAAGCCTAGTGCTCTACCACTTGAGCCACAGCGCCACA
>NW_012267221.1:22143684-22223684 GCF_000151885.1 Dipodomys ordii
GTGGTAGAGTGCTAGCCTTGAGCTGAAGAGCTGAGGGACAGCGCCCAGGCCCAGAGTTCAAGCCCCATGACCGGACCCCCCCCCAAAAAAAAAGAGTCTTCCCCAGAGTTTATTGTAGGTTGAGCACTTATAACAGAATCAGAAATCTGCATATAGTAAAATGTCAAGCCTTAAGTTTCTACCTTAAAAAATAAAACCTATATTCAATTCCAGCCCTGCTAAATAAAAAATAAATGTTGAAGAATCTTGACGTCTGAAGGTTATTACTTTCAGTAGGAAGTAAGCTCCCCAAATATATACAAATGTTGTGAATATAGTATTTTCCTGAGGAAAATTATGCCTGGTTTTCATTAATTTCTCATGATTTGTACTATAGTGGAAAAAAATAGCATTTCCCATGCAGTATCAAAATTAATATTCTTCCCATAATGGGGGGGGAGGGGTCTGTGCGTCTTGGAATTGTTTTGGGACAACTTCCACACAGAATATGGAGAAATAATGCTGTGTGACTTGGGAGACTGTCATAAAAGGGTTGAAAGCCGGTGCCTGTGGTTCACACCTTGTAATCCTAGCTACTTGGGAGGCTGAGATCTGAGGATTGAGATTCACAGCCAACAGGAAAGTCTGTGAGACTCATCTCCAATTAAGCACCAGAAAACTGGAAGTGGCTCTGTGGCTCTAGAGTTGCAGTGCATGCCTTGAGCTGAATTGCTGAGGGACAGCGTCCAGGCTCAGAGTTCAAGCCATACGACCAACCAAAAAAAATAAAATAAAAATAGAAGGGTTGAAGCTTCTGTCTTATTCTGGAAACTTATGCTCATGGCATGAAATATCTTATAGAAAACCCATCTACCTTGTGGTTGCTGTTATGAGAAAGCCATGTCACCTGGAGAAATTGTGTGAAGGGGCTCTGTTCAGGACCCCTTACTTCAAGTTATCCCATCCAGCCTTTCAGCCACAGTTAGTCTTCACGTCTTTTTGACTGAAGGCCTTGGGCATTAGGCAACCTCAAACATTGATTTCTGAATTCCCACAGCATCCATGGGTATTTTTCCACAGTGTTAAGTTCTAGTAGTTTGTGGTACAGTAAGAGTAACTGTGGCAGTGTATTTTATCTAATCATGAACAACAAGTATTCAGTAGAAAACCTAAAAAAAAATCCTGTTGTAAGGAGTCACTACACATGATAGATATTTACCATTTATTTATTCATAATCTAGATTATCTTTACCAAACAGGAATTATTTTTATTATTTACCAAGGTAAATAAAGCAGATATTCCATATTTACCATGGTTTATGTTGGAATTGATAGAATTCTTAGGGGAAAGAACCATGTATCCCAAGCTGAGGACAATAGTACTAGCATGTCCCCCATATTATATGTTCCACAACACATGGGGCCAAACCTTTCCTTTCTTCCTATTAATTCCTGTATTGCTCCTTTATGGTCAGAGAATATAGTTTACAGTTCTTCTTTCTACAACTATTAATGCTTTTAGCGGTATAATTTATCAGGTTTAATCCTATTTCATATGTTTATAAAAATATTTAATTCAGCTATAAAATTTTATATTAAGTCAAATTTACTGACTATGACCTTCTGAACTTAGAGGCTGAGGTAGCTGCTGTTAGAGAATCACATGAGTATAAAAAAAAAACTGGAGCAGTTCCTTGTCTCTATTGACTTGTTTCTGTTCATAGATGAAATGATGAAATAAGGTTTGGGAAATAGTAGAAGAAACTACTATAAGATAAGGGGTAAGGAGAAAAATTACCCAACAGAACTGAGACCCAAACTAAAGTTACTGTATATTTGTTGAGGCCCCTCATTGACACTGTGATTTTTCCCAGTGTGCACCTCCCCTGAGTATAAGACTGAAAGTAGAGCTATATTGATGGGAGTTTTCTAGGTGGATTGTTCTAGAAACAACAGGGGATAAGAAGGGCAGGAGGACTGAACTAATGAATCACAGAAACTAGCTGAGGCTAGAGGTTTGATGAGGACAGAGACTCATTTCATTTCTATCCACACCCATTATTATAGAAATGGATAGCCTGGAAGTATAAGTTAAAGAGAAAGGTGGATGATTTGGGGAAAAATTGTTATCCAAAGATGAAATTTCAAAGAACAGGTATAGTGCATAGGGAGACAGAGGTAGGGGCTTGGAGTTTCATGATGGAGGTGACTGCCCAACTGAACTAGACAGTTACTTAATTGGAGAAAGAAGCCTCATGTGTATGACAGTATACATGAAATAGTGCTCTGGGAATAAGAGAAGGGAAGATAATTTGGAACTGGCATGACTTGTGTCATATGCTGTTGATCACACAGTACAATGGGACAAGGAACTGGAACAGGGTATTAATACCAGGAAGCTGGGCCTTGGGGAACCATCTTGGAGATTGGCTACTAAAGAATCACTTGGCAAAGTTCATGACACATAGCAAGTCCATAATAGCTAATCATAGTTGCAGTCATAAGAGCTGAGATTAGTGTTACACGACTATAATCCAAGACTTGGGAGGATCAAACCAGAATCTTGAGTTTAAGGTTAGCCTAGTCTACACAGTGGGATCCTGTCTCAGAAAAAGAACAAGATGTTATAGAAATGCTTGATGACTAAATATCACCCATGTTCCCACCATTAAGTAGAAAGATTTCTAAAATGATTTTGGAGTTCTGAAGTGATTTTTAGAACTCTAAAGTAGTTTTCTCCGCCAAGGAGAGCTACTAGTAATATAACTATAAATTTTTTTTTGGGGGGGGGTCCAGTCGTGGTGCCTGTACTCTGGGCCTGGGCTCTGTCCCTCAACTCTTCAGCTCAAGGCTAGCGCTCTACCACTTGATCCACAGCACCACTTCCAGCTTTTTTCTTTTTGCTTATGTGGTGCTGAGGAATCGAATCCAGGGCCTCATGCATGCAAGGCAAGCGCTCTACCACTGAGCCACCTTCCCAGCCCCACTATAATTTTTAAAAGTTATTAAAAATTTTTTACCACATTCACAAGAGAAAGTTTATTAATTACTGAAATATTTGGAAAATTATATCTAGTATTTATATATCACATCCTTGTTTTTCCTTCAGTCTGTGTTAACTGCATTTAGGGTCTTATGTACCCTGTTACTGTCAGTAAGATTATGATTTTCCTATAAATTTATTTTTTTCCTATACATTTAAACAGAACTAGGTTAGCAGTGGAAAGAACGTATTCTCCACAAACCCACTGATGTTGTACAATACCTGTCTCTCTAATAATTGAGATTTCAAAAGCCAATTCCTCTCTTACCTTTGTCATTTTCCCCACCCATTGCTTTCTGCTGTGTGCATAACAGCTGTTCAGGGCATTGCTAGCTGCTCACAGGGCACAGGGTGCTACAATCAGAAAAGAGGGTAACAAAACACAGCAGGAGGAATCTATGAGGGAGCCTATGAGCACGAGGCAGGACAGACAGCTAGATGGCAGCAGGGCAGCTTCAGCATGGAAAGATTATCAATTCACAAGGTTAAAAAGAATGCATGTCCTCTAGTGTCTATCACCAGTCACTTTCAGTAGAGCCTTCCAACTCAGGGAGCAAAGAGATGGTGCATGTTAGACTAGAATCCCAGCTGCCCACCCAACTCAGTTTGGGTGGTTAGTACTTTGCGGTAGCTTCTTTTATAAGGGTCAGATTAATTTTCTTGTGCTGTTTTCTACTTTAATGTTATTGCTTTAATCATTAGAATACCACCAATTCCTTCAGGCAATAGGAAGCTATTGAAGATTTAATGAGATTCATATTGCTTATGCTTCAATGTTGATGACTTCCTGCATGCATATTAATCATTCCTGACCTTGATCTTAAATTCCTTCCCATTACAGATTCTCATCAAGCATACCTACTAGATCCCTCTGTGTTTACCCAGATATCTGGTTCACTTCCAAAAGTAAAAAAGAGCCTAAGTTAAAGAACATTAAGTTTAATGTTCAATGTGTGTCAGATTTTCAGTACTTCTGTCTGATCCCTACCATGACTGTAAATCTGGAAAATTTAAGGGGAGTAAAATCAGCAACTCTTAACAAGGGATTTAGCCTTGTTTAAAAAACTGTATGTTCTGTGCAGCAGACCTTGAACATGCCCTAATTGGTTGTCTAGGTCAGTATGTCCAACTGGCAACTCTCAGAGCCCATCCAGGCCACAGAGCATTTCCGGGTGGCCTGTGAGCACTCCGGCTGTCTGCTGTCAGGCAGCAGGACTGAGCCTCTGGCTGCTGCTTCACTAGCTTCATCCTATAGTTCAGGCCCACCCCTCCTGCTATATAGGCCTGGGAAACCTGGGCTGGCCACCTGGTCTCCTCATGGCCCACATCTATGCATCTGCCCCAATTGTTCCCTCAGCCATCTTGGCAGATTTCCTGAGCAACAGTCTTTCTTCAAATTAGGACTGAATTAGGCAGAGGTTGGAGAGCATGAGAGAAGTACAGGTCTCTGGAGTCTTGGGGAAGATGAAAGGGCAGGAAAGGCAGGTGGAGAGGATCACATCAGTGGGAGAGAAAAAATAAGTGTGTAAGCAATAGCAGATAAGAAGGTACATATACAAAGAATCAGATATGAGGGGAATATATATGTAAGAAAGAAGTGAGAAGGGAGTACCTGTTATTGAGTATATAGCATGTTTATTAGTTGAAATGGGGTCTTGTTAACTTTTTTTTCCCCCCTGCTTATGTGGTGCTGAGGAATCGAACCCAGGGCCTCATGCATGCAAGGCAAGCACTCTACCACTGAGCCACCTTCCCAGCCCTCTTGTTAACTTTTTGACTGGATTGACCTCAAACTTTAATCCTCTGGTCTCTCTACCTTTCAAGTTATTGGGATTTCAGTTGTGTACAGTCTTGCCTGGCCCTTTCTATTTCAAGATGGAACCCCTATACATTCCCTCATTTCATACTGTTTCTCCTTTATAACACATACTGTACTTTAAAGTCACATGTTCATTTGTGTGGCTGATTAATTAATGTCCATTTACCCTCTGAACTTTGTCTTTTTTTTCTCATGGTCTTTCCATGTGTGATATGATGAAAGCTAAAAGGCTTCAAGACTTTCATCAAATCTTTTTACTTTTATTTTTCTGGCAAATCATGACAATACTGTTTATCTCTGAAGACTATCCATGAATCACATTTTCTCCATCTTATTAATTCTTTTTTCCTTTAATTTACTTACTTTTGTACTACTACTTCTGGTAGTAGTATAGTATCTGGCAATTATATTAGGAATCTATTACCACACATCAGTCTTCATTGATAACACATAGCACAATCCTTACCCCCCAAAGACTTCACAGTCTAATGAAATATGTAGAGACACAGGAAGGACCACCATAGAGCACCTAGTCTAACCTTAAGGATCAAAGACTTCCCTGGGGAAGTGACATGTAAGAAAAACTTAAAGTCTGAATAGTAGTGAAGCAAAAGAGTATTTAAGGTAGAGGAACAATACATACAAAGGCCTAAAACAGATAACATGTCTTTCTTGAAGCAGATATACCATTAGAGTCCCAGGCCACTTTGAAGTGATAAAGCATAAGAGATACTCAAGATGGAGATTATAAGAAGTTTGTAAAGTATATTAATGTAGTAGGTTGCATAAGGGCTATAAATCTTTCTCTTTATATATTTGTTTTCCTTTGAAATATGACTGAAGCCTCTTCCATCAAAAGGTGGTCAGCCCAGGTTTCCCAAGCCTTTCCATCCTTTGAATCTGATATTAGCCAGTAGCTTCTTTACTCAATGGGCTGATACATGCATAGTTTTGAAAAGCAGTTGCATGTTGGAGCCTATTTTCTGCTGTTTCAGAGACTGTCATGACCTTCACCACAATGAGAAACACATGGCTAAATTTTACTATCCCCCCAGCTAACTCTGACCCAACCTTCAGACATATGATTAAGGTCATTTTAGATCCCATCCCCTCACTTCCAACCAAGCTTCCAGCTGAGCTGACCAAACCAGTAAGACAAACCATAAACCATTCAATCATGAAAGCCAAAACATTTGTTGTTTCAGGACAGTAAATTTTGAGGAACTTATGCTACAGCCAAAGTGGGAAGGAGTATATGCAAGAATGTGACATGTTTAAATCAGAATGTCTCCATCAGGGTTAGAGGTGTGGTAGAGTACCAGCTAGTGATTGAAAATATAAGATACCAAGTTTCCCCCCCCCCAAAAAAAAGATATGTAAAGAATGTCTGAATGGCTTCAAGGGGGAAGATTAATTTTGACCTGGAAACTAAGGGACCTGTGAAGAAGCCAGTGTAGTGTGTTGGGTGAGAGGTGATAGCAGCCTGACCCAGGAAGTGAGAATAGCAAGAAGAGAATCATTTTAGGAGACATTTACAAGGTAGATTCAGATTGTTTGGATGTAGAGATAGTCATGGTAGAAAGGGTTTAGTTGTGGGTGTTTCTGGCTTGGGTAGTTGAGTGGACTGTGGTGCCATTCCTTAAGAACACTACAGGGAAGACTAAGTTTCAAGTGTCAATTTAACTTGCATCATGTTAAGTGTAAAGTGTCTGGAGACAGAGAAGATTTCCAGTAAACTGAGGAGACTAACAGGTCTGACGAGTTCTGCAAAGGGACCTGGGCTAGAGATATAAATTTGGAAGTAATGAGATAAGATGGCAGTAGAAGCTCCCTAAGGGGAGGTTGGTAACAGAAGAAAAGCAAGGATAGAGTCCTAAGAAAACTGATATACAAGAGATGATCATGGGAGGGAAATGTACAAAAGAAGATGAAGAGTATTTAGACCAATAGGAAATGGCTTTTTCATAGTTATTTTTTTGTTATGCTGAGGATCAAACTCAGAGACTGTGTATTCTAGACAAGTGCTCTCCCACTGAGTGATATCCCCAGTCTTTGTTGTTTTTTGTTTGTTTGTTTCCTTTTGTTTTTGAGACAGGATCTCACTGTGTATCCCTGGGTGGCCTCAAACTCTGAATCTAGCCCCTTGGGTACTGAGATTATAGATTTGCACCCCCTCATACATGATCGACTAATTACTTTTTAGTTAATTGTTATAAGATATTGAGGCAAGTTTCCAGGTATAGTATGGTAATCCTTTCTCCTCATTACCAGTCCTGCATTTTCAAATGCTTTCACGTGACCTGCTATAACTGCATAGTCTGTAAATCCAGAGTCCACACTCTAAAATCTCTTGCAGAATCACACGTCCTCGCATGTTCTCTCTTTGTAGTAATGGAACCACTGTCCCCATAGCCAGACTTAGTTCCTTTCTCCTAGCTTGTATATAGTCAATCATCAAGTGATATAAATTATACCTTTGGAGTCTCTTGTATACATCCCTTTTTTTTTTTTTACATTTTCTAAAATCACTTTTGAGGTTTAATCCCTCTTTGCTTCTCATTTTTTCTGTTGTAATAGCTTCCTAAAATTATGTCTTAATTCTCCAAGTATCCTACCCTTTTAATTTCCCTAAGGAGTCATTTCTAATATTTCCACTCCCCTCTTCAAAAACTTAAATATTTTTCTGAAGTAAACTCTTAAGAACTTTTTGGTGCAACATTTGTTGTTTATTGAAATAGGTCAGTTTTAAAATGCTTTGTGCAATATAAATATTTATTAGTTTTTAAAAGACCCAAAACATAATCTTTTTGCATATTACTATGTCTTAAGTATTTCAAAACCTTTAGAATATGGTCAAGGTTTACTATTCCAAATAAGCACACCAGGAGGTGTGGCTCAACTAGTAGAATGTCAGCCTTGAGGGAAAAGGCCAAGCAAGGCAAGGGACCCCAAGTACAAGTCTTAGTATGGCCAAACAACAACAAAAAACTGACTAAAAACAAATAAGCTACTCAATATTTCAGCAAAAACTACTTCAGTCAACCCTTGATATACCACAGGCTTTCATAACTACTATACCTTTAATTCATACTTTACCATTAACCTGAATTGCTATTTCCTAATTTTTGTGAAAATCCTATTTGTAAAGCAAGGACTATTTCAAATATATCCTCTCTCTAGAGCCTCGCATAGTCTTTCCTGATCATTATGATCTTGCCTAGAAGTCTGCTTTCTTTCACTGTTGTCCCTTACCTCCACCAATATTGGAGCCCACTAGTTAAGGCTCAGTTGCAGGAAACAAATCACTCTAGCTCTTTCAAACAGAAATGCTTTTTATGTAAGAATTGAATGTTTAGCCTTTAGTAACAACTTCCAGAACAGCTTTTCTGCCTGCTAGAAAGGCTATGCTGACACCACCTCCAACTGCATCCCATACTCACAAAGCTATTGTAGGCCAATGGAATACTTCTGCAGAAAAACATCTCCAGAACTTAGTTTATCAGTTAAAAAAAATGGTAAAACCAACAGGAATGAACCCTGTTCAGTGGATAAATGCATGCAAATTCAGGTATAGTACTCTGTGTAAGGAAAATCTTTTTTGCACAGGGCAGTCCTGGGGCTTGAACTCGGGACCTGGGCACCCCTTCTTTCAGCTTTCATCCTCAAGTCTAATGTATTAACACTTAACACAGCTCCACTTCCAGCTTTTTTTTTTGAGGGGGGGGTGGTATTAATTGGAGATAGACATCTCATAGACTTTCCTGAGTGGGCTAGGTTTGAACTGTGATCCTCGATCTTAGCCTCCTGAGTAGCTAGGATTACAGGAGTAAGCCACTGGCATCCAGCCGAAAATGTAGTTTTTTATTGTCTGATGTCTGCAGTACTAAGAAATCTTAAGAAGAGTTTGGAATGGATATATTTCTTTCACTATCATTTTTATGCTACTGGATTATTAGTAGATATCATAGAGATTTCCTGCCTTAGACAGGAGATATCTATGAAATCCCAACACCCCCTAGTATTATAAATGCAAAAGGTTCTGTAGAATGTAAGAGCTAAATAACTATTTGCTTAAAAAAAAAAAAAGGTGAAATTTAGTCATCTTGCCAAGAATTGCACCATGGGAAAACCTTTTAATATTTACCCAAGATAAGAAAAGGTACGGGCTGGGAAGGTGGCTCAGTGGTAGAGTACTTGCCTTGCATGTATAAGGCCCCAGGTTTGATTCCCCAACATCACATAAGCAGAAAAAGCCGGAAGTGGAGCTGTGGCTCAAGTGGCAGAGTGCTAGCCTTCAGTTAAAATGCTGAGGGACAGTACACAGGCCCAGAGTTCAGGCCCCATGACCGACCCAAAAAAAAGAAGAAGAAGAGGAAGAAAAGGCAATAATTAGAAGAAAATATAGAATGCTCCAGGGAATTTTTCAGTTTGTTTATGTAAAAAAAAAAAAAAGAAATTGTATGGAGCTTCAATGGGTCATGCCTGTAGCTACTCAAGGAAGCTGAGATCAGATCTTGGCTCAAGACCAGCAGAGACAGAAAAGTTTACAAGGTTCTGTCTCTAGTTTACTAGGAAAATGCCAAATTGGAAGGACTTGACCAGACTCAAATAGTGGAACACCCCAAGCATGAACAAACAAGCTGAGAAAAAGGTAAGGGCCCTGAGTTCTCTAGCACCAAAATAAATATATAAATGAATAAAAATTAATTAAAATTGCTGGGCGCTGGTGGCTCACACCTGTAATCCTAGCTACTCAGGAGGCTGAGATCTGAGGAGCCAGCCCGGGCAGGAGAGACCGTGAGACTCCTATCTCCAATAAACCACCAGAAAACCGGAAGTGGCGCTGTAGCTCAAGTGGTAGAGCTCTCGCCTTGACCTGAAGAGCTGAGGGACAGCGCCCAGGCCCAGAGTTCAAGCCCCACGACCGACAAAAAAAAAAAAAGTTAATTAAAATTAAAACTGAGATCCTAGCCACAAATAATTTTCCTTCCTAGTGTTAAATAAAAGAGAGGCTGTGGATGATCCTAAATCACTGAATAAGAGAGAGTAGCCTGTAGAACTGCCTTGGTGAACTGTCACTGCAGTTACTGCACATGATTTCTGGACTGAGAAGATTGAGCATAATAGGTAGTACTAAGTGTTATAAACCAATGTTTATTAAGGGCCCTAGGCTAGAAATGTGAGGGAGAAAAGGGTCAGTATTTCCTTACTACTCATCCCAACACATAGCCCTGTAGATTTTGCCTCCCAGACCCACATCATGTGTCTCTTTCCATACAGCCATAGCCTTTTTACTTGCCTCCTTGCCTCCAGTCAGCCTCCAACCCCTAGTTTCATTTCTTTTATATTATTGTGAGCTGTGGGGTTTGAACTTAGGGCCTGGACACTGTCGCTTAGCTCTTTTGCTCAAGGCTAGCACTATACCACTTTGAGCCACAGCTCCACTTCCAGTTTTTGAATGGTTAATTGGATCTAAGAGTTTCACGGGGACTTTTCTGCCCAGGCTGGCTTTGAACCACAATCTCAGATCTCAGCCTCATGAGGAGTTAGGGTTACAGTCATGAGCCACCAGTGCCCAGCCCCTAGTTTTATTTTTCTATGTCTTAAAATTATTTTTTGTTGTTTTTTGTTTTTTCCTCCCACCTCCACAACTACCCCCTCCCCCTGCCAAAGTTGTAAAGTTCATTTTCAACATAGTATTTTGTACATCTCATTGTTAAAATGAGTCAACCTGTATCCTTATTTAATAAGCATTTTGTTTTTTCCCTTCCCCTCCCCGAATTAGAGAAGTGTATATGCAAGATGCAATGCACTTACATCAAATACAGTGAAAACAGGGTTACACCGTGGGGGAGGAACATACAAAGCAACAAAAAAAATCACATGGTACATTTTAAACACATTAGAAACAATAGCAAGAAAGAAAAAAGATATTTGTGTCCCTATCTAGGTTTCATTTCACTTAACATCATCTTATATGGTCATATGTACATAGCTTTTGGCCTTTGCAGCATTATTTACCATAGCTAAAATATGGAACCAACCCAGATGCCCCTCAGCAGATGAATGGATCAAGAAAATGTGCCATATATAATGGAATTCTATGCCTCAATCAGAAAGAATGACATTGCCTCATTTGTTAGGAAATGGAAAGACTTGGAAAAAATTATATTAAGTGAAGTAAGCCAGGCCCAAAGAAACATAGGTCCCATGGTTTCCCTTATTTGCAATAACTAGTACATGTGTGTAGGACAAGCAGAAACCGTCTCTTTTGTTTTATTTTATTTTTTTTTGTCGGTCATGGGGTTTGAACTCTGGGCCTGGGCGCTGCCCCTCAGCTCTTCAGCTCAAGGCAAGCGCTCTACCACTTGAGCTACAGCGCCACTTCCAGTTTTCTAGTGTTTTATTGGAGATAGGAGTCTCACGTTCTTTCCTGCCCGGGCTGGCTTTGAACCGTGATCCTCAGATCTCAGCCTCCTGAGTAGCTAGGATTATAGGCATGAGCCACCAGCACCCGGCAGAAAAGTTCTTCAAAAATTTTTAATGTACATCTCCCCCCGCCCCCCAATCCTGGGGCTTGAAATCAGGGCCTGGGCACTGTCCCTGAGCTTCTTTTCTCAAGGCTAGCACTCTACCACTTGAGCCACAGCAATACTTCTGGCTTTTTCTGTTTATATGGTACTGAGGAACTCATGCATGCTAGGCAAACACTCTACCACTAAGCCACATTCCCAGCCCAATGTGTATCTTAAGGTAGAACTTATATTTAATAAAATGCAGCATTTGGGATTGCACAAGAGGTGAATTTTGAAAAGCATACTCATCCATATATTAATCTAGTCTATTTTAATCCTAGTTTAAACATAACATTTAACTCCATGTTTTAGAACACAAACTCTTCTATATTAACCTTTCATCACTATACCAAATACCTGAGATAAATAAACTGAAAAGGAGACAAAGGTTACTTTGACTCATAATTTCAGAGATTTCAGGCTATAGTTGCATGGTTCTGTTGCCTTTAAGCCTGTAGCAAAGTAGAACATTGTATCAGGGAGTATATGGTAAAGCAAAGTTCACCTCATAGCAATGGGACAACAAAGAGAAACAAGAAAGGGTCAAATCCCTGTGAATCTCTTTCAAGGGCCAGTAACCCTTAGCCTATATCTGTAATCTTAGGATGGAAGCTGTTTTCTCAAGCCATAGTACCTATAGGCTTTGCAAAAGCTACTCTGTGTGGCATATATATATATCACTTCCTAGCTTCATCTGGCAGCAGGTTTCTTTCATTAAAATTTGCCTCAAGTACCATTTGCTCCATCTGTTGGTTCTATTGGCGTATTGATTAAAGTTCTTGTGTCATATTGTAACTATCAGTTAATGGATTTATCATGTTTCCCTTCTAGACTATAATAAATACTAGAAAATGGGTATTCTAAGTCAATAGGTATGGGGTGGGACCTGAGTATATGCATGTTCAACAAGCGCCTTAGTGGGATCCTGAAGGTTTGGCCTCCATTTTAATTCATTTCCAAGATCCACTTTGATTCTGAGATGTAAAACTTTTCTTCCTTACAATTTAAACTGTTTAGGGGAAGGAAAGAAAAAAGTTTGGAGTAGTTAATTAAAACACAAAGGCATGGGCAGTCTTTTTTCATGCCCACAAAAAGATAATTATAGGGCTGGGAAAGTGGCTCAGTGGTAGAGCGCTTGCCTTGCATGCATGAGGCCCTGGATTCGATTCCTCAGCACCACATAAGCAAAAAGAAAAAAAGCCGGAAGTGGCGCTGTGGCTCAAGTGGTAGAGAGCTAGCCTTGAGCTGAAGAGCTGAGGGATAGCGCCCAAGCCCAGAGTTCAGGCCCCACGACCTAACCCCCCCCCCAAAAAAAAGATAATTATAGGCTAAGGTAGATTATAAAATATAGGATAAGATGCAATAGAAATAAGATAAGTAGCTTTTTTTTTTTTTTGGTCGGTTGTGGGGCTTGAACTTTGGGCCTGGGCACTGTCCCTCAGCTTCAGCTCAAGGTGAGCGCTCTACCATTGAGCTACAGCGCCACTTCCGGTTTTCTGGTGGTTTATTGGAGATAGGAGTCTCATGGTCTCTCCTGTCCGGGCTGGCTTTGAACCTTGATCCTCAGATCTCATCCTCCTGAGAAGCTAGAATTACAGGCGTGAGCCACCAGCGCCCGGCAGTAGTTTTTTTTGCTTGAGTATTTAATGTGTTCAATTTTTATTCATTAATTTTAAAACTGTTTATTGAGCACTTACTATATGCCAAATACTGGTCTAGTCATTTCAAGATGCATCAACATAGATCTACTCTCAAGGAGCTTGCATTGATAGGCAATCAACAAGTGTAATAAATATTTTTAAAAGCAATACTATGGAGGAAATAGAATAGCAAAGGGGCCCTTCTTTTGTCAGTGTCTCTAAATTACTAGAGCTAGTAATTTATTAGTGAAGATAGTGATTTATTTAATTTGCAGAATTTAACTACGTGTTATTAAAGGCAGAATTTAACCTACACCCAATCAGAAGAGAACCTGGGATTTTTGAAGTTCACATATGATTTCCTTTTATAAAATTGACAATAAATGACTTTCCCATTATGTCATAGAAAAGTGATAATTTAATGACTTGGGAAGTTGTTTTCAGGTAGTCAGCATTAACTACATTATTAGAAATTTTTGCTATTAGAAAAAGAAAGAAAAAAATCTGCACACCAGGGGCAAGTATTTTGTTCTTGTCTGTAAAGTTGAATAATTTTATTATTTAAAAACAACATAAACTATATTCTTAGTTCTCCATTTTAATTTTTTGGTTATTTCCATTTTCATACTTAGGTAAGAAGATATAAATTCTGAGCTGAATGCAACTCTTAAGTGAGGATCTTGGGTTTAATCCTCAGTACCATCCCCCCAAAACAAACCAACAAACAAGGACATGCGTTCTTTTACAACTTACAGGGAAGCCGCATGGAACAGAATCAAGCACAGAACTTTCACTTCACCTCTCTGGGGTGCTTAGAAGGAAAATTATCTGTTTCTGTGGGGAAAATAATATCTCCATCTTCAATCTCAAATAACTTAATCAAAAGATTTAATGTTTCATTATAAACAGTCTAAAAAGTCAAAATTAATGTCACCTGCAGAGTAAGCCAAAAGAGTGATGAGTATTGTTTTGCACAGCAGTTGAAATTGTTTTTCAGAGTCCTACCATAATGAAAGACTTGCTTTGCACTTCTTAAAAACTAGAACTATGTGGTAATTCTGATGACTGTCAGTTCCTGTGGGGTGTTTACCCAAAGGTACTTTTAAATGAAGAGTCATTTGTAGAGCAGTTAGAGGAGAGGCTAGACTGAGAAGAGACAGCTCAGGGGCCTGTGGGCAGGGTTGAGGGTTACTGACAGGACAAGGTCAAGCATCTGTTCCTCTACCATCAGCCTCCAAGTACCTGCCCTCCAGATACACCCAAGACCTCCTGGGCCTCAGCTTCCTGCTGCAGGCTGAATCTGGGGGCAGAATGTGCAGAGGAGAAAGGAAGAGGAGGGCAGTTCTGCTGACACAGTACAGTTCCGTATTCAAAAGCAAATTTGAAAATATTTGTGTCTATTTTTCTGACCCAGATGTTGTGCCACATTCGGAAAAAGAAACTTTAAAACACACAAAGCATTGTCTGTTCTTTCTACTTTGTAGCTTGCAGTTATTGCATCCCGAAGAAAGAAATTGCCTGGCTAAGTAGTCTTTTAATTTCATTTTTTAGTTTTGAGTTACAGGTTTCTGGCAAGCTCCCTGACCACTACTGTTACCTGGTGGCGCCTATATTTCATCAAATTTAGACATGCAGACTACCTGGATCCAGGCCCAGATGAACTGTTGTGACTGATAAACATGATCCCACCCTGCCCCCACGAATACTCCTGATTTTCCCTTTAAGGGAATCTAAGACTGAGTCTCTGGATCCCCAAAGGATCTAAAGAAAAATGTGTTCCAGCATTCATATTTGCTCTGTGGTTTTCTCACTGTATCTCTGCTTGCCCAGAGGCTGCTGAACATCCCAGCAGTGCCCCCACTCCTCCAAGGATGGTAATTAATGGAGGGAACTTTTTTTTTCCTTTTTAATAAAAACAAGGAGAAGCATCTATCAGTACCCACTGACAAGGCAGAATTTGTTTGACATCTTGTGATTGCTGCTTAGAAAAAGAATGACAGCAGTTATTAAACAAATAAGAAAAAAGACGCCATTTATTGGTAGCTTTTAAATGTCCTAGATATTCTTACTGCCTTTTTTTGCATGCCTAAGAAATCATTGAACCATTAATTTTTGAAACCTGGGTTGTATTAGATTTGGAGTCACATTAAAAATTCAGATATTAAGCAAATATTTGCATTTTAGCTGTATAATATTTTAAGGCTTTTCCTTTCATAGAATACGTTGCAAACACTTGCTTTTAAGATTGTAAGGGAGTATTAACAGTCAATTTAATTAAATGTAATTGTATTTCCTATGTGAATTATTTTTTTGTCTCTTTTTAAATGCATTTATGTCATTCTTCTCTACTCTAGCTTTTTTTTTTTTCTTTTTTTGTCAGTTGTGGGCCTTGAACTCTGGGCCTGGATGCTGTCCCTCAGCTCTTCAGCTCAAAGCTAGCGCTCTACCACTTGAACCACAGTGCCACTTCCAGTTTTCTGGTGGTTTATTGGAGGTAAGAGTCTCACAGACTTTCCTGCCCTGGCTGGCTTTGAACCACAATCCTCAGATCTCAGCCTCTTGAGTTGCTAGGATTACAGGAGTGAGTGACCAGTGCCTGGCAACCAGCTATTCTTACAGGCTTACTTTGATAAAAGACAGAAACACTGTTTGCTCGGAAACAAATTGTGAATTTGCTTTTGGCTTAACTTACAAGTTTTGACATGAAAATCTGATACATAATCAAGTGAGGAAAATATTAAACTTTATGGACTGAAGTTTTTTGTTCTCATATCAATAATGATACTAATGTTATTAATATGATCCAAGAACAAAAATCCCTTTTTGGCCTAAGTTATTTTACTTGGAAAATGTTACAGTGATTTCAGTCCCTTATCTACCTATATCAGGTCACAAGTTCCACAGATGGGTACTTGCTGAGGAAAGAGAGAGAACCACTTGAAATTTTGGTAGCAGTTTGTATCTATTAAGGCATTTAGATGAAAAGGTACATGCATTTGTCAAAACTCACTGAATGATGTTGGACATAAATTTTACCTCTCTCACCCAAGAAAAGAAGGAACTTTTAAGTATATATTGAAGTCATAATAAGGATATGCACATTGAAGTCTGGCAAAGGGGGTCTGATCTTGAGCTTTGAAAAACACTTTGAAATGTATTTATAAAAGTAGATGGGTGCTGGGAATGTGGCTCAGTGGTAGAATGCTTGCCTAGCAGGCATAAAGCCCTGGGTTCGATTCCTAAGTACCACATACACAGAAAAGGCTAAAAGTGGTGCTGTGGCTCAAGTGGTAGAGTGCTAGCCTTGAGCAAAAGGAGCTCAGGAACAGAGCCCAGGACCAGAGTTAAAGTCCCAGGACTGGCAAAAAAAAAAGTGGATGGATGGGTGACTGGGAAGGTGGCACAGTGGTAGAGTGCTTGCCTTGCATGCATGAGGCCGTGGGTTCGATTCCTCAGCACCATATAAACAGAAAAAGCTGAAGTGGTGCTGTGGCTCAAGTGGTAGAGCATTAGCCTTGAGCTGGAAAGCGCCCAGGCCTAAAGCAAAATGGATGGATGGCTTTGGTGTCAGTGACTCACACATGTAATCCTAACTACTCAGTAGACTGAAATCTGATGATCATGGTTCAAAGCCAGCCTAGGTAGAAAAGTCTGAGACTCTTATCTCCAATTAAGCACCAAAAAAGCTGGAAGTGGAGGTGTGGCTCAAATGGTGGAGCACTAGCCTTGAATGAAAAAGCTCAGGGACAGTGCCTAGGCCCTGAGTTCAAGCCCCAAACTGACACACACACACACACAAAAGAATGGATGGGATAGTAGAACATTTAAAAATGTGCTAAAGAGCAAGTATAGTAAAATATTCATTATAGAATCTAGGTATAATTGTGAGCATTATTTGTACACTTCTTTGAATTTGTGTACATTTGGAATTTTTATGCTAAAACTAAGCTAGCTATAGATCAGTGCAGGTGCAAGGCCACCACTGGAGTGTCCTATCCAGATACCAGTGGATCACACCTTAATCCTAGCTACTCAGGCCCTGAATTCAAGCTCTAGGACTGCCATGCATGTACACACACACACACACACACACACACACACACACACACTGTGTACTTCTAATCAGACTACTTGGACTAATACCAAAAAAGGGTGGTGTATGAAGCTAGTCATTTGAATAAATAGTAAAGTTTCCACCTAATGCTTTCATTAGTGAATGGCCAAGAGACAAGTATGGAAGCCAAGGGTGTCTTTCCAAACATGAAAAGCTCTAAGAAATCTACACCATCAAGTCCAACCAGATAAAAATTGGCCTCCAGAACCATTAAAAAGACATGTCCCCCTGAGACGTAATATTCACCACAGCAAGGGGGTGACTCTCCAGCCCCAGTGTGTGTATGTGTACCTTATCCTAAGGCCCTATCAAATGAAAATGGTCTTTCAGTTTTCAGCCAAATCCCAGAGATTTGGCCATAGACACCTCCATTTTATCAGAATGCCAAGCTATCTCTTACCTCCTAAGAGAGCTGTTTTCAAAGCTATCTTATACTTAACCCTTAAAAACTTACATTTGTATGCATGTCTGTTTTAACCTCTAGAGGTCAAAAGGGTAAATTGGTTCTCCTGGAACTTGAACCATTTATTTATTTATTTATTTTTGCCAGTCCTGGGCTTTGAACTCAGGCCCTAGGCACTGTCCCTGAGCTGGAGCTCTGCCACTTGAGCCACAGTATCACTTCTGATTTTTTTTTTTATGTGATACTGAAGAATCAAACCCAGGGCTTCATGCATGCTAGGCAAGTACTCTACCACTAAGCCATGTTCCCAATCCGAACTAAACTTTTTAAAGCAAATGATACCACATATATTTTAAATGAGGCCATTTTGCTCAGTTGGTACTTGAACAGTAAACTGGCAAGTAAAGATTGAGAAACTCAGAGATCTCAAGTCCTTCTGGGTTTACCCTTTGACTTTCTCACTTAGAAAGTAAGAAACAAAACTTGTACCAGGCACCGGTGGCTCATGCCTATAATCCTAGCTACTCAGGATGGTGTGATTTGAGGATCTCGGTTCAAAGCCAGCCCAGAGAGAAAAGTCCATGAGACTCTTATCTCCAATTAACCACCAGGAAACCGGAAATGGTGCTGTGGCTCAAGTGGTATAGCGCTTGTCTTAAGCTGAAGAGCTGAGGAATAGCACCCAGGCCCAGAGTTCAAGCCCACTACCCACAAAAAAGAAAGAAAGAAAGAAAGAAAGAAAGAAAGAAAGAAAAGGCAGCTGGAGCTGGCAATGGTAGCTCACACCTGTAATCCTAGCTACTCAGGAGGCCAGGAGATCTGAGGATTGTGGTTTAAAGCTAGCCTCAGCAGGAAAATCCATGAGACTCTCATCTCTAATTAACCACCAGAAAACCAGAAGTGTGGTCAAAGTGGTAGGTAGAGTGTTAGCCTTGAGCAAAAGAACTCAAGGACAGCACTGAGACCCTGAGTTCAAGCCCCACGACCAAAAAGAAAAAAGAATTCAAAACATTAAAAATTTATTCTGAAGCCTGGTGCTATTGGCTCACACCTAAAATACTAACTACTGAGGAAGCTCAGAGCCGAGGTTTGAGGTTCAAAGCCAGCCTGGACAGGAAAGTCCATGAGACCCTTATGTCTAGCCAGCAACAAAAACAAAAAAAAACTGGAAGTAGAGCTGTGGCTCAAGTGGTAGAGCTTCAGTCTTTTTTTTCTATTCACTAAGTAGATATTTATTATATGATCTTACAACACATCCTAAAACTTTTAAGTGTTCAGAAAAAAGAACTAATTAGTACAGAACAATATATATATATATAATATATATGTTGTTTAACTTAGTTTGCTTAGTTCATTAATTAAACCTTAACAAATCCCATTGCAGTCATCTTTTCGATCCATTCATTTGAGCTCCAGTCTTGAGCAAAAAAAGCTAAAGGACAGTGCCCAGGCCTTGAGTTCAAGGGCTAGTACTTGCAAACAAAAAATAAAGTGATATATTCTGGGATGGGCGTGTAGTCCAGTGGCAAAGCACTTGCCCAACATTTATAAGGTCTTGGTTTGATCCTAGTACCATTAAAAGTAAATTCTAAATTTCTCATAATTTTATCATGATTAGAATGTAACTTTAATCATATATTTATTGTAATTTTGCAGACCAGTTTTAGTGGTCAAACTAACAATTCAGGAGAATCTTAAACTCTGTAGAGAATGTGCCACCTTTCAGAGGACAGTTTACTATTGCCAACAATCCTAAATGTACATATGTGTTTATTTTTAAAATACATTTTAAGTTTTTTGGGGGGAAATATACCTAAAAACCCTTCAGAATTTTCGAGTTATTCATCTATAAAATCTGGGTGAAAACAGAAGAAATTGTCTTAAGGTGAAACAGAGTTTTAGGGACAATGTTTTCTAGTCTCAGAGTTTCCCGTGGTCTGAGAATTTGTGACAGATAAAATAGCGAGAGAAAGAAAGAAAGAGGAAGAAAGAAAGAAAGAGAAGAAAAAGAAAGAAAACTGTAGCCCACGAAAACAACAGCTTTAGCCAGGCGCCAGTGGCTCATGCCTATAATCCTAGCTGCCCAGGAGGCTGAGATCTAAGGATCACGGTTCAAAGCCATCAAGAAAGCCAGGCAAGAAAGTCCAGAAACCTTTATCTCCAGTTAATCAGAGAAAAAGCCAGAAGTAATAGAGTGCTAGTAGCCTTGAGCAAAAAGTTGGGTGGGGGGGGGGGGGGAGCAGGGGGGGGACTAGAGGAAGGGGACCTATTTCAATCTTTTTTTTTTTTTTTTTTGTCAGCCATGGGGCTTGAACTCTGGGCCTGGGCGCTGTCCCTCAGCTCTTCAGCTCAAGGCAAGCTCTCTACCGCTTGAGCCACAGCACCACTTCCGGTTTTCTAGTGGTTTATTGGAGATAAGAGTCTCACGAACTTTCCTGCACAGGCTGGCTTTGAACTGCCATCTCAGACCTCAGCCTCCTGAGTAGCTAGGATTACAGGAGTGAGCCACCGGCGCCCAGCTGACACAGTTCATCTTTAAGCTTATGATAAAACATACACATGCACACGCACACACACCACAATCAATGTTTTGCTGAGTGAAAATGAACTAAAGCATACATGAAGCAAGGGATAGGTGCTATAACATGGCTGCTATATCATAGAAGGAACATCTATCCCCAAGCCCTTGTTTGCATCCTTCACCCTGAACCCTAGCTTCAGCCTTCACTATTTGGAAGTATGATACTGCACTCAAATCCTTGGTATGCTTCTGGTTTTGTTTTAAAGTCATGAGCAGTCAGCAATTATCTTTCTGCCTTTTATCTCAAATTAGAGAAGCTAGCAACATCAGTTAGCAGGAAATAATTGTTTCTTAAGAACGTCTTCCATTTAATTTTCTTTTATATTTAAAAGTGAATATATATATAAAGCTTCTCCAAATATTTAATTGTATGTGATCCACTTGATGAAAGATATCATAAACACACATGTATGTATGTATGTATGTTTATGTGTGTGTTTCAGACATAAAAATATGTTCCTCCTGTTGAATAGTTTGAAAAAAATCATTTCAAGCCAGAGGCAGTGGCTTATGACTATAATCCTAGCTACTCAGGAGGCTGAGATTTGAGGGTCAGATTTCGAAGCCAGCCTAGACTCTTATGTCCAATAAACTACTCAGAAAAAGAAGTGGTAGAATACTAACCTTGGGCAAAAGAAGCTCAGGGACAGAACCTAGGCATTGAGTTTAAGCCCCAACACAGGGGGAAAAAAATGATTCCAAAGAATAAAGACAATGATAATTTAAATGCTCACCATTTTCAAAAATTTATAATTTCAAAAATATTAGTTTCCTCTCAGAGCTTCCCATTCAAAAATCAAATGACTAAATGGCATTGAAATTGAAATATTTGCAAAAGCCTAGTGGCCTGAAACTTTCCCCTAAAGCTTGGTTAAACACTAAATTTCCAACTATGTGAATGATTTCTTTTGTTAAAGACAGTATCTTCATAAAGTCTTGGTTTAGGGGCTGGGAAGGTGGCTCAGTGGTAGAGGGCTTGCCTTGCATGCCTGAGGCCCTGGGTTCAATTCCTCAGCACCATATAAGCCAAAAGAAAAAAGCCAGAAGTGGCACTGTGGCTCAAGTGGTAGAGCGCTTGCCTTGAGCTGAAGAGCTGAGGGACAGCACCCAGGCCCAGAGTTCAGGCCCCATGACTGGACCCCCCAAAAATTAATAAATAAAATCTTGGTTTAATAGGAGTGATTACTCTTGTCTCTTGCAAAGGTTGCACTAGAAGAAATGAGTCAGGTTTGTTTGTAATAGTCTTAGAGAACCGTCCAGAAGAAAAGGGCAGGATGGGGATTCCTCATGGGGAAAAAGGAGCCAATTCTCCATATGGGGCTCCAAAAGCAGGCATTAGGCTGAGGGAAAGGCAAGCAAGTTCATGATTGTAATTACAAAATGTTCACTTAGATAAGAGCCATATTGACAGTGTATAATACTATACTCATCTGAGTTATAAAATGGATAGTATAAATGGATAGTATAAATAAGATAGAAGATGCCATTCATGAATTTTTTTTTTAGCAAGATACTCTTTTTAGTAAAGTATCAAAATGTTTGCAGAATCATTTGGCACCTTCAATTCTTCTACAGTCTGGGAGTTCAGTCCGGAAAACAGTCAAGTTGAATTCGTGGATGGGTTCTTGGCAAGAATACAAGGTGGCTTTATACAGTTCATCTCAGATGTGTTTCACTGAGTATCTGAAAGAAAGAAGAGGATTCGTGGTCCTGATTAAACAAGGAAGTTACCCAGTGACTTAAACAGACATGTTGTAGAATTTGGCTCATAAAGCCCTTGACTTTTTCAATCATGGGAATAACCAGTTGCTTTATTTTGTGTTTTGTCAAAGTACCTCTGCCATTTGGTACCTCAGCCTGATGGTTACCTGCTGCCTCTTCTTATAGACTCCATGTCCTTTGTTGTTGCCCGGCTGGTCAAACATGTGTAGCAGTGCCCTAGGGCACCAAGTATGCCCCGAGGGGGGAGTTAAGTGCTGCCAGATGTAGAGAGCCAGAGTTGATTCACATCGCCATAATTTCCATAGCTAACTTTACCTGTTTTCTTTTGGTTTTGAATTTCATTCTTCAAGAAAAATCCATTTGGAGTTGGGTTCCCCCCATCCCAAATTGCAATCCTGTCTTGTTACTTCTAATCTGCCAGCCCCATCCCACCCGCAAAGTGAAAATGTGAGAATTTAAAACTTAACCAGAATGGAGAAGATGTGATTTGATTAAGTTTGGGTGATTAATGTTTTTACTTTATGGATAAAATTTAAAATATAGCTATTAAACTCAAGAACATGGGAAAAGCTAGGACAAATAGATTTCCTCGATCAAGTAAGGTAAAGAGAAGAATTTTTAAAAATGGATGTATCATACAAATCAATCAGATGCAATAGAGTTTATTTAGATCACATTTTAGTAAATCATTTGTTTAATTTAGAAAAGGCAAAAGGAGATTATCTAAAGGTAGACCAAATAATTACAGTAAGGAATTATTGTAGGTTTTTATTAGGTATGATGATGTTATATTGTTAAATCATTAAAGAATCTTCATCTTTGAGATATGCATACTGAAATATTTATTTGTAAATAAAATTAAAATAATTCAATAGGAAGGAAAGAAGGATTTAGTGAAACAACATTGGCTAGAGTGAGTCATTATAGCTAGATGTTTGTATATGGGAGTTTATATTACTAATCTTTGTACTCTTGTATGTTTACAATTTCTACAATAAAGAGGTCTGTTGTGTTTTTTTTCTTTTTCAAAAGTATACTTGGAGGAGTGGAATATGGCTTAGTGGTAGAATGAGTGCTTACCTAGCATGCATGAAGCCCTGGGTTCAATTCCTCAGTACCACATAAACAAAAAAAAAGCTGGAAGTGGCGCTGTGGCTCTAGTGGTAGAGTGTTAGCCTTGAGCACAGAGAGGCTAAGGGGGAGAGCCCAGGCCCAGGACTGGAAAAATAAATATATTTTGTATTATACTTTCAAGCTTTGTGATTTTTGACAGATTCCTTAATCTTCTTGAGTTTCAACCTTTTATTTGGGGAAGTTTTTTTTTTCTTCCTAATTTACCTTGCCCAAGTTGTTAAACCAGATTAAATAATATATATGTGAGTTATTTGTACATTGTTATAAACATGTCAGTTATTATTATTACAAAGTTCTCAAAAAGACAATTTTCCTGCTAAAGAAAATTAACAGCTTTTCCTGTGTCAACAAGCAGTAGAGTTGTCCCAGATACCAACTAAATATCCATTGAAGCCAGGTGCTGGTGTCTCACACTTGTAAGCCTAGCTACGCAGGAGGGTAAGATCTGAGGATTGGGGTTGGGAGCTAGCCATGGAAGACAAATGCAAGATTTATCTCCAATCAAATAGCAAAAAAGCCAGAAGTGGAGGTGTGACTCAAGTGGTAGAGCCCCAGCCTTGAGCAAAAAAGCTAAGCAAAAGCTTATAGCCCTTAGTTCTAGTCTCACTGCTGGAACAAAAACTTAATTAATTAATTTAAAATATCTATTGAAAATCTCTGGAATAAGATTATAATTTCTAGCCATTAACAGTTTTTAGTAACAGTATTTCCAATCACTCGTGTGTGTGCATACCAGCCAGTCTTGGGGGCTTGAACTCAGAGCTTGGGTGCTATCTCTGAGTTTTTTGCTACAGACTAGCACTCTACCACTTGAGCTATAGCTCCACTTCTGACTTTTTGGTGGTTAGTTAGAAATAAGAGTTTCAAGGACTTTTCTGCCCAGGGTGGCTTCAAACCACAATCCTCAGATCTCAACTTCCTGAGTAGCTAGAATTACAGGTGTGAGCCACTGGTGCCTGGCTTTTTTTTTTTTCTTCAAATTTGCAAATAAAAATTTCTCATGGCCTAGCTGATTAAATAGAGTAAAGACAGCTATTCTATTAGTGTTTTCACTGTATAGTAAGACTTCTCAGCTGGGTATAGTGATTCACACCTGTAATCCCACCACTCAGGGGGCTGATGCAAAAGGATTGTGAATTTGAGACCAGCCCAAAATACCTAGAGACTGTATTAGAAAAAATTGTGAATTGTTTCATATTTCTTATTTTCCTTGATTTCAGAATGGTACTTTAATATGTTAATGACTATTTAAACTTTCTTGCACCATGATATACAGAAACCTGATTATTAGAATATTTTCTATCCTATTTGCTTTGTTTTCTAGTTGTAGCCTTGTTCCTCTCTGCCTCCTTCTTCTCTGCCTCCCTTTCCTCCCTACTTTCTAGCATCTTATCATGAAATAAGCATGTGTTAAAAGTATACAATTTAATGAGTGACAATAAGACAAAAATAGAACAATATACTACATTAAAAAATCAGACATTGTCAAGACCTCCATCTACCTGTGCATGCCCTTTATTAATCTAAATTTCTTTTTTTTTTTTTTTTTTTGTCGGTCCTGGGGCTTGAACTCTGGGCCTGGGCGCTGTCCTTCAGCTCTTCAGCTCAAGGAGAGCGCTCTACCACTTGAGCTACAGTGCCACTTCCGGTTTTCTGGTGGTTTATTGGAGATAGGAGTCTCACAGTCTCTCCTGCCCGGGCTCGCTTTGAACTGTGATCCTCAGATCTCAGCCTCCTGAGTAGCTAGGATTACAGGCATGAGCCACCAGCGCCCGGCTTAATCTAAATTTCTTATATCCCCTAGGTAACCATGATCCTGACTTAAATGGTATTTTCTTGCTTTCCTTTATTTTTACCCCATACATATAGATTCCTAAACAGTATAATTTTATATCTTAAAAGTTCTCTCCATATTGTTAACTATATTTGAAATTTGTTCATTTTGGTTGCTTTATAATCCTCATAATCTGTCCATCCTGCTACTGGTGTACATTTGCTTGGACAAGTGGTTGTTCCCACTTTTTTCTAGTATAGACATTCTTTTGTATGTCTTTAGGTGTACCTTTATCACTTTTATCATTAAATACCTGGGACTATATTATCAACTTCATATTTACAAAGTTTTCCAAAGTGATCATCCCAGTTGACACTCCTCAGAAGTGTTTGAGTTCTTGTTGCCCTATATCTTCACTTGTACTTGGTATTCTCAGACTTTAAAAATGTTATTGCCAAAAGAACATAGATAAAACAGTTTTCTGTTATCTACTACTTAATAGTATTTCTAAGTGTGTATATTTGAGATACCAAATTACATCTTCCTATTAACTACTATTCATAGACCAGAAAAAGACAGCACAGCTTAAAAAAAAAAGCAGAGGATATTTTTGAACATTTTCATTCATTATTATATTCCACTTATAGTGAGTGATACCTCAGATTACTGCAATGTGCCAGGTCTATGCTATTGACCACTTACCATAAAAACTCATAACCTGTTTTATTCTCTAAATTCTTGGTAGAAGAAACTGAGCAGTGAATTAGTTCCAGCGCTGAACTTAGTCCAGTGTTGCTGTTGTCCAGCTGAGTTACAAACACTTAACATCTACATCCTCCATCTCCCCCGCCCCTTTGCTGAGGGGAAGAGGGAACTCTGGATAGAGTTTTTTTCTTTTTTTTGGGGGGGGAAGGGGGTCCGGTCATGGGGCCTGAACTCTGGGCCTGGGCACTGTCCCTCAGCTCTTCAGCTCAAGGCTAGCGCTCTACCACTTGAGTCACAGCACCACTTCCAGCTTTTTTTCTTTTTTGCTTATATGATGCTGGGGAATCGAACCCAGGGCCTCAGGCATGTAAGGCAAGTGCTCTACCACTGAGCCACCTTCCCAGCCCTGGATAGAGTATTTTATGTGGTACTAAGAGTTAGGCTGCTTGAAATTCAAGACAAAGTTGTTTCCTTTTACCTACCAGATAGAAGTTGGAGGAAACTGAGGCAATGTGAGAAGGGACATAATGTAGCCCTCTCTTTTCTCTGATGTCCCAAGGACACTCAGTCCCCATCCTCTTTTCACTTGGGTTTGGGAGGAAGAGACTGAGTAGATTTCCCCATCCCCTAAATGTCCATCAGTGTGGAGCATATTTTTTTTTTCCTTTAGAAACTCCATGTTGTAAGTAGCAGCAATATTCCCCATGAAATTCTTTTTTCTTTTTTCTTTTTTGGTTAGTCATGGGGCTTGAACTCTGGGCTTGGGCGCTGTCCCTCGACTCTTTAGCTCAAGGCAAGCACTCTACTACTTGAGCCACAGTGCCCCTTCCGGTTTTCTGGCCTTTAATTGGAGATGAGTCTCATGGACTTTCCTGCCCCAGCTGGCTTTGAACCACGATACTCAGATCTCAGCCTCCTGAGTAGCTAGGGTTACAGGCCTGAGCCACTGGTGCCCAGCACCCATGCAAAAAAAATTTTTTTGGGGGGGATTGGTTTGGATTTTTGCAAACATGTAGAATTTCAGCTATCTTATGGGTGAATGGGCTGGCCTGAGAACTTAAGCATACTGTTTTTGTATGGAAATGTGTTTAAACAGCTAAAACCACATATTTATCTTGTTGTAGAACAGATTTTTCTATAATTGTTGACTGCCTGAATACTCTGCTGTAAGCAAACTGAACAATACCATCACTTTTTTATGGTGAAGTGAAAAACATCTACAATAAGACAGAAAATAAATGTCTATGGACACACTGTGACTAGGACTAAATATTTATTAGCCAACATAGTTTCTACAATATATAGCAGTACATTTTCATTTGTTATATTTGTCAGGTAAGGTGTATATTTCTTTTTGGACAATGTCTCCCCTTCCCTCACTCTCGCCTAGTTTTTCCCTCCTGTCTCCACCAACAAGTTGTGTAGTTCATTTTCAACATAATGTCCAGTGAGTACCACTGCTGCATTCATTCACCCTTTATTTCTGTGCCTTCCCCTTCCCCTCAAAAAGACAGATAAATGCACAAACAAGACAAAAAGAAAAGAGAACAAAAACAGCAATAAAGAAAAAAACCTCTTGTTTCCATGTCCTGGAGTTCATTTTGATAAATATTATTTTATATGACCAGATGCACATAAGCATATTGCCTTTGTGTTTCTCTCCTAACAGTATCTTCCTTTGGTCTTACACATTTGGGTTTTTATCAACCCTTCTAAAACACTGAAGCACATTAATGTAGCTACCTAAACCACATGTAGATCTTTGAACTTGTGTGGCAAAGGAATGTTAATTATAATTAGCTTCAGGCTATAGGCTAGAAAAATTCAAAAGGTCCTTTTGCATGAATCTATACACAGAGCTCATAAAAGCTCAGTGTCAGTTTGCCATTTGTGCAGTTAGGCTAGTTAGCTAGTGGCAAAAGGGTAGGATTACATAATATTCATGAAGTCTGAAGTTAGTCATCACTAAATCCAAGTATTGCTAATTTTTAAATGACTCAAAAATAAAGAAAAGCCAGCAGCAGCATCTAGTCAAATCCAACAGATTGGATTTGATAATGATGAGACATTAGTTATAAGTATAAATTCTGTCGATTTGACTCCATTGTTACCTCCTTTGCAGGATTTGTCACCTTTCTATTTTATATATTCTCCCTGAAATACTACCTGAGGAACCCTGAACCATTCTGTCAAAGTTTTGCTTGTCCTTTAAGGTTTTAAAACAGAAGTAGAAATGGAACTCTGCAGTATTTCCTAGCTCTTGTAGTGTTGGAACTTTGTGGAGTTTTCCTGCCTTTCTATAAACAATGCATCACAGTGGCCAGGCCCAAAACACTTTCACATTGGAGCCAGTACCTTATATGCCATATTGCACTGTGAAATCAATACTTAGGTGTCCAGTCATAGTCTCTGTCTAATAAAGGAGAAGGGAAGGAAGGAGGAGGGGAGGGAGGGTTAGTAAGAAAAGGGGTAGGGGAGGGAAGAAATTTGACTAGTTAATGTAATGAGCTACAAACTTGAACCCATGGGTTCCCTTTTGGCTATAATAAAGAGGCAAGGGGGAAAGGAGGGGAAGAGAAAGAGAAGAGATCTGATTTGTTAGTATAATGAGCTTGGACCCCAGGACTGGTCCCAAGAGACACATATGGCTGCGAACTGCAAATTAGAAACATGGTAATTCTGTAGTAGCAGAATTGCTAACGACTGTACAGTTTCTACCATCGGGAGGCACTAGTCCTGGGCTATGCTAATTTATAGCTTACTACTATTCTACAAGCCAAATGCATTTTTTAAATTTTTTTATTTTTTTGCCAGACCTCATGCTTGAACCCAGCACCTGGACGCTGTCCTAGCATTCTACCACTTGAGCCACAGCTCTGCTTCTGGCTTTTTGTGATTAACTGGACATAAGAATCTTATGGACTTCTCTGCTGGCAGGCTTCAAGTCACTCTCCTCAGATCTCAGCCTGCCTGCCTGCCTGCCTGCCTCCTTCCTTTCTTCCTTCCTTCCTTTCCTTCCTTCCTTCCTTTTTTTTTTTTTTTTTTTGGCTGTGGGACTTGTACTCTGGGCCTGGGCACTGAATTCTTCAGCTAAAGGCTAACACTCTACCACTTGAGCCACAGCACCACTTCTGATTTTCTAATGGTTAATTGGAGATAAGAGTCTCATGGACTTTCCTGCCCAGGCTGGTTTTGAACCACAATTCTCAGATCTCAGCCTCCTGAGTAGCTAGGGTTACAGGCGTGAGCCACTGGCGCCTGGCTTCTCAGCCTCTCTTGAGTAGCTAAGATTACAGGCATGAGCCACTAGTGCCTAGCTTTCCTAGAATTCTTTATGAAAGATAATTTGGGGCAGTACTAAATCAAATACCTTATAAATTTCATCTTATTGAATATAAATATAAATAAAATATAAATATAACTAAAAGCAACAATGAAAAGATATACTGAACTACTCTGTGCTTTTCCTGTGGAAGTACTTTAAATGAAGAAAAAATTATCGTTTTTTCCCCCCCAGCTATCCTATTAGGTACAGTTGGATGTAGTACTCCACAAACAGTGAGGAAAATGCATCTGGGAAATGTGTCTGGGAGCATAAGTCAGCAGTATAAGCTGAATGTAGTACTCCACAAACAGTGAGGAAAATGCATCTGGGAAATGTGTCTGGGAGCATAAGTCAGCAGTATAAGCTGGATGTAGTACTCCACAAACAGTGAGGAAAATGCATCTGGGAAATGTGTCTGGGAGCATAAGTCAGCAGTATAAGCTGAAGCTTGCCTGCAACTCCCCTACCACCACCCTGAAGTGGTAGTGCTGTTCCCAGGGGAAATAAAACTGAGTGCAAAAGGATTCTAGGAACTTATCCTGCAGGCTGGCAGACTAGTTTTAAACTATTTCTGTTTACAGATCTTGGTGCTAGGGCATGGTAGCAACATTCCTATAATCCCAGCACTCAGAGGCTGAGATAGGGGATTGTGAAGTTCCAGGCCAGCCTGGGCTGCATAGAGAAACTTTGTGTCAAACACAAACAACAAACAAATAAGTTCCTAGTTCCTTTTACTGTTCTAAACTGGAAGAAATTTTATAATTGGTTTGCTGTTTGTGCAGTACAGTCAAGTTTTCCTCTGCTGATAAGGACCAAATCAGCATAAGTCCTTTAAGTCACCAGGCCAGAACTCAAACAGAACCCACCTAATTGCTCATTGTTGATAAAAATGAGGTGCATGTGACCCACTACAAGAGATCAGATCACATGGATCCATTATTTTTCATAATTTCTCTATCTAATTTTTATTTTTTCATTAGAAACATTAAGTTTACAGGAATTAGCACTGTGGCTCAAGTGGTAGAATGCTCACCTTGAGCTGAAGAGTTGAGGGACAGCGCCCAGGCCCAGAGTTCAAGACCCACAACCAACAACAACAACAACAAAAAAAGAATTCTGAAACATTAAGTTTAGATATATGCAAAAAACATTTTGAGTTTCTGGAGCTTTCATGTCATATTATTAGCATTTTCTCACCAGTTTTAGGAAGCACTGTGATATCTCATTTTCTTCTGCTTGCACATTTAGGACTTTCCCTAAATTTTATTAGTGCAAATATGGTGAACTTTTTGCAAACAACCTTGTTTATATATTTCAGATTGTGTTCTAAATAGAGAGCTGTGAAGATCCAGTTGCCCTATAAGGAGTATTTGCTTCAATCATCAAGTTGCTTTCTTTGCAAAAAGGTTGTAACAATTTTTCTACCCCGTTTAGTCCCTGAGAATGTCTTCTTTATAGCAACTTTTTAATTAACATTTAAAACTTTCTTCTAATAGGCTAAGCAAAAAATAGAATATCATTTCAATTTAAATTTTAGTATTTCTAGGGAAAGTGGCTCAGTTATAGAGTGCCTGCCTTGTATGCATGAGGTCCTGGGTCATATAAGTAGAAAAGGCTGGAAGTGATGCTGTGGCTCAAGTGGTAGAGCGCTAGCCTTTGAGCTGAAGAGCTGAGGGACAGTGCCCAGGCTCCTCAACTGACTCCCCCCCCAATTTTTTTAAAATATAGAGGTGATATACAGAGAGGTTACAGTTATATAAGTCATGTAAAGAATACATTTCTGGGGCTGGGAAGATGGCTCAGTGGTAGAGTGTTTTCCTTGCATGCATGAGGTCCTGGGTTTGATTCCTCAACACTACATAAGCAGAAAAAGCTGGAGTAGCACTGTAGCTCAAGTTGTAGAGCACTAGCCTTGAGCTGAAGAACTGAGGGACAGTGCCCAGGCCTAGAGTTCAGGCTCCACAGCTGACAAAAAAAAAAAAGTACATTTGTTTTTGGACAATGTCACCCTTGGCACTACATATATATATATATATATATATATATAGGTGTGTGTGTGTGTGTATATATTTATTTATTTGAGACAGAAGCCCTAGCACTGAAAAGATTATGGTTGTTCCTATCCAACCCAGATACACAATTCATAACACAAACAAGGCAAGCTGTAACATTATAATAAGTGAAGAAAAAGAACAGTATGTCTAAAAATGTTCTAATTTTCTCCTATTAAGCTCTTTCTTGTTGGTAGAAATGTTTTAAATATTTTCTTTATCACTGTATGATGGATGAGGAGATCTCTCAGCTTTTCAAAATGAGTAACAAGTGTATTAGTGGACTCAAAGAAATGTTCTGATAATTTGAAGAAGCTTCTTACTGTTTATGCTTGTTCAGGCTTCTTTTTGTTGTTGTTGCTGGTCCTACCTAGGGCCTTAACTCAGGACCTGGGCACTCTTCCTTAGCTTTTTTGCTCAAAGCTGGCACACTACCACTTGAGCACACTTCCACTTATGGCTTTTTACTCTTAATTAGAGATTTACCTGCCTCCAGCTGGCTTCAACCCACAGTCCTTAGATCTCAACCTCCTGAGGAGCTAGTATTACAGTTGTGAGCTACTAGCGCTGCTGTTGCTGCTGCTGCTGCTGCTGCTGCTGCTGCTGCTCCTGCTGCTCCTGCTCCTACTCCTGCTACTCCTGTTCCTCTTCCTCCTTCCTTCCTCCCTCCCCTTCCCCCTCCCCCTCCCCCTCTTCCTCCTCCTCCTCCTCTTTTCTTTTTTGTCAGTACTAGGGCTTGAACTCAGGAACTTGAGCTCTCTTTTAGCTTTTTCCATTCACTACTCTGTTTCTGAGCCTTTTCTGCCCAGGCTGGCTTCAGACTTCAATCTAGCTCTCAGTCTCCTTAGTAGCCACTGGTGCTGGCTGTTTTTAGTTTTCAGTTTTTTGGGTTTTTTTTTGTCGGTCGTGGGGCTTGAACTGTGGGCCTGAGCGCTGTCCCTCAGCTCTTCAGCTCAAGGCTAGCACTCTACCACTTGAGCTACAGCACAACTTCCGGTTTTCTGGTGGTTTATTAGAGATAAGAGTTTCACCGACTTTCCTGCCCTGGCTGGCTTTGACCCGTGATCCTCAGATCTCAGCCTCCTGAGTAGCTAGGATTATAGGCGTGAGCCACCGGTGCCCAGCTTGTTTTTAGAATTTTTATAAAAATGATACTACACATTATGTTTTCCTAATCAGAAAAAAACAAAACCCAATAAAGCAAATCATGTGTTTCCTATTGATTCTGAGACTCATTCTGTACAATTTCAGCCAAGGGCAGAACACACCCTCTCAGGAAGATGACCTTGTTCAGAATTACAAAGTTGGCATGGGCATAGTGGTACATACCTACAGTCCTTGTACTTGGGAGGCTTAGTCAGAAGAATCCTAAGTTTGAGGCCAGCCTGAGACTCTTGTCTAAAAGAGAGGGGGGGGAGGAAAGACAAAGAAAGAAAGGGAGAGAGAAATGGAAGGAGGGAGGGAGGAAGAGAAAGAAGAAAGAAAGAGAAGAAAGAAGAAAAGGAAGGAAAGAAGAAAGAAAACAAAGCCAGGCACCAATGGTTCACACTTGTAATTGCTCAGGAAGCTGAGATTTGAGGATCGAGGTTTGAAGCTAGCTCAGGCAGGAAAGTCCAGAAGACTTTTATCTCCTATTAATCACAAATAAAACCAGAAGTGGAGCTGTGGCTCAAGAGGTAGAGTGCTAACCTTGAGCATAAAAGGTCAAAGACAGTGCCCAGGCCCTGAATGCAAGCCCCAGAAGTGGCACACAAAAAAGAACAAATGTCACCCCTTCCATTATTCTCTTCTATCTTTCCTAAGCCCATCCATACCCTCAAGTTATATAGTTCATTCTTACATACCGTACATTGAATGTAATGACTGTATTTACCCATCCCTCCTTCATTCATCTGCCCACCTTCCCCTGCCTACCTCCCTCCTCAACAAAACTTGTTTCAACCTCCTGATACTCATTTTGTTAAACTGGTCTTTAATTGTTCAGAGGAGTAATACCATTGGAATACTTCCTTGAGTGTGCCATCCTTTAGTCAATTTGTTTGTGTGTATATTGTGGCTACTTCTAAAGGCCACTTCTGCATCCTTCACCCCACTTCCTAGGGCCTCTCGGCAGATAAGGGCAGATTGTTGTCCAGTTGTCAGTGCGGCCTGACCTGAAACTCCCAGCTTACCCTCATTTGGAGCTGGGTTCCCCAAATTATATTCTTCTTGAGTTAAAAAGTTTGGGGGAGCCAGGAGCTGGTGGCTCACACCCATAATCCTAGCTACTGAGGAGGCTGAGCTCTGAGGATCACGGTTCAAAGCCAGCCTGGGCAGAAAAGTTCGTGAGACTCTTATCTCCAATAAACCACTAGAAAACCGGAGGTGGTTTTCTGTGGTTTGTGGTTTGTAGCTCAAGCAGTAGAGCGCTTGCCTTGAGCTGAAGAGCTCAGGGATAGTGCCCAGGCCCAGAGTTCAAGCCCCATGACAGACAAAAAAAAAAAAGTTTGGGGGGGCTGGGAAGGTGGTTCAGTGGTAGAGTACTTGCCTCGCATGCATGAGCCCCTAGGTTCGATTCCTCAGCACCACCTAAGTAGAAAAAGCAAACCTCTCCCCCCGCAAAAAAAACCAAAAAAACCTTTCTTTTGGTTTTGTTTTTTTGTTGTTGTTGTTGTGGTTGTTTTGGGCCTGGCACTCTCCCTGAGCTCTTCAACTCAAGGCTAGTACTCTACCACTTTGAGCCACAGCACCACTTCTGGTTTTCTGGTGGTTAACTGGAGATAAGAGACTCATGGACTTTCCTGCCGGAACTGGCTTTGAACCTGGATTCTCAGATCTCAGCTTCCTGAGTAGCTAGGATTATAGGCATGAACCACTGATGCCTAGCCAAAAGTCTTTATAAATTAGTTTGGCATCCCAGAAATATGTCTCTACTCACTGATTCTGAAATACAGCTGGGGTCTTGGAGTGCTTTCTGAATAAATAATGAAACATATGTTTGAAGTCTGTAACTCTTCCTTCCTCCTAACCACAACTTAGATAAGCTGTCAATGGTGAGTGTCACTTGTGTGAATGGATTCTCTAGTTTTAGTTTTCAAGGCTTTTTTTTTTAAATTCTAGCTGTCGGGATGATTAATGTGACTGAAAATACTGTTGACCCATTTAAATCATGTCACACAACATCCATTGCCCATGTACATAATGAAATACACACTGAACATTACCTTAAATGTGGGATCCCATCAAATAAAATATAAGACACTAGGAATAATTATAACATTAAATATTAAACATTCAAAATAGTAATTGTCACTGAAAATCACTTACGAGCAAAACAACTAGGAACATTTCTTCTTTAGAGCTAATTAGAGGTAAGGGAGGTAGTTGTCTGCAACTGTGTGAGTTTAAGAAGTCTTTCTTTCAAAGTGTGTTTTAGTATTACTTGACTATTATGAGATTTGTTGCAAATAGTTGACATGTTTTCAATTGCTTAATCAGTGGTTTTAAAAGTAACAGTTTCCTAGAAAAATTAGAAAAAAAACAATCTGACATTTTTATCATAGTTTCATCAAACTAGTATTTGAATAATTTTAAAGACAACTAATTCATAGCTAAAACTATTTTGATCAATTATCTGATAACAAAGATAAGCTTTGACAACTTTTGAAATATTTAAATTTTGTAAGGACATCCTTAGCACAGCATTTAAGTAAATGCCCAATTTAAAGGCACTGAATTTAGGCTATCGAGTTTCCATGGTTACACCTTTCCAAGTTATTTGTGGATTGTGTAAATAGGTCTGTGAGTCACTGGTAATTATTTGTTTTTTTGTTTGTTCTGCTGGTAATTCTGTGTTTAGCTGAATTTAATACAGTTCACACAGTGTGCTTTGGTTTATGTATATTTTAGTGTTGATGATTGACAGTGATTGAGCATTTCTTATGGAGTGCTTGCCTTTTTTGTCATAAATGATGTATGTTGGTAGTGCTTGAAATGTAAATAAGTTCTTCTTGTATCAGTGTTTAATAAACAGGATTTTTATGCAAAGAAGGCTTCTTAGTACATTTAAACAATGATGTTTAGTGAGTTCTAGAATATTTCTCATAAACAGATTGCACACCAAGTTACCAAGGACAACGTAATGCTTTGTGGCCAAGCCACTACATTGAGTGGATACTATTTAGTAACAGATTACAAACAGCAGCATTCCAATCTGGGGCTTTAGCTCAGTAGTAGAGTGCTTTATAGCATGCTCAAAGCTCAGAATTCAATCCCCAGTGTTGCAAAAATAAATGAGTAAGTAAATAAGTAAATTTAGATAACAGCATTTGGACTTTAATCTTAAAATTGTGATAGTGTACTTTACTTCTCTGCAAGGTGAAATATTTCTATAATATGGACTCTCCTATCCCATCCTCTGCACAATTTAAGAACTACTCTTATCCTATATAGTATTGTATTTAAAAGAATATGCAGCCAGTGGATTCTGACTGTAATCCTAGCTACTCAGGATGCTGAAATCTGAGGATCATGGTTAGAAGTCAGCCTGGGCAGGAAAGTCTGTATGACTCTTACCTCTAATAAACTACCAAAAAGCCAGAAGTGACTCAAGTGGTAGTGTGCTAACCTTCGGCACAAAAGCTCAGGGAAATTGCTGAGGCTGAGTTTAAGCCCCAGGAAGGAAGGAAAAAAATTTTGTAAGGATATGATTCTTGAAAAAATAGAAAAGCCAAGATCTTTTGCATTTATAAATTAGAGATTTTCTAGCCAGGCACTGGTGGCTCACACCTGTAATCCTAGCTACTCAGAAGGCTGGGATGTGAGGATCATGGTCTGAAGCCAGCCCAGGCAAAAAAGTCCCCACAAGACTCTTATGTCCAATTAACCACTCAAAAACTGGAAGTGGCACTGTGGCCTAAGTGGTAGAGCACTAGCCTTAAGCACAAAGAAGCTCAGGGACAGCATGAAGGGCCAGAGTTCAAGCCCCACAAAAGAGAGACAGACAGACAGACAGACAAAGATTTTTTTTCCTTCTTTTTTTTTTTTTTATTCGTAGGCCGTGGGGCTTGAACTCTGGGTCTGGGCGCTGTCCCTCAGCTCTTCAGCTCAAGGCTAGTGCTCTACCACTTGAGCCACAGCACCACTTCTGGTTTTGTGAGTGGTTTATTGGAGATAAGAGTTTCATGGACTTTCCTGCTCAGGCTGGCTTTGAACTGTGATCCTCAGATCTCAGCCTTCTGAGTAGCTAGGAATACAAGCGTGAGTCACCAGCACCCGGCTGAAAGAGATTTTCTTTAGACTTCACAATTAAGCATCTCCATACTAACAAGAGACCACCAGGAATTCTAAAAAAATAAAAATAAATAAGCTTGTATTTTCTCAGTACGCTACAGTCATAAGATGCTGCCTAATTTATAAAGTGTTTGTACATCTAAGGTCTCATTTGGTGGTCAGAATGGCTCTGATAAAGTCTGAAGAGGCACTGTGTTTTTAATAGTATGGCTTTTAATTAGCAGCTCTAGGACCCAACCTAGGAACTCATGATTACTTTGTGAATTTCTTATTTGTGTATTATCTAGAAGCACGTTTTTAAATTCAGGCTGATTTCTACCTACTGATTAGTACATTTTAGAGTGACCTCTTCCCACAGTCAGATAACCAGTGGTAGCAATTACCATTTATTGAGTTTCCTTGTATTGCTTTCTATCTATTCTATCATGCAATTATTACAGCAACCTGCTTACTTCCTATTAACAAACAAGGAAACTAAGGCTTATATACTTCAACTAGCCTATTCAAGTAAACCAGTTAGTATTTAGAGAACACCCAAATTAAACAAGAAATCAAGTAAATATAATTAGGAAGGTACATCTTTGAGAAGAAAATACCAACATGCATTTATAAGCCCCCCCCCAAAAAAAGTGTTTTTTAAATTCCACACTATTTCTTCCTTTCCCCCCACAAACTGGCCATGTTCTACTAGGCATTTGGGCATGGTTTATTTTGTAATATTCTGGTATAGTTCAGTAAGTGCTTTCATGCACATCACATTTGACAGTTTTAAATATTTTATACATCAGATATTTTAGTGTTGTGGCAATATTGAAAACATTAATCTAAGAAAGGCACTGTGAATCTGTCATTTCTCTAAGTGTGAATAGTGTTGAGCTGCAAAGGTTTTCAAGTGTTGCTGTGGTTTCAGATATGACAAGCAGTTTTCTAGATACAGATGAAGAAGATACACATTGTGTTGGTGGTGGTAGTAATAGTTTTAATTTTTAATCCTGAGAACAAAAATTCATATCTTTAAAATATACATAGGGAGCTGGGAATGTGGCTTAGTGGTAGAGTGCTTGCCTACCATGCATGAAGCCCTGGGTTCGATTCCTCAGTACCACATTAACAGAAAAAGCCAGAGGTGATGCTGTGGCTCAAGTGATAGAGTACTAGCCTTGAGTAAAAGAAGCTCAGGGATAGTGCCCAGGCCCTGAGTTCAAGCCTCAGGACTGGCAATAATAATAATAATAAATAAATTATATGCATATATAATTTATATACCTATATATGATTAGAGAAAAGCAGGCAGCATTGACATTTTTACATTATTGCCTAAACTGTGGGGTGATAGTTATTCATATGATTAACAGAGTCTTCACCGTTGAACTGAATACAAGATTATAAGTGACAACATAAGGATTGCCTTGTGAAAATCTGAATTTTTCTCGTTTACTAAAAAAGGCTTCTGTGTCCTTTCTCTTTATTTATGGTTGAAAATAACTGCTTGATGAATAATCTTGGCTTCTGTTGTTCTGAATCTGTAATCTCAATTTCCCAATGTAGGAGATACATTGTTTCCTGAAGCTTTGGCTTTCTTTTAGGTTGTTAGTGACCGCCATACAAGGTTATGCTACCAACAAAAATCCTCCACATTGTCCAAATAATACCATAAGATTTGTATTCAAATGTTTTCTACCTGTTATTTGTAATTGTACAGTAAAGACATCAGGAATGTAGTATGATGTAAAATTTGGGTTTTTGGGGGGGTTTTTTGCATTTGGCATTGTTACTACAGTTTTTTTTTCCTTGTTATTGTTGTTGCTTTGTTTGTGCTTTAAAAAGAAAGCAACGTTGTAGCTAGGTACTAGTGGCTCACACCTCTAATCCTAACTACTTGGGAGGCTGAGATCTGAGGATCATAGTTCAAAGACAGCCTGGGCAGGAAAGTTCATGAGACTCTTCAATTAACTACCAGAAAACCAGAAGTGACTCTGTGGCTCAAGTGGTAGAGCGCTCACCTTAAGCTGAAGAGCTGAGGGACAGCACCCAGGCCTAGAGTTCAATCCCCACAACAAGCAAAAAAAAAAGGTTGTTACTGTTTTTTGGAGCTTGAATTTGGGCCCATTCTTGCTATGCAGGTGCTCTAGCTGGTGCCACACTGTAAGTCCTGTTTTTTGCTGATTTTTTAAAAAAAGTTTTTGGAGCTTAGTGGCTTAGTGGTAGAGTGCTTGCCTAGCATGCATGAAGCCCTAGGTTCTATTCCTCAATACAATATAAACAGAATAGTGGTGCTGTGACTCAACTGGTAGAGTGCTCCCCTTGAGCTGAAGAGCTCAGGGACAGCACCCAGGCTCCAAGTTCAAGCCCCAGGACTGCAGGGGAAAAAAGTTTTTGAAAGGATTTATTTTAGTATAAGAGGGTTAAAGTAGAAGGAATATAGGAGAAAAAAATATTTCTTGCTCCACCTGCAGGAATTGGGAGTTAAGGACTTTCTGTTGTGCCAAGAGCTAGTGGCTCACACTATCTAAAAGACTGCAATCTAAGGATTGCTGTTTGCAGCCAGCCTGGGTAGGAAACTCCATGAATTTCTTATCTCCAAATAACCACCAAAAAGCCAGAAATGGAGTTATTGCTCAGTCATAGTAGAGTGCCAACCTTGAGCAAAAAAGCTAAGGGACCATGCCTAGGCCCTGAGTTCAAAATCCAGTACCAGCAAGATAAAACATTAATAGCAACAAATACTTTTCTGAAGTTTTTGTTTGCTTGTTTTTTTTTTTTTTTTTTGTCCGTCATGGGGCTTGAACTCTGGGCCTGGGAGCTCTCTCTCAGCTCTTCAGCTCAAGGCCAGCGTTCTAACGCTTGAGCCACAGCGCCACTTCTGGTTTTCTGTGGTTTATTAGAGGTAAGAGTTTCACGGACTTTCCTGCCCGGGCTGGCTTTGAACTGTGATCCTCAGCTCTCAGCCTTCTGAGTAGCTAGGATTACAGGTTTGAACCACCTGCCCTCCGCTTGCTTGTTTTTCTTATACTAGGATTACAGGCATGAGTTACTGGCACTTGGCTTGCTACTGAACTATTGACAATTGTTTGCTTAGGCAGCAATAACTTTATATAAAGTAAAGGAAGTAAGCAAGTGTGATGGTGCACACCTGTAATCTCAGCACCCAGGAGACTAAGACAGGAGGATCTCAAGTTTGAGGCCAACCTGAATTACATGCTTTGATCTAGACACTGACATTTTTACATTATTAAAAAAGAGAAGGGGCAGCTGGGAGCCAGTGGCTCATGCCTGTAATCCTAGCTACTCAGGAGGCTGAGATCTGAGGATCACAATTCAACACCAGCCGGGGCAGGGAAGTCTATGAGACTCTTATCTCCAATTAACAACCAGAAAACCGGAAGTAGTGGCTCAAGTGGTAGAGCACTCCCAGGCCCAGAGTTACAGCCAAAGAAAAAAAAAAACAAAAACAAAAAACAAGCAAGAGGGCTAGGAAGGTGGCTCAGTGGTAGAGTGCTTGCCTTGCATGCCTGAGGCCCTGGGTTTGATTCCTCAGCACTACATAAGAAAAAAGAAAAAAGCCAGAAGTGGCTCTGTGGCTCAAGTGGTAGGGCGCTAGCCTTGAGCTGAAGAGCTGAGGGACAGCACCCAGGCCCAGAGTTCAGGCCCCACAACTGACCCCCCCCCCAAAAAAAAAAAGCAAGAGAAGGTGCTAGGTGCCAGTTGTTCACCCTGTAATCTGAAAATTGCTAGCCCAGGCACAAAAGTCCATGAGACTCCTATCTCCAAAACTACCAAAAAGAAAAAAGAAAAAGAAAAGCTGCAAGTAGAGCTATGGCTCAAGTGGTAGAGTACTAGTCTTGAGCAAAAAAACTCAGGGACAGAGAGAGAAGGTGGGGGGAAGGAAGGAGGAAGATGTCTAACAGTATTCCGTATAGAATTCAACTGATAGCCGGGCGCTGGTGGCTCACGCCTGTAATCCTAGCTACTCAGGAGGCTGAGATCTGAGGATCGCGGTTCAAAGCGAGCCCGGGCAGGAGAGACCGTGAGACTCCTATCTCCAATAAACCACCAGAAAACCGGAAGTGGCGCTGTAGCTCAAGTGGTAGAGCACTTGCCTTGAGCTGAAGAGCTGAGGGACAGCGCCCAGGCCCAGAGTTCAAGCCCCACGACCGACAAAAAAAAACAAAGAATTCAACTGATATTATTATAAAATTAAGAGTAAAATAACGCTCTTTTCAAATGCTTTACTGCAACTTTAAAGTGTTCATATTAAAACTATGCCTTGGCTGGGAATGTAGCTTAGTGGTAAAGTGCTTGCCTAGCATTCATGAAGTCCTCAGTATCACATAAACAGAAAAATCCAGAAGTAGCACTCTGGCACAAGTGGTAGAGTGCTATGCTAGCCTTGAGCAAGAGAAGCCCAGGGACAGTGCCCAGGCTCTGAGGTCAAGTCCCACAACTGGCTAAAATTTAAAAAAACAAAAACAAAGACAAAAAAAACCTGTGCCTTTAGCTGGGAGTATGACTCAAGTGGTGGAGTGCCTGTCTTGCAAGTACGAAGTCCTGAGTTCAAATTCAAAAATCACCAAAAAGCTAGAGATAAAAATATAAGATTTGTCAGGCACTTGTGGCTCACACCTATAATCCTAGCTACTTAGGAGGCTAAGATCTTAGGGTTATGGTTTGAAGCCAGCCCCGGCAGGAGAGTCCATGAGACTCTTATCTCCAATTAATCACCAAAAAGCTGGAAGTGGTAGCATGCTAGCTTTGAACAAAAAAGCTCATTGGCAGTGCCCAGGTACTGAGTTCAAGCCCCAGGACTGGTACACACACACAAAAAATCTGTGCCTTTGATCGTAAATTGGAAGTTCCCACATCTTCTGCTATTGGGTATTTTAATCCAAACTAACATTTTGAGAAGTATTTTACATGACTAGTATTTGTGAATAGTTGATTTTTTTAAGAATTAAAAAAGTGAAAGGAGCGGGTAACAATGTTCGACAAGAAATGTACTCATTACCTTACCTATATACAGTATCTTCACAATAAAAATTTAAAAAAGAATTAAAAAACACCTTCTTACTATATAATATTTTAACTCATGGTGTTTTTATATGGACATTCTCTAAAATTGAACTCTATGTGTGATTTCTATGAAATTGCCCTTTCTGGTTCCTATTTGTGTGCCTTAATATAAAATTGTTCTATTTTCCTTAAGGAAGTGTGTGAAGTAACAGGAATGTTTCTTTTAAGAGACTTTGGAAAGCTGAAATTTGCCAGATGTTCTGTGCTAACTGAGAAGCAAGAAGCATGCATTCCCTAGGTACAAGACTGGGTGAAACTCTTTCCGATTACTTTGACAAGGCGTTTGGTTTTGGTTCATTTTGATATTGTACTTCTACTCTGATCAGAGCTTGTCTTCTCTTCTGTATTTAAATGATATTATGGCATCCAGAAAATCTGGCAAAGAAAATGATATTTTGATGACATTTTTCACAAAGCTCAACTGGAATGAATTATTACATTTTAACCAGACTCTAATAAACAGCCTCTTTATTTCTCCTGGAAGGATACAGTATTTCTTTGTCTAAGAAGTTGCCTGAGTGTATGTATTGTTAAAGTGCTAAAAAATTGCTTTTCTCTAAACTTTAGCTGAGAGACAATGGAACTTGTTAAGCATATACTATTTCAATGTGATGCAATATTTTATTATTTGTGAAGACGAATTTTGAAGTAAATATTTTTATCTTAAGTGAAAAAATCATAATAATCTTATTAATCATTTGTGTGTAATTTCCACTGACCATCAAATGATCCGCTTTTAGTTTTGTACTTTGAGATCTTACCACCTTTGGCTTCCTTCCCTTAACACAGTGGGCCAGCTTAAAAGAATTGTTTTTCCTCTAGGCTCATAAACATTAATCCATGTTATTAAGCAGAAATATTTATTGATCTTGGTAATGTATTGAAACAAATATATATTAACATTTATTGCCTGAATTTAACATTTATTGCCTGAATATATATTTATATTTAATGCACACTTAACTTTAAATTTCTTTAAATATAAGTCCTTAGGTTCTGGTGGTTATAAATTAATGAATAATTACAAATGACCAGATTCAGCTTTTCTAAAGAATCAAAAATGATGTCTCTTCTCTAGCCATTTTGTAAGTTCACTGTTGTTACTATGCTTTATACATTGCTATTAATGAATTTTGTTTAAAGGCAGAGGGATGCAGCATACAGCCAATTTCCTGATTGAGCCTTGAGGAAGGTCATGTTTTGCTCTGACCTAGGTACCATTCTTGAATGTTGTTATTATTGGTAGAGAGTACCCCCAGGCCAGCACTCTTCCTTTCCTCAGAAATGCTCTAAGTGTGACTGACTTTCCAGTCATCATTGCTGGAATCAGAACTCCAGGCTTTGTGATGGTTCTGATATCCACAGAGTAGTATCTTCCTCACTTTTGTTTGACTACCTTTATTACTAGTGGTGACCAGCCCTGTTTGAAATGGCTAACTTAGAGCATTAAATGACTGTGATAAACATTTCAGCATCAAATGTCTTTTTATCACTTAAAATATTTTTGCACATTGCCTCTTTATATCTGTGGAATCTTTGTGACTATTGTATCTGCCTTAGATATAAATAACTATAAGGACAACTCTGTTGGCTGTCAAGTAGAATCTGTTTCAGACAAGTATTTTTGCCAGTGTATGTTACACTCAACTATATGTTCTATATTGAATTTTAAGGAAAATGAACTGTTTTCTAACACCTGCATACCAACTACGTCTGCATCCTTTTTAGGCATGTTTGATAAACACTTTGTCATCCAGAGTCAGTTTCTAAATGCTGTTCATTAGGCCTCCCAAAGTTGTTCATACAAGGTTTGTGAAACAGATCCATTCTTCTCTCTGTAATGGCATCTTAGCTTGAAATCCAGGAAGCAGTGGTGGATGGTGTCCATATCCACCATTTCCTGAATTGGAGAAAAAGTGTGGAAAGCATCTGGGGAAAAGGAGGCTCTTTACCAGCTTGTTTCCTGTAAGTTCAATTGGAAGACCTTGTCTGTGCAAATAGATTTCAAAATAGAGCCTGCCCTTTGACTGTCTCCATAATTACATGGCTTGCTCTGTATTTTATTTGGCAGCCAGAGCAGTTAACCCCTGTAAGGAAGGGGTCTATGACATGCCCAACTTGGCTTCCCAGACATGTCCATAGGAATGAATAAACCACTGTTTAGAGAAGCCCCCAGCTAAGAACACACTAGAATTGTCTTTAACTGAACTGAAACTCTTTGGAAACATTTAATAATGTTTATTATGATTGGTCAAAAACTTAAGTTTGTCCTTAGTGTGTGAATAGTAGCCTGATATTAATTGCTTTTTGTTTTGTTTTAATTGGGAGTTAGGGGAGCTTGTTGATGCATTGATGTAATCAACATCTGTCAACAGAATGAATTTGCTTTTGTTGACTTTCAAGGGCTCTTATCCTTTAGTTTTGCCCAAATCAGTATCTGCTTCAGACTGAGGCGTTTCCTGGGGCGGGCGCGGGGGGGGGGGAACAGGGGAGGAGAGGGGGTGCTTCTCTTCTGTTTTCTAGTTGCCTTGAAATGGGAAGGAACCTGTGATTTTTCTCATTTACTTTTGAAACATATACCTCTTAATATTCTGTTACAAAAGAATAAAAGAGTTTTTAAATGATTCAAACTATTTAATTCTTCTTTTATAACATTTGTGCAAACTATGAAACCTTTCAAGCATACTGTCAGTGTTTTAGGTCAAGAAATCTAAGGATGAGATGCATTTGCAGTATTCTTTTAGTACACAGCACTCTAAAGAACTAGTGCTCTTACTCTGGGTAATTGTTTGGAGTTCATGAAGTGTGATCTTTTTCTGGTTCTAAATCAGCACTTTAAAAATATATCCCTGTGGTACAGTCCTCTGTGAGTGTTCTGTAGGAAGCAACATTTTTGAACAGTAAAAGAATATATTAGATTGCTATCACAAAGTAAGTTGCTTTTTTTGTTATTGAAGTTAATATATTATTTCAGTAAATCAATTGACTTAAAATTAAAATCATCAATGAGTGTAAGAGCCACAGTTGAAAATGAATTAGCAAAACATTGTTGTTTTCTCTTCTGGTAATCATAAATCATTTAAATCTGGCAGGCATTCCTTGCTTCATCCAAAATAATTGCCTCCATTTGTAAAATCAATTAGATGTTAATATACTATAAATAATAGTTTTGTTACTAGACTTTGGCATTTGCTGATCATTATGAAAAAATATATTCAGCAAGACATTTTACAGGGTGTCTTTTAAATTACATATTATCTCTGGTTGACATTATTAGCTAATGTAAAGTAGTTCCAGGCTACTTTATTGTGTTGTTTTCTACCGGATATTTGATCCCTCTGAAATGCAGTGTAACTGAGGATTGATGGCATGCTGCAGGGTGAAAGTGCTTCTTGGGCAGAGTGCAATGAAAAATATGGTGTTGGTAGCCCACACTTCAGCACAAATGTACTTTGTTCTGTTTTACAACTGCTTAAAATAACGAGCATGTTATAATGTCCCTTTGAAAATTGATTCAGACCTCTCCCATAAAAAAATACTTGTTGACCAAAAGAAAACTCACATTTTCAAGGGTAAAATTGGCTTAACTAAGGGTCATTAGTAAAGGTGCACATGAAAACCCAGGTCTCAGTGTGAAATGGAAGCATTTCATTATGTGGTATGGAATGCATGAGCAGATAACAATTAAAATGGACCCTGAGTAAGAGGCCAATAAATACAGGGCAGGTTGTGGGCAGCAAACATTAGTTATTTAAAATGCATTCCTCCTTCCAGCATACTTGAATTCTGTAGTCTCCCCTTTTAGACTTAATTTGTTAAGGTAAATAAAAGGCAGCTTTTAGAAATTGATGTTATTACTGAATACGAAAATATTTAAACCCATAACCTAGATTTACACTCCAGTTACAAATTTGAAGTATGAAAATGTACGACAGGATCCCGAGGACATATAGCAATTTCAGTAGACATTCAGGCTTCACAGTATGCTCTTCCATGGGGTGAAAGAAACAGTTGCCTATAATTTTCAGTATTCAGCTCAACTAGGCTTTGATAGCATTTTTGTGACACAGATAATAATTCTTATTATTACCAGTAAATATTACAGTAAATATTCTCATATACATAACAAAATGACATGTAGATTTACTGCCTACTAAACCCTATGTCAAGTTTCTGTGAGGTAATCAACAGTATCAACTCTCTCCATGATGATCTCTTTTAAGATCAATTCAACACAAGCAACCCCTTGCTGCTCTGTGTTCCCCTACTCTGCTGAAGTTTCAGGTGGTTTTCTGCTGACATTCCCTATACTTCACATTAATCCACTTGCTTTTTTCAGTACTTACTATATACTTGCAACTTGTTTTCCCATCTTGTTCTCAGAAGAGCGTGTGCTGTAGCACCTGGGTGGATGACAGTGCAAAGAAGCTTCTGTTGCTATCTCAGGATGGACATCCATCACTGAATTCATTGTAATGTTGAAAGTAGTGGCAACTTGCAAGTTAAATGTAGGTTTAAGGTATCAGCTATGCTTTTTACAAAACTAAGTAATATAATAAAAACTCAAGATCCAGGTGCCAGTGGTTCATGTCTGTAATCCTAGCTACTTGAGAGGCTGAGATCTGAGAATTACAGTTTGAAAGCAGCCCGGGCAGGAAAGTCTATGAGACTCTTTTTTTTGGGGGGGGGGTCCGGTTGTGGGGCCTGAACTCTGGGCCTGGGTGCTGTCCCTCAGCTCTTCAGCTCAAGGCTAGCGCTCTACCACTTGAGCCACAGCGCCACTTCCGGCTTTTTTCTTTTTGCTTATGTGGTGCTGAGGAATCGAACCCAGGGCCTTGAGCATGCAAGGCAAGCGCTCTACCACTGAGCCACCTTCCCAGCCCTATGAGACTCTTATGTCCACTAAATTACCAAAAAAAGCTGAAAGTGCAGTTGTGTCTTGAAGTGGTAGAGTGCTAGCCTTGAGCAAAAGAAGCTCAGGGTGCCAGGCACTGGTGGTTCATGCCTGTAATCCTAGCTGCTCAGGAGGCTGAGATTTTAGGATTCTGGTTTTAAGCCAGTCCAGGCAGGAAAGTCTGAAGCTCTCATCTCTGATTAACCACCAGAAAACTGGAAGTGGAGCTGTGGCTTAAAGTGGTAGAGCACTGTACTTGAGTTCAAGCCCCAGAACTGGTGTGTGCACGTGTGCACACGTGCACACATACACACTCCTCAATAAATAGGCTGGAAGTATAGCTGAAGTGGTTGAGCACCTGCCTGGCAAGAACAAGGTCCTGAGTTCAAACCTTATGATGGCCAAAAAGAAAGAAAGGGAAAACCCAACACACCTTTTCTACAGTGTTTTATATCAGATAAGGTAGTTTGAGTAGTATTTCTGTGCTTCTAAATATAGTAACTAGGATTTTAATTTTACTCTGTATTTGGGAAAAGTAATTACTACTTATTAATTACAATATAATAAATAAGGCAGAGGACTCCCTATTCCCCAGTTCTTCTCCATATCAGGTTATTTGGAGGCTTGTTGTCTTCTAAAAGTACCATAACTTAAATATATTTCTTCATTTTGTCTATGAAAACACTGCGCTTTTTTTCCTTATGAAATAAATACAATATGGTACCCTAACCTACTATTTACAGCAATATGTATAAGGTGACTTTTATCAGATTGTAAGAAAACATTTCACTTCAAGTACAAAGGTATATTATGAAAGCAGAATTGTTAACCAGGAGCTGGTAGTTTTAGCCTATAATCTTAGCTAGTTAGGAGCTGAGATCTGAGGACCATGGAAAGTCTGTGAAACTTTCATCTCCAATTAGCTACAAAACAAAACAACAACAACAACAAAACTGAAAGTAGAGCTGTGACTCAAGTGGTAGAGCACCAGCCTTGGGCAAAAAAACTCAGGAACAGCACCTAAGCTCTGAGTTCAAGTCCCGGCACAAAAAAAAAGGAGGAAGAGGAAAGAAGGAGGAGGAGCAGGAAGAAGAAAGAGAAGCAGGAAGAAAAAGGGAGAGGGAAGAAGAAGGAGGAAGAAGAGGAAAGAAGTTGTTAATAACTCACAAGGTTCTTAGGAAGATTAATGAGCTAACATGTGAAGTGCCTTGTACAGTAATTGACACATAGTAAATGTTCAGAATTAAAAGCAAGTGTAGAGCTCTGTGTTCTTAGCATTTTAATTGTGTGTGTGTGTGTGTGTGTGTGTGTGTGTGTGTGCGCGCGCGCGCGCGCTGGTCCTAGGGCTTGAACTCAGGGCCTGGGCACTGACTCTGAGCTTCTTCTTTGCTCAAACCTAGCAGTCTACTACTTGAGCCACAGTGCCACTTCCAGCTTTTTCTTTTTTCTTTTTTTGGTCAGTTGTGGGGCTTGAACTCTGGGCCTGGGTGCTATCCCCGAGCTCTTCAGCTCAAGGCTAGTGCTCTACCTCTTGAGCCACAACACCACTCTGGTTTTCTGATGGTTAATTGGAGATAAGAGTCTTGAGGGCGTTGCTACCGGGGCTGGCTTTGAATCACAATCCTCAGATCTTAGCCTCTTGAGTCGCTAGGATTACAGGCATGAGCCACCAGTGCCTGGCTTCGTTTTACTTTTTAAATATTCTTGAAGGAACTGTTGTTTATTGGACATGGCACTGTCATATTCCTTATTGCAGGTAATTCTGAAACTAAATTCTTTGAGGCTAAATTCTCTGAGACTAAATGAAGAAACTTGTTCCAGGCCACACAGCTAGTAAGGAGGAGTAGAGTGAAGACAAAGTGCTGGCTTCTGATTTCCTACTCTGTGCTGAGTTGGGTTTCAGGACAAATACTCATCTGAAGTTCAAGTTTGCACTGGGTTCTAGTAGAAACAGAAATGTTACTCAAAACCTGTAGTTTTTTGTTGTTGTTGTTGTTTGTTTGTTCGTTGTTAGACATGGGGCCTGAACTCTGGGGCCTGGGCGCTGTCTCTCAGCTCTTCAGCGCAAGGCTAGTGCTCTACCACTAGAGCCACAGCACCACTTTCAGCTTTTTTCTGCTTATGTGGTACTGAGGAATCCGACCTAGGGCCTCATGCATATGAGGCAAGCACTCTACCACTGAGCCCCTTCCCAGCCCCCAAACCTGTAGTTTTTAGGCTTTCTACACATTCTCAAGGATGGTGAAAGCCCAGGTTTCTGGCCACATGCCCAGATCTTTAATTGGTAGATAGAATGTGTCTCCTTCCACAAGTGACACTGACACTGAGTTAGCCTCGGAGACTCCTCGTCAGAACCAATGCGCCAGACTGAGGTGGCAAAGTTCCCTCAAGATCTTGGTGGTAAATATTCTAGGCTTATGCCTATATTCTTTGTCACACCAGACAATTCCATCTACTTCTTTTTTTTCTTTTTCTTTTTGTTGGTCATGGGGCCTGAACTCTGGGCCTGGGCACTGTCCCTGAGCTCTTCAGCTCAAAACTAGCACTCCACCACTTGAGCCACAGCACCACTTCTGGCCTTTTCTGCTTATGTGTTGCTGAGGAATCGAACCCAGGGCCTCATGCATGCAAGGCAAGCACTCCACCATTAAGCCACCTTCCTAGCCCAACTCCATCTACTTCAACAGCCGTGAACCAGCCATAAACAGTTTTTAGTGAGGATTGGTATAGGCCAAGATATTTGAATTTTATACAATTTTATGTGTTACAAAGTATTCTCTCTCTTTCAATTATTTTTAAGCATTTATACATGTAAAAAAAAGTTTTAGGTTTAGCTATCTAAGAGCCAGGAGTGTAGTTTATTAACCTATACTATGAAGTTGTGACCTGTGAGTTTGGGAGAGTTTTGTTTTTGATAGTACTGGGGAATGCACTCAGGGCTTTGTGCTTGCTAGGTAAGTACTCCACCACTTGAGCCAATCCCTTTTTGCTTTAGTTACTTTTCAGAGAGGGTCTCTCATTTTTTGCTAGGGCTGGTGTCAGACCATAGTCCTCCTAAATGTTCTTCCTCCTAGCTAGAATTACAGGTGGGAACTACAACACTTAGTTTGTTAATTGTGGTAGGATCTCTAACCTTTTTGCTGAAACTGGCCTCCAGCCACAGACCTCCTTATCTCTGCCTCCTGGCATGGACCAGACCACCATACTTGGCCTGGTTATTTTTTTAACTATTGTTTTTGTTGCAATAATAATATAAGTGAATGGATTTTAAAACCTAACAATATAGAAGAAAATAAAATGAACCAAAAAGGCTCCCACCTCCTGCTGAAATCACACGCTCCAGGCATAACCACTATTGATGAGTCTTAATTTCCAGAGATTTTTTTAGGCAAGTATAAACTTAGACAAATAAGAATTTAAGCTCTTTTTCTACTATTGCATATTGTTCAGCATTTTCTTTTAATGATGTATTCTGACCTCTTTCCCCATCAATACATGGAGATATCTTAGCTTATTCTTTTCAGTGGCCCTAGAGTTTTCTATTGTATAGATGTACTCTAATATAACAGCAGCCGGGCTGCTGGTGGTGTTTCCAACTCAAAAACATTTAGATGGTTTCCAACTTTTTCTACCTAGTGTTGCAATGGGAATACATTTTTTATCCCTCTTTCATTGTGTAACATCACAGGATAAAGTCTGAGGTGATACATTGCTGAGTCAGAAGACATTCATTTAATATTTTGATAGCTATTTCTAAATTTCTATTTGGGTATTTTAGAACCCTATATTTGTTTTCTTTTGTGTTATACCTACATTGTTGCTATTAGGTCTTTATCCATTTGAACATTCATGATACGAATTTTCGTACAGTGCTTTGACACACAAGAATTTAATACACAGCAGTAATCCTAAGGAGGACAGAAGGGCAGCTGGCAATTGTCTGTGATTCTCCTTCTCCCCCCTCCTTTCTCTCTCTCCCCCCTGCTCTCTCTTCCCCCCCTGTGCGCTCTCTCTCTCTCTCTCTCTCTCTCTCTCTCTCTCTCTCTCTCTCTCTCTCTCTCTCCAGTCCTGAATTTAATGCCTGGGTACTGAGCTTTTTTATTCAGGGCTAATACTCTATGACTTGAGAGTCACAGCTCTACTTCTGGCTTTTTTGGTAGTTGATTGGAGGTAAGAGTCTCATGGGCTTTCTTGCCCAAGCAGGCTTTGACATCCATTCTCAGATCTTAGCCTCCTGAGTAGCTAGGATTACTAGCGTGAGCCACCAGTGCTCAGCTTGTCTGTGATTCTCAAACAAAAAACAACTTTACAGAGTAGAAAACCATCAAAACAATGTTCTAAATTCTAGGGTTATCCTGGACATTGTTGCATAAATTTCCAACAGAAGAATAGTTATTTTTATAGACCTGATGCTTCGCAGATGTTTCTATATGTTTGCTTCCCATTCAAGTAGAGCCTTCCATTGTCTGACGTTTATGTAAACATGGTATTAGCTAATAAATATGCTGTGTCACTATTGTACTAGAACTCAGAATTCTACTCCTTTCCTTCCTGTTTAGGGCTTCTTTTATTTTTATTTTTTAGTCAATAAAAGATTAGACTAGTGATTTAATTGATAACACTTTTGAGAACAGCACTGTTAGTTTTTCTTTATTATCAAACTTAAAATACATCTATTTCTCATATAGGTTGCCACAGAATTTTCCCTTCACCACTCAGTCGTATCTACTTACACAAGCAGTCAAGCAGCCAACAAAGAAGAAATTTCTTTTCCCGGAGACAAAGAAGTATTTCGCACAGTATAGTTTTGCCAGCTGCAGTTTCTTCAGCACATCCAGTCCCTAAGGTACTGCATTACTTATTACCTGCCTAAGGAACTGTATTCATATTACCAGCTGTTTTTTCCATCAAGATAAAGGCTAACTGTGGAGATGATAAGATTTTGTTTTGTTTTTCTTGAGCTTGAACTTAGAGTCTGAGGGCTGTTCCAGAGCTTTTATGCTCAAGGGTAGCACTCTAACACTTGAGTCACAGCTCTACTTCTGGCGTTTTTGGTGATTAATTGGAGATAAGAGTATCACAGACTCTCCTGCCTGCGCTTGTTTTGAACCATGATCCTCAGATCTCACCTCCTGTGTAGTTAGGATTGCAACTAACTAATTACTAACACCTAGTTAACCAGATGATTTTGCACCTTTGATTCCTTGGCCATTTAAAATCATAATTTTAAAACTTAATTTGTGATTTAAAATTGTGATTTCACAATTCTTTAGTTCTAGAACATTAATTTTATAAAATAAAGTTCTGAGCATACAACAGATTGAAACTTTAAAGTTCTATCATGAAATTTGCTATTAAACGTTTATCATTTAATAGACATTTATAGTTTCTGACTTTTTTAGGGGAACTTTGACTATAAAATTGGGCTCAAGAGAGATTATTTGAAACTAATACACTGGATTGTTTTTAGACCTGATGTTATACTTTCTGTGTTATTAATGCTCCATGTCATTAATACTCCTTTAGAGTAAATTAAACACCTTGATTTTTTTTCAGTGATTGAACTCTGAGAGAGAAATAAAAACTCTCCATTTTCCAAAATGCAATATAAAAGAGATGTGTGGGTCATTTTGGAAGAAAGAGAATAGCATATGTGTGTGTTTGTGTGATTTCTACTAATATGTCTTCTTTATAGTGAATCAAGATTAACTATGTTATACCTCCTAAAAGTGAGTGGTCCATTTTTGTAATGAGAACTTGTGAGGCAGAAGGGTAACTAGAACTCAGAGTATATTCCTGGCTTGGCTAAGGCCTGATTAATCATAAATTGTCATTATTGTTCCTTAGTATAAAAGAAAAAAAAGACATCTCTGCCTAGGTAAAGTGAGTTTTAGACATTTTAATGGCATATCAGTAGTCCCTCTGGCTGCATTGTAACCTTACCAGATCATGGAGCAGAATGAAGATAAGAACATAGGCTGTTTGGGAGAAACCAAGTGATGTGTAGACATTGGTGGGGTAGCTGTTCTTCCAGTGCTAGGCAGGTCCATTACCTGAATGAGAAAAGCCTCTCTGAACAAAAGTAAAATCGTAAAATCCAGCATGAAACTTTGTATGATGTTGTCATCTAATAGTGTGGTCCTCATCCTCATCCCAAACTGCTGTGTAGCCTTACTGTTTCGTATTTTGTTCAACAATACTTAGGTATAGTTATTATAAACAACTTATTAAGGGCTATGTGAAACCTTGGGGCTGAAAGAAGCTCTGTATGTAAGATAGTATTTTCTGAATACTGCCAGTGGATGTAAGGAAGTGGATGGTCTACAAGAGTGATCTGGATCGAATGTTTTGAGGGTTCTTTTTTTTTTCTATTTAGAGCTCTATTTGTTTGTTGCTGAAGCATCCTGGGTAATTTTTTTTTTATGTATTTGAGGGAAGAAAAAAAGAATAGAAGGCTTTTTTGTTTTATCATCTAGAACTCTGTTGAAGTCGGGTTGCCAAGTATAAGGAAAGTGTCTGTGTGAAATGCTTTGATGGAGACAGTCCACTTTTCACATATATTCATGGGAGAGGGTATTGGGAGACATAACTTGCACAAATTTTAACTTTGTGTTGAGAAAGTGCCTCCTAATTAACCATTTGGCAGATTGGAAACTCGGTGGTCTTTTTCATTCGTGATGATATGCTTCCAACAGGGTTGGGTGGAAGAAGAAAAGAAAACTACTATTTGTTTTGACCAGAAGTCTACTTCAGTCAAATTTGACTCAAAGCATGGTGAGGTTAACAGACCATCCAGAAGCAGCACTAACAGGCAATGTTAAGTTCAAAAGGGCAAGGGAAGGAACTGGGGGCAGCCTGGAGGGTCTGTTGTACTGGCTTTGGAGGTCGGTGCTCCGGCAGGAAGGGCAGAGCTCCATGAAGCAGGAGGCTGTGTCCGAAAAAATGATCCCATTGTCGTGCCCTGGGTTCTGATCTTCATTTTCAATCCTTTTTCCACAAGCACATAAAGAAGCCAGACTATGTGACGACAGGCATTGTACCCGACTGGGGAGACAGCATAGAAGTTAAGAATGAAGATCAGATTCAAGGGCTTCATCAGGCTTGTCAGCTGGCCCGTCATGTCCTCCTCCTGGCTGGGAAGAGTTTAAAGGTGGCGTCTTACCAACCTTCAGTAGGACTTTCATAAGAGACCACTAACATTGTTCTTTTTCTCTCTTTCTCTTAAAACTTCTTTGGGACACATCTAATTTGTTTTTTATTTTAAAAATTAAGGATTCTTGGAGTGGGAGAAAAGGTTTTTTTTAATTATAAGTGCTATGTTCATTCAAGAGGTAACTTCAAATCCAAATTGAGTTTTAACTAGCAGAATTCTAGGATAGAATTCTAGGTTAAATCAACCAATACAAGTTGATCAATGGCAGACAGCTTTGACTTTTGTCCTTTGCCTATAGCTTCTGCTTTTTTTTCCTGAACTATTTCTGTGTGTCTGAGGAGTTGGTCTAACTTGTATTTGCCTCTTATTTTATAACAAGAGATCACAGCAGATACACAAAGCTATAGATAATATGGCAATATTATTTACAACCATCCTATACACGATTTAGTTCTTTCATAATAATCTAAAACAAAGTACTATCATAAAAGAAAATATATACTTTTCAATAAGTGGACAGAATTTAGGAAGATGAAAATCATTACAATGTAATCTATATAATAAGTTTGTTATAGCAGTATAACTAAATATAATGTGAATGTAAAATGACAGAAATTATTGAGTAAATATGTTAAATAAGAGATTCGATTTTTGTTTAGAATTTTTATAATTTATGATGTATTTCATGGATATATTTTTCATATATTTGTAAAACAATTTCGGAGACTGGGGTTAGCTCAATAGTAGAATACTTACCTAGCATGTGTGGGGCTCTGAGTTTGATCCCAGCAACACACAACACACACACACATACACACACACACACATGCACGCACGCACACACGCACACGTATTTAATTTTCCCTGTTTAGAAGTAATTAATTACCCTATAGTAAGAGGGACCTTTTTAAAAAACGCACACATTTAGTTAGCAAAAAAGAAATCAAAACTAGGGAAAATCAAATCTTTATGAAATATAGCAGAATCAGTTTTCTAAATGATGACCCATAATCTCCATGTCATTGCTACAAACCCATGTAATGTTTCACTGAGAGAAAACGATGTGAGTTGACCTATTTTTCAAGCCTTATCTAAACTGAAATTTCCTTTGAGCATTGATTTATTTGTTTCCATTAGCCAGAACACTAACCAGGAAGAGACAGGAGTTGCTGAAGAACATATTGTTGAAATCTTCATGCTACAAATGAGTCATTTAATGACTCACAAAAGATTTAGAGGAGCCTAGAGTTTAAAAAAAACGTTCTAATTCCTAATAGTGTGTTTACCACCATATACCTAAATGATCATCAGAAAACACAATTGAGGATGGTAACACTGGTCATAATTAATTACAGTGTTATGCCATAAGCTCATCATAATTAATTTATACAATCTCACATGGAAGTGTCATTATAAGCATAGTCAAAAAATACAGGGACTGTCTTCAACTGTCACTACACAATTTCTTTTATATTTTAGGTTGATATGACAACTGAAGAGATAGATGCTCTTGTTCATCAGGAAATCATCAGTCATAATGCCTATCCCTCACCTCTAGGCTATGGAGGTTTTCCAAAATCTGTTTGTACCTCTGTAAACAACGTGCTTTGTCATGGTATTCCTGACAGGTATCCATTTTTAGTAACATACTGTTCCTTTTGGAAATAAAACATAAAACTAAGATCTATAGCATATGTTGAAATGTACTATAGTTCAGTGAAGTCAATTATGATAAAACAAAGAATGTTTTGCTTTGAGATGAATGTAATATGACTATTTAATGTTTGTTAAACCACAGTGTGATCTACAAAAGTAGTAGTTGTGCATTATCTCCTTTACCTTCAGTTTTTGCAACTTAAGTGATAAAATTCAATGTAGGCAAATTGTTGTTATCAACTGTCATTGTTCCTTTTTATAAATTTAACGTAACTAGTAAGTATTTTTTTTCCTAGCACTAGGAATCAAACCCAACGCCTTGCAGATGCTAAGAAGGTGCCCTACACTGAGTTTAGTTTTAAATACATACTTTGAAAGAACGGTCACTTCTTAAACAATGGCAATATGTTCTTTTCATATCCTACTTCTAAAATGTGGTGTAAGTTATATAAGATAAAGGTCAGATACACTTTCTCATTTATTCCTCCTTCACTCCAGACTTTTGCAACTCATTGAGCTCGTTATAGTAATCATTGGTTATTCCTTTTATTGAGATCTGCCTATCACCATACTTGTTTATCACAATTTTTTTTTCTGTTTATGTTTTAGTCGACCTCTTCAGGATGGAGATATTATCAACATTGATGTCACAGTGAGTAAATAGTATAAAAAATAGTCTTTGATCACCTTCAGAATTGCTAGTAGCAACAGGAAGAAGTAGATTGAAAATGTGAACTGCACTGGTAGAAATGCTGTTTACTTCTAGCCCCAGACGCAAGCAGCTGGTTTCCTTTTTTGTCTTTAACTCTGTGTTTATTCCAAGTAAACTCAGGCCTGACTTGAATTTAGGGCTGGAATCAGATGCACTGAGATCAATGTTGGCCTAAGTGAAATGTCAACCCAATCCTGCTATGTGTCATGTTTTTGAGAAGGTGTAATTGTTATTGATCCACTGTGTAGTTAATGCAGAGCGCCATAGCACTGGGCAGCTGGTGAAGCTAGATATGTATGAGATGAGCTAACACGAAGAAAGCCAGCATTTCTCCTTCACTCTGCCAAGATTGATCTTCCTCTTCCTGCTGATTTTGAGTGGGGCCTGTCATTATCTTACTCTGTCATTAGGGGCTACATTGGCCTGTGTGTCAGTCTATTTGGACAGCAACTCTTTTGCTAGCAGTGTTCCCTAGATTTATTAAAATCCCTGAAGGTAACATTGTGTACCATTTCTGGTATAGAAAGCCTTGAGCTCAAAACATACAAGCAGAGTTGTTTTCTCTCTAAACTGAAGTTTTCACTGAATAATTAGTGTTTTTTCTTTGAAATAACAAGCCTCAGTAGTTTAACATAGGGACTTCCAATTATATAAGCTACACTCTTTTCTAATTTTTGTAGTATTTCACTATTCTCAGACTTGGATCACTTGTGTTCATTTGATTATAATTTTTAATAGTACCTTTGGATTCTGGAGATTATAAATAAAATCTGTACAGTTAAGATTAAAAGATTTTAAATAAACAAAAGGTAAACATTAATAAGAACTGTTTGTGATCAGTGCCATTCAAGGAATAAAGTTTTTATGAATGAGGAATTTTTTAGTATTTTAATATCCATCTATGTAACTTAGGTAAGAATGAGGAAATGGAAATAGCCATCCAGTAGTTGAATTCAGTCAGAATTTTACTTGTTTAAATTAATTCAAACTTTTTTTTCCTCATATCAATTTGTACAAGGATATGGGTAAAGATTCTTTTATTGCTGATATTATTTCCTGTGTCATTTTGTCCTATTTAGAATAAATGAACATTTGTTCTACTTATCCTATTGATATCTTCCCAATCAGAATCACTTAAGGCTTTTCACTGAAGTGTGTTAGAAATAAAAATTTTCCTAATATATTTTTAGTTTATACGGAATCTGATTTTAAGGTTTTACATTTATCATCTCCCATAGTCATCTTCTAATAAAATATTGAAGCTTGAATAAAATGGACACAATCTTCAAAAAATGTAAAAACAATTTCATATTTCTTTCTCTTGGGGGAGGCAGTACTGGTGCTTGAATTCAGGGCCTAGCTGCTGTTCCCTAGCTTTATCTATCACTCAGGGCCAGTACTCTTCCTCTTTTTTTGGGGGGGGGGTCCAGTCGTGGGGCCTAAACTCTGGGCCTGGGCTCTGTCCCTCAGCTCTTCAGCTCAAGGCTAGCGCTCTGCCACTTGAGCCACAGCGCCACTTCCGGCTTGTTTCTTTTTGCTTATGTGATTCTGAGGAATCGAACCCAGGGCCTGAGGCATAGCAAGGCAAGCGCTATACCACTGAGCCACCTTCCCAGCCCAGTACTCTTCCTCTTGAGCCACATCCCCACTTCCAAATTTTGGTGATTAATTATGGACTTTACTGCCTGGGATGACTTTGAACTTTGATCCACAGATCTCAACCTCCTGAGTAGCTAGGATTACAGGCACAAGCCACTGCTAACAAACTAAATTTCTTATGAATTTTTGTTGTTGCTGTTATTGATCATGGGGCTTGAACTCAGGGCCTAGGTGCTGTCTCTGAGCTTTTGTGCTCAAGGCTAGCACTCTACCACTTTGAGCCACATCTCCACTTCTAGTTTCTGAGTAATTTATTGGTTATAAAAGTCTCATAGATTTTTCTGCCTGAAGTAGCTTTGAGCCATAGGCCTTAAATCTCAGCCTCCTGAGTAGCTAGGATTACAAGTGTGAGCCACTGGTGGCCAACTGAAATATTTTTTAAACCAAAGATTTCTGTTACCAAGTCCTAACTTCTTGCAGAAAAAAACTCATTACATTTTACTGGTATTTATGTCTTGTATGTATCATAAGAAAATGGATTTTCTTCAAAGTTAATTTTTTTTTAAAAAGACAATGTGGGTCATAGTAGTTGCTCAATAAATACTTATTTACATTTTTTTTTGGGTCCGGTCGTGGGGCCTGAACTCTGGGCCTGAGCGCTGTCCCTCAACTCTTCAGCTCAAGGCTAGCACTCTACCCCTTGAGCCTTGCTTGCCTGAGGCCCTGGGTTCGATTCCTCAGCACCACATAAGCAAAAATGAAAAAGCCGGAAGTGGCGCTGTGGCTCAGGTGGTAGAGCACTGGCCTTGAGCTGAAGAGCTGAGGGACAGCACCCAGGCCCAGAGTTCAGACCCCACGACCAACAAAAAAAATAACAAAATAAGTAAATACTTATTAAATGAAAGACAAACAAGAATACTTTGTAGAAACAAACAGTAGTTACAAATGACTACTTCAGACTTTAAAAAATATTGTATTCCATATGTATTGATTAAAGTAGTCAGTTTGAAAGGTACCAAAAAGGAATATGAGATAGCAAATTTTAAAAAATTATAGTGATACATTTTTACTTCAAATAAACAGATTTTGGTTTGCAGGCATGTCTTAGGTGGTAGAGTGCCAGCCAATGTGCAAAAGCAAGCATCATATACTAAGTTTGAGTCTCAGTCTTAGACAAAAAAACGTCTCATAGGTCTGGAGGCATGGTTCAATTGGTAGAGCACCTGCCTAGCAAGTACAAGGCCCTAAACCAGTACCATGAAAGAATGAAGGAAAGGACCCCCTCAAAATGGTTGCATAAACATTCAGTTAACATTTTTTTCTGTAATACTCTTAAATTAGCAAACTTTATATTCTTGTATATAAAATCAAAACTTACACTTTCCTGTATTGTAAAGGACTATAAGTGGAAAATTGTATATAAAAATTACCTCTATTAGAAGGAAATTAAGACAGTTTGATATAGTAGTGAAAACACTTGAATAAAAGCAACAATTTGTTACTTTAATTTGCATCTACCTCCATATTCTTTCACCAAAAAGTTTCTTATCTGAGCCTGTTACCTAACAACCTGAAAATGATTTAATTTAGTATTAAAATAGTTGGAAAACTCAAATAATTATATTTTTAATTAATAGTTTCTGAATTCTACTTTATGAGAAACTGTAAAAATAATTAGGACAAATTTATGCAAAATGTAAATACCATGCTACATCCAAAGATTAATAGTTCATCAGTCCCTCTGCCTTTCATATTTATTATAGTGTTTCAGAATCATTGATTTTTTTGAAATAATGAATCTGATGTCTTTCAAGATACTGTAGGAATTATGAATCATTGAAGACCAATAAAATTATATCTTATGTAATGTTACATTTAAGCCTGTTTTGTTATGTATTGATTCTTTTTAAAAAATCCATCTACAGTGGGTTTTTTTGTTAGCATTCTGCTCTGTGGAATACCTGGAACACTCGATTAAGATTTCATCTCTCTAGACGTAGAATTTTTCTGTAACATTGCTCATTCCTACACTTCAAATGTTGCAACTAAATTATCCTAACATCCATTATAATGCTGACATGTCATTTTATTTCTTCTTGTTGTTATGTATCACTTCCAAATATAGAACTGGTAAATGAAAGATCATGTAAATCTTGATGGTACTGAAGAAACTTTTAGTATGTTAAATACTTAGTTTTCTAGATCTATTGTAATTGTAGGTCAAGATACTGTGATCACTAATTTTTGTATGTATAGTTTTGACTTCCTCAAAAACAAAATGAAGAATCAAGATGTTACAATAGTATTGCTAGTCATAATGATGAAATAGCAATGCTAATCATGTTTTTGCTTTTATTAGCAACAACATATTCTTCAGTATTGTTGAATAACTTCATCTTTTACATTGCACTGATGTATCAGTATACAGTATGTAGACAAATGAACAACAATTCTGGAAATGTAAACACATGAATTTATTAAATACATACATGAACACTATATATACTTAGACTAGATTTTTAAGCACAAATGTATTTTAAATTTTCTGCCTGTATTCAGGTCTATTATAATGGCTACCATGGAGACACTTCGGAGACATTTTTGGTGGGCAATGTGGATGAATGTGGTAAAAAGTTAGTGGAGGTTGCCAGGAGGTGTAGAGATGAAGCAATTGCTGCTTGCAGAGCTGGGGCCCCCTTCTCTGTAATTGGAAACACAATCAGGTAAGCCTTATACTGACAAGTAAAGGGAGGGTTGGCAAATGGTACAAAGGTTATTGGTGGCTTGGTATAAAGTTGATGACATGTTTTATGATTCAGAACCATCATTTCAGTCTGATATCAGTAGGTGAACTGCCAGACTGCAATATTGTTCTGTGGGCTGAAGGAAAAAAAAAGAAAAAGATTTTTAAAAAGTGAATTATACAGGGTCAGCAGAGAAACTTATTGAAGCAGCAAGCAAAACTTATGCTGCTCTTGTTTTAGCTTGACATGTTTGGTCTGTGATATTCTTTACTCAAAAACACACCAAATATGAAATACAGTACCTAAGAAGGGGCTGAAGCATCCCAACCCATTGGAGAGTAAATACGAAAAGCTAAGTTTTATAAGAAAATGAAGTAAAGTATGAAACAGTTTTTATCTATGATACAAAGATAAAAAGTATTAACTCAGGCAAGCCTTACCTTTCCAATTGGATTAGCAAATAGCCTAAAAGAGTGGTCTTCTGTCTTTTGGAGGGGGTGGGAGAGGTGGGGAGGCATTGCTTATTTTCTACACAGTATCCTATGTTTGTTTTTGAGTGTATGTATGCCTATTTTCTGAATTCAAGACTTTTCTTTATAATCTGTTACTTTTATTCAGGCTTTTCTTTCCCTAAATGTTGTGAAGTTGCCATGTAAAATATGTGTTTTCATTTAAAAGTAACACATTTTGTTAAAAGATGATCACATCAGTACCCTTTCAAGTACTGTTCTCATTAATTTGAACCTTTGAACACTTCCCATTTGTCCAAAGGATGGAGAGCTTAGTCACCTTGAAAAGATGCTGCCTCTTTCTGCATACGCCTTCAAATACTTTAAGAAAAAAGGCAGTAAAATATCAGTTAAATGTATTTATGGCTTTAAAAATATTGTAACAGTGTCTGAATCAAACTTTAGTAAAATCTCTTTGGGTTTTATCTGAGAAGCTTTTATTGAAGACTTTGAACAAAATTGTGTTTTTGACAGTTTTAAATTATAGGCTAACTAGCCTGGGAAAAAAGGATAGTGTCTCTCTGTTCTTTCATAGGAAATGTTGAATCAGACCCCTACTGGGAAAAGAAATTTAATGCATATCTCACTATCTTACTGTCCATGAATATAATAGAAATGAATTCAAAATGCAGTTTTATTTTTGCAAATGGGATGAGTCGATAGATGCACCTCATATTTTTGAACACCTAGGGTTCAACAAATTTACTGGTGGTGCTCTTGCATTTTAACAAAATTTATTCTTCAGTAGAAGGGGGCAGAGAACACTAGATTCTTATTCAAGCATTCTATCGAGCTCTGCATTCATGGCTGTGTCTAAAGGGCATGTCAGCCTTTGATTCTCTCTGAGAGGTAATTATCCTTTTCCTGTCACGGAACAACAAATGATAGCTAACTACAGAGGCACATTTGCAGTAGTCACATTCATCAACTGCAGAAAAAAAATTCAATTTAATTGTGCAACACAGCTGCACATGGGCTTTTGAGCATTTCTGTTGTTCTCCCTGTCTCGCTATTCCTCCCTCCAGATCTATTTTTTAAACTTTTTTTTCTGGTTATTTTTTCCCCTTTTTGTCTCTTCTTCCATTTTTACTCTCTGTACTTTCTTGTTAAAGTAATTTTCCTTTGTGGCTCTCATTCTTTTTTCCCCATTGAAGGCTATGAATGTAGAAAATTATCACAATTACTCATATAATTGAGCCTCTTTGTAGCAAGTGCAACTCCAGTAGCCTTTCTCCATCATGAAAATGGTTTCATTATAGGGTTTTTCATATTCTCTGACACCATCTACACAGAGGAACAGGCGTGCAGATGAGATGTACTAGGAACAGGCTAGATCAGTAAGGTCACAGTAGGAATAATTAGCTCTGCTATGGAAAGAGCATCTAGGCCTTTTACTGCTACATAAATGTACTGTCCGTGGCTTTTAGTCACAAAAAAAACTTACTAACAAATGGAGCTCCCGCCTACTACTTTGAAAAAAAGATTTGTATCAACACTACAATTTTCCATCATTAAGACTAATAACACAGAGCCTAGTATACATCAAGGGGAATAAAAAGAAAAATCTCACATTCAAGTGGTGGCTGGGTGCTGACCTTTGTTCCCTTTTTTTGTGTACGACTTAACTCTTTACAAAAAAGAGCCACACGCCACACCAACATGCAGGTGAACTCCAGCTAGTACTAGCAAAGCATAGCATTCAGTTGGAAAATCTGATAAATCTCCATGCAGGATAATGCATTTCATTACATATTCACTACATTAATTCTAGCTACATAAAAAAAAAAAAAAGAAGAGTAGAATTGACAGTGACATTGGATTTTAGCTATCTGGATTCAAAGGTCAGTTTTTGCAGAATATGAATTTGCATGCACAAGCTCCTTTGAAAACCAGATCAGTCCCAACAACTGCACATAGAAAACTACGTGGAAAATAATAGACAATGAACTTTTTTCTTTTACCCTAATGCATTTCATTATTTAGATGGTTTATGTCTGCCGCTGATGAGGAAGCTGGCCTCAATTCTAACAAATGTTTCTTCTGATATGTTAAAGCAGTGTTTCTGGGCATCTATTGTTTTTGCTTTTTCTGATGCAGGCAAGATCTTAAGGGTGTAAAGAAACAAGTGATATACACCTTTGAGCCAAACACTACTTCAAATCTTTACAGACCAAAGGTTTACAAACATCTTTCAACTTGGTCTTGTTTGTTTTAAGTTATTCACCATCTTTGCATACTCTCCATCTACACTCTGAAATGGACATTCAAGCGTCTTGTTTACTCAAAACCTTGAGATTTCTGCAGGAAAATTGAAATTCTCCTCTAAAACCTAAAGAATAAGGCATTGTCTCTGAAGAAATATCCGCTAAAATAATTTTGTGCAAAGAGTTTTCTCTGTTCCCTTTTGTTTTGTGAGTGATACCTGATGATCTTTAGGCCATAGTGTTACCATACTCACCATGACTCCACTTATTTTGTAATATTTATAATTCTCTGTTTTTAAATTTTAGATTATATTATCAGTAAGTGTGAGAATATCATTAATGTGTAGATCCATGCCTCACAAATATATGACAGTTTAATGAAAAATAATTCAAACTTATAGTTGTAAATGTCATGACGAAAGTATCAATAAATGGTTTTTAATGTTTAATTCATAAGTATATGTTTTGATATTAATTTAGAACAATATATAAGGCAGATTTTTAAAAATAATCTCTATTAGATTATGCACATTTAAACAATAAGTGGCTCAGGCAAAATAAGTCATTTTAATGTCATCTGTGATGGATTTTTCTTGACAGCTACTGTAAATTACAATTACACTGCTTCTCTCTGCACATGAAAGTAAGCATTGCAATAAATTATCTTTTATTTCAATCCATCATGTCTGCTTTTCAAAAACAGAAAACCACAAATAAAAGTTCAGCACCATTGTAAGAAAAACACAGTAATTTGTGATCCAGTTTGAAACAAAAAAAATGTAATACTCTCTGGAAAACAGTTGTTGGCTTTCAAAAATATTACTAATTATATGTAAACATTCCTGTCATTACAGGGAATCCTTGGTTTTATGCATTCCTTTATTCAGAAGCTACTAGTTAAGTGAAAAATACACGAAATTAAAGTAAAATTCTATAACTTATTAAGTGCCATTTAAGATCCTTGATTAGAGATGTGACCCTTTGGAGATTAGTGTTGCTTATAGAATTCATGTAAAAATGGCAACAAAGCTATTTCCACATGCATTTTCATATCTTTATGAGAACATGTACTTAAACATAGTACTCCTCTGCCCTCTTGGGGAATATATTTTTAGTCCACATGTTGCTAAAATTATTAAGAAATTATACTTACTAGACAATACTTTAAATGAGTCCAATTACATCATAAACTGAAGAAAATGATCACAAGAAATTCCTTAAAAGAAATTCCTCTTAAAAATATAAACTGTAAGTAAAACATGAACTTAATAATACAGTGTAATTGAAAAGTAAGTTAATAAACTACCTTTATATACCTTCTTTCTCTTCTCTTTCCCCCAGCATTCCATATGAAAGGCTTCAAATCATAAATGAATAGATAGATGCCTTAAAGGATTTGTAGTTACAGGAAATCAGAACCAAAAAGCTAATGTCAGGGGAGTTCATTTCAGTAGATTCCAGCAAAGAGAAGGAAGATTTCATCTATGAAATGTTCAAGGCAAGAAAACCCCATGCTCAGAAATGGGTTGTGGTCCTGTAGTAGGCTGATATTGAGGAACAAATGTGGCTCTCCTTGGAAATTCCTGCCTATTCTACTATTTCTACTCTCCCAACAGAGCAGTGAAGAGGTAGATGCACATTCCACCTTCCCATGCCATAATTAAGGTGACCAGCCTTTGCTTTCCTGTTAGAAGAGTAGACGTTGCTGCTACAAGTCACTTGGATAATCAATATGAAGTCCAGTTGAAACCCTACAGTCAGGCAAATAATCTTGTGCTCCCTATGTATCCCAAAATAGTTGAAGGAACATGCTTTTAAATGTAATTACACATATTAATAAGAGTTGATCTCATTTAGTCCCAGTATGTGTATATTAAAAACGAACTCCCAATCCAAAGGGAATATACTCTGAAAATCGAACAGAGTATATTTTTAGCTTTAGGGAATCAGCATTGAGCTGAGAACTCAACCAAGGAACTAAGGAAATTGTTCCTGTTCTTTTTCTCTTTTTACATGGCTGTGAAATCCCCTAACCTTTGAATCCATGACACATAGATTCTATGATACTCCTGTAACCAGAAGTTCCAGCAGGACCCCAGGAGTAAATTGTTGTAGGAGAATGTACTCAGATATCTTTAGCCACCTAGTAATTGCACAGCTTCTTTTATAAAGAGGAATGAGAGGTATGATGGGGGGGAGGGACTCCAAAGGTTTTCAGAGTGGGCTTTCTTCCTCTCCTCTCATCGGAAATTAAAATGAAGATTGCCATTGTAACACACATATAAGATGTAGCTGTGATGCCTGCCAATCAGTTAGGTCCTTGGGGGGAGAAAAAAACCCTAGATTTTTTTTCTTAAGAAAAGAAAATAGAATAGTTTTTATTGAATGCTTTTTGAAACACTGAGGTTTGTTGAGCCTGAACTAACACAATTTATAGGTTTAGGGAGCAGTTATTCTTTCAAGAAAAAAAAAAAGCAATCTAGACTATAATGGCTTACTTAATCATCTCTCTTCCACCCTGCATCCACTCTCCATCCTCAGTTTCTATTCAGAACTTATGTGGAACAAATAAAAACACCTTAGAAAAGATTTTGTACCTCTTGCCCAAAGAAATAATAGTTAAAATACAACGTAAGGAATAAAAACATGGATTTATTCCTGTCCTCGATGTATACATAACATACCTATTTCGGCACTATCAGCGACATCAAAAGTAAATCTCAATGAGAAATTGCTATCTGCTGGTTATAGTGACATCCTTGTCTAAGTGAAGATATCTTCCAAATCTTAGTATTGTTAAAAAATCTTTTTAAAAATTAAGCCAGGCATGGTGATACATGACTGTGATCCCAGCAGGAGGATCACAAGTTCAAATTTGGGTTACACCCTGAGATTGTCTCAGTAACAAAAGTTATAAAAAGTGCATATGGCAATGAATGTCCGCAAAGCTTCTGGCTACAAGGGTTCATGTTAAACCTAGAATCTGCTGGCAACTACTTCATCCATATGGAAATATAAATCACTAGTGATTTATAATGTGTAAATCTAGTGCTCTCAGGAATCAATATATTACCCCAATTTCAACACACACTTTTCAGCCTTGTAGATGTTGTTAGGTGGAATTCTATATGCTAGATTTTGTTGAAAACATTTATATCCTAAATAACTAATGAAGCATTTAGAACCTAGAATCAGCATTATCATCTCATAAACATAGTGATTAAAAAAACATTCTTTATGAATTTTGTTAATGGGATAGGTCTTGAGTAAAACTCCAAGCAATCAAAAGTTTTGGAATGTTTCAAGAATATTAAGGAGTAACACTGACCAAGGTACATTGCACTCATAAATTAACACATTGAATTAAAACCGTTTTGTACAACTAAAGATTTAAAAAGTCATATTAACAAAGCAGACTTGATCTTTTCTGTTTTGTGTCTATAAAATGTAAAATATTTTGAAATAGATCAGAAGAATCCATAGTGGAAAGTCATATTTGTACATTGTAATTTTCTTGTTTAGTTCCCAAATTAGTAGTAATTGCACAGTAATTTACCTATAAAGCTGTAAAATAGCAGGTAGGTTTTATTGTCTGCATTATCCACATATATCTTAAATATATAAATATATGTCTGTATAATCTATGCTTTTATGTATACAAATTCATTTCTTGTCTAAAAATGACCAATGCTGTACTAAGTGACTCAAACTACATGGCTAGTTATTTACATGGCTACTTAATTCATATATCCAAAGGGAGTTGCTAATAATAAGTATTGGCAGAATTAAAATTGTTCCAGAATAAAGAAAATGTTAATGTTATCTGACTCTAAATAGAATTTGTTTTTCTTTTCCAGAGAATATTTTAAAGTGACTTTCTTTTTATCTTAGTATGCAATACAAACATTTAATTTAGGTAAATATCTGTGGTTACTTTAAAGCCATATAACTCATCAGAATGGTTTACAAGTCTGTCCTTATTTCGTGGGACATGGAATAGGATCTTATTTTCATGGACATCCAGAAATTTGGCATCATGGTAAGAAACTCACTTTGGAAGCCCTTTTGATAAGATAGCTTTCTTTGCTCCTAAAGTTCTTCCTCTCACTCAGAATCCACACTCTCATGTATGTACAATTGTCTGTTTGCAAGTATGAGCTATCTACAAAAATTTAGCAATATATTGCTATGCTACCAGATTAGAACCCAGCAGTTTCAATCCCCAAATAAGGTTTATTTTTGCATTTTTGTTTTCTCCTGAAAGGTGCATGACTGCGAGGCACAGGGAATATTTGTCTAGAAAAAGTTACTGAAAACCACACGTCACTTCATCAGTGCCCCAGCAGCATGCACATATGACTGTTTCAATCTTCTTTTTCTTTTTTTTTTTCTGGGGTGTGTGTGTGTGTGTTTGCAAAGCTGAGGACTGGGCTCAAGGCCTTGTACTTGCTAGGCAAGTGCTTTTCCACTGAACTAACTCCCCAAACCATGCACATATGACTGTTTTCTGTTTTCCTATCCTCTTTTCTAATACTGACTGTTGTGGTTAAATTTCATTGCATCCTACACTGCGTTGACAGCTGGTATATTTAGCAGCATGTACTTTTCAGTGATTTCTACATTAGGCCCACCCTTGTATTCCTTCCTAAGAATCTCCTGTTTTTCACTGCTTGGGTGTGCACCTACAATGAGAAGGCAGGAGTGGCCCCTAAGGAGTGATAGGATATGGGTTAAAGTAGGAACCACCTACATGGAGGAGTCCCAAATGGGGTGTACATTCAGACAAGGACCAAGCACCAGGAAAGATGGCAAATGGCCATCTTTCTAGGCCAACTACTGCCTAGAACCCTCTCTAGAGATCCAGTAGGATAAAATCTCTTTAGGCCAAAGAGCTCCACCTGAGGCAGCTCAAAAGCAGTAGAGATGAGATATTGCAAAGGCCTGAAGAGCCATGTACCCCCACCCACTGCCAGTGCCTTGAGTTAAGTTATTGGAGTATGGAGACCCTGCCTTCCGCTCTAACCTGTCTTTTCTTTGCATCTTTCCCCAAGACATTACTTTTTGAGGCAGAGGTGAGGCAAGGCCCAGGACCAACTGGGACCAGGGAACTAGCAGCAGCTATCCTGGGGAACATCAGAGGCAGAGGAGAGGAATCTCTACAGGCACATGACATCCCCAGACTGCCCTTACCAAGCCTTGGCATGCTGCTAGGGAGTGGAAGACTTGACTCAGAGCACTGGTACTACAAAGGCAGAAGATTGGGAGTCTTTTTCTAACCCTTGGGGATTAGCCAGTAGTCTAGAAGCCTAAAAGAAAATAAATGACAAATCTTAAGGCAGTCCATCTTCCCTGATGGTTGCCCTCTTTCCTTCTTTGGTTCTTATCACAGCCCCCTATTTTTTTTTTGCAGCGAATAACAATGATCTACCCATGGAGGAGGGCATGGTATTCACTATAGGTAAATACAGGGGCTCCTCTTCAGGGTGCTGGGGCTCCTGGGTGGAAACTTGTACTGGCCTAAGCCTTCAATACTGAAAAGGACTAATACAGCCAATCAGCATAATGAAATAATTTGGATGCATAGTAAATCTGATTAAATAATATCCTCAAGCCCTATCTTCCTAAATCTGATACTTACTGACACATTTAGAAGACGGCAGCCATCCAACATCTAATTCTGTTACCAGAGTAATGTGGTGTTTGTTTTTTTGTTTTGTTTTGTTCTTTTTTTTTTTCATTAACACCCAGTAACTAGAGGCGATTATGTCCCTTGCTCCCTGTCAGCAAGTGGCACGTGCTCTCTGGGAGACAATTCCTGGCTGATCTGGTGATTGGTATCACCACCAAGTTCCAATCACTTAGGGCCACAGAGGCCTCCATATTTCTGACTGTGGGACTTAATGGAGAAGCAATTAGAGTGAAATAAGAAAATTGTTATTTGCTGATTAATGAACATTTTAAGCATGTTTTTAAAATTCAAATATTTTTTAAAACTGACTAGTATTTATAAGAGGGACTGATGTTTGGGTGGTTATTATCCACAGGGTCCTAATTAAGGCTTGATTAAAATGCCCTTCTGTCTCTAAAAAATTATGAACTAGGCAACTTCATACATTTTTTTTAATGCCGTAGCATTTCCTCTTCCTACTGTTTAGCTTGTAGTATTCTATGTAAGCGGCATCAATTATCAGCCCTTGCAAGATGACAACATGAACCCGTGGGTGAAACACTTGAGAGGAGGAGGGGAAACCTCATTCCTCCCCTCGCTCCCGCCCCCTTCTCTTTTTGGTACTCAACCGAAACAATGCTTGGCATTGACAAGAATCGGATGGGGTCACTGCAGTAAACATTTTCCTTCTTACAGAGCCAATCATCACCGAGGGATCCACTGAATTTAAAGTCCTGGAAGATGCATGGACTGTGATCTCCCTAGACAACCAAAGGTGTTTGCTCTCTGCTTTGCTGCTTTGGAAAGGGAAGGTGGGTGGACGGCGGGCGGGCACAGAGAGCTCCTCTCTGCTGGCTTGCTTCCTGACTGCTGCCTTGTGTTTCAGGGCCGCCCAGTTCGAGCACACAGTTCTCATTACGTCGCATGGCGCGAAGATCCTGACCAAACTGTCCCACGAGGCCTGAAAAGCCTCTCGAAGGCTGCAGAGGCTCCCCTCCTCGCCCCCCTCCCCTCCACCAATTGCCGAAATCTTCTAGAAACCAAGGAGCAGCAGGTCGTTCTGTGACCTACGTAGTATCCGGTAGTGTCTTGGGGAAAACCGGGTGGGCATGTGGAGTAAGCCGCGGGAGCTAAGCAACCCGTCTGGAGAGGCATGATGGTGCCGTCCTCTGGGAGCGCGGGAGCTCCAGGGTCGCACTTTTCCTTTTTCCTTGTTAGTGAAAGGTGAATGAATTAATAATAATAAAAATAACCTCTTAAACTCACTGCGCCTGCTTTCCTTGCGTCTGACACTCCTGAGGGGAACTCGGGCTTGCCGTCAGGTGGGCTTAGTTTTGGAGTCCCTGAGCTTTTACCCACGCGTGCTCCCGCACCGAACAACCCCAACTTGTTAGCTGAATTTTTAAGTCTTCTTTCCTCCTTGTAGATGCCAGGTCGGCCGGCCCCGAGGGCGCTTCCAAAGGCCAGCACTTGCTCTCAGGACAGCCCCTGGGTTCATTTCCCCCTTCATCACGGTTTTCCCGTGAAAGATTAGCCCGACAACAGAAACAGTGATTACATTTTCCTGACACTGCACACCGGGCCTGGCCCTTCCGCAAGGCTGTATTACTTTAGAAGCTTAGACTTTCTCGGTTCCCCCCGGACCCTCCCCCACCACCCCCTCCATTAACTTTAAGACCTTCCTTCTAGCCCCCACCCGCTCCAACACGCACGCACGCAGGCTCGCACCCTGAATTCCAGCTGCAACCCTCCACTGGCCCAGATGTGACTATCAGGCAGATTAGCGAGGTCCTCTAGTCCCTAAACTGACCTCTCCTGGACTAAGTCTCTTGGGGCCGGCGCCCAGCGCTCTGCACCGGCCGCAAAAATCAACGCAGTTCAGAAACACAAAGGATCCCAGACAGAAGACCAGGGCCAAGCTGGCCAAGCCAGCTCCAACTTGCTTGAGAAGCAGAAATCCACCTCCACCCGCTTTCCCACGGCTTATTTCTGCCCAGAGTACCCTCTTCCTTCCCTGGCGCTTCTCTCCTGCACCTGTTCACACCTGGCTCAAGGGCGGGGCGGGCCCTCAGGTCGTCTCTCAGGAAGCTTTTCCCGGGGTATGGTTTGAGGAACAAGTTCAATAAGAGTGTCCCAAAAGTCAGCAAATGAGTGCTAACCCTTGTTTATACTAAAGTGAGGCCATCAGCTAAATAGATTTCAGGCTCCTGAGTCAAGGACATGTGGGCACCTGTAGTTGCCAGGACACATGAGGTCTGTAGATCTCCAGCAGGAGTTAGCTCATCTTTGTGACTCCGAAGTGAAGAAGAAGGGACTGAGAAACCAAGGACAATGAGCTGACTCAGAAAGAGAATGAGTTTGAACTCAGGACTCTGCGCCGTTCCCCAACCCTCCAGCTCATTTCTCCAGTACAGGAATGTAGAGTTTGGGACAGAGGTGATTCTGCTTCTAGTAAATCTGAGAGCTGGAAAAGATAAAGGAGAGATTGAGGTTTTACAAGACTCATGGATAAACTTTTAGGTTTTCTGGAGTTAGCTGAGTGAAGTCTGCTGCCAAGTAACAAGTCCTATTCCCTGGAGGGAAACAGGGCCCAGCTGGCCCTGGAAGATGTTTGCCAGAGAATGACTTCACTTGTCTCCTAGAACAATCAAATTGCAGCGATTAGTGCAGTATCTTTATCTGCAGATCCCTTTACTCCCAGCTTCCCTAAGGATAGCTTTCTGAGGACCACAGGATTTTACAAGCTACTGGGGTAACACGCTCAATTATTGTGAGGTAGAAGTGTTTGGGAAAAGTATATAATCCTATTCAACTGACTGACATACATGTGTATATATTTGTGTGTGCATATATGCATATATATATGTGTATATATATGTTCATTACTGTCAATACTCAGAAGCTCTGTAGGAAACCAACTTGAATTGGAATGAACTTTGTTTAACATTCTTTGAAGTTGAGATTAGGAAATAAAACCTCCTTTAGTCTATGTCTCCTTGCCCATCTGTCAGCTGAACTGACCTAAAAAAACTTAACCCAGAACCACAGGGATTCTAACTAAGCAGGGGTATGTTAATACCACCAGAGCCACCACTTGGTCCTAAGAAGATTCTAGTAAGCGCTACCTAGAATCGAAAACCGCAAACCTTCAGGACCAATGGGAGAATTGCTTCCTCTCATAGTTGGAACAGGTAACCCTCTAAGCAAACGGGCATTTTAGAATAGATGTCGCCTCGCCTCATAGGGTGGGGTGATGGGAGGAATCCACTAAGGCCTCACAGAGCGAAGAATGCACATTGAGAAGCTAAGGCCAGGTTGCACTGGTTGAGCCGAGGGCCTCGGCTCAGCCATGCCCTTACACCTGCTTCTTTCTCTGCGTTAAGACATCCTGGTGGTGCTCCCTCACCAACGCGCAATTCAATTCTACATTAAGCCAAGACTGAAACCTGATCGGGACGAATCTCGTGCGGGACACTTTTTCCCCAAGATCCAACCAGGTCCCCTGCACCGCGAAAGTAATAACCCTCCCCTTTTAAGACGAGCACCTAGGACACTGTGGTTACTTGGGTCCCCCCCCCTCTCTTCTTTCCCTACCCTGCGCTTGTCTGGGATAAAGCGGCCCCACGCGGCCTGGCCGTCGGGTTTCCTCGTGCCTGGTCCTGAGCTCTGGGAGACACTAGTCCCGCTTTCCCGGCCCAACCTCTACCCTACACCCGCCGCAGCGATCACTTACGTAGGCAGGGCCCGAAAGGCGCTGGCGAGAGACCCCAGGCTCTGACCGCATCCGAGCGGCTGTGCTGGGCGCACAGGTCAGCACTCCACTCCACACCCAAAACAAGCTCTAGGAAGGAGCAATTAAAGCCACAAGTGCAACAGGGAAGATGAGCCTAGCGGCTCGGAGAGTTGTCTAGCCGCGGAGTCATTAGTTGGTTGTTGCTACAAAGCCTCATCGTGTGGCACGGTGATTAAGAAGAAGGAAAAAAAAACTCACTTAAGCGTTGGCAAACCCATTATTGGCCTGAAGGATTTGGGTTGTTGGGTTTTTTTTTCCCCTTTTGTTTTTCTCTTTTGCTCCAACCACGCTGCCTGAAGTATTTCTGCCCCCAGCATCATGCCCTTAAACCAAAGAAGGGGGAATTCTGCAGGCAGGAGCTGTTGCTACAGAAGTTTAAAAAAGAGAACTCCCCCCCCCCCGCTACTAATATCTGTAACGACAGCACCGATGTAATTTGTTTTGAATGCTCATTTTTTATTGGTGTTCCCTCTGCCAAAATGTGCTTGATTACAGAGGTTTGTCCTGTGATCATTGCACACTCCAGACGGGAGAAGGTGCAGCGGCGAAGGTTCAGCTCAGGCCAGATCAAATCCCGGGCTGTTTAACGCTGAAAGGCTGCATGTTGCTATTAGTGTTAAATATATGGCTAATTATGCGTATGAAAATTAAACATCAGTGTTATGCTAATGGGGCGCCTTCAGCTGCGGATCTGAGCACTTGAGACTACCATTTAATCAAATGAATCAGTAACTAATACATCTGCACGTGTGAACTTTCACAAGATCATTTCCCCGTTCCCGTCACACCGCTAAATTATGAAAGAAATAATTATCAACACTTTCTAATTACCTAACAAAGTAATTTGGGATTCACCGTGGGGCTGGAGAGATGGAGGAACCAACAGCCCCTAGCAGCCAGCGTGGTTTGCGCCCCGGCGCGAGGGGACGGCCGTGTAGCAGTAGTGGCGTGTGGGGGGATGGGGGCCCTCGCGGCTTTTTTGTGAGCTTTTTGCTATATCTAGCACCCCAGAAGACAGAAGGCGCCACAGCTGGCTCTTGCCTCTTCCAGCCCTTTCCTCCAGGCCCACAGGCGCCTGCTTTGACCACTGGAGGTGAGGAAAATCTTGGGCGACAAAGAGAGACCTGTCTAAGCAGAAATACTCTAGCCTCCCACAGGCCTGGTTTTGCTGCGGGTTTCGGTGTCTCCCGGGGACTCCGAAACCCTGGCTACTCTCGCCAGATCCTAGGAGAGCCAGAAAATGAACCACTGAAGTCTACGGCTCAACCTGCGCTGAGCCCGTGCGCCCCGGGGCTCTACGCTGCGCCGAGCGCTCCGGGCGAGTGAGCCTGGGGCGCTGCGCTCGCGGGGAGTAGAAAGGGGAGGGGGAGGCGCTGGAAGGTTGGGAGGGAAAGAGGGGTGTGTGTTGGGGGAGGGAGGCGGTGCAGCCGCCTCTCCTGGGAGGAGAAGCGCGGGTTCCTGACTCTCCTCCACGCGCACTGTTCTGATCAGACCCGTTCAGCCCGGAGCTGGAGTGGCCAGCTGGGCCAAGAGCAATGCCAGCGGGCCCCTGGGAGCGGCGGCGGCGGCGGGGCGGCGGCCGAGTGAGTGAGTTGGTCCGGAGGGTCCCTAAGTTCCAGCCCCGGGAAAGTGGCCGCCCGGCGGACGGGGCCTGGGAGGAGGCGCGGCTTGGAGGGCGCTGAGCTAGGCACAAAACGCTCTGGAGGATCGCTGTCAGTCGCCTGCCTTGGGCGCCCCCCAGCGCGCTACTCCGAGGTCGAAAGGCAGTGACCGGCGTCTGTCACGGTCCTAGCTCAGCATGGGACTTGGTTGGTGGCGACCCGAAGTCGTCCCAAGTCCTAGGTGTTGGGGGCGGGCGAAGGGTGGGTACAGTAGTGGGGAGGGCCACAGCGCGGAGCGGCTGGTTGGTTTCCGGAAAGGAAAGCGTACAAGGGAGGCGGGGAGGCTGAAGATCTGGGCCTCGGAGGTGCCAGCGCGGATGCTCAACCCGTTGTGCGTCTCGCACCGCGCGCTCTCTCGCAGAGGAGCCCCGGCCGGGAAGTGTGGACCCGTCTCTCCCCAGGCCCGGTCGAGTTCCCCGCTCTAGTCCAGCGGAGCCGGAGCGTCTCGGACCAATCCCCGGTGATTATGCAAGACAGCCGACCAATCAGCTCCTCCAGCTCATGAATATTTATGACCTTGGCTAAGTCAAAGCTTTGAACCGAGTTTGGGGAGCTCGGCAGCATCATGCTTAGACTTTTCAAAGAGACAAACTCCATTTTCTTATGAATGGAAAGTGAAAACCCCTGTTCCGCTTAAATTGGGTTCCTTCCTGTCCTGAGAAACATAGAGACCCCCAAAAGGGAAGCAGAGGAGAGAAAGACCCACACCCAGACCCCGCGAGAAGAGATGACCATGACCACCATGCCAGAAAGTCTCAACAGCCCCGTGTCGGGCAAGGCGGTGTTTATGGAGTTTGGGCCGCCCAACCAGCAAATGTCTCCTTCTCCCATGTCCCACGGGCACTACTCCATGCACTGTTTACACTCGGCGGGCCATTCGCAGCCCGACGGTGCCTACAGCTCGGCCTCTTCCTTCTCCCGACCGCTGGGCTACCCCTACGTCAACTCGGTCAGCAGCCACGCGTCCAGCCCCTACATCAGTTCGGTGCAGTCCTACCCCGGCAGCGCCAGCCTCGCCCAGAGCCGCCTGGAGGACCCAGGTATGTGCGCTTGCCAGGGAGAGAAGGAAAAGAGGAGTCGAGGGAGAGGGAAGGAAGGGGTAGGGGCCGAGAGCGAAGGCTGGAGAGAGGGGCCGAGAGAGGTAGGGGGGAGGGAGGGCGCGGGAGCGGTGGAGGTTTCAGATATCAATCTATGGATCCTTGTCATAGCAAAGAAAAAAAATAAAAATAAATCCACCCAATTTACAACTATCCAGCAAAGGATAAACCCGAGAGCGTCTCCTGGCACCGTCTGGGCCTCTGGGCGGCTCAGTGTGCCGAGCACACAATGCCCTGCTGGAAAACAGAAACCCACACGTGCACGTATTAGTCGCGGTAATTATTTATTGCGTAGCGCTATAAACAATGTATGCAATTAAGGGTAATTAAACCTCAACTACCGCCTGCAAAAAATAGCAAACTTTCTCTGCAGAGGCAATGGCTGCGTTCTTGGGAATGGCCCCGTCCCGGCTGCAGCCGCTAGGCACAAGTGTCCTCGGACTTTGGGGGCGGTGGAACCCTTCCTAGGCTTTCAGAGTTTCTTGAACCTTCTCTCCCTGGTCCTGCGTCGGCCGTCCCGCTTCCGTCTCTCCGCGCTAAAGGCAACCCCCCCGCATTAACGACAGCTCCCCGCTTCTGCCGTCCCTCCAGGGGCGGACTCCGAGAAGAGCACGGTGGTGGAAGGCGGCGAAGTACGCTTCAATGGCAAGGGAAAAAAGATCCGCAAACCCAGGACAATATATTCCAGTTTGCAGTTGCAGGCTTTGAACCGAAGGTTCCAGCAAACTCAGTACCTAGCTCTGCCTGAGAGGGCGGAGCTCGCGGCCTCCCTGGGACTCACACAGACTCAGGTACCTCGCCGCCGCCCAGCAGGCGCCCCGCGCCCGGCCTGAACTCGGGGTGCTTTTCTTGAAACTCCCCGAATCCCCTGGAAGCATTTCGTAGGTGTTGGGCCTCACAGGCGGGGTGTCGCTCGGCGTGTGTGTGTGTGTGTGTGTGTGTGTGTGTGTGTGTGTGTGTGTGTAAGGGACGGGGGGAGGTGGAGTGGGTGTCCACTCTGGCCTCCAGCATCTCCCCGTCCTCCCTCATTCTCTCTGCCCTCGCTCGGTCCCTGCTTCTCTGTCCACCGACGACGTGTCGGCGGCCTGGTTCTCCCTCCATCTCTGGACAATCTGATTAGGGCGCCGGAGGGATGTCCCTGGAGGTTTTGTTTGGGGGATTCTGAGGTCGCACGTGCCCACACAACCGGAACAATAGAAGCAGGACTTAATCCCTCCTTCTTCTCAAAGTGTGTGGCTAATCACACCGGGCCTGGGCCCGCGCCCGCGCCCGCGCCCGCGCCTCTCTCTCTCTCTCCTCCTCCTCTTCCTCATTCCCGTGCCGCGGCTAGGGAGATCCTTCTCCCCAGACCCTAAAGAAAAAAAGGGGACTTTCTTCCTCAGATTTCTCTAGAGCTCATAGGCATTGTGACCGGCTGGCGCGGGTTTCCAACGTCCAGTCCGGGATTTGGAATGGAACTGGGGGCAGCAAATAAACCCTAGGGGAAAGGTTGGTTTGAGTTCAAAGAAAAGTTCAGCAGAAATATTGGGCCTCCACAGTGGGTCTCCAACTCGCTGAAAGGCAGGAAGACAACCGCAAAGAGAAGGCTGTGGATTTGCCAATACATTTCCTCCTCTCCTATCTAGGGGTTTTTCGAAAATATCTTTATTAAGATTGCTACTGGAATTGGGTGGTGTCTGCACCATGGGCAGACCTGAGCCGAGGTCTCACAGAGCTGGCAAAGACCTGTAACCTCTGCGGCCTTTATCCCCGGACCTCCATGATCCTCCTCCACCCCCACCTTTCTCTCTGGGAACCGCTCCTGTGGGCCACCATCAGCCTGGGGTGGGAGATGGCTAGCTAACTGGTCTGTGATTCTCGTGGAGAGGAAGTGTCTGTCTCTGCTCCTCTAGCTGGAGCTACCAGCTAGCCCAGACCCTAGGTCTGTTTTCTCGTACAGTCCCTTCTTTCCTCCCAGGTAGGTTCAGCATAATGACGTTGTTGTCCGATCTTGCAGGTCAAGATCTGGTTCCAGAACAAGCGCTCCAAGTTCAAGAAGCTGATGAAGCAAGGCGGGGCCACTCTGGAGGGCAGTGCTCTGGCCAACGGCCGGGCGCTGTCCGCAGGATCTCCGCCGGTGCCGCCAGGCTGGAACCCTAACTCTTCATCGGCAAAGGGCTCAGGCAGCAGCGCGGGTTCCTACATCCCCAGCTATACGTCGTGGTACCCTTCAGCGCACCAAGAAGCTATGCAGCAGCCGCAACTCATGTGAGGTTGCCAGCCTGCACCTACCCATCTCCTACCCGTCTCCTTTGCTCCAGGCCCCTCCTGTCTCCAGGTCATCTACCCTGTCCGCGTGCCCTGGCCTGGGAGAGGAAGGGCAAAGAGGGAACAAAAGGAACCGTGAAGCCCCGGAGGCCTGCCTGCCTCCCTGCAGCCCCTCGAAGTCTGACCCAGCAACTTTCCAGCGCCCATCTCTAGGCCCCAACCTGTCCTGGCCCACGCGGTGACAGCCGTGTGAGACCTAGACAGCCATTCTAGACAGCCTAAGCCACGAGACAAACCCGCTGCACCGGACTCGCCGACTCTCAGCTTTGTGGGACTATCAGGAAAAAAAAACACAAACAAAAACAATGTAGAAAAAAAAAGCAAAAGCTTTGTTCTGTCCGTCTCTTGAGTCTCCTTTTTGCTCTGTTTGTGCGCTGAGTCAAGGTCCTCCTACGTCTGCTGTCCTCATTCTTCGGCCTCAGCAAAAAGTCACCAGGTCTGAGCCACACACGGCCCGCTGGGCCGCCCATTTCCGTATCCTGGGACGTTTTGTCCTTTCTGGCCTTTTTCGGGGCCCTGCCTGACCATCAATGTCATTTGTTTGGGAACTGGGGGAAATTGGAGGGAGGGGTTTTATTTATTGAAAAAAAAAATAGACTTGGTCTGAGGTTGAGTATTGGCCAATTTGAAGTTCTGTAGGGTGTGGAAAGGGCAGTGTCCAAATGCACTGTTTACCTTAAACCCACCCGGAAAAAAAAACCCAATAAATAAGGAAGACATAATGATTTTTAACTTATACAATAACTTTTGTACTTCACTGGTCTAGAGTGGTTGAAGCAGAATGATTTGCATTTTTTACATGTCTCATATTTTCAAAATAATAAATAAAAGAATGAAAACAATAAATACCAAAATGAAGAGATAAAGTCAACATGGTTTTGTCATTTCCGGGGAATGTTTGGATGCTTTGCCTGGACAACATGGAAAGTCCTAATTTGAGTAGAAAGAAAGGACCCATGGGCAGCGGAAGAAAACAGACAGGTGTGAGCAAGTGGTCTAATGCCAGTGAGCTTTAAAGCCAGACAAAAGCAGCTTTACACCAACCCCCAGCAGCTTGACCACAGAGTAATGCCAGTCACCACCCTCAACCGTACAGTCTACAGTGCAGAATCAAATCGCTGTATATATTATTATTGTTATTATTATTATTGTTCTGTAAACATGTTGCACAAGTTTAGCCTCTTTCCGTTCTGTTGTGTGTGGCTGTAAAACCCAATGCTTTGTGAAATGAGAATCTTGACATTTTACTTGTGAAATTGGAAAATGTGACCAATTGAAAACGGTGTTTTGTGTTCTCTATGTCAAAGTTTAGTTTTATATTGAGAATGTTAACTTATTGCTTTGTATCTTGGGGGGGGAGAAAGAACTTTGTAAATAAGTTATAAAGTTTCTTTGAGACAGTAAAATTATGGTTTCAAGAAAGTATGGCTGTCTCCTCTACTGGGAAGGGGAAGACGGCGTTGGTCAGTCTCCTACCTCTGGGTACAGGTAGTCTGGGTACAACTTCTTACTTAGGACAGATTGGAGGCTTCTGGCTCCATAAACATATGGACCTGTAGGGTGACCCAATGGGCATCTTCTTGCCTCCTTCCCTTGGCCTTCAAGGTGTCTGATGCCACCAGAGTTGCAGGAATGGGGAGAGTGTCTCCGGAAACATTGAGGGAGAGGATTCAAACAGGTGTGGCAAGGCAGAGAAGGGGCTGTGAAAACCAAAGAACAGGTGAAGACCCTCAGAGATGAGAGGAGAGGATCAGCCCCGAGACTGGCATTCCTTCCCTGCCTGGAAGGAAAGTCCTCCTTTTGAAAGCCTGGACGCAGAGACTCTGGGCTTTCCTCCTAGCCTCCACCCGGATCTGGCCTCTCCACTTTTGCTTGCCTGGAGGCACTAGAACTCGACTCGGAAAGACACAACCAGACTTCCAGACAGGAGCCGGAAGGACTGGTCTGTCAGGCGGGTCCCCCCGCCCCATCAATCAGTGAGCTCTAGGGGGTGAGGCGCAGTCACCGGGAGATACCAGGGCCCCTCCACGGGGAGAAAAACCAGCTCTTAGGGAATGATTAGGAATTTAGGTGACTGGCTGGAACTAGAGTTAACCAGAGAGACCAGCACAGCACCCCATCTCCCGCCACGAAGTCCCAAAGCAAGGCCATTAATGGGGGCACTTCTACTAGAGCGCTGGCGCTAAGTTGGCTCCGGAAAAACGCAGGTTGCAAAAGACTAGAGACCTGGTGGACTCCTCTGGTCTGGTAGCCCGCACCGTAACTCAGCCTCAACCCCAACCCCAGCCCCCAGACCCCACAGGAGAGGCGGCAACCTCCTCAAGTTCTGGGTTCGACAAGCAGTTTTGCACCCCTCCCGCTATCCTGGCACCCGCCTTCCCGGTAGGCTGCCGGCGGGGGATGGCCCTTCGCCTTTGGGGGGCCCCCTTCCCGCGCGCGGTGGGGAGCAGAGCTGGGAAGGCAGTGATCTGTGTTGTGACAAGCACCCATTTTTCAATTGGTGCTGGTGAGAGATCAGATGCGCCGGGCTCTTCCGACGCCCTTTGGGAAGGGGAGGAGGAAGTGGCAGGGCTGGTGGGGGGCGGTGTAATGGACGGAGCAGGGGAGGTGGGGCGGGATAAAGCCTGGGACCTCACACCGCTTCTGGACCTGAAATTGTGACCTGTCCTCTCTAAGCGGTAGTCGGAACCGAGATCAGACCTGGGTTACTAGGGTTCGGACTGCCGGTGAAGGACCGGCCTCAAAGCACAGAGGGAATCAATTTCTCTGGCTAGGCTCTGAGTGTGGGCAAGGCTTC